>NC_092132.1:78034457-78709040 GCF_043159975.1 Macaca nemestrina
AGGAAGTTACCTCATGATTGGCGTTGTTTTTTTCTCATAGGTTTTTCTTTCAAAATTCCTGTAACATGCTGTGCATGTCGAGTTTGCCTTGAAACTATTTCCCTACCAGCCCAATACTGTGTCACTTCAGGCTTTCATTCTTGTTCACTTGTATTATAGGAGTAGACTTTTAATTTATCTCTGATTTCAATATTTTTTCCTATTTCAGTATGTTCTCTAGATATTACCAGTGTTGTCTTTTGGAAAATAGATTAGATCATATCAGTCTTCTAAAAGATCTAATAAATCCCTGTTTTCAAAAGTAGTACATTAAACCTAAGGGTCAAGGCTCTTCACATTCTTATTTCTAGTCTGTGTTTTCAGCTTTATCTCCTACTACTGTTCTTTTCCCTTCTTCCCAGTGTCTGCCAATCCTTCATTATGGCTATACTACCAAGTATGTGAAAACGTGATGTACAGTTATATGTTTCCACTACTTTATATAGCTGCCCCCTCTGTCTCAATTGCTTTTCTTTCTCCTTCCTTTTCTACATAGCTATCCTTCTAGGTCCAGGTTGAATTAATATTTCATCATATGTGAAGCCTTTCTATGAGCTAACACCCCGTTCTCATCCCTATCAAAATTAGTTCTATTTAGCAAACTTTTATTCTATGTAATTAGTTCATTTCAGCCATGAAGTAATCATTAATTGCATTGAAGTTAATTATAAACATATCTATCTCCTCTCCTCGTGTAAATTATTAACTCGAGGACAGGGGTTACATCTTTTTCACATCATTCAGTTCCTAGGATAGAATTTGAGTTCAGCAGGTTTAAATGATACCATCTGTTATGTTTGCCTTCAGAAGGGCATTTATTGAGTGTTTGGTCACTCGGGTCAGGTGTTTGTAGAGCACCTGCTTTGGACTTAATTGTGAGTAAGGTAGGAAAGTACAAAATGTATATTACTTGATTCCTAACCTTAGGAAACTTTTTATCTGGTTATGAAGGCAACATTAACACACCTGAAATAATTTGTATGAAACTGTATGAAAGTAATTCTGATTTGAGTAGTACTTAGCTAAGTAAATGCTTAATTCAAAGGCAGATGAGAACAATGGAGAGGAACTTTTCGTTGAGAACCCAAATTGAGTCTTGGTAGGTAAGTTTTAGATAGTTGAGGGATGGCACATTTTGGCTAGACAGTTGAAGGGAAGTGCTTTAAATGCTAGGCTAAAGAGTTTATATTTTACCTTGTAAGTAACAGTAAGCAAAATGAAGGAGAAGATTTAGGAAATAATCTCACAGGGGGATGAAAGAGAGATTGAAGAGGGAAATAATGGTGGGGAAATCAGTGAGGAAATGGCTTCAGTAATCTAGGACTGAGATGAGGAGGGCCAGAACTAGGTAGGAATGGAAATGAAGAGATGATATGAAAAACAGATCAGAAGAAAAATTTAGTGACTAGTTGAATATTGATAGTGGAAGAGGATACCAAAGGTGATTCTAAAATTAAGAGTTTGAAAACTGGGAATATTGTTGTTCTCTCCAACACATGGAACCAGTTTCAAGGGAAAAGATAAATGATTCTTTTCAATAAAAGAGTGTTAGAAAATACAGGTAGAATTTTCAACTAACTGGCCAGGCGCAGTGGCTCACGCCTGTAATCCTGGCATTTTGGGAGGCCGAGGTGGGCGGATCATGAGGTCAAGAGATCGAGACCATCCTGGCTAACACAGTGAAACCCCGTCTCTACTAAAAATACAAAAAAATTAGCCGGGCGTGGTGGCAGATGCCTGGAGTCCCAGCTACTTGAGAGGCTGAGGCAGGAGAATGGCGTAAACCCAGGAGGCGGAGCTTGCCGTGAGCCGAGATCGCGCCACTGCACTCCAGCCTGGGTGACAGAGTGAGACTCTGCCTCAAAAAAAAAAAAAAAAAGAATTTTCAACTAACCTTTGTAAATAGGGGACTAGAGATTAAATGACAAGGGAAGTCTAAATACTTGGAGTTGGAATCATCCTCAGAAGGTATCACTGGAACTGGGATTAGTGCTGCATTTCTTTAAACATTAAGGGAAATTATATCTAACATCTATACTTTTGTGATATAAATTCACAGTGCCCCTACTTTGTGTGATTTTTACAAACATAGTTTGTGACTTGTAACCATGTGTTGTATACTACTTAGTAAAGTTCATTTGCACATTTGGCCTTGATAAGTGTCACTGATGCCAAAAGAATTGTTCACCTGAAACATTCTTTTATTAGGAAAACAGTTGATTTCAGAAGTATGTTTTAGAACTGTTAAGTGTATTCTTCTACTGAATTATTTTCAAACTGAAATGACTCTTTTTTATGTGTGGTAGTTGGAGGAAATGTGGACTGGAAACAGATAGCAAGTATTCAGGAATCCATTGGAGAAACCAGTTCTCAGAGTGTTGTTGTTGCTGTAGATAGGTAAGGTATTCATTTTATTCCCTTTTCAGATGATTACTATTTCAGTTCTGTAGCATTTAGGTATTTTCTTATTGGTAAAAAGAAAAAAAATTATTGCCAAAATCATTTTCCTAAAGTAATATAAGATTATATTGTGATATGCTGTGATTTAGATGATGAAGTACCTATAATTTTGCTTTTTGGATCATAGTTACAATAAGATATTAGTGGGCATTTAAGTTACAGTAGATATTAATGGGCATTAAGGAAATGGTAACCTTGATGGAAAAGAATACAAATGTTTTATTTTCTTGTAGAAAACGTACTCCCTTTATTATCCCTATTTGAAAATGTTGTGTAGTTTATTTTTCTGGGTCCACAATAAAGACTGCATTATGGATGAAATGAAAGGTTTTATTGGCAATTCTCATTATAAACTTTTTGGAAGGGACTTCAGAATTTATGGTTTATACACATCACCACATATTCCCCATTTTTAGTTTGTTTTCTAAAAGAAAACCCATAGTATGCTTTATTTACTACAGAATATTTCCAATTTTAAAATGCCTAGCATGTAGAACAATATCTCCTGTTGTTCTTTTGAAGATTAGCTTTTTTCAGATAAATGCCCCCAAAACTGAAACATTTTACAGCAATGTTTTTTCATTTTCTTCCTCCCTTTCCCTCACTTGTGATGGAAACTTTCAAAAACATAATTTTGTACAAATCTTTCCTTGGTAGTCTGGAAACTCATGCTAATCCATTATTTCACTTTGCTTCAGATAAAACTTTTTGCTCTAGGTACAGGTAGAACTAGAATGTTCAGTTCAGTGGCCACTGACCCTGGAAGTACTCCATGGAACTTTTTCCTTGAATCCTTAATGTCCACTTGCTTTTTTTTTTTTTTAAGAGGAGTCATTTGCCTGTTTTTTTGTGAAGATTGAAGAAAGATTATCTCATACCTACTATATAACAAACATGAAGGCTTGCCACAGATGAGGCACTTGCAAAACGCTTTACATTTAATCCTTTCAGTAGCCTGATGAGATGCGTATTCTTGTCCTCAGTTTACAAATGAGGAAACTGAGACAGAAAAAGATTAAATAACTTGCTCATTCCCACAACTAGGCTTGTAATAAGCATGCATGCTTAACCTTTCAGCCTACATGTACTACTGCAGAGCTATGTAACAGCCCTTCTGCTACCTGGCTAGCTTTCTTGTCAATGATTTTCTTGCCTTCAAGAAAAATCATCTTCACTGTCATTTTGAGAATCTATTCAGGCATGATTCAACATTTTACCTACTATTTCTGCTTTTATAATGTACTTTATGTGACCACATCTAGTTCTAATTTATCTTCCTATCCACTGTTTGTTACAGAGGGACATATTACTCATTTGAAATTACATGCCTCTCTGTTTTAAGAATTTATGCTATTTCAGAGGAGACTTAGCATACATTTTGTTTGTACTTTGTCATCACAATCTTGTCATTGCCAGATACTTCTACAAACATAAATCCAATGTCAAATTTTATACAAAACCTCAGTATTGCAAGTTTTTGCTTAGAGTGAAAGCACCAAAAGTTATATATTTGATCTCTTATAATGTTATATTATTCTTAAGTGGTATATTTCACTTTCCCATTAAATGTTTTTTGAATATCTGAGTTTATTTTCATATCGTTATGTTCAAACTTTGGTCCATTACCCAACTTAGTGAGATAATACTGGTAGTGAAGACAGTAGTGAAAATAGTGTCAGGCATCAGTCTGGAGAGTTCTGTACTTATCCAGCAAACAGTATTTTCCTATCCTTAGGCCTATTTTTCTGCATAACCTGTTGTTATAAGTACAGGAACTAAAGAAAAACAAAAATAATTTTTGTATGTTTAATTCTTTATAGCTTCTGGTTTATTAACCAACAGAAAAAAATAAGATTTTATTACAGACTTTAAGGTGATAAAATTTTCTAATTATTTACTTTTGTATTAGGAATCTTGTATTATTAGGATATAGGAGAAGAATTTTGGGCACTTCAATCTGGGAATAACTGATCTTCTAGCATTTGCTGGGATAGAATTTTTTATGCATTGTTAAATTAGACCAATTTCATAATGAATATTACTAAACTATGCAGGAGATAGACTTTGTCCATGAATAGTTTATTTTTAATAGGTAAAAAACAGTTATTTAGCATCATAGTTTTTCTCTTTATGGTTTTTTATACATACCAGATCTAGCTATAAACTGGCTTACCTCACACTTTGGAATATTTCACCTATCAGAAAATATGTACAACTCATCCCAACTTCCTTTGCTCGTAAATACTTTTCATTTAGGCCTAAGAAATAAATGTTACCTCTAATATATTCTCTGTGAAAAAACCTTTTACAGGTAAGATAATATAGGCTGCTTGTGTATTGCATACAGTTTAAAACTTGATTTGTTGCAGAATCTGCAAAAGTTTTGCCAACCTTTTTTTGTTTTTCTATCTGTATTATAATGTGATGAAGCAGTAATCTTACCAATGTTTTTTTTCTAATGCTTTTTAAAAAGCACATTATTTTTAATATTCGTAAACAAGGTTCTTGTGCTTCTGTCCTTTGCTTTTTCTATGGAAAATGTAGAAACCATTTCATAGGCTCATTTTATGAAACACAGCTCTGTTCTCTTGCCTTAATATTAAGGCTTGACTTTAAATGCCCCTACAGACTGCTGTGTTCTACCATATGGCTTATCTTTAGTGGAGCATTACTAGAAATAGAGTGACCCCCTCAGAGGCTATGGAAGTGAGTAGGAATTGGGATGCCCTTTCTCAGAATGGATTGCTCCCCCGACCTTCCACCATCACACCAGTCCACAGAACCTGTCTTATTACTGATGATAGTTCTCTCTCCTGTTGCCTTTGTTCTCCGTTATTTCAACACCTTCAGAATCTATTGCTTCCCTTCTGTGTGGTTTCATCTTTGCTTTTGTTCTTTCTTTACCTCTGTACTGTTTGCCATTTGCTTTCTTCTCAGTTAAAAACTCTTTTTTTCTTTGTTTTTGTTTATGTGCCTTTTCTTCTCCTATACTATTTACTTTTCACTCTATTAGTGGGTGGCTTGTTTACAACCATTGCCTTCCATGAGAATACCTGTAGTTTGAGAAATCAGCTGACCAAATTCACATAGTCTGGCAGTTTTCATTTTTGTTTATGTGAGAGCTCTGTAGACGTTGTATATCTTTAATTTCTGGGTCCAGTCTAATCCCTGGATTAAGTGGGGCCATACTACTTTTGATTTTTCCCCCAGATTGTGTTTTCTGCCAGATTTTGGAATTATTGCTTCATTCTGCTGACAAGAACAATATAGAAAATCTTAAGACATTTCTTTAGCAGGAACTCACATTCTGAGTCATCGTGTTACCAGTTTCTGTTTTTCCTGTATTGTTTTTTACTCATTGCCAGGACACATAGACAGACGTGCAAGGACACTAGGGTTAAAAAATCATGATATACTCAGAACATGTAGATTGTGATAGTAGGAAAAAAGGAGAATATATTTAAAGGGTTGAATATACGTTTTGCTCAGGTAAGTGTGAGGCAGTATAGAAAAGTGGTTAATAGCATAGACTCTGTAATCACCCTGTCCTGGTTTGAATCTTGGCTTTAGCACTTAAGTTATTAAATATCTTTATCCCTCGGTTTCTGTGTTTATAAAATTGGGGGTTTAATAGTACATGCTTTGTAAGGATCAAATGAGTGAATATTGATACTACACTAGAAAAGAACCCACCTTGTGATTGGTAGCTATTACTGTTATTACTGTGACTACTGTGACCTGCTCCTGTCTTTAAAATTTTCCTTTTTATCATACAAATCATATTTCTTGCATTCTAAGTTGGGAATGTCATCCTTCTTGAAAGTGACTTCAGACTCTTGGTTACAAACCCAGAATATGGGTTAAAAATGCAGATTTTAAAAAAGGAGGACTAATGTGTTTATGCTGAAATCGTTTATGAAACTTTGAAACAAAAAAAGAGCTCAGCAAAGAAGAATAGGCAAAGCTAGGCAGTGTTAGCTTAACTCGAAATATTTGAATGCCCTAAGGAAAGTGGTTTGGCCAATTCTTAGGTAAACTGAGACTATTTACAAGGTTATATTAAATCACTTTTAGTGTAAATGAACTTTCTAATCAAATATACTTCACTGGTAAAAATGAGTCAAGTTTTTCATTTTAAGAACTTCAATGCTAGTCGATAATCAGGAAAGAATCTGTAGTATGCCAATTATTTGTTAGTTTTACAAATTAATATTTTTCTTATTCTTAGAATCTCATATCTATCTGGAGTTTGTAAATCTAATAAAATTACGGCAGTATATACTCACTCTAATAATAATATTGAATGCAAACTGGTTCATATGGAGTAGAGGTGGAAGGGAGGGAGAAGCATCCAGACTACACTTGTTACTAAACTAAATGATGAAAAATACTCATTTGAGTACCCAATTTTTTGTTCCCTTAAAACATAAAAATAGCTAGTACCCCATGCCACGTACTTTTCAATTGGAATAAGAACAGTAATTTATACATTTTTAAAATTGTGTTTTATTTTCCCTAGAATATTCACAGGATCTACAAGGCTAGATGGAAATGCTATTGGTAAGTATGGGCATTTATTCTACTTCGGAACTGACTTTGGGCTAAAATAACTTTAATGTTGAGCTAAAAAAATATAAATATATTTATGTTACAGTGGATTTTGTCCGTTGGCTCTGTGCTGTGTCTATGGATGAATTACTTTCCACGACACACCCAAGAATGTTTAGTCTACAAAAAATAGTAGAAATATCATATTACAACATGGGAAGAATAAGATTGCAGTGGTCTCGAATTTGGGAAGTTATTGGAGATCATTTTAATAAGGTATTTGAATAAGTGTGGTATTTGTTTACATTTGTAGTATGTTTTTTGTTTAGAATGTCTTTGTAATCAAATTGAGCCTTTTTCCCTTCCAAGCAGTTATTTATTACTTTTTAATATTAAATTAGAAAACCCTGTGAATGGTGTTTTTCTTTTTAGAAATTATTACTCTGGGCTTTAAGAATTTGATGTAAAATGTCTGTTTTTCTTGTTGAGAAATATTTTTAGCATATTTAATGCCTTTGTGGAAAATCTTAGGATTTACCTGTCTATGCTATTCTATGCTTTTTCTAAGACAAAAAATAAAGAATTGCAGATTTTTACTGCTGATATTAATTAGCATATTTTATTTCTGTCACCATTACAGGTTGGGTGTAATCCTAATGAAGATGTAGCTATTTTTGCAGTAGACTCCTTGAGGCAGTTGTCAATGAAGTTCTTAGAGAAAGGGGAGCTTGCTAATTTCAGATTCCAGAAGGATTTCTTAAGACCTTTTGAACATATAATGAAACGGAACAGGTACTATATTTGTTGAATTGCTTAATAGTAGGAAAATCTTGTTGTTTTCCACAGCAGGGAGAAAAACAGAAGAAAGGGGGAAAAACTGATGAGTTTTATCTGTTTGCATATCTAAGCAATTATATTAATGTTTTTAGGTCTCCAACAATTCGAGATATGGTTGTACGGTGTATAGCACAGATGGTTAATTCTCAAGCTGCTAACATTCGATCTGGATGGAAGAACATTTTCTCTGTATTTCATCTAGCTGCATCTGATCAAGATGAAAGCATAGTGGAACTTGCATTCCAAACAACTGGGCACATTGTCAGTGAGTATTGTCTTAGCTGTGTTCAAGTAAAAGGGAAAAAAAAGCAACCTTAATGTGTTAGGAAGATGAGTCAAGTAACAAGATTATGGCCTTTAAGTTTACCAAGTTTTGTCTACAGAACCCCAGAGTAAATAAAAATAATTAAATTACTATTATAGTTAACATTTATTGAGTATTTACCATACGGCAAATACTGTATGCACTTTTCACGTAATTTCTTTGATTTCACAGTTAAGCATCTTTATTATCCATCCCTTTTTTCAAAATGGATTAGGAAACTCAGCCCCAGAAAGGTTAAGCAGTTTATCTAAGGTCACAGAACTAGTGATGGAGATGGTCTTGAGACCCACAGAGTATTAAAGCAAAGCCTTTATTTTTGACCAGTAAGTACATTGCACAGCCTTCTTCAAGGAGGAGTCCCATTAAGTTCAAGGGGGACTGACTGAAATACTAAGATTATAAGTTAAGCCTATATAGAAGATGACAGTGATGACCATCAACATCAAGAGTCATGGCATCATCATAGCTGTCATTTATTGCATGCTTGCTTAAGTGTTATGCTAAGCACTTCACTTACATTATTTTGTGTAGTGCTTACAGCTATCCTGTGTATATTATGATTATTTCCATTTTATATCAAGAAACCGAGATACAGAGAGGTTAATTTTGTATATTCATTCAGCCAAAGTTGAATCGGTACGTACTGTGTACCAGTCACTGTATTAGGTGCTATGTTTATAATGTAAACAAAACAGACAAGTTTTACTATTCTCACCACTCAGGGCAGTCAGGTTAAGTGGGAAAGATAGTCTTGAACTTCATATCTGTTGGATGTCAGCCTTTAATAACCTTTAAGGAAGTGCATTACATCTAGATGTTGGTGTATTTTTGGTACAGCTAAGAATAATTGAAAAATTATGGTAATATGTATTTTTCTCTATTTTAGCCCTTGTATTTGAAAAACACTTTCCAGCGACCATTGATTCTTTCCAGGATGCCGTGAAGTGTTTGTCTGAATTTGCGTGCAATGCAGCTTTCCCAGACACAAGTATGGAAGCAATTCGACTTATTCGCCATTGTGCAAAATATGTGTCTGATAGACCTCAGGTATAGCGTCATTTAGTAAACAAAATTTTGCAGAGTATTCTTTCCAATTTGAAATCTTAAGTTTGTTTGGGAATTGAGGGTATATGAAGCATTTATTTTTCAGTAATTCGAAAAATAATCTGAGCAGCCTGATTCCGAGTTAGGATGGTTAGTGATTATGACTAACCATTATTGAAAGTGTTGGGTATTTTTCTGAGTGGTTTTCATTAAATTGTATTAACTTGTTTAATCTTCTAATGACTTTATGGGATAGATAGTGTTATAGCCCCATACGGATAAAGAAACTGAGGGAGGCACAGAGAAGTTTCAAAATGTGCCCATAGTTTCAGGGCTAGTAAAGTAGAGCTAGGGTTTGAGCCCCAGCCTGTGTTTGTAACCATTCCCTACAGTGCATCTTGTCTGTCTGTGCTGTGTAATACTGAAGCTGACTGACTATGGATGAGAATAGGCTTAAGCTCTGAAGTAAAAGGTGGAATTGAAAATCTAGCTGCCATATTTAACTTGCATATTTAAATCTGTCTTTGTAACTATCATAAGAGAAAGTGATGTATCGTAGATTTGGTAATAAGATTTTATTCTATACTAACATGGACCGATCAGGTGCTTGGTACGTTTCAGATATGTCAACTCATTTTACCTTCATACTTCCCCAGTGTGGTTAATGTGGCTGTGTGGTATCATAACCATTTAAGTGATAAAAATGGAAACCTGAATTAACCTGGGTAATGATGCAGAAAACTGGTGACAGTTGAAAGTGAAGCTAACTTTTGGATGCTAGTCCAGAGCTCTTTATAGGCAGTTATATTTTGCCTGCTTCAGTGGCACGTATACTAAAATTGTCGGCAGTTATAGTGCCCATTTTTTATAAATTATTGTGTGTTAAATTGCTCACTGGTTATTTGTGAAGCATTTAAATTATTTTTTGAGAAGTTAATATATTAAATGTATAGGTGTTATGTTTTGCCTTTAATAACCCTACCTTTTTTCTTGAAGGCTTTCAAGGAATACACAAGCGATGATATGAACGTGGCACCTGAAGACAGGGTGTGGGTGAGAGGATGGTTCCCAATTCTCTTTGAGTTATCCTGTATCATCAATAGATGCAAATTAGATGTAAGAACCAGGTAACAATCTATATTTGTAATTAAAATTTTGAATTTATTTTGACTTTAATCACATAACTCTTCTTTATAAACACAGTCTCACAGTTAAAGACCATAAAATCAAGTGTTTTGTCAAAATATATTAATTAGTAGATAGGTATATTTTAAAATATGTTCATATTATTTTAAAATGTTAACTAGAGCAAAATAAAAATGGAAATACTACGTTGTTTTTAAAATATTTGATTATAGCCTCCTTTTGATTTTAGCTTCTAAGTTAATTTGATCCTTTAAACATTCTGTCTTTTCATATATTTGTTTCCAATAATAAATTGAAGTTAGTGGCAAAATTTATTTTATTTCCTGATGAACGATAGAAGAATTTTTAAATGCACATCCTTGGTGAGTTTTAGGTGAAGAACCATTTCTTTTTGTAACCTGATCAGTAACATAGTTTGTAATAATATAGAACTATTCAAATAGAACTCTTTCAAAAGTATATTGCCAATAAAAGATCATTATGAACATATAGTCAATCTGTAAAGGAACTATTCCGGGTATTATGTGACTGGCCAAGTGCTTAACACACTGTTCTTAGGTCACAGCTCACAGGACTCCCATAGTAGTTTTTTACCCTGTACTTTGCCACATTGAAATGGCCAGCTTATGTGTCCTAATATCTGTCAACCTCTAAACGCACCGTGAGTTCAATATTATGGTAAACAAAATCTTTTAGGAATCTTCCCTTCTCATTTGGAAGAATCTTCTGTTATTTGGATGTGTAACTTTATCGAATTTTTTGAATTTCTAAAGGTAGCACAGAATGAATCTCTTCTTTTTCACCTTATGCCAGAACCACACCCATGCCCCACCAAGGTTAAATTTGACTTACATCTCAAGAAATTTTTCATTTTTATAGTATTATTTGTTACAACAGAAATTCTTATGAAATAGATAATCCAAAATAGGACTTAACCCTTAGGAATTTTAATTATGAGAGCACTATAGAAAAAGAGTTTATTTTATATTTAGACACAGTGGATTGTTTATCAGTGGGCCCGTTAGGAAATTGTTGAAATTCAAGATAGCCCCATTTCAGTTGTCCAGCTGCCTCAGTGGAGCGGCTAACATATCATGACTAGCAGGTCATGAAAACTCAGCACCCTCTCCCCTCACCCTTTATTTATTTGTAGAAGTCTGTTTGATGGAGGATCCACCTGCTTTCTTACCCTTCTGTTGCTTGGCACTGTGATACCTTATTTCTCACCATATTCCATGTTCAGATTATGGGTAGATACTAGTTGTTAAAGATGTTGTGTGTGTTCTAGTTAGTAAAGGAGAGGGAAAAGATCAGTAAACTTTGTTCAGTGATGGCCTTTGATTTTCCTACCTCATCCCAGGATATGTATGGCCTGCTATTTAGCTTCCATTTTAAAATGTGGGCCGGATGCTGTGGCTCACATCTGTAATTCCAGCACTTTGGGAGGTCAAGGTGGGAGGACTGTTTGAAACCAACCTAGGCAACATAGTGAGACCCCATCTCTTTGAACAAAAAGTTAACTAGGCATAGTAGGCATCCCTCTAGTTCCTGCTGCTCATGAGGCTGAGGCAGGATTGCCTAAGCACAGGAAGTTGGGGCTGTGGTGAGCCCTGATCACACCACTGTACTCCAGCCGAGGCAACAAATTGAGACTCTCTGTCTTTAACAACAACAAATAGTGCAGCACTATAATTGGTATAACACTGTGTGGAAAGAACTTCTCGTGTGCATTCTTATTTGATTCTTCCAAAATTCTCCAGATTTGGGGATAAATACCGAAAATTAAAGTCCCAGATGTAGTCAGGCATCATTTAATGACAGGGATATGTTCTGTACAATGCATTACTAGGCAATTTCAACATTGTGTGAACATCATAGCATGTACTTACACAAATCTAGATGGCATAGCCTGTTGCTCCATGGGTACAACTTGCACAGCATGTTACTGTACTGTAGGCAGCTGTTAATACAGTGGCGTTTGTGTATCTAAACATATCTAAACAGGCTGGGTGCAGTGGCTCACGCCTGTAATCCCAGCATTTTGGGAGGCCAAGGTGGGCAGATCACCTGATGTCAGGAGTTCGAGACCAGCCTGGCCAACATGGTGAAACCCCACCTCTACTAAAAACATAAAAATTTGGCCAGGCATGGTGGCTCATGCCTATAATCCCAGCATTTTGGGAGGCCCAGGTGGGCGGATCATCTGAGGTCAGGAGTTCGAGACCAGCCTGGACGACATGGTGAAACCCCTTCTCTACTAAAAATACAAAAATTAGCTGGGTGTGGTGGTGCGCACCTGTAATCGCAGCTACTCAGGAGGCTGAGGCAGGAGAATCGCTTGAACCTGGGAGGCAGAGGTTGCAGTGAGCTGAGAGTGCCACTTCACTCCAGCCCAGGCAACAGAGTGAGACTCTGTCTCAAAAATAAAAATTAAAAAATACGAATACAAAAATTAGCTGGGTGTGGTGGCACACGCCTGTAATCCCAGCTACTCGGGAAGGTAAGGCATGAGAGTTGCTTGAACCCGAGAGGCGGAGGTTGCAGTGAGCCAAGATGGCACCACTGCACTCCAGCCAGGGTGACAGTAAGAGACTCTGTCTCAGATAAAAAAAATTCTATGTGTGTATATATACATAGAAATGGTACAGTAAAAACATGATATAAAAGATAAAACCTGTATAGGGCACTTACCATGAATGGAACTCACTGGACTGGAAATTGTTCTGGGTGAGTCAGTGAGTGAGTGGGGAGTGAACGCAAAGGAGGCCTAGGACATTACTATGCACTACTGTAGACTTTATAAACACTGTAAACTTAGGCTACTCTAAATTTATGAAAAGATGTTTTTCTCCAGTAAAAAACTAACCATAGCTTACTGTAAGTTTTTTGCTTCATAATTTTTAAAATTTTAAAAAACATGACTCTTATATTAACATTTAGCTTAAAACACATTGTACAGCTGTACAAAAATATTTTCTTTATATCTTTATTCTATAAGCTTTTTTCTATTTCTATTTTTATTTTTTACTTTTTAGACTTTTTTGTTAAAAACTAAGACATAGACACACACATTAACCTAGGCCTATACAGAGTCAGGATCATCAGTGTCACTGTCTTTCATCCCCACGTCTTACCCTACTGGAAGATGTGTTACTTCAGGGGAAGTAACACATAAGGAGCCGTCATCTCCTATGATAACAATGACTTCTTCCAGAATACCTACCGAAGTACCTGCCTGAGGCTGTTTTCCAATTAACTTTTTAAAAATGTGTAAGTACAAGGAGTACACTTGCAAATAATGATGAGAGGTGCAGTAAATTAATCATTAACAAAATTGTTTATCATTATATGACTGGCAGTGCAGTAGGTTTGTTTACACCAATATCACCATAAACATGTGAGTAAAGTGTTGCCCTGCGATCAATGAAAGCTACAACTACAATGTCACAAGACAATTGGAACTTTATAGCTCTATTATAATCTTAGGGGACCACTGGCTTATGTGCAGTTCATTGTTGACTGAAATGTCCTTATGTGGCACATGACTGTATTATTTTTCCCTACACCAACTATTTAAGTATTGCTTTAAAAAAAAAAAAAAAAGACATTTTCCACATTAAAAATCCTTGGAAACAATTGATCTCTGTGTTTACTTTGGGCCCTGGAAAAAACAGGATTGCCCATATCCACTTACTCCCAGCCATGAGAGGCAGCATCCTGTTACTTGGAGTGGGAGGGCATCGATACAGAGCTCAGCAGATGAAGGATGAGGGAGCCTTGTTCCATCGCAAGGAGGGAACTGTGGGTTTAGCATCAGTGATGGAACTCTGACAGGCGTCCTCTGTGGAAGAGTTTCTTTCCCAGGAGTTTCTTTACTATGGTTTCTTTACCATTGCTAGTATTACATATTAGATATCTTAGGGATCCAATAGACCAGTGTGAATTTACTGTAGGTCTGAAGTATTGTAATGTTATTTTACACATTCATTTAACAAAAACTTGTTGAGAACCTACTATGTATGAGCCATCTACTAGGTTTGGGGATAGCATAACAGCAAATGAGTTCAGCCCTATTCCAGTCCTTATGAGAGCCTTTCAAAGAAAATTTTGTTCTGTTTTACTCTCAAACTTTTGGAAACATAAGCCATTTCTAAATTGGAGGATGCCTGTGTTTTCCCAGAAAAAGCAACAAATAGAGAAAAGATTAAAGTTTCTAATGGTTACATAAAAGTATTATTTCAAGAAACAGGAAGGAATGAAGAAGAAAGTTTTGAGTTTCAGTTTTAACACTTACACAAAAGCTACTCAATGTGATGCTAAGCAATTTATTTAGCAAATATTTATTGTTTGCCTTCCAGGCAATGAGCACTGCTGTGTGCCTGGGATATAGCAAGAAATGAAACACAGAAAGACCCCTTAGTGGATTTGTTTTGTAAATCCTTTTGTTTGGGGATGTTGCATGAATAAGGCTTCTAGTATTGGGTGAAAATCCCCATAGTTCTTTGAAAAAGATTTTCCAAAATCTAACTTTTGTTTTGTTCTTAGACTGCTATATATGTATTTTCTTTTTTGGCTGTAGAACCACAAAATTAATATTCACTCAAACAATTATCGTTTTCAATCTGTAATTCCATTTACAGTTTTTAAATGCTGCAATGGTGAGGTAAGAGTAAAGGAAAAGTAAAATTAAAAAGTTTACGGCCAAGACCTTTGGAGATTTTTTTTTCCTGAATGATATATCCTAAAGGAACCTGTTGTTCTTACAACTTAACTTTTTTAAAACCCAGTGTCGTGTGTTAATTTCAGACTAGTTTTAAGCTTTCTGGTTTTAGTAGCTTTGTGAACTATAAAAACTATTTTAGGAGGAGTATGCTTTTTTGTATTATAGCTTTCTAATTGTGTTTTGTCATTTTAGGGGTTTAACAGTAATGTTTGAAATAATGAAAACATATGGCCACACTTATGAGAAACACTGGTGGCAGGATTTATTTAGAATTGTTTTCCGAATCTTTGACAATATGAAATTGCCAGAACAACAGACAGAGGTAAGAGGATACACAATTTTCATTTAGCTTAGTCAAGTTAAAAGATCCTCAGTATTATCATCAATACATTTTAGTGTTTCAAATTAAGTACAGAAGAGAATTCCTAGAAAATTTTTCTTTAAGGCATGAGAATATAATACTATGTCTTTATAAATAAGAACACTGGCTGGGCACAGTGGCTCACGCCTGTAATCCCAGCACTTTGGAAGGCCAAGGCGTGTGGATCGTCTGAGGTCAGGAGTTTGAGACCAGCCTCACCAACATGGTGAAACCCCATCTCTACTAAAAATACAAAAATTATCCAGGTGTGGTGGCAGGTGCCTGTAGTCCCAGCTACTTGGGAGGCTGAGGCAGGAGAATCATTTGAACCCGGGAGGTGGAGGTTGCCATGAGCTGAGATCGTGCCACTGCACTGCAGCCTGGGTGACCAGCGAAACTCCGTCTCAAAAAAAAAAAGAATGCTATGTGGGGGATAGAACTGAATTAATGAATTGATTTTTTTGTTCTGTTTTGTTTTTAGTGTTTTTCTGACTTTTCCATTTCTTTTCCTCGTTTTGACAGTCAAAACTATAAAACATCAGTAACTTTCTTTCTTTTTTTTTTTTTTTTTTGAGACGGAGTCTTGCTCTGTCGCCCAGGCTGGAGTGCTGTGGCCAGATCTCAGCTCACTGCAAGCTCCGCCTCCCGGGTTTACGCCATTCTCCTGCCTCAGCCTCTCGAGTAGCTGGGACCACAGACGCCCGCCACCTCGCTCGGCTAGTTTTTTGTATTTTTTTTTTTTTTTTTTTTTTGAGACGGAGTCTCGCTTTGTCGCCCAGGCTGGGGTGCAGTGGCTCACTGCAAGCTCCGCCTCCCGGGTTTACGCCATTCTCCTGCCTCAGCCTCCCGAGTAGCTGGGACTACAGGCGCCTGCCACCTCGCCCGGCTAGTTTTTTGTATTTTTTAGTAGAGATGGGGTTTCACCTTGTTAGCCAGGATGGTCTCGATCTCCTGACCTTGTGATCCACCCGTCTCGGCCTCCCAAAGTGCTGGGATTACAGGTGTGAGCCACCGCGCCCGGCCTGTTTTTTATATTTTTTAGTAGAGACGGGGTTTCACCGTGTTAGCCAGGATGGTCTCCATCTCCTGACCTCGTGATCCGCCCGTCTCGGTCTCCCAAAGTGCTGGGATTACAGGCTTGAGCCACCGCGCCTGGCCAATAACTTTCTTTAGTATTATATAGTGACTTCTTTTTTATGTAAAAAGTAAGGAATACAAAGTAAATTTTATTTATTTCAACATATTTTACTATGAACCAGTTACAATATACATTTTAGGAAACGTGTCAAGAGAGCTTCATATTTTCCCCTTTTGTTCCATACAGCAGTGTTAAATGCAGACTTCTGTGATTATTTTTTATGGGTTTGAAAAAATAAATTACACTTATTTTGTATAGCCCTTTTTTTATGGTGTTTTCAGATAACCATACTTCAGGAAAGTCATTTTTATTTTAAACCTATGCTAACCCCATTTGGACAAATTCTTACCTCCTTATTTCCCTTTCATGTTCTGTCATGGTCTAGAGCAAGGCTGGCTGTTGCTATTCATGCACTTTGAAAAATCATAATGTTAATATCAAGATGATACGGTGATGGTTTTTTTTAATAAAACAAATAGTGCCAAAAATAGTTAAATTATTGTATGCATAGATGGTTATGGGATAATGAGGAGCAATAGATACCAGATTTTAAGTTAAGGTGAATGTAACGTTCTAGAGGGAATTCAGTGGTCTAAAAGGAACACTGACAGCCTTACATTTTAAATATGAAAACATTTATATATATATATGTGTATATATATGTGTATATCTTTTTAAATCATAGTAGTTGATTAATGGCATGATGTTCATTAACGACTTTTTTCCCCAGAAAGCTGAATGGATGACAACAACTTGCAATCATGCACTTTATGCAATCTGTGATGTATTCACTCAGTATTTAGAAGTACTCAGTGATGTACTTTTGGATGATATTTTTGCTCAGCTCTACTGGTGTGTGCAGCAAGGTAGGTCTGTACCAGATATGTGACACAAAGTGTTAAATGTGACCCTGGTAATATATAAATGAATTGCTCTTTTCTTTCCTAGACAATGAGCAGTTAGCACGATCTGGTACAAACTGTTTAGAGAATGTTGTTATTCTGAATGGTGAAAAATTTACCCTAGAAATCTGGGATAAAACTTGCAACTGCACACTGGATATCTTCAAAACCACAATCCCACATGCGTAAGAAGATTTTATACAACTTTACATTTATATTTGTATATTGAATGAGTTGGAGAGTGACTAGTGATTAAAAGTTTGATAGTAACTACTGATTTCTCGTAACAGAAATCCTTTTAAGCTTGTCTTACTCTTATATGGATTTAGATTTATTACAAACCAAACTGCTATAAACTATAACAAATACATGAATTAAACTATTTGTAAACCAAAACCTTTAGTCTGGTTATCCAAAATTTGGGACATAGTGAAGTGATTCCGCTGACTTTTATAAGATTTTATTTATTCAGATCAAACCAAGCAGTGGTTTTGAATTGGGAAAAAAAAAATCTCAGCCTGTTTCTGTTACTGATCTTTTAATAATCTAAGGAAAATGTATTTACACATATTTCATATTTTATAACAGCTTGTCATTTTTCTCTAAGGGATGAGTGTGAAATGGAATTATAGTGAGGCAGGGTTTTTTTTTTTTTTTTGAGATGGAGTTTCATTCTTGTTTCCCAGACTGGGGTGCAATGGCGTGATCTCAGCTTACCACACCTCCGCCTTTGGGTTCAAGCGATTCTCCTGCCTCAGTCTCCCCAGGTAGCTGGGATTACAGGCATACACCACCATGCCCGGCTAATTTTGTATTTTTAGTAGAGATGGGGTTTCTCCACGTTGGTCAGGTGGTCTCGAACTCCCAACTTCAGGTGATCCACCCACCTCGGCCTCCCAGAGTGCTGGGATTACAGGCGTGAGCCACCACACCTGGCCAGTTTTATGAATTTTTTTTTTTTTGAGAAGTCTCTTACTTTGGAAAATATTTGATATTAATACTTAGGGAAAGGAGGTTTAAAATTTTTAAAACTTATCAGAAAGTGTTTTTTTTAATGTAAAACTGGTGACTATGTTACCCTTTTAATTATATTAAACGCCACTTAATTTTTTTCTAAAAGTACATGTTTAAACTTTTTACTAGATGTTTTTTAGGAAATTGCTCTTAGCAGTAGTCAAAGATGGACTGTGTAGTTGGTATGTTCTTGTTACTTTCTTGGGCCCATTTCAAAATATGCTGGATGTGGCATGTGGCACAGCCCCCTAGTGATTGATGTGGTTTTGGTATCTTAAAGGCTCTTGACCTGGCGGCCCACTTCTGGAGAAACTGCCCCCCCACCTCCATCTCCTGTAAGTGAAAAGCCATTGGTAAGTTTTAATCAGTAAAGTATATTGAAATTAGTTATTTGTGATGAGTAATTTTATTATGGGTCAAAGTCTTACATGTAAGTGTCTCAATCCATTCCTACTATTAAAAAAATATCTGAAACTAGATTACTTATAAATAGAAATTTATTTTTTCACAATTACGAAGGTTGGGAATTGTACGATCAGGTGTCTGGTGAGAGCTGCTCTCTGCTTCCAAGATGGCACCTCGTTGCTGCATTCTCACATGGTAGAAGAAGGAGGGACAGAAAGGGGCCTAGATAGTTCCCTCCAGCCCTTTTTTAAGGCACTAATTCTCATGGCCTACTCCCCTCCTAAAATCTCTACCTCTTGATACTGTTGCATTGGGGATTCAGTTTCATTATGAATTTAGGAGGGAACACAAACATTCATATCATTGCGATGCATTCGTCTCTTTTAAGAAGATGGTATAAATTTGCTGTCCAGAATTGTGAAGTTAGTTCTGTGGTCAGTTTCACAGACAATTAATATGTGTCTCTGTTAAGTGCCATGAAGGGAGTATTTTAAATTATTTTTAAATATAGGACATCGAGTAAAATGATTTTTTAAGGGTTGCGAGAGAAAGATACCATATTACGTAGCTATCTCCATGCAAAGCTGAAGATATTGTTGGATAGTATTTAAACTTTTTATTTTTATATAATTTCACCTTATAGAAAAGTAACACAAAACAGTACAAAGAATTCTAATATTCACTTCACCCAGTGTATTGGTTTCCTAGGTCTACCATAAAAAATTACCACAAACTTGGTGGCTTAAAACTATAGAAACCTACTGTCTCATGGTTCTAAAGACCACAGGTCCTAAATCAAGGAGTTAGCAGGGCCACATTCCCTCCAAAGGCTCTAAAGGAAAATCCTTACTAGCTTCTTCCAGCTTCTGGTGGCTGTTGACAACCTTTGGCATTATTTGGCTTGTTCACATATCACTCCAATCTTTGCCACCATCTATCCATAGTCTTCTTCACTGTGTGTGAATTAAATCTCTACCTCTCCTTTTTGTTTTATGAAGACGTTAGTCATTGGATTTAGGGTTTACCTGAAATCCAGGATGATCTCATCTCAAGATCCTTAATTACATCTGAAAAGACCTTATTTCCAAGTAAGGTAACATTTGCAGGTATCAGGGGTCAGAACTTAGACATACCTTTTAGGGGCCAATATTCATCCTACTGTGGTCTACCCACTGACACCTAAAAATTCATGTCCATCCCATCGGCAAAAGATGGTCACCCCATTCTAAGGTCCCCAAAAGTCTAAACTCATTACAGCATCAATACTATGTCCAAAATCCCATATAAATACCATCGGAAGTCCCTAATCTGATCATCTCAGACATCTACATTAAGGATGGATGACACTCTTGAGTATGATCTATTCTGGGGCAGAATTCATCTCCATCTGTGGACCTGTGAACCTAGAAAATAGGTAAAGTAACTTTTAAAATACAGTAGTGGGACAAGCATAAGATAGACATTCTCATTGCAAAAAGGAGAAATTGGAAGGAACAAAGGATCACCAGTCCTAAGCAAGGTTGAAACTTAGCAGGGACAATTCTGTTGAGTTTTAAAGCATTATTATGCTGTGTGGCTTAATATTCTGCCTTCTGGGGCCATGGCTTACTTCTTTGGGCCTGAGCCCTACACTATCGGTTGTTCTTCTTTTTCTTAAAGGTTAGCACGTTTGCAGCTCTGTTGACCCATTTTCTGCCTGTAGAATCCTAGAAGTCAGCCTCCCTTCCTTTTATTGTTTCTGTCCCTTTCATTCTAGGCTGGCCATATGTCTGCTGGTATATCATTCTCAAAATCCTTGTGGGTCTTCTGTATGCGTTAAGAGAAACCATGCCATTAAACAAGAGGGTGATCCATACATCTTTCTGGATAGTCCTGTTATGTTCCTGGCTTCTGCTGAGATGGTTGATTGGATCCACTAGATATATACCTAATCTCTTTGGCAAAAAGTCGTCCAGCTATTATAGCCTTGGCCTTCTCTCCAAAGCATGCTTTCCTAACAATTCATTTCCTAATTGTAGCATCCTTTTCCATGTGGATAGGCCAAGATCCTCTCAAATCATCAAGTGGCAGTTTCTTTTTGCTTAACAGTTCTTTCATCAATATATCTTATTCTTGCATTGTACTATAAACAGCAAGGACAAACCAGGCCACGCCTTCAACACTTTGCTTGGAACTCTCCACTACATGTCATCACTTAGAATTCTGCTTTCCACCCAACAATTCAGCCAGGCTTTCTGCCACTTTACAACAAGGATCACCTTTCTATTAGTATCTAATCCCATGTGCTTGATTTCCTTCTAAGACCGCACCAGAAGCACCTTTTAACATTCTTATTTGTACCAATAATCTGTTTGATGGCCATACATGTCTTCTCTAAGATGGTAGAAGCTTTCTCTCACACATTGCACTCCCTTGTGGGTCCTCACCAGAACCACATTTGACATCCATATTTCTACCAACAGTCTCTTCAGGGCAATCTAGGTGTTTTCTATCATGTGTCTCAGAACTCTTCCAGCTTCTACCATTGCCCAGTTCCAAAGCCACTTCCACATTTTTAGGTGTTTGTTACAGCCACATTCCATTTCATAGTATCAAAATCTTTATCAGGACCAGAGAAACAAAACCAACAGTAGAGATATATATAGATAGATTTAAGGAACTGGCTTATGTGATTGTGGGGGCTGGCAGGTTTGAAATTTTGTAGGACAGGCAGGCAGGCTGGAAAGCCTTGGGCAGGTGCTGAAGCTGCAGTTCACAGGCGGAATTTCTTCCCCAGGAAAACCTATTTTGCTCAGTTTTGAAGGCCTTCAACTTATTGGATAAGGACCATCTAGATTATTGAAGATAATATCCTTAAAGTGAACTGACTATAGATGTTAACCACATCTATAAGATACCTTCAGCTCAACACCTGGAATAGTGTTTAATTGAATTAATTGTTACTCATTTGACTTAAGTATCTGGCTTAAGTACATAGGATATTGGTATTGTGTCCTAGCCAAATTGACACAAAAGTAATCATTACACCAAGTTTCTCCAAATGTTATTTTACATTTGTTTTTACCAACTCCTGCTTTCCTCCCTCTTTTTATCTTGCTACCCCGCCTCCCACACACACACAATTTTCTGAAAATTTTCCGCCTCCACACACACACAATTTTCTGAAAGTAATTTGTAAATATAATGCCTACTTATCCCTGACAATCAAAAAATTATCCTTGAAACAATAATCTACAGGTCTTTTCAAATTTGTACTGTTCTCCCAATAATACCTTTGAATTTTAAAGCCAGGAGGCTGTAAAGTAACAAACTAATGCCCACTGACCAGATTTGTTCCTCACAACTTTTAACTTTCTTAACAAAATTGTCAACAGTTAAAACAGATTTCACAGAAAAGTACCATTCTGAATTGCCCTTGAGAACTGTGACGTCTATACTGGGCCCGTGTTGCTCCATGACTCTGTTGTGCTGACGTCCGTTCAGCACAGACCCGGTTATTACTTAGGACGTCCCAAAAATTCTCCTCATTTACATTGGTTAGTGAGAAAAATTGAGAAAACAATATACCTAACATCCAAAAATTCCTCTAAAACAGAGCAAGGTTTTTAAATCCCTAATTTTGTGACCTAGTTTTTGTGCAGGTTTAGTTTTCTGGAGAGAACATTTTAGAAATCATCAGACTGTTCAAGAGGGCCAGTGACCAAAAATATTTAAAAACTAGTGCTTTCATTTATCTTCAGTAAGATAATACATTTTTAATTCTGAGAACTGAGTAATTTCTTCCTTAAAATACAGAAGTCCAAGCTAACGTATTGTTCTGATTATTACTGTTTCTGGTAACACAGGCCCATCTTCCTTTCACACAGCAGGTAAGGTTGCTGCAGGCTGGGACTGTTATGTCAGAACAACAAGAGCTAAGCACTCCTCCTGAAACCAGGTTCTCTCATCTCTTGAGTATGCTGTACCTTTATAATGAAAGAAAGCTCGAGGAGTGGTAGGGTCAGCTGCCATTTATTGCCCAACACTGCTGCTAGTGTTTTGGATTTATTATCTCTAGTTCTTAACAACCTGCAAGGAAAGTATGTCATTTCTTTTTAGATCAGAAAACCTCACCTCAGGAAATTAATCATTTTTCCAAGGTTACACTCTTAATAATACTGGAACCTGTGGCTGGGCGTGGTGGCTCACGCCTATAATCCCAACACTTTGGAGGCCGAGGCGGGCAGATCACCTGAGGTTGGGAGTTGGAGACCAGCATGACCAACATGGTGAAACCCCCTCTCTACTAAAAATACCAAAAGTAGCTGGGCATGGTGGCGCATACCTATAATCCCAGCTACTGGGGAGGTTGAGGCAGGAGAATCGCTTGAACCCAGGAGGTAGAGGTCGCGGCGATTCGAGATTGCGTCATTGCACTCCAGCCTGGGCAACAGGAGCGAAACTCCTATCTCAGAAAAGTAAATAAATATTACTGGAGCCTGATTCTTGTGTAGGTCTGTTGGACTCCAGGGTCCAGTTTCTCTTCATGGTGCGACGCTCCTAGATAGTCACCTTCACATTGACCTTTCCAGTCCCTGGGTCCATGGGTGACAGAAGATCCTTTTCTAAATTTACCCCTGCAAAAAGTGTCTGTTTAGATTTTATGAACACTTGTGGGTGTTGCTGACCAGTTTCTCTACACTTTGAAGTTTTGTATTTATATCTGTTGCTGTTGGATGGTTTAAGACCTGAGCCCAATGAGGGTCAGAAAGTCAACTTTTCTGTATGTACAGGTAATTTTAAATAATTTTCTCATTGTGTTGTAACTGTAATGTAATCATTTTCATAGGGACATAAGTTTTTAAAATAGCATTTTAGAAAATATTTTCACACATAAACTTTATTAACCATACTTATAATGATTTTTTTTATTTATTAGGATACAATATCACAGAAGTCTGTAGATATTCATGATTCTGTTCAACCAAGGTCTGTGGATAACAGACCGCAAGCACCACTGGTTTCTGCCTCTGCTGTTAATGAAGAAGTCAGCAAAATTAAATCTACAGCAAGTGAGTTATTTCTCTAAATAAAAATAAATTTGTGTTTTATGTAGGAAAGGGTTAACATTTTTGGTTTTTTATCATTAACAAGCATATACTATAATTGTGTCATCACTTCTTTTTTTTTATGTATGTATTTGTGAGACGGAGTCTCACTCTGTCGCCCAGTCTGGAGTGCAGTGGCGCCATCACAGCTCACTGCAAGCTCCGCCTCCCAGGTTTAAGTGATTCTTCTGCCTCAGCCTCCTCTGAGTAGCTGGGACCAAGGCACGCATCACCACGCCCGGCTAATTTTTGTATTTTTAGTAGAGACGGGGTTTCACCATATTGGCCAGGCTGGTCTTGAACTCCTGACCTTGTGATCTGCCCATCTCGGCCTCCCAAAGTGCTGGGATTACAGATGTAAGCCACCGTGCCCGACCACTTTTTTTTTTTTTTTTTTGAAACGGAGTCTCACCCTGTCGCCTAAGCTGGAGTGCAGTGGTGCTCACTGCAACCTCTGCCTCCCAGGTTCAAACAATTCTCCTGCCTCAGCCTCCTGAGTAGCTGGGATTACAGGTGCCGGCCATCACCCCCAGCTAATTTTTGTAGATTTAGTAGAGACGGGGTTTCACCATGTTGGCAAGGCTGGTCTCGAACTCCTGACCTCGTGATCCACCCGCCTCAGCCCCCCAAAGTGCTGGGATTACAGGCGTGAGCCACCACGCCTGGCCGTGTCATCACTTCTTTACTGTGCTTACCCTAATTTGGACATCCTCTGATAGATGGATGCCCTCTGGCAGAAGGTCAAGAACTCTGCTGATACCTGAAATGTCTGCTTTTTCCACCAACGAGCACCTGAGTCTTCTCTCTCCACCCCCTTCTGCATGCCAACCAACCTTATGTTCTGTCTGTAGAAGTAGGGCCTAACATGCCTTCCTCTACCCATCTGCAAGGGGAAGTAGTGAGGGACTGTTGCTTTCTAAGCAGGAGCACCCAACTTGTTTTCGTTGTTGTTGTTGTTGTTTTTCCAGACAGAGTCTTACTCTGTCACCCACGCTGGAGTGTGATCTCAGTTCACTGCAACCTCAACCTCCTAGGCTCGAGCGAGCCTCTTGAGTAACTGGGACTACAGGCATGCCTCATCATGCCCAGCTTATTTTTTATATTTTTTTGTAGGGACAAGGTTTTGCCATGTTGCCCAGGCTGGTCTTGAACTCCTGAGCTCAGGCCATCTGCCTGCCTCAGCTTCCCAACATGCTGGGATTACAGGCTTGTGCCACAGCATCTGGCCAGTAGCACCCTACTTTTTTTTGTTGTTGTTGTTGTTGTTGTTTTGAGACAGAGTCTCGCTCTGTCGCCCAGGCTGGAGTGTAGTGGTGCAATCTCGGCTCACTGCAAGCTCCACCTCCCGGGTTCATGCCATTCTCCTACCTCAGCCTCCCGAGTAGCTGGAACTACAGGTGCCCGCCACCACGCCCGACTAATTTGTTTTTTATTTTTTGGTAGAGACAGGGTTTCACCATGTTAGCCAGGATGGTCTCGATCTCCTGACCTCGTGATCCACCTGCCTTGGCCTCCCAAAGTGCTGGGATTACAGGCATGAGCCACCGTTCCCGGCAGGAGCACCCTACTTTTTAAGGAGCAACCCTTTTCTCCACAATGCTCCCTAACCTTAGTCGGCCTGTGCCAATTTCCCTCACTGCTGCCCACACCCCTGTCTCCATACAGGGATCCCCAGGTCACCTGTATTCCTCCCCTCACCTTTTCACAAAAAAGAGGAACCCTTTACTTTTTTACTGGATTGATTCGGTTTCATTTGCTGAAGGAAAATTATAACACCTAGAAAAGACCACAGCCTCCTTAGAGGAGAACAGGACAGCTTTGAGAACTTTTTAAAACCTGAGGTGAAATTTACATAACAAATAACAATATACAAGTGAATAATTCAGTGGTATTAAGTACATTCACAGCCACCACCTCTATCTAGATCCAAAGCATTTTCATCACTCCTAAAGGGAGCCCCCCCGCCCCATAACTGTTACACAACCACTCCTTCTTCTCCCCTTCCCCAGCCCCTGGCAGCCACTAATTACCTGTGTTTGTGAATTGCCTATTCTGCATATTTCATATAAAAAATGGAATCATACAAAATATAACCTTTTGTGTCTGTCTTCTCTCACAATGTTTTCAAGACTCATCATGTTGTAGCATGAATCAATAATTCATTCCTTTTTATTACTAAGTAACAGTCCACCGAATGTATAGACTACATTTTGTTTATCCATTTGTCTGATGATGGATGTTTGTATTTGTTTCACCTGCAGTTCTCATGAATAGTGCTGCTGCAAACTGTTGTGTACAAATATCATTTGAATACCTGTTTTCAGTTCTTTTGCGTTATCTGCCTAGGAGTGGAATTGCTAGCTTGTAGGGTAATTCTGTGTTTAACTTCTTGAGGAAACACCAAGTAATTTTCTATAGCCAGTGGCTGCACCATTTTACATTCCCTCTAGCAATTCCAGGTTTTCCACATCTTTGCCAATGCCTTTTTTGTTGTTGTTAAATGATAACCATTCTAGTGGGTGAGCAGTTGTACCTCATTGTGGTTTTGACTGTCATTTCCGTAATGATTAGTGATGTTAAGCATCTTTTCATATGCTTGTTGGCCATTTGTATATCTTATTTGGAGAAATTTGTATTCATGTCCTTTGCCTGTTTTTAAATTTTGATGAAGTCCAATTTTTGTTTTCTTTTGTTAGTTATGCCTTTGGTATCATTGTCAAAATCCAAGGTCATCAGCATTTCCCGCCAATGTTGTCTTCTATGAAGTTTTTTTTTTTTTTTTTTTTTTGAGACGGAGTCTCACTCTGTCACTCAGGCTGGAGTACAGTGGTGCGATCTGGGCTCACTGCAACTTCCACCTCCTGGATTCAAGCGATTCTCCTGCCTCAGCCTCCTGAGTGGCTGGGATTACAGGCACGGGCCACCACACCTGGCTAATTTTTGGATTTTTAGTAGAGATGGGGTTTTGCCATGTTGGCCAGGCTGGTCTCGAACTCTGGACCTCAAGTGATCCACCTGCCCAGCCTCCCAAAGTGCTGGGATTAGAGGCGTGAGCCACTGTGCCTGGCCTATGAAGTTTTATTCTTTTAGCTCTTTGATTTAGGTCATTGATCCATTTTGATTTAATTTTATTCAGGGAATTTTTTAATCCTAGGTGCTTACAGTTCTTGAGAGAAGACAGGCTTTATTATCATATCCTACTTGAAAGGAGCTTCTATCTTCAGTCACTGTATTTTGCTAATTTCTTAAAGGGTAAACAGGTGGTAGTGAGTGGCCCAGTTTCATTTTTCATTCCTGTTCCCCAAAGAACAGAATTGTTCATGTAGGAGTCCTTTGCAGCTTCAGTCTGCACCAAGAAAGGCCAAGAGGAAAGAATAGTAAGTGGCTTTTCTCGCTCTCAGCCTCAAGACTGAATTTAAACACACTTAACTTTGTGAGGGCAGGACTTGGTCTTCACATAGTGGAAAGTGTGCACTTGGCTACTCTGGGACTATCCTTTTTCCTGGGGCAAGGGTTCTGCTTTCCTGCCACTGTGAGCTGTGGGGTCAGACTGCATCCTTAGGCCAGACATTCCACTCTCACCCCCCTGGAAGACTTTTAGGCAAGGTTCATCCTGTAACTGTTGACTCAGAACAGTTAGAGCTGGAGGAAGAACAAGCGGCCACCCTGCTCCCATGAGCCCTTTTCCTTGGTGGATAGGTTGTGGTTCTCCTGTTTGATGAGGAGGCCCCTGCATCTGACTCTCCAACTCAGTGAAAAGAATCACAGCACAGACCAGCCTCATTCTTTCTGCACCACTGCTCTGTCGAGTTGATTCAGTACCTGCAGTCCCACATAGTTAAAATCTGCTTAGCTTTGCTCTCTGTTGTGTGGACAATGAAATGGTTGACTAATACAACCCTGGCAGTGTCAGGCCTTGTCAGGACTAAAATTTGTCCAAATAGATACTGTCATCAAATGTGCTCCTGGTCCTTGCTAGTGAGACTATAGTTAGGATCCTTGTCCAGGTCTCAAAGGGCACGAGAAACTGTGAAGAGGCTTGGCATTGCTGTTCAGAGTACAGCCTCATCTGCCAAATTCTTGGGGTCACTAGAACTGTTTGGGTCCCTGCTGGAAGCTCTTAATACCCCTGAGCAGCTCACGTTGGAGCTGATGAAAATAGGTCTCCTAAGACCTCCATCTACCACTAAGTCCCTTCTGGAGTCCAGGTCCTGCTAGGAGTCTCTTGCCCCCTGGGACTGAGATGTTTTCTCACTTGAATGAGAGAGTGAATGGATGACTGCCCATGCCGCTGTCACTGTAATAAAGGACTAAGAAGACAAGATTTAAGAGGAAGAGATAACCATAGGACTTACAGGTTTCTTTGTTTTGCTTTTTTAATTTGTGATCTAGTACTAAGAACTAAACGTTAAATAGAACAGCATTTATGAACAGTATCTGGAAAGGAACCTTCATTAAAGATCTCAGTAAGAATAAATTTAAGTAAGTTATTTTTCTACCCCTCAAAATCCCTAAAACATGAATTTGTCTTCCACACATTAGTGCCAGAAAAGGGAATTTGTAGTAAAAATGTTTTTCATACTAGAAAGAAACAGGGATTGTAAGTCGTCCAGCATTGGAGCCATTGCCCCAGGACTGCCTAGTAGAAAGCTCCCTTTGGGCAGTTGTCTGCCTCCTTGGAAAAGCTTCCTGCCAAAGCTGCCCCTGAGAATCTGGGATGGAGGTGTGGCCGTGTGGTCTGGGTCCCCTGGGCGGTGTGGCAGCAGCATCTTGGGAGTTGGGTCCTCTTTTCTAACCTTGTGCTGCTGCATTGGATTAGCTACTTAGCTGGCGTGGTCAGACAAGGGGAGCACTCCCATGAGTGTGTCCACATGGGCCAGCGAACTATCAGAAGCGCCCTGTTGAACAAATGTGTTCAGGATAGAGGGATGCGGTTGTGTGTAGCTGATGAGGGGAACGTGGGTGGCACTTTTGTTACTTTGCAGTTTGGTTACTTTTGAAGTAATGTGTTCAGCTTAACTTTTTTTTTTTTTTTTTTAAAGACGAAATCTGGCTCTGTCGCCCAGGCTGGAGTGCAGTGGTGTGATCTCGGCTCACTGCAACCTCTGCCTCCTGGGTTCAAGCAGTTCTTCCTCAGCCTCCCGAGTAGCTGGGATTACAGGCGCACGCCACCACGCCTGGCTAATTTTCGTATTTTTAGTAGAGATGGGGTTTCACCATGTTGGCCAACCTGGTCTCGAACTTCTGACCTCAGGCAGTCCACCCACCTTGGCCTCCCAAAGTGCTGGGATTACAGGCATGAGCCATTGCACCTGGCCCCAGCTTAATTTTTTTATAGACTTCTTTGCTGATGGATGTCTTTGAAAATAAGAGGTAATTTCAGTCACAGCTACAAATCTGGATCCAAATAAAACATGTGCTGTGGCCAAACCACAGTATTGCATAGGTTAATCCGGAGTCTTGGCTGCCCTCACTTCCTGTCTCACATTGGTCTGTTCTGTTATTTTCTTATGTCTACAAGTTTTCATGTAACCTATTTTCTTTTTTTTAAATTTCAATTAATTAATTTATTTTTGAGACAGAGTCTCTCTCTCTCTCTCTTGCCCAGGCTGGAGTGCGCTGGTGTGATCTTGATTCACTGCAGCCTCCGCCTCCCGGGTTCCAGCGATTCTCCTGCCTCAGCCTCCAGAGTAGCTGGGATTACGAGTGCGCACAATCATGCCTGGCAAATTTTTTTGTAGCTTTGTAGAGATGGGGTTTCATCATGTTGGCCAGGCTGGTCTTGAACTCCTGACCTCAGGTGATACAGCTCTGCCTTGGCTTCCCAGAGTGCTGGGATTACAGTCGTGAGCCACCGTGCCCAGCCCCTTTATTCCCTGTTTTCTAAGGTCAGACTTGGGTTTACAGTTGATATTTCAGTTTTAGGTTTTTATCTATTTGTTACATTTTCGTTAAAAATAACTTGAATTAAAAAAAATTTGTAGCAGGAACATCTTGAATATATTACTGTTCTAAATCAGGGGTGTTCAATGTTTTGGCTTCCCTGAGCCACACTGGAAGAATTGACTTGGACCACTCATAAAATACACTAACATGTATGGCCCCAGGGGACCCAGACCACACGGCCACACCTCCATCCCAGATTCTCAGGGGCAGTTTTGGCAGGAAGCTTTCCAGGAGGCAGACAACTGCCCAAAGGGGGCTTTCTACTAGGCAGTCCTGGGGCAATGGCTCCAATGCTGGGCCACTTACAATCCTTGTTTCTTTCTACTATGAAAAATAGGCCGGGCGCGGTGGCTCACGCCTGTAATCCCAGCACTTTGGGAGGCCGAGACAGGCGGATCACGAGGTCAGGAGATGGAGACCATCCTGGCTAACACGGTGAAACCCCGTCTCTACTAAAAAATACAAAAAACTAGCCGGGCGAGGTGGCGGGTGCCTATAGTCCCAGCTACTCGGGAGGCTGAGGCAGGAGAATGGCGTGAACCCGGGAGGCGGAGCTTGCAGTGAGTTGAGATCCGGCCACTGCACTCCAGCCTGGGTGACAGAGCGAGACTCCGTCTCAAAAAAAAAAAAAAAAAAAGAAAGAAAGAAAAATAGTAGTGAGCTAAGAAAAAAAAAATCTCATAATGTTTTAAGAAAGTTTATGAATTTGTGTTGGGCTGCATTCAAAGCTGTCCTGGGCCACATACAGGCTGCGGGTTGGACAAGCTTGTTCTAAATTATGTAGGGCACTTTTATTTTAAAAGTTACTTTTCTAAGGCTTTTCTAAATATCAGTTAAACTTTTACTGAGTAATGCCTACGTGCAAAAGCAGTATGTCCTTCTCATTGTGATGTGTGAATACATATTAATGTTTCCTTAGCACTGTAATGTCATGGAAATTACAAAGAATTCAAAATAATTTTTTGTTTGCATGTGCATTGGGGGGGGTTTCCTCACAGAATTTCCAGAACAAAAATTGTTTGCTGCCCTGTTGATTAAATGTGTTGTGCAGCTGGAACTCATCCAGACTATCGACAACATTGTCTTCTTCCCAGCCACAAGTAAGAAAGAAGATGCGGAAAACTTAGCTGCAGCGCAGGTAAGGAGATAGGAGGACAGCTGCTTTTTTTGTGTAAGTAGGAAGTTAGCTATAGCAGTCTGGGCTGTAGAGTTAGGCTAGAGAATTAATTTGTGGGGCCTTCCTCATGCAGATGTCCTTTTAAACCATGAGACTGGATCCCATCACAAGGTAGTAAGGTTAGCTAGAGCAGGGAGGAGGGTCAGCAACTGAGCACTAGGAACCTTGTCCTCTACAGCTTCTGGAGAGGAGGCAGCTAGCAGAGACTGAGGACGAGAATCCATGAGGCATGGGGAGGCACGGGGAAGCAGGTGTCAGTTGTCCAGGAAGTCAGATGAAGAAAATGTTTTAAGCAGCAGCATGTGATCAGTCACTTGTTAAATGCTCTGGATAGGTCAAGTGATACTACTCTTGAGAACTGCCTTCTAACTATTTGGAGGACTTTGGAACCTTAACAGTGTGTTAAATGTTAAATTGAGGACAAAAGCATAATTGTAATGGGAAGAGAGAGAGAGAGAATGTGGACTCAGCCAGTACTCTGTTAAGAAGTTTTGCTATAAAGGCACAGAGAAATGTGATAGCTGGAGTGTGAGGGGTTTGCTATGTTTTGTTCTCCAGATTGGTGATATGGCAGTGTGTTCACTGGTAAGAGCTTTCCAGTAGGGAGAGAAAAACTGACTGTAGGCAAGAGAGGGGCAATTGCTAGGGCCATGTTTTTGAGTGAGTGGAGATAGTACTTCATACAGAGTGGGAATCACCTGGGGCAGAAGCCCAGATAGTTCCCATGTGGTGGCAGGGGGACGGCTGGGGGATGGGTTATGGATGCAGGAAGTCTGGTACATTTGGGGTGGGAGCTTGTGAGAGACCACCTTTGCCAGCTTCTGGTTTCTCACTGAGATGGGAAGAAAAGTCATGTACCATGTGAGATTTGGAAGAATGTTTAGCTACTTGAGAAGTGAAAACGTGAGCTGGTTGGCCAGGAACGTGGCCTAGGCCAAGGTCTGCCAAGGGCTGGGCCAGCACCAAGCCCACTAGTTTAGAGAGAAACCAGTCTGCTTTCTCTAGTCACACATGACCACATGGCCGTTTTGCCAGCCAGTTACTAAAAGGAAGAGGAGGGGTTGTGAAAGAGAATAATTAAAATCATGATGCATGGACTCCATAGCAGTTGAGAAGGGAGGACTTGAGGGGCTGAGGAGCGCAGGGCCAGGGAGTTGGGAGTCCAGGAGGGTCTGGACTGATGGGAGGCGGTGCTTGGGGACGAGGATGTGTAACGGAAGATGGACCGTCCCTTACTTTGTTAGGTTAGATGAAGCTGAGTATCTGTGGCTTTCTTGTGAAACTGGTCTTTGGGGAGCATTGAGTTGTAAATTAACTAAAATTATTGTGACTGTGTGTATATGCTGGGGTGGTTTGTTTTTCAAAGAGAGATGCGGTGGACTTTGATGTTCGAGTTGATACTCAAGACCAAGGAATGTACCGCTTTTTAACATCACAACAACTTTTTAAGCTACTGGACTGCTTATTAGAGTCACATAGATTTGCAAAAGCATTTAATTCCAACAACGAACAGAGGACTGCCCTGTGGAAAGCAGGTAAGCTATGCACGCCTCACATTTAATGTTTACTGTTGATGGATGTGGGACAGATACATACAGGTATCAGAACTCATTGACTGTCTACTGTAGGTATCTGCATGTCACTATGTGTACTTGTGTACTCTGACCTTAACAGTAGTAAGGTAATCTCACAACCAGGCCCTTTTCTGGTCTGCAGTAAGCCAGATAACTACTTGGGTGAATTTTTTCCCCCTTGGTCTATTATTTGACTTATATTGTTCTTTCATCTTGTTTACCCAACCTGGACCTTCTTATTGATACTAACTGACATGATAAAAGCTGTCCTTTCATTAGGAAATAAATGAAAGGACAGCTGTAAAAGTCACACACACAAAACCTGGCATGTGTATTTGAATGGCTTCTCTGTTTACTGGGAATGGCTAAAGTTCAGAGTGAAGGTGAATTTATTGGGATGTGAGTTATATTTGTTGTAGAACAAGTTAGACATTTTAAACAAAAAATAAGCTTTTATTATAAACCAAAGTGGCATTGTTAATTTTTTAATTTAAGAAGTAGAGCCAGGTGCAGTGACTCATGCCTGTAGTTCTGGCTACTCGGGTGGTTGAGGTGGGGGGATTGCTTGGGGCCAGAAGTTTGAGACCACCCTGGCCAACATAGACCCTGTCTCTACAAGAAATTAAAAATTAGCGGGGCATGGTATCGCATACCTGTAATCCCAGCTACTCGGGAGGCTGAAGTGGGAGGATCACTTGAGCCCAGGAGTTTGAGGCTGCGGTGAGCCATGATCACACTGCTCCCCTCCAGCCTGGGCAGCACAGTGAGACCCCATCTCTTAAAAAAAGAAAAGAAAAAAGAAATATAATTATTAGGTGCCAAACAATGCTGGGAGGATGAGGGGCAGCAGAATAAGGCAGAGAAAAAGAAGGGGGCTGATAGTTACTGAACATCAAACTCTGTATCAAAAGGGTTTGGTGCTTATGTTTGTTTATTTAAAACAGCTGTGGCATTCTTCTTCCCTTTACAGCCTAACTTCTGGGAAGAGTAGTCTGTACTTATTTTTCCCCTTTTTTCCTACCCAAGTTGTTGCCACCATTCCACTGGGCCTGTTCCTGCTGAGCTGATAGACCCTCCTTGTGTCCACACACACTGGACCCATCAGACCTCTGACAGAGCAGTTCTCACCTCCTGGAGGTTGCCCCTGTTTATCTGAGCGCCCTCGTGCAGGCAGAGCACAGAGCCCCTTCTACAGCTTTGGGGATTCAAGTGCAGTTTCATGTGAAGGGCTCCACCTTCCCAGGCCACACGTTATTTTATATCTCATATCCCCAACGCGATTAGGGAGGGAATCCTGGACGTGGAAATCATCTTCATATCAGGCTGCTGTGGCTCCACTTTGTAAGCAGCAGATGCTGATGGCTGAGCACAAACAAAATGTGCTTCCATATGGGCTGCTTCACCTTTACATAAGATGCCTTCCCAAACTAATCCCAGAAACTTCCCCTTTCTGCAGGATTCAAAGGCAAATCCAAGCCCAACCTTCTAAAGCAGGAGACCAGCAGCCTGGCCTGTGGGCTGCGCATTCTATTCCGGATGTACATGGATGAGAGCCGCGTTAGTGCCTGGGAGGAGGTCCAGCAGAGGCTTTTGAAGTAAGACTCTTGACTGATTTCCATCTCTGACCAGGTAGCCACGTGGTGCCGGGCAGGAAAGGGGCCCCGGTGGGACCATGCTGAGAGCTGAGCCTTTGGGGCCTGGATGCCCCTATTCCACAGAGCAATTGTAAACTTAAATTCAGTCTTAGAGATGAATGTGCTTTAGTGACATGTGGCCAAATCATGTCTAACATGCAGGACAAAGGAGGTTTTCTGTTTTAAAACTGTGAACTATGTCATTTATAGGCCTTTTTAATGTCCTAAGATAGTCCCATTTTTACAGAACAATCATTTGTGAAAGTGAAAACTTGCCTGCCTGCATTTACTTTGGAAAAAATATTTGGAGTTTTTCTTAGTATTACTTTTTTTACTCTTTTACTTTAAGATAACTAACATGTAAACTCAGGCTAAGAATGAAACATGCCATTCAGAAAGAATACTACCATCTGCATTGTATTACATCTACTTAAGGAATAGATGTTCTGAGGCCAATTAAATACATTTTAGAATTTTAAGGGGTCACCTAGTCTCTGTTATCCCATTTGATTGACAAGACTGGTTGATTAAGGCCCCGCAGGGCCTTGTGATCTAGGTCCTCACAAGGGTCAGTGAAGAGAGGAGTCGCCTCAGATTCCAGCCCAGGTCTCTTGAAACTAAGCTTCATATGTGCCACCTGCCACACAGCAGCTTTGAATTGAAAGAAACTTAGAAAATTAGGAAAATGTGGGTTTCCTGGTAAGTTACAATGGCTTCTTTTAACATGTTTGGTTTTCTTCCCAATTTGAAAAGCATGTTTATGTTGACACTCCAGCTAATGTAAACAGATAGGATCTAACATGTTCTTGAACAGTTCATATTCACTACTATGTTCATGATTGCTCTTTCTCAGTGAATATGGGGACCAGTAGATATACAAGTAACATTAAAGGAAGCCTTTTCTTTTGCAGTGTCTGCAGTGAAGCGCTAAGTTACTTCCTCACTCTAACATCAGAAAGTCATCGGGAAGCCTGGACTAACTTACTGCTTTTGTTTCTAACTAAAGTTCTAAAGATAAGTGATAATAGGGTAAGTATGAGGCTTCGAATCCAGCCCAACAGTTCTAGCCCGATTCGCGTCGGGATGCCGGGTCCCAGAGTTGCCGTGCAAGAGCTCTCAGAGCCGAATCAAGCAGTGCCCAGGCTGCACTGCTGCTTGTGCAAAACCACCAGTGGCCTTGCTGTATCTTCCTCAGTCCTCGCTTTTCTCCCTCTTACCCAGCTTTGTTCACTAATTAGCAGTTCTCTAGGGGATTCAGTAGGTGAGGGATCAGAATCCCTTGGGATACCTCGACAAGTTCCTGGGTTCCCTCAACATTGAAATTCCCATTGTGACCCCAGGAGTCTCTCCCTTTTCCCCATTTTGAAAACTGCTGTCCAACTACCTCATGACCTTGCACTCTGCCTGCTACTCAAGAATACATCTGGTTCCTGGGCCTGTGCTCCGGGCTGCAGCTGTTCCTTTGGCATATTTAGTGGTTCCAGGTAACCCAGAGTCCCTAGTGAATGGGCCTCATATAAGAATTTTGAACCAGTAGAAATAAAGATAAAATACACACATGACTGTAAATATAAGTGCATATTTAAAGGTTTTCAAAAATGTACATTCTACTCTTACAAAAAAATAGCAACTTACAGCTCACACATAAGGAAACAGGTTGCTTTGCTGTGACCCTAGAATAGGTTTAAAAATGCCTAGTGATGTGGCCCAGTACTTGAAAGGCCAAGGGTTCTAAACCCCAGCCTCTGTTACTCCACAGCTGACTTTTTTTTTGCCATAACATGTCTCACTGCTTCTCTGGATCTGGAGGGGCACAGGGGTAGGAAAGGAGGCTGCAGACTAGAGTTCAGAGATGAAGGAACTACTGTGAAGATACAGCCGAAGTATAGCAATCGAACTGTACATGTGAAACGTATGTAGCTTTGCCTGAAGAACTGTTTAGATTTTTCCCCAAAACTTAAAATTTTTATGTAACAAAAGATAAAATTTCAGTAACCCATAGCTTATAAAAACTCAACTCTAGTTTGTACTCAGTTGTTTTCTTTTGCTTATTGCCCAGGAAAAACAGTGCTAAATTACTAAAAGTTTGTCAAAGATATACAGGCAAATGTTTTTCAAAGTAAGGATATGTAAGTTAGTAGTGTTTGTATGAAGTGAGTTTTTCTAAGTTCCACAACCCACAGTCACTGCCTGCTGTGGACGCTGCTTTCCTGGCTCCTGTAATCGAGCCCCAGAGTAGTTTGACTCTAGGCAGTTTGAGGCTCTGGAGTTTGCAATCACTGCTAATGGAGAAATTCATTTTCCCTGCAGTTTAAAGCTCATGCATCATTCTACTACCCTCTCTTATGTGAAATTATGCAATTTGACTTGATTCCTGAACTTCGTGCTGTTCTTAGAAGATTTTTTCTGCGAATCGGAGTAGTTTTTCAGATATCACAACCACCTGAACAGGAACTTGGAATAAACAAGCAATGATGGGAACTTAATATTTTTGTTGGCGTTTACATCCCTCTGCTCTTTAAAAGGACGCTGGAGCTGAGGTTTCCTACCTGAAAAACGATTTCTTCGGATTGCAGTGTCTGAGAGTTACTGGTAAAGATGCTTAGAACTCTTATTCAAACTTTCAACACTCCAGTCCCTTTTAGTACGGGCGGATTTTGTGTGTTAGGTTGGCCTCATGTTGAGCAGAAAGCCTGTTTAAACAGTGTCAGCTCATGCTCACGGGTCCTTCCCTGTCTTCCACGGCAGGAAAAGCCCCACATGTTTTTGGCAGGTGTGGAAGTGAAACTTACCCAAAGAACTATAGATGTAAAGATTGAACTTCTACAAGAAGTACAACTCAGGAGAGCTGTATTTTGAAGGATAAAATGTTTATAATTGGGGAGTGGGGAGAGAAGAAGAAATTATTGTTCATGGTAAAAGATATTTAGCAACTATGGTATTCTTATTCTGAAGATTTTTGCACACTCAGGCTATCTGAGATACTGGTAATCATCCTGTGAAAAATGTACAGAGATGCAGGTCTGTAATATAAAAATCTTAAACATTATATAGTTCTTCCTGCACTGTTTTCTTTCTTTATTTTCTTATTCATTTGCTAAATACCCATAATATTTTGTCAAATGCACTAAACATTTGGGTGGAACTTTCTTTTTTATTTTGTGGGGATTTTTAGTTTGGCCCTTTTTGGTGGGTGGTGATTTTGAGGCTTTAACATGCCCAGAAGCTGTTGTGGCCGACACTTCAACAACAGGGAAAAAAAGGTAGAAAATATCCCTACTGACAGTAACTACCTGTCACATATTTCTCTTAGGGCTTTTAAAGATGAGCCATTAAAATAGAATGATCCTTTATGGACCAAAACTTGAATCACTGCAAAATGAATCCAGATTGCTGTCATTTTCTTTTGGGTGGTGGGGCTTGATGTAGATTTTACTCTATGTACAGAATTTAATGTTGAATATATTAAAATAACAAATCTGGCATGGTTTGCGGAGGTTAGATTTACTGGAAATGTATTCATACTGTGAATTGTGCTCTGATGGTTAAAAGACAAGATTGTCAAGCATTCCGTATTAACAGTGGATGTAGAAAATTTTTTCAGACGGATAAAATGTATATGGTACAGATGTAAAGTTTTCTATGTAAAAAATTCTGTACAACTTTCTGTACAATATTGATTCTCATCTGGCATATTCTAATCAGGTTATAGGTCAATAAAGTTTTTGAAATATTTCATCAGTGCAATCAAAACCTCTATAACCCACCCCCATGTTTCATTGATTCTTTTCTGTTAAGGCCAAACTACTATGGAAAAGACATTTTCAGCCAGAACTACAAATTCAGTATTGTTTGGTTCTGGTATTTTCTTTCCAGCTTCCAGCATTAGATCCTCCCTCACACTGTACTTACCATAGAATATTTATTTTTAAGGCAGTTTTTAAAATTTTTATGTATCTATTAGAGACTGGATCTCACTCTGTTGTCCAGGTTGGAGCGCAGTGGTATGATCACAGCTCACTGTAGCCTCAAGCGGGGCTCACGTGATTCTCACACTCCACCCTCCCCAGTAGTGAGGACTATAGGCACACAACACTACACTTGGCTAATTAAAAAACATTTTTTTTGTAGAGACGGGATCGCACTATATTGCCCAGACTGGTCTCAAACTCTTGGACCTGAAGTGATCCTCCCAACTCAGCCTCCCAAAGTGCTGGGATTATAGGCGTGAGCCACCATATCCAGCCCGAAAATCTTTTGATATTTTGCATATTAATATTTTATATATTAATAACCTAGCATCAGGCTACACTACTTGAGTGCTGAAAAGAGCTAAAGTTCTCTTCAGCACAGTTTGCAATATTGTGTGTTTTAGGAGTCAGTTGAAGTTGTGTGGTACATGGCATTAAACAAAAATGGAACGTGTCAATATCATCTAACATGGTTGTGTTAAAGAGGAAAAGTATTCAGTCATCTTTGCTTTCACACCTCTCTTAGATAATGAACAGTTACTGAACAATGCATTTGTAAGTGTGCCGTATTTGTTACCCCTAAGACAGCTCTGTTCAAGCCCAGCTGGATGCTAGAGCTGGGAGCCACTGTGACCTTGCTATGCGAGGGTAAGTGTTCCACACAACCTGGCAGTTGATTATTTAATGGTGTAGTATTAGGACTCTTCCCCTAGAAGAGTCAGAGGCTTTCTTCTTTCTTTCAGATGACAATAGAACAAATTTTTACTAGTAAAGCAAACGATGGTCCTAAAATTAGAAAATCAATCAAATATAAAATTTACAACTAGCCAAAACTCAAAATATCAGTAATATGTCTGATATTGTCTACCATTAATTACATCAGAGGATGTATTGGAGAAGCAGTGCCTGGGGATGTTCTCAGCTATCATGGTTGTGAAGATTCTGAGTCAGAATTTCATAATTTGAATGACTCCTTTTTTTTTAAAAAAAGTATCAGTTACTGAGTGATTAGAAAACTCACATGGACTCACTTATCCAAGGTTCCATGGTGGTGGAACAAGAAGACGACTCCAGTCTCTCTGTCCTTGACTCCTGGGTGTCCCCACCTCTGTTCAGCCTCCAGAAAACTAGTCTAGAAAGCTCCATAGTAGTTAAAATAAAAAGATTTTAGTAATTAAAATAAAAATTTATTTGTATCAAGAAGTAGTTATATAAATTAGTAACTTAAATGCCTTCATTGGAATAAAAATAGAAGCACAAAGGTGTAACATTTAATGTATGGCTTACAAGAATACAAGCAATTACAGTTCCCTTCATTTCTGTATCAGTAGCTACAAATAACATGAAATAGGACATCTGATTGTGTCACACAGAAACTGGAATAATCACAGCTACAATAGATGTACCTACTAAATGAATTCTTTTGCATGGAGGTAACAATGGAAAATGTGCATGTAACAAAGGGGAATCTGGTTTTACAGGACGGTTAAGACACTTATTCACCTTAATGACAAGCAGAATTCAACATACGCACATACAGTAGTTCAGTTCATTACCACCCTAATTTATGACAAAATTGTGCAAAAATAATTCTATACAATTCTATTATATAAATCAATAATCATGGCCTTATATTTATGTACACAATATACATCATAATAATTTTATATACAGATGGAAAAAAAGTAACTTTTAGGTAGGGGCCAAAAGTAGGACATATTATTGAAGGTACAGATTTACCATTCCTTTCACCTTAAAAGGCACTACTGGGTCCAATACAGGTTTATTTTAACCATGTGCAGTCGACAGGCCCTGCCAAGTGAAAGTGCCTGGTTTTCCAGGAACCTGCTGCTGCTCCTGGTTCAGCTGCTCTGCCATGAAGCGTTTCAGTGTTTCTGAAGTGCCAGGGCGGAGCCAGGGCTCAGTTGCTACAGAGTTTGATCCGTCATCCCCTATGTGTTTCATGACGTCATCAGGGTCAACCAGTGAACTCTCATCATCTACAGGAGGCAAGGGACATGTGACTCAGGTAACAGGCAGGCAGGACAACTCGGCATTTCCCCACAGTGTCATGTCCTGAACTCTGTTTTGGTTAGACTCACCCCACCGTATTTTAGAGGGAGGAGAGCAGGCCCACAAAGGCGTCAATTTTGTAAAACAAAAAATGATCAACTGAGTAAGCTGAATCCATGGCACTAGCAACCAGAGGGATTCTAAGTATATCAGCGACACCTCTCCACCAAAGTCAACAGGAGGAATGTAGGTAGTTTCATTTTGTAACTGTTACCTCAGGAGAAGCCTAATGGCTACACATAATTTTTTTTTTTTTTAAGCAAGGTTTGGGGAATACTCTTCAACCTACAACACTGCTATAAGGAAATTAAGTTATTTTGGGAAAACACTAGTTGCAATGAGATTACTTCCATTCTTAAAACATCTAATCTAAGAAGGCCATGTCCAGTCAATGAAGAGGTAGCTCTTAATGTGTTTCATTCTTTAACTGAATTTGTACTCAACTTCTGTGTTTTACTTATTATTAGGTATAGTAATAGGAAAATCTGTCTTCCTACCCTGTGATGTCATATTCTTTTTTCTTTTTTTTTTTTTTTTTGAGGCGGAATCTCTGTCGCCCAGGCTGGAGTGCAGTGGCGCGATCTCCACTCACTGCAAGCTCCGCCTCCCAGGTTCATGCCAGTCTCCTGCCTCAGCCTCCCGTGTAGCTGGGACTACAGGCGCCCGCCACCACACCCAGCTAGTTTTTTTTTTTTTTTTGTATTTTTAGTACAGACGGGGTTTCACCGTGTTAGCCAGGATGATCTCTATCTCCTGACCTCGTGATCCGCCCGTCTCGGCCTCCCGAAGTGCTGGGATTACAGGCGTGAGCCACCGCGCCCGGCCTTTTTTTTTTTTTTTTTTTAAATTACATCTGGTCTGTGAAGGATTGGTATGTGCAATCAATCCACATCATAACAAAAAGCTCCTGCTTGAAAGGACAATGTTAAAAAACAGTGTAGACATTAAAAATCTTCTGAAAAAGATTCTTAAAATGCTGTCTTCTCTCAGATATATTCCTGTTAAATATTAATTCAGTTTGTTGGGTCTAAAAGAAAATGCCTTGTAGCTGGAAAGAAGACATCCTTTCCTACTGTCCCATCAATTAACCATGTCTGCTTGTGTTTGGTGTGGAATTACCACCATTAGAACACACCACACCTTGACTGCTAGATAGACAGTATATGAGTACAGTTTTAAATTAATACAGTATTAAAGGTAGAATCTAAAAAAAATCTTGAGATTGTAATGTAGATTAACAGACTAAAGAGTATTTCCCAAATAGACCACTATTTGCTAAAACTAATTACCAATATGAAACTGTCCCATTATCCCAGTGGGTAATAGCATTGGTACAAAAAAGGGTGGTACAGGGCTCCTTAGGTGTCCATCCTGCCTTGTGCTCTATGACTAGCTTTAACCTGCAAGTCACAAAAATACACTCATAATGAGACTAGCTTTATTTGACCTCTGAGGCTTTGTTTGTCCATGGTGTGGAAAGCCAAATAAGAAGGTAAAAATTTTCTTTGTAGTACTACAAATTTACAGCATAAGTGTAAGAACTCAGTCTTAAGGCTAATTTCTAATAATGTTTTATTACTAAAGTTTTAGTAAAGTGATTACTATATCATATAGCATTTTCTCTGCTGAAAGCAAAGCCTGGATATATTTAATAAGCAAAAACTATTTTACCTGTTTAGACTCCACTCTAAAATGGGCACCCTCTCTGATAGAGAAAATCTGATGCAAACTTAATCCTGAGGTCTGGTTTTGCTCAATAGTTACGTCTTGGGCCATACAACTCAAAGGACTTCAAACTCATTCCATCTATCCTCAGACGTTAGTGAAAGCCTTGAGTAAGAAAGTTTAAAAGTTCATACAGGATCTCTGCTATAGGCCATTACACTTGGTCATTTACCTGTATTAATAGGTTTATTGTGAAGTTCATTCAGTCTTCGCATTCGTTCCTCATTTCTCATTCTAAGCTGATCAACATTTACACTGGATGTAGATTTTAGAGAGAGACCATCTGGTGCTACATTAGGACGACTGCTATCCTGTAGTTAGAAAACAGAACTTCAGAAAGTCATTAACATAAAGTATGTTCACAAATCAGTGAATCAGGGCCAGGCATGGTGACTCTCGGTAATCCCAGCACTTTGGGAGGCCGAGGCAGGCAGACCACCTGAAGTCAGGAGTTGGAGACCAGCCTGACCAACATGGTGAAACCCCATCTCTACTAAAAATACAAATTAGCTGGGCATGGTGGCGGGCACCTGTAGTCCCCAGCTACTTGGGAGGCTGAGGCAGGAGAATCACTTGAACGCAGGAGGCGGAGGTTGCAGTGAGCCGAGATTGTGCCACTGGACTCCAGCCTGGGAGACAGAGACTCTATCTCAGGGGAAAAAAAGAAAAAAACATCGACAAATCAAAACATCCTCTTGCCCTCAAATGTACATTGTGATGAACAAAATAAATGGAAATATGGAGCCACTTATATTATGGCTCCTATGCTTATCCATGCAAGCTCAGATGACTCAGTCAAGAATAAGGAATAACATTTGTGATGACAGAAATGCTGCCAGTCTGGATAAAGCTTGGGAATTATAGGACACAGAAGGAAAAAACTAAAGCAGCAGGGGCTGAGACAGTCCAGCTGTAATCAAGGCAGTGTGGTACTGACATAAGAAAAGACAAGTAGATCAATGTAAGATTAAGAAGAATACAGAAGTAAATCCTTATGTTTACAGATGAGTTAACAAAATGCAATGGGAGAACAGTCTTTCAACAAATGCTGCTAGAACAACTGGATGGCCACATGCAAAAGAATGGACTTGGACCCCTGCACCTCACACCCTATGCAAAAATTAAAGTGTATCACAGACCTACAATTAAGAACAAACTGAAAAAAAACAAGTAAATCCTCATGATCTTGTCCTAGGCAATGGTTTCTTAAGTAAGACACCAAAAGCCCAAGAGAGATTGATGAGTTGGACCTCATCAAAATTTAAAAACTTCTGTGCTTCAAAGAACACCATCAAGAAAGTTAAAAAGATACAGAATGGGAAAAAAGATATGAAAATCACACATTGATAACTAGACTTGTAGCCAGAATGTAAAAGAACTCTTACAACTCAATAAAAAGACAATTCAATTTGAAAATGGGCAAAGGGCTGGGCACGGTGGCTCACGCCTGTAATCCCAGCACTTTGGGAGGGGAGGCAGGCAGATCACCTGAGGTTAGGAGTTTGAGACCAGCCTGGCCAACATGGCAAAACCCCGTCTTTACTAAAAATACAAAAGTTAGGCATGTTGGCAGGCACCTGTAATCCCAGCTACTCAGGAGGCTGAGGCAGGAGAATCCCTTGAACCCCAGTGGGGCAGAGGGTGCAGTGCGCTGAGATCACACCACCATACTCCAGCCTGGGCGACAGAGCGAGACTGTATTTAAAAAAAAAAAAAAAAAAAAGCAAAAGGATTTGAATAGACATACCTCCTAAGAAAATATACAACTGGCTAATAAGCACATGAAAAGATGTTCAACGTCATTAGAGAAATGCAACTCAAAACCACCATGACACTACTTTACACTCAATGGCTAAAATCAAAGACACTAAGTGATGGCCAGGATACAGAGAAATTACAACCTTCATACACTGATGATGGGAAAGTAAAATGGTACAGCCACCTTGGAAAACAGTCTGGTACTTCCTCAAAATGCTAAATACAAAGTGTCCATATAACCCAACAATTTTCCTCCTAGCTATATATATTCAAGAGTAATAAAAACATCAAAAACTTGTACATGAACATTAATAGTATCCGTAAGAGCTAAAAAGTGAACACAACCCAAATATCTATTAATTGTTAAATGGATAAACAAAATGTGGGATACTAATACAGTGGAAAATTATTCAACACTAAAGAGGCATCAGTACTGGCACATGCTACAACATGAATGACCTTCAAAAGAAGACAGACAAATCCAGTCACAAATAACCATAGAATGTATGATCTCATTTATATTAAATGTCCAGAAAAGGCACATCTATAGAAACCAAAGTAGATTGGTGGTTGCCTAAGGCAAAAAGCAAAGCTATTTTCACCTGGTAATGCTGTACATATAATAACGCTAATAGCATCTGTTACTTGGTGAGAGCTCTCTGCATACATGGCTCAGTGCTAAATGCTTCATATTAACTGTATCTTAATGTCATATAAAAGGAAACACAGAGTTTAAGAAATTGCCCAAGCTGCCTGCCCAACAAGGAGGTGACATCGTTGGGACATAAACTCCAAAGCCTCTACTTTTTACTGGCTACACCGTAAAGCTGGGGAGCAGAGTGATGAGAACATGGGTTTGAATCTCAGCCTTCTTGCCCATATGACCTTGGCAAGTCATTTGACCGAAATGAAGATGACGCCTATATCACAGAATTAGGTTATCATGAGGCTTTTTGATAAATGGCATCAGTTCCTTCTTGTGCCTCTCTGAAATCCATATATTCTGCAGGAGAAGGAGGAAGGTTGGGATGCAGAGCTACTTACAGCCACCCCAGGAGACAAGAAAATACTATTATTATCTGGAAGAAGCCAAAGCAGAATTCAATAGCTACCCAAGGTCATCCAGTCAAGGCTGAGCCTAGATTCAGACCCATGTCTGAATTTCAAGCAAGTGCTCTTTCTTTATGGGGCCACACAGATTTAGCATGGGTCAGAACCCAGACCTCTCATTCTTCTAAGTTGAAAAGGGGAAGAAAAGAAGTTTCATACACACAATGTCTAGTCCTTTCCATTTGTTCCTCCTGCGCTCCCGTGCAGAGGGCAACTGTGATGGTGGAGGGAGGACGTCATCTTCAATGGCAGGATATGTCTCACCGTAAGCACCTAAGAGGACCCCAAAAAGCAGAAGGAGTCTTAATACCGCTTCAAATCTTACTCAGAGCTAAACCAAGAGCCTGTCTTTTCATTACATTTTGCTTACAATACCATGAAATACACTCAATTTAAGTGTACACACACAGTTCGGTGATTTTTTTAGCAAATTTACAGAGTTGTGCAATCATCACTTTAGAGCATTTCCATCACCTTAAACAGCTCCTTTGTGCCCACTGGCAATCACTCCCTACTCCTACTTGCTGGCCCTGGGCAAACACTGCTCTGTTTCAACAGATTTACCTTACCCAACACCAAACATAAATGGAATTCTACAACTTAATCTTATGTGTCTTTTCACTTAGCAATAAGGTGTATGAGATTCATCTGTGCTGTGCCATGTTTGTTTATTACATTTTACTGCTGAATAATACTCCATCATATGGATATGTCATATTTTGTCTATGCATTTACCAGTAAATGGACATTTGCTAGTTGCTAGCAATTATGAATAACACTGCTATGAACATTCACATTCAAGTTTTTGTGTGGACGTATCGTCTCATTTCTTTGGGTTATAGAACCAGAAATGAAATTGCTGGGTATTATGGTTAACTCTGTTCTGCATTTTGAGGAACTACCAACCTATTTACATTTTACATTGTAAGAAGGTTCCAATTTCCCCACATCCTCATCAACACTTGGTATTGTCGGTCTTTTTGCTTATAATCATTCAAGTGGACCAGAGCTAATTTGACATGGACAAATAGCCTACAACATCTACGGTAACCTCCACAGCTCCTTTGAAAAAAATTATACCTAAAGAAAAGTTAGAATAATACACATACTTAGAATCACCATTAGTTACTTTGCCCATTTCTATATATATTTGGGGGGATGCTGTTTTTGCCAAGCCACTTTGCTACACCAATAAATTGGAGACATCATGGCATTTTGTCTCTATTTCAGTGTGTACCCTCTAAGAACAAGGACTGGCTCCTACACTGCAAAAATCTAATTATAACATTCAGAAAATTTAACATTTATACAAAACTATCATCATTTAACATACAATTGATATTCAATTATCCAAATGTATACTGTATGGGTTTTTAACAATAGAAATAACTTTTATTGAATAAGATGTGGGGCTTTCTATAATTCTAAAATAAGTTTTGGGTCCTTCCATGCCTTTTCATGGTTTAGTAGCTCATTTTGTTTTAGCGCTGAAAACGATTGCATTGTCTGGATGTACCACACTTTATCCATTCACCTCCTGAAAGACATCTTGGCTGCTTCCAAGTTTTAGCAATTATGAATAAAGGTGCTATAAATATCTGCGTGCAGGTTTCTTTATGGACAAGTTTTCAACTCCCTCAGGCAAATACCAAGGAGTATATATGCTGAACTGTATGGTAAGAATATGTTTATTTTTGTAAGAAATTGCCACACTGTCTTCCAAAATTGACTACACTTTTGCAGGCCCACCAGCAATGAATGAGAGTTCCTATTGCTCTAAAACCTTGCCAGCATTTGGTGTCAGTGTTTTGAATGCTGGCCATTCTAGCAGGTATGTGGTGGTATCTCATTTTAATTTACAATTCTCTAATGTGTTACCAGGCGGGTCCTTGTTCTTAGAACTCCCAAGATGGTGGTGGGCCGCTTCCAAGATGGTGGCAAGCCTCTTGTTCTCTGACCTGGGGTTCTTGGCCTCAGATTCCAAGGAACGGAATCTTGGGCCATGCATGAGTGTTACAGCTTTATTAGAAGCCGGGGTCACAAAAGAGAACCATGGAACCCAGAGACTAGTGTTCAGCTTGATTAGGACAAACCCAGGCACTTAGTCGTGCAGGAACAATGGCGAGCCTTTAGCCTGATTGGGAGCGGCAATGGGCGCCACCTCGGTGGATCGGAAGTGCACCGGATACCCTGCCAGATCAGGAGGGGTGGAAGTCAGAGGCGGGTCTGCGACGGTGGCAAACAACACTGGTGGACGGCAAGCGAAAGCTCAGCTCGAGCCGTAACAAACACGGACCAGAAGAGCATGCAGCTGCAAGATTTAATAGAGTGAAAACAGAGCTCCCATACAATGGGAGGGGACCCAAAGAGGGTTGCTACTCCCAGCTCAAATGCCTGGGTTTATATCCTGATCATTGTCCCTCCCCCTGTGCTCTCAGGTGATATATGATTTGACTATTTCTTAACCTCCTGCTTTAGCCTAATTTGTATTTTAGTGAGCCCTCTTTACTACCTGATTGGTTGGGTGTTAGCTGAGTTACAAGCCCCATGTTTAAAGGTGGGTGCAGTCACTTTCCCAGCTAGGCTTAGAAATTCTTAGTCGGCCTAGGAAATCCAGCCAGTCCTGTCTCTCAATAGCATCCTTACATAGTCTTATATCTTTATGGTGATGTGTGGTGCAAGTCTTGCTCAATCTTTTAATCAGTTTTTTTTATTTTCTTATTGTTGAGTTTTAAGATTTCTTTGTATATTTTGGATAGCAGTCCTTTATCTGATATGTCTTTTGCAAATATTTTCTTACAGTCTCTGTCCTGTCTTCTCATTCTCTTAATTAACAGTGTCTTTTATAGAGCACAGCAAGTTTTTAATTTTTACAAAGTTCGGCTTATCAATTATTTCTTTGTTTTGTATCTAAAAGTCATCACCATACCCAAGGTCATCTAGATTTTCTGTTGTTATCGTCTATGAGTTTTTCAATTTAGCATTTTACATTTAGATGTAAGATCAACTTTGAGTTAATTTTTGTGAAGGGTGTAAGATCTGTGTCTAGGTTTATTTTTTCACATGCAGATGTCCTGCTGTCCCAGCATTATTTGTAGAAAAGACTGTCTTTTCTCCATCATAATACTGCCTTTGGTCCTTTGTCAGTACTGCCTTTGGTCTTTTGTCAGAGATCAGCTGACTATATTTGCACGAGTCTATTTCTTTTTTTGAGACAAGGTCTTTCTCTGTTGCCCAGGCTGGAGTTCAGTGGTGTGATCATAGCTCACGGCAGCCTTGAACTTCCAGGTTCAAGTAATCCTCCCACCTCAGCCTCCCAAATAGCTAGGACTTCAGGTACGTGCCACCACATTGGCTAATTTTTTTTTTTTTTTTTTTCTGTAGAGACAAGATCTTGCTTTGTTGCCCAGTGAGGTCTCAAACTCCTGGCCTCAAGTAGCCTCCCAAAGATGTGAGCCACTGTGCCCAGCCTGCATAAGTCTATTTCTGGGCTCCATATTCCATTCAGCTGGTCTATTTGTCTATTCTTTCACCAATGCCACACTGTATTGTTTATTATAACTTTATCATAACTCTTGAAGTCAGCTGTGACAGTCCTCCAACTCTGTTCTCTTTAAACATTGTGTTGGCTATTCTGGATCTTTTGCCTTTCCAAATGAACTTTAGAATCAGTTTGTTGTTATCCACATGATAACTTGCTGGGATTTTTATTGGGATTGTACTAAATCTGTAGATCAAGTTGAGAAGACCTGACATCTTGACAATACTGAGTCATCCTGTGCATGGTCATGGAATATATCTCCATTTATTTAGTAGTCCTTCAATTTCATCAGTTTTGTAGTTTTCCTCAGGCAGTTCTAGATAGATAGATAGATAGACAGACAGATAGATAGATTAGATAGATAGATAGATAGATAGATAGATAGATAGATAGATAGACAGACAGACAGACAGACAGACAGATATCTCAGTATTTCTTGGGGGAATGCTAATGTAAGTGGTATTGTGTTTTTAATTTCAAATTTCACTTGTACATTGCTGGCATATTGTAAAGTGCCTGAGTTTTATATATTAATCTTGTATCCCGCAACTTTATTATAACTGCTTACTAGTTCCAGGAGTTTTTCAGTTGATTCCTTCAGAGTTTCTATAGACAATCATATCATCTGTGAACAAAGACAATTCTATTTCTCCCTTTCCAATCAGTACACCTTTTATTTCCTTTTCTGCCTTACTGCTAATATTAGCTAGGACTTCCAGTATGATGTTAATCAGTGGTGAGAAAGGACATCCTGATCTTAGCAGGAAAGCTTCTAGTTTCTCATCATTATGATGTTAGCTGTAGGACTTTTGTAGATGTTCCTTATCAAGTTGTAGAAGTTTCCCCTCTATTCTGAGTTGGCTGAGTTACCATAAATGGGTGGTAGACTTCAGGTTATCAGATTTGTGGGCATAGAGTTGTTCATGGTATTCTTGGACTATGTTTTCTTTGTGGTTTTTGTTTGTTTTTTAATTAAAACACTGAGATTTATTTCACATGTATATTTTTGTCTCCCCACCATTTCCATGTCTGACCACCACTACTACTATGTCCTATCATGACATTCCATACATACTTAAAACCAAGCTAAGGGTGAAGTTGCATCTTTAAAAACTAAACTGGTATTGTGGACAACACATTCTTGGCAATGGAACCTGGACAACACTTATCAAACACGGTAGGGAAAGTTCTCACTCTGCGTTATAAAAAGGACAGCCAGATTTCAACTGTTACAGAAATGAAATAAGATGGAAAATTTTTAACAAATTGCTTAAACTATTTTCTTAAAGAGACTTCCTCCACTGCCAGAGATCTTGAATAGCCTCCTGATCAATCATCCAGAAGCAATTCTTCACATAATTAATGAACGTGGCTTCCACTTTGGGAAGAGAACCACCTTTTTCTATATTTGCTTGCATTTTTGCTTTAATGTCTTCTACAGAACTATGTCCTTTTGGTGTTTTAGGGGTTTTTTCCTGGTTTTTGAAGGATTCTTGTCCTTTTGATCTTGGTGTTGATGCTTTTGAGTCTTTTCCATTCTGATTTGACTTTTGTGCATTTATGGCTGAAATATCTTGTATAGATTTCTTCACTGGCGCTTTTTCTTCAGCTTCCTCATCATCAAAATCATCATCTTCTTCTTCATCTTCATTAGCAGCAAGTTTTACTTTTTTCTGTGGAACCCTGCTACCACCTCAGGGGCAGACTGCTTTCCAGATATACTTAAGAGTTTCACACCCTCCTCCTCTTCATCTTCTGACTCTGCATCTTCCTCCACAACTACTAAGTGTTGTCCACTAATATGCACTGGCCCTGAACCACACTTCAACCATAAGAGCACTGGTGGTATGATTTCAAAGCCCCCAAGGGAAACCACTGGCTGTACAGACATTTTCAAAGTTGCCAGTGTTACTTTAATTGGACTGCCTTCGTAATTCATTGCTTCTGCTTCAATAATGTGCAATTCATCCTTTACACCAGCACCCTAAACTGAACCAGCCCCTAAACTGAACGTTCTTAAAGATAACTGGTGCTCATTTTCATCAGTATCCACCTTAAAGTGATAATCTTTGTCAGCCTTTAGTTCAACAACCGAAAAGATAGTTCTGGGGCCTCAGGACTCATGTCCATGTCCATCAAATCTTCCATCGGTGGTGGCACCCACTTAGGTGGGAAAGAAGGTGGGCAGAGATAAATGACCAGTACTCAAGAGAACAGCCAAGCAGAACGGAATCACACCAGGATCTTGGACTATGTTTTTTTGTTTTGTTTTGTTTTGTTTTGAGACGGAGTCTTGCTCTGTTGCGCAGGCTGGTGTGCAGTGGCGCAATCTCGGCTCACTGCAAGCTCCACCTCCCGGGTTCATGCCATTCTCCTGCCTCAGCCTCCTGAAGAGCTGGGACTACAGGTGCCTGCCACCACGCCTGGTTTTTTTATTTTTCTTTTTTTTTTTTTTGTATTTTTAGTAGAGACGGGGTTTCACCATGTTAGCCAGGATGGTCTCAATCTCCTGACCTTGTGATCCACCTGCCTCAGCCTCCCAAAGTGCTGGGATTACAGGCTTGAGCCATCGCGCCCAGCCAACTATGTTTTTAATGTTCGTGGGACCTGTAGTGATATGCCCCCCAACCTTTTTTTTTTGGACAGAATCTCGCTGTGTCACCCAGGCTGGAGTGCAGTGGCACGATCTCAGCTCACTGTAACCTCCACCTCCTGGTTCAAGCAATTCTCCTGCCTCAGCCTCCCAGGTAGCTGGGACTACAGGGGCATGCGCCACCATGCCCAGCTAATCTTTATGTTTTTAGTAGACACCCGGTTTTGCCAAGTTGACCAGACTGGTCTCGAACTCCTGACCTCAGGTGATCCACCCACCTCAGCCTCCCAAAGTGCTGGGATTACAGGTGTGAGCCATGCCCAGCCAGATATGCCCTGTCTCTGATATTAGTAATTTGTGTCTTCTCTCTTATTAGCTTGGCTAGAGGCTTACTGATCTTCTCAGAAATAACTCTTGGTTTCATTAATTTCCTCTATTGATTTCCTGTTTTCAATTGCATGGATTTCTGCTCCAATTTTTATTTCTCCTGCTTACTTTGGATTTAATTATTTTCTAAATTTCGTATGTGGAAGCTTAGAATACTGATTTTAGATCTTTCTACTTTTCTTCATGTATGCAGTCAATGTTATAAATTTGAGTATCTTAACAATTTACCAATTTTTGGCCAGGCGCAGTGGCTCATGCCTATAATCCCAGCACTTTGGGAGGCCAAGGCAGGTGGATCACCTGAGGTCAGGAGTTTGAGACCAGCCTGGTCAACATGGTGAAACCCCATCTCTACTAAAAATACAAAAATTAGCCAGGTGTGGTGGCAGGCGCCTGTAATCCCAACTACTCGGGAGGCTGAGGCAGGAGAATCGCTTGAACCCGGGAGGCGGAGGTTGCAGTGAGCCAAGATCATGCCATCACGCTGCAGCCTGGGGACAACAGCGAGACTTTTATCTAATAAAAGAAAAAAAATTACCAATTTTTAAAACTTTTACATAGTCTGGCTTATCAGTTATTTCTTTCATAAATTATGACTTTGGTTTTTTTTTTTTTTTTTTTTTTTTTTGAGACGGAGTCTCGCTCTGTCGCCCAGGCTGGAGTGCAGTGGCGGCGCGATCTCGGCTCACTGCAAGCTCCGCCTCCCGGGTTCCCGCCATTCTCCTGCCTCAGCCTCCCGAGTAGCTGGGACTACAGGCGCCCACAACCGCGCCCGGCTAATTTTTTGTATTTTTAGTAGAGACGGGGTTTCACCGTGGTCTCGATCTCCTGACCTTGTGATCCGCCCGCCTCGGCCTCCCAAAGTGCTGGGATTACAGGCGTGAGCCACCGCGCCCGGCTATGACTTTGGTTTTGTATCTAAAAGTCATCACCATACCCAAGGTTGTCTAGATTTTCTGTTGTTATCTTCTGTGGGTTTTAGAGTTTGGCATTCTACATTTAACTGAATGCATACATTAGGAAAGTAGAAAGACAAGCGTTATTTCTGCTACCTCCTACAAATTGAGAAGTTGTATTTTCATTTTCATTTAGATCAAGTTGTTTTAAAATGTATTTTCATATTTTTTCTCTGACCCATGAGTTATTTAGAAATGTGGCATTTAATCTCCAAAGTATTTGGAGATTTTTCCAGCTATCTTTCTGTTATTGATTTCTAGTTTATTTCCATTGTGGTCTGGGGACAGATATTGTGTGATTTATCTTCTTTTACATCTGTTAAGGTTTGTTTTCTTTCCCAGATTGTAATCTGTCCTGATGAATGTTCCATTTGACCCTGAGAAGAGTATGTGTTCTGTTGTTGTTAATGAAGGTGTCTTTTGACGTCCATTATATCCAGTTGGTTGATGGTGTTGCAGAACTCAACTATGTCCTTACTGATTGTTAAAAATCTCTAACCATGATAGTGGATTCATCTATTTCTCCTTGCCATTCTTTCGCTTTCTGACATGTATTTTGACACTCCATGGTTAGGCATCTAAACGTTAAGAGCTAAAACTATACATAAAACTCTTAGAAGAAAGCATATGAGGAAAGCTTCATGGTATTGGATTTGGCAATGATGTCTTAGATGTGACACCAAAAGCACAGGCAACAAAAGCAAAGATAAATTGGACTGTACCAAAATTAAAAGCTCCTATGTATCAAAGGACACAACCAACAGAGTGAAAAGGCAACCCACTATGTCGAAAACATTTGCAAATCATGTATCTGATAAGGGGTAAGATCCAGAATAGATAATAAAGAACTCCCACAACTCAGTAACAACAAAAAATATCTGATTTTAAGAATTAGAAAAGGTCTTAAATAGATATTTCTTCAAAAATGATGTACAATTAGTAAGCACATGTAAAGATGTTCAACATCACTAATCATTACAGAAATGTAAGTCAAAACCACAATGAGATGCCACCTCACACCTATAAAGATTGCTACTATTCAAAAAACAAAGTAATAAGTGTTAACAAGGATGTAGAGAAATCAGAACTTTTGTGCACTGCTGGTAGGAATGTAAAATGGTGCAGCTGCTGTGGAAAACAATGTGGTGAGACTTCAAATAATTAAAAATAGAATTACTATATGATCTAGCAAATGCTATCTGTTAGTGTATACCCAAAAGAATTGAAAGCAGTGACTCCAACAGCTAATTGTACACCTATTCATAGGAGCATTATTCACCACAGCCAAAAGGTGGAAGCCACTCAAGTGTCTACTGACAGATGAATGGATAAACAAAACACGGTACATACATACAATGGAATATATTCACAGCATAAAAAGGGAAATCTGGCTGGGTGTGGTAGCTCACACCCGTGATCTCAGCACTTTGGGAGGCCACAGTTGGAGGATCACTTATGCTCAAGAGTTCGCAACCAACCTGGGCAACATGGTGAAACCCTGTCTCTACAAAAAATACAAAAATTATTTGGGCATGGTAGTGAGTGTGTGCCTGTAGTTTCAGCTACTTGGGAGGCTGAGGTAGGAGAATCATCTGAGCACAGGGAGGTCAAGGCTGCAGTGAGCCATGATCACACCACTGCACTCCAGCCTGGGTAGCAAGGGAGACCCTGTCTCTAAGGGGAAAAAAAAGAAAATTTGACACATGCTATAACAAGGATAAACCTCAAAGACGTTATGTGAAGTGAAATACGCCAGTCATCAAAGGATAAATACTGTATGATTCCACTTACATGAGGTCCTAGAGTAGTCAAATTTATGGAGATGGAAAGTAGAATGTTGGATGCCAGGGGCTGGAGGGAGAGGGCAATGGGGAATTACTGTTTCATATGAAGAGTTTCTATTTTCAAGATGAGTTCTGGAGATGGATGATAGTGGTGGCTGCACAATAGAAATACTTAATGCCAGTCAACTGTACACTTTAAAATGGTTAAAATGGTAAACGTTATGTTTATGTGTATTTTACAATTTAAAAAACCCTACTTTTTAAAAATAATACACTGAAACCACCAGCTTTACATTCCTTAGAGCAGTGGTTAACACAGCCATGACTTACGCAGCATTTGCAGTCACTGTTAACCATAAAGACTGCTGTATCTTTGCTCTAGTGTCATGCAATACTCCAACACACCATCTGGAATGGCCCAGACCATCTTCACTGTTAGGAAGGACAGGTCTCATTTCCCTGACAAGCAATCTTCCCATCCCTGTCTCCTGCTGTTTTATTTTTCCTTCTCTCTCCAGTGCATCTTCCTTGGAAAGGAAAAATTCATTAAAAAAAAAAAAAAAAGGCCACGTACAGTGGCTCATGTCTGTAATCCCAGCACTTTGGGAGGCTGAGGCAGGAGGATCCCTTGAGTCCAGGTGTTTGAGACCAGCCTGGGCAACATAGGGAGACCTCATCTCTACAAAAAATAAAAAAGATAACTGGGTATGGTAGTACATGCTGTAGTCCCAGCTACTGGGGAGGCTGAGATGGGAGGAGCACTTGAGCCCAGGAATTTGAGGCTGTAGTGAGCAATGATTGTGCTGCTGCACTCCAGCCCGGGCGACAGAGCAAGACCTGTCTCAAAAACAGCAACAACAACAACAAAAAACCATTAAGAGAAAAATATAAGTTAATTTGGAATTTTATCACATGAGTATCTAAAGTAATTGGCCTGAAATACAGCTAATATGTAGACTAGATCATTCCCTGATGGCCCTAGGATAGCAGAAACACTCATGATCAGAGTACATAATCATAAGTGTATACTACTTTAAGAAAAAAGATCCCATGGTACCTTTACTTATCTTCTGAAGACTAAATAAAATAGTCTTATGACTTTTTTGACTGAAATATTAAGATAACTATAAATAGATTAAAATAATTAAGGTACACACACAGGTATAAGAAATAGTAGAGATTCCTTATACATTTTGTCCAGTCTCCCCCAATGGTAACATTTTGCAGAACTCAAGTATAATCTCACAACCAGGATATTGATACTGATACAACCGACAGATTCCAATTTTCTATCTTACCAATACCCATTTGTGTGTTTTTATGTGTGTATTAAGATCTATTATTATTTTATTTCCCATTTACATGTGTGTATCCACCCCTGCAAACAAGCTGTTAAATAGTTCCCAAACCACAAGGATCCCTCTTCTTGCCCTTTTATAACTATATACACCTCTTCCTATCTCTCAACCCCTGGCAACCACTAAATCTGTTCTCAATTTCTTAATTCTGTAACTTCAAAAATGTTATGTAAATGGAATCATACAGTAATGTATTGGGATTGTCTTTTTTGCTCAGACTATTTCCCTGAAGAGTCATCCAAGTTCATCCAAGTTTCAAAACTTTGTTCCTTTTTATTGCTGAGTGGTATTCCATGGCATGGATGTACCAGCGTTTGTTTAACCATTCATCTACTGAAGGACATCTGGGCTGATTCCAGCATTTGGCATTAGAAATGAGGCTATTATGAACATTCATGTACAGGTTTGTCAACTATTCCTAAGACTTTTAAATTTCATTTCAGTAATTGTGATTTTGAAAACTTTGCAAGGAATATCTGATGATTACTCATTAAAACAGAAAAAAAAAATTCCTTTTTTTTTTTTTTACTACCTTGTGCAACAAAGAATACAGTACTGGTTTTTAAGTATGGAGAAAGGTTTAATATTTAAATAATATAGCCTTAATAAAATAAATATACTCACCAATAAAAGCACTATCAGATTCCAATAATGAGTTTTTCAAGAAATCACTAGTGTCATCTCTGGGCTAAAAGAAACATGTTTCAATGACTATTTTTATTAGTTTTGTGTGGAAAAACAACAAATTTGTACTAAGAAGAGGCACAAGTTTCCACATTGTTCTCCCTAAAAGCAGAAGAGGATGGGGAGAGGTAGGACTGACTACATTCCAATGCTCAGAAAATACTGGAAAAACTTAACACACACAATTCCTATGAAGACGGTGATAGCAACACAGGACAGTATCTCTCCAGGCTACAGATTCTACAAGCTCACACATTTATTCCCTAACTCCACTCCTTCCTGCCCCTTTATGGTTGAAGTCAAATAAAAGGATCACATTATGACTGATGGAAAATATAATAGAGTATGAAGCAAAGACCCCAATTAAACATTAAGTTTTTAAGCCACTGCCAAGATTCATTCATTTGAATTTCCATAAACCTGTATAGCCCACTTACTATTTCTTTCATGCTAGGAACTGGGGATACAAAGATGACTTAAGAGTTTCTGCTCTGGAGTAGATCACAGTGTCATGGGAGAGAGGGGGGTATACTCTCAGATTATGACAGCCCTATGTGACAGCAATTGTCACAATGATGCAGCACAGATACAGTGGAGCACATATTATAGTAAGGAAAAAAATGCTAAGATTGGGCTTATTATAATGAGCTCCCAAATGAGAGAAAACTTAAATTTACATATAGAGAATTTTGCAGTACAGAATAATCATCACCAACATGTCAGAAGGAACCTAAAGTCATCCAACTCCACCTACCTGCACCTTCTTAGCAGATTTCTGGGCTTCATTAAGACACTCCAGCAAAGAGCTGTCCATTAATTTTTAAGGCAATGAATTACACTGATGCACTGCATTCATTATCAGAAAGTGAGCCTGTCTCTTGCCTAAATTACTGCAATAGCCTCCTGCCCCACTCAGTCTAAATGCACAGCAGTCAGTGGATCAAGTAAAAACCTCAAGCAGATCATGTCACTCCTCCACTTAAAGACCTTGGCAGCTTCTCATCACATGCACAAGTGTCAAAGGCAAAGCCCCAGAATGGCCCCCAAGGCCCTACTGCCTCACCTCGTCACCCCCTGCCCCATGTGTCCAACTGGCGCTTGCTCATGGCTCTCCCACTGCTCCTTACATGCACTAGGCCAGCTCCCACAGGGGCCTCTTCCTGGAATGTTCTTCCTCCAGAAGTTCCCCCACATTTTCCATGGACACCTCCCTGGTGTCCTTACTGAAATGTTACCTACCCAGTGAGCCCCCATGCCCACTGTATTTCCAACTATAAACCCTCCCACCCAGGATGCTCCAGCTGCCTTCTCTGCTGTTGTCTTCTCCACAGCACCATGATTCAACAAACTATTGATTTATTTGATTACTGTCTCTCCCTCCTTCTGCAATGTAAGCTGTCAGAGGGCAGGGATTTTTGTCCCTTTTGTTTACTCCTATACCCCGGCACCTAGAACAGTTTCTGGTCCATAGGAAATAATAAATATTTGTTGATTGAGAAGAGCTCATCCTATCCCTTTATTCAGTCTTGCACAAAAAGTGGCCCCCTTAGGATACAGGTGGGTGTTATCATTCTCTGTTCTCTTCCTTTGCTTATTTTCTTTGTAGACCTCAACACTATTTCCATAACAGACTCCCACTCCCACTACTGCTCATGCTAATGACAGCAAACACTCACACTGCACTCATCATGGGCCAGGCCTGCTGTAAGGGCTTCTAATATATTTATCTCAGTTCTAACAACAGCACTGGAGCTATTTTTATTTATTTAATAAACACTTATAAAAACTTATATGCCAGGCCTGTTTCTAAGTACCTTACAAATATTAATTTAAGTACTATTATCCTCATTTTACAGATTAGGAAGCTGAGGCATAAAGAGATTAAATAACTTGCCCTAAGCCACGCAGCTAAAAATAGACTAACTGGAACAGCCTAGTGCTAGAATCTTGTTCTTAGCCATTATAATATGTTTTCTCTATATATTATACTAACACTTCTCAAGCTATCCACTTTACTGATAAGACTTACATTCTTAATTCAGTATTCCTGAATAATTCAAAATTTGAATTACTTGATCATCATATGCTTATAGATTTTTAATCCCCCAAAAACTAACTTGAAAAATTATAACTGGTTGCTTACCATTCTTTGCTCTCGTACTTTAGCACTTGGGATGGCATCTAAGTCAACTGTAAGTCAATGAAGAACAAAAGCAAATTAAAAGGTCAGAAATTGCTTACTATATAAAATTAAATTTTAGAATATCTTTTTGACTAGCTCTCTACTGGAAATTACTTTTCAACTATCACACTTCAGAATATTTTAAAGATATCACTTATTAATAAACACAGCCCTGCATCCATTCTAGCTGCATAAAATTCTCCCATTCACATGAATGAACATAACAAGTAAAATCATTGCAAACGTAAAACTAATGCCAACAGAAAAAGAAAATGATCAATGCAGTATCCTTCACCATCTTGTCAGATTTCTACAGTCTGTAGAAAGTTGTTGCATGGAGTTAAATAGGGGCTCCCTCACATGGAACTGAAATAAGCTCAATTCCAGGCACTTAGTTCCCGAAGCAAAGATCTTGGATCAGGTATCCCAAAGCCTCTCCAGTATGACCAGACTTCCTATGTGTTCCTGTGAATAGCACATTTTGCCCTTTTTAGATACTGCCTTTGAGAATAAACAAGTTGCCAATGATAGCCTGTATTCCTTTTCCTATATTTTAATAGACATATTTGTGATTGTTTACAGTGAGGCCATATTCTTTTTTATTTATTTATTTTTTTTGAGACGAAGTCTCACTCTGTTGCCCAAGCTGGAGTGCAGTGGCACAATCTCGGCTCTCTGCAACCACCACCTCCCGGGTTCAAGCAATTCTCCTGACTCAGGCTCCAGAGTAGCTAGGACTACAGGCACACGCCACCATGCCCAGCTAATTTTTGTATTTTTAGTAGAGACGGGGGTTTCACTATGTTGGCCAGACTAGTCTTGAACTCCTGACCTCATGATCTGCCCACTTCGGCCTCCCAAAGTGCTGGGATTACGGGCATGAGCCGCCATACCCAGCCAGTGAGATCATATTCTTATGAATTAGGTCATCATAGTGTCTACTGGCAGTTGGGGGGTGGCTACTGTGGGAGATAGATACCTTCAGTGCCAAAATGTACCTGTATCCACCTGGGGACTACTTTTGGGCTAATCAGTCTAAGATGCCAAAATCCCACAAGATCAGACCTTCATTTTGAGACTAAAGAAAAATGCCACCAGACTGGGTACAAAGGTTAAAGAATGTACTTGCTTCTCTCCTCTCTCCAGGTGATACACCTACTGCTTATCCTAGAATTAGGCTTATTCTGTCACAGGGCTATGAGGCTGTTATTAAAAATTCTGTACCAGATGAAGGGGAGACGATCCCTATGCATATGTTTATTGAAGTCTTGACCTATGATCTGGGCCTAAAGTGCTGCATCACTTACTCCTGTGATGCTCTCTCATGAAGTCAGAAAAGCTTCCTCAGATTCTGCAAGTCAGACCAGCCTCCCAAGATAGGGTCTTAAATTTTCTTAAAAATAACTGGCAGGAGCATCCCTTCCATTCTTGTTATCTGATTGTTGTGTTTTCATTACTCATTTTCCATGGTTAACCTCGATGGCCTGAAAGCTGGTGAAATACAGATGGGAAGGCCATGCAGTACACCTGGCTATCATCAGGCCCCATCAGTGCTCTCTGAGACAACTAGCCCCACTCTGCTTCTAGGTACCCACCCACCCCAACCCAACGACATCCTGGATTTCTTCTGTGCAATATTCATCACAGTTATACTTCTTTAGCATCTAACTTCTCCAACAAAATATAACCTCCTCAAGAGCAGCAGCATATGTCATTCATCACCATATCCCTGGATACAGGCCAGTACCTGCGCTCCTAGTAACCACTAAGTATCTTTCAATTGGTTGATTATACGAAAACATATTCATAGTCCAGTCTGATGCTTTGCACATTTTACACCACATCAAAACTTAAACACACTCACACCACAGTAGACAAATGCCTGACATGGCACAGTAGACAAATGCCCGACACATCATGACAGGGCACTGATATGTTTGCCTGGCACTCCTTCCTTTGGTTTCTAGTTCCTAATGCAGATGTCACCTGGCCTGGTCAAAGTATTCAGTCCTCCTGGCTACAGTGAATGGCTAGGCCCCTGTCATGCATGAATACACCACCCTGGTGGAGCCACTCAGAGCCCTTTCTCATACTTCTTTTCTGGTACTACAGACCAAATGGACCCTCCCTTCACAGAGCATGGGGCTGCCAGTGAAGGGAGGATGCCTGGGACTGAAATCAACAGAAGAGATGCAGAAAGCCTACCGAAAAACAGCGTGCTAATACTATTTGACACAGCAATGATTATTTCTTACCTTTGGCACCTTCTTGCATTTTTATTCTGTTCAGCCTCTTCTGCTGCTCTCTTAGGAGGGCTTGCTGCTGAATCTCTAAGGTGTGATGATCTCTTGGAGGATCCGGGTACATAAATTTCAGATCAACTCGTGTTTCTGAATCTGGTATAAAAAATACGTTATATAACTAAGTTAAATGTTGTTTTCAAATGAGATTTTGTAAAACTTCACTATAAGTAACATGAGTAACCTCATTTCAAAATCAAGGAAATGATATAAATAGTAAAACATCACTAAAGTCAAAGGACAGTAAATAGCCACAAAACTAAAGAACATGAAATTAATATTCTTTAATAAGTGCCTTTTCACAAACTTACCAACATAAGGAATACCCCAGAACAAGCAGTGGATGCCGCATTCTCCATCTCTACCTGTCCTAGCCCCGCCAGGATGCCACCCAGAACACAAACTATGTGCAGGTATATCCAAGCAGATGGTCACATGGCTATGACTAAGGCAGCCATGAGACACTGTAACCACGGCTGATCTCTAGAATATACTGGAAACGTGAAAAAATAATGTTACTGGCCAATTAATAGTTTAGTCCTTACAAGTATCATGCAGAAAGTAAGATAAGCGTAGACTGGCTGGAACTTGATGAGGAATGCCATTTCTGTTTTTTGTTTGTTTGTTTTTGTTTTTTTTTTGAGATGGAGTCTTGCTCTGTCGCCCAGGCTGGAGTGCAGTGGCACGGTCTTGTTCACTGCCAGCTCCACCTCCCAGGCTCACACCATTCCCCTGCCTCAGCCTCCTGAGTAGCTGGGACTATAGGTGCCTGCCACCATGCCTGGCTAATTTTTTGCATTTTTGGTAGAGACGGGGTTTCTCTGTGTTAGCCAGGATGGTCTCGATTTCCTGACCTCGTGATCTGCCCGCCTTGGCCTCCCAAAGTGCTGGGATTACAGGCATGAGCCACCGCAGCCGGGGATTGCCATTTCTGAAGGAATTTACCTCTGTCACAATTCCATGAATATCCACTAACAAGAATAAATTTTGTTTTGTTTTGTTTTGTTTTGAGACAAAGTATTACTCTGTTACCCAGGCTGGAGTGCAGTAGCATGATCTCAGCTCACTGCAACCTCTACCTCCTGGGTTCAAGCAATTCTCCTGCCTCAGTCTCCCAAGTAGCTGGGACTACAGGTGCCCACCACTATGCCCGGTTAATTTTTTTTTTTTTGTAGGTTTTAGTAGAGATGGGGTTTCACTATGGTGGCCAGGCTGGTCTTGAACTCCTGACCTTGTGATCCACCTGCCTCGGCCTCTGAAAGTGCTGGGGTTACAGGCACTAGCCACTGCGCCCAGCCAAGAATAAAAATTTTTAAATCGTGAGAAGAAACATACAGTTCATACATATAAAAAGCCTTGAAAATATTATTCCCTTTGACTCACTAATTACACTGCTGGAATATAAATAAAGAAGCCTAAATATATATACAGTTTTATGGTCCTAAATATGTATAAAGCTTTATGATCAGAAATTATCAAAAGAACAAAATAGTGAAAATGGCTAATAGCCATTTTCAGAAGTTAACAGAAGTCTCTGGACACATAAACTTGGACTGGTCCCTGGCTTCACTGCTTCCAGACTCATTAAAAAACAATACCAACCACCAGGTCATTGGTGAATGAGGGCAAGATGTAGTAACACAGGGAAATGAATGGCTCAATTCTATGGCTTAAACCTTTTTGGTCTCAAGATCTTTTTTTTACACTCTTAAAAATTGAGGACCCCAAAGAGTTTTACTTATGTATGTGACACACACACACACACACACACACACACACACACACACACACACACACACACGCCATATCAGAAGTTAAAACTAAGAGATTCTTAAAACACAAGAATATACAAGGACACATTCTGCTAGCTTCAAAGAGATGAAATCATCACATGCCATGTAGTCTCTGGCCAATCTGTATACACATGAGAGAATAAGAATGAAAGATACAAATAATGTCTTAGTTTATAATACAAACAGTTTTGACTTCAGATCAAACTTCTCACGAGACCCACTGGATTAACACAATGCCTGGCAGATAGTAAGTAATCAATATATGATAGCATAAAAAATAACTATGGTATATGTAATTGATAATACATGCAAATCTAGGTGAAAAACAATAGAGAAAATTAAATAAATAACACAATTTATCTTTTTTTTCTTTTAATTACGCTCAGAAAGACTAGAAAACATCCAAAATGATAATGGTACTTACATACAGGTAGTTTGACTAAGGTGATTTTTCCTTCTTACTATCTTTCTGTATTTTGAGAATTTGCTACAATAAACAGATATTACTTTCAAAAGGATAAAAAGCTTAAATTCCAGTTTTCTGGCCTAGGTCATATGACCACACATCCCATAATCTGCCCCTTCTGCTCCAACACCTGCTCTGCTGAATATGCCTAAAGGAAAATTACACAACACACATTTTGGTTCCTCCACACATTCTCAATCTCCCAGGCCTCATGTACCTTGGAAATCCCATTTCCCTACTAAACTTTCTCTTCTATTCGTCCTAAGTGGCTACATCAAAGCTTCTCCTAACTCTTCCCTCAAACCCCCTAGATTTCCTCCTGCCCACCCAGGTGCCCTGCTCACTTCAACAATCACTCTCCCTCTCCTAGAGCCTGAACCGCTTTCTCCTGCATAGCTCCTCACATTCACATTCTAAGGACTCTTCCAGCTCCTGATCCCTCCCTCTCCTTCCCCTTCCCTTTCCCAGCCAAGGGTCTTCTAAAAGTCTTATGCCTATTGTTTCCAATATCTTGTTTCCTAGTCAATCCTCATTCCAAAGTTAATCGGCGATCATTCCACTTAAAAGGCTCTAGCTGAGGTCACCAATGACCTCATCCAACTGACATTTTCCAGTATTCATCTTACACGATCCTGTCTCCTTGATACTCTTTCCGCTCAGGTTTCAGAATCCTACATTCTCCTGCTTCTCCTCCAGTCTCTCTGACTTCTCCTCAGTATTTTTCATGAGCTCATCTTTGTCTGTCCATCCTCCATTAAATGCCAAGTTCCATTCTTCATACTAGTCTATGCGATCTCATCCATCCCAGACTTTAACACTATATGCTCTCCAAAAGACAGCAGTTAGTCAAACTAAAGCTTCATCTACCAGACTGGTTAACTGAAGACCTAGAGAATACAGAAGTTTCATTTCATTTTAACTTAAAATATATATCATAGATAAAATTCTACTTTAGAAAAAGGGTATAAAAATCTTTATAGATATTTAAATATGGGTAGAACACTTCTGCTACATCTTTAAAAGAGCAGCAATCTACTCACCTCTATCTTTCAGCTCATTAAAATCATGAATATTCTGAAAAGTGGCAGCGTCTAAGCCCTTAGGTGACTGTCTTCTGACAGGAGCTTGCAACCGATGTCTAGCCATATCAAATATATCCATGGGATTCCTTTCCCTTTTCCTATAGACAAATGACAAATCATAATATGTGCTTTATAGGAAAAATAGGTGAGTTCACATCTAATTCACTGTAAAAGAAATTTGGTCTCTTTCACCACATCATATTATTAAAGAATTATTCTAGGCCAGGTGCTGTGGCTCACACTTGCAATCCCAGCACTTTGGGAGGCAGAGAGGAGGACTCCTTGAAATGAGGAGTTCAATACCAGCCTGGCCTACAAAGCAAGATCCCCTCACTACAAAAAAAAAAAAAAAATGAGGTCAGGCGTGGTGTCTCATGCCTGCAATCCAGCACTTTGGAGGCCAAGACAGGTGGATCACCTGAGGTCAGGAGTTCAAGACCAGACTGGCCAAGGTGGAGAAACCCCGTGTCTACTAAAAATACAAAAATTAGCTGGGTGTGATAGCGCACGCCTGTAGTCCCAGCTACTCGGGAGGCTGAGGCAGCACAATCACTTGAACCCAGGAGGTGGAGGCTGCAGTGACCTGAGATCACACCACTGCACTCTGGCCTGGGCAACAGAGCAAGATTCCGTCTCAAAAAACAAAAAAAAGGTTGGCCGGGCATGGGGGCTCACACCTGTGATCCCAGCACTTTGGGAGGCCAAGGCAGGCAAATCACCTGAGGTCAGCAGTTTGAGACCAGCCTGGCCAAAATGATGAAACCCTGTCTCTACTAAAAATACAAAAATTAGTTGGGCGTGATAGTGTGTGCCTGTACTACCACATACTCAGGAGGCTGACGCATGAGAACTGCTTGAACCAGGGAGGAGGCGGCTGCGGTGAGCCGAGATCACGCCACTGCACTCCAGCTTGGGTAACAGAGCAAGACTCTATCTCAAAAAAAAAAAAAAAAAAAGTCAAGCATGATGGTGTGTGCCTGTAGTCCTGGCTACTGCTGAGACAAGAGGATTGATTGAGCCCAGGAGGCCAAGGCTGCAATAAGCTGTGATCATGCCACTGCACTCCAGCCTGGACAACAGAGGGAGACCCTGTCTCTTTTTTTTTTTTGAGAATGAGTCTTGCTCTGTTGCCAGGCTGGAGTGCAGTGGCGTGATCTTGGCTCACTGCAACTTCGCCTCCCAGGTTCAAGCAATTCTCCTTCCTCAGCCTCCTGAATAGCTGGGACTACAGGAGCTGGACCACTAGGCCCAGCTAATTTTTTGGTATTTTTAGTAGAGATGGGATTTCACCGTGTTGGCCAAGATGGTCTCTATCTCTTGACCTCGTGATCTCGGCCTCCCAAAGTGCTGGGATTACAGGCATGTGTGAGCCACCGCACCCGGCCCTCCATCTCTTAAAAAAAAAATTGGCCGGGCATGGTGGCTCACGCCTATAATCCCAGCACTTTGGGAGGCCGAGGTGGGTGGATCACGAGGTCAGGAGATCAACACCACCCTGGCTAACACAGTGAAACCCTGTCTCTACTAAAAAATACAAAAAATTAGCCGGGCGTGGTGGCACACGCCTGTAGTCCCAGCTACTCAGGAGGCTGAGGCAGGAGAATGGCGTGAACCCAGGAGGTGGAGCTTGCAGTGAGCTGAGATCGTGCCAGTGCACTCCAGCCTGGGCGACACAGCAAGACTCCGTCTAAAAAAAAAAAATTATTCGGATAGCTCTATTATTAGTTCGATTTACCTTAAAATATAGCATATTTATAACGCCATTGAAATTTTTCAAAATCATCAGATGCAAGATACCTTATTACAAGAATAGAATGATTCAGCTTTACTTTAAAATGTTCATGGAAAAAATAAAATGTTCATGGAGTATGAAGATCACAGTCTCTAAGGTCAGAGAAACTGAGATTCAGACCAGCTCTGTTATTTATTAGCAATTTGACCTCAATTTCATCATGTGTAAAATGCAGATGCCTACCCCTTATAGTCTTATTGTGAACAACAGAATTAAGATAAATTTTTTTTTTTTTGAAAGAGTCTTGCTCTCTTGCCCAGGCTGGAGTGCACTGGCACAATCTCAGCTCACTGCAACCTCCACTTCCCAGTTCAAGCAATTCTCCTGCCTCAGCCTCCCAAGTAGCTGGATCTATAGGCACGCATTACCACACTTGGCTTCGGCGGCTTTTTTTTTTTTTTTTTTTTTGTATTTTTAGTAGAGACAGGATTTTGCCACGTTGGCCACACTGGTCTCGAACTCCTGACATCAGGTTATCCGCCTGCCTCAGCCTCCCAAAGTGCTGGGATTACAGGGGTGAGCCACAATATCGGGTCAGAATTAAGATAAATTTTATACTGTTAAGTACCTAGTATAGTACCTGACATGCATTAGATAATCAATAAATTACCTTCCCCTCAACCTAAAACAGAAATCACACATAGAAATATGGTAATAGGCAGGGCCCTCTGGCTCACGCCTATAATCACAGCACTTTGGGAAGCAGACGTATTGCTTGAGCTCAGGAGTTTGAGACCAGCCTGGGCAATATGGAAAAAAACCCCGTCTCTACTAAAAAATACAAAAATTAGCCAGGTGTGGTAGCCTGCACCTGTAGTCCCACCTACTTGGGAGGCTGAGGCACTAGAATTGCTTGAATCAGGAGGCAGAGGTTGCTGGGAGCCAAGATCATGCCACTGCACTCCAGCCTGGGTGACAGAAAGAGACTCTGTCTCCAAAAAAAGAAAAAGAAATATGGTACTGCCCAGGCACAGTGGCTCACAGCTGTAATCCTAGCACTTTGGGAGGCCGAGGCAGGTGGATCACCTGAGGTCAGGAGGTTGAGACCAGCCTGACCAACATGGTGAAACCATGTTTCTACTAAAAATACAAAAATTAGTCAGGCGTGGGGGTGGGTACTTGTAATCCTAGCCACTCAGGAGGCTGAAGCAGGAGAAACACCTGAACCCGGGAGGCAGTGGTTGTAGTGAGCCAAAGATCGTGCCATTGCACTCCAGCCTGGGTGACAGAGCGAGACTCCGTCTCAAAAAAATAAAAATAGAAATAGAAATACGGTACTAATATGTAGTTCAATATGGGCATTATTCAGAGGACCCAACATTAACTTTACAATGGACTTTACAAGGAACTTGATACCCTAACTAGTTAACTGATTCCTGGGGTACCTAGGAAATTAATACATAGCAGGTAGTAAGGGAGTTTTCTGCCAGGGCTTGAGGGAGTGATGATAAGAGAGGGATGGTGTTTCTAGTCCTGAAAAAAAAAAAAAAAATACTTACTGCTGCTTCACTCAGCACTAGGTCTCCTCTATTTTTGAAAATGGAGCTCTAAGTTATGGTTATTATGAGGCTTAGTCAGACTCCTCCCATCATTTCTTTATCATTAAATCTTCCCTAAGCACCAAGACAAGATAGCTGGGATCCCCACAGACAATACCCCTGCTCTACTGGAGCTTCCTTTTTGCAGGGGAGCATTCACTGGGGCCATAAAGGACCCTGGTCAAGGCTGACAGAGACCTCTAATACCTAAGGTGAAAGGAACTCTATGGAGATTTATTACAATGCAAAATACTAAAAAGATGTCTAAGAGACCATTAAATTGGACTGCTGTCTAGTTTCCATTAATGCTAATAGTTAAATACACTGGTAAGTTAGGAAATAGGTTATTAAATCTTCACATGTGAGCTACATCACATTTGTTTTGAGCCTAGCACATGATAGGAGCTGGATAATTTGGCAAATTATTTAGTGAATACGAGAATCCTTTTGTACAAATATTCATGAAATTGCAATAAAGAACCAACTCTGAGATGTCTTTAATCAGAATATATATTAAAATTATTCCAAAGTAAATGTATTCAACCAATTCTTGCTAAATGATGATAAATGTAACATGTTTTATAACTTAAGTTAGAACTTAAGAGTCACAAAGACATATATTTATTTATTTCAAATACATACATTTATTTATTCTTCACTAGACTCTCAAGGGGTAGAAATTATCATGTATAATTTTCAAGTGAGAAAATTGAGGGACTGCTTGAGTACTCTTTCTTAAATCATATTGGTTTACCAAAAGAATTTACTAATGAAAAGAAAAATTAATAAAATGTCAAAAAAAACACATTAAACTGAATTAAATATGCATGTTTGGAAAATGGAAAACTGCACAGTTAAGGCATTTATAACACTGTAAAAGTAAATATAGAAAAAAAAAAACACTACCTCTCGATTGTTTAGAACTTATTGACCTACTATGGGAGAATTACTGAATCACTGAAAATTACCACCTTGGAATAACATTTCATTATCTAGCCAATCTATATCTTGAAATTTCCTCACCTTGTTTACCTTGTTTCAATATTCCTAGAGAATACAAACAAAAATCTAAACAAAGCGTAATTAGGCAAATTAACATGCTACGTTAAAATCCTACCACATACTGGATTAGAGTCAAGAGACATCGGTATGAACTTAATATATATACAAATAGATATAGGAACAATTATAGATATGTTTATATTTATGACTTAGTATACATACATATATTATCCAGAGGGCCTAGAAGCAATGACACCCAGCAATAAACAGACCCAGCTTATCTGGTTTCTAAACACATTCTCCAAAAGGAACCAGGGTTCAATGGAGAAATAGCTGATTCTAGGGATGGGGTAGGGGAAATACAAGATGATCCTGAGGCATCTGGAAAGAAGTCTTCAAAAAATGAAAGGATGGGGACATGTCAAAGAGACACAGGAGCCAACCTGAAAGAGCTCCAAATGGCCAAAGTTGGAACAATTTGTGAAATAAAATAATGTAGCACTCACTTATAACCCAAAGTGTAAGATAAATACACATGAGATGACAGTAATAAATAAATGACTGAATAAATAAATAAATGGAAGAAGAAGAGACAAGTCTTTCTTATGGAAGAATTCTAAAAACTATATGTGGGTAACCCCCTGCTCCAAGAGATGAAGCTTAATTCCACCTCTTTCTCACTCTTGCAGGTGTGCTAGATTTAGTGATTTGTGACCAAAGAATAGTTAACTTTCTAGTGCAGAATCCTGGCAAACACTACTTTAACCAAGGTTAACATTTCCAGAGGTATCATGTGGATATCATGTACCCCTGATACAATGTGATGTCAGAACAGTGCCTGTGCTCTTCTTTCCAGAAACTCTTAATCCCAGTCTAATAATCAGAAAACATCAGACAAATCCAGACTAGAGAAGGAGGCATTCTACAGGATACCTGGCCAGTGCCCATGTAGACTTTCACAAGAAAAATAAGAGAAGACTGGGAAACTGTCCCAGACCCGAGGAGACTGGGAGACATGACAACTAAATGCAACGTGGTACATCTTGTATGGGGCCCATGAACAGAAGAAGAACATTAGTAGAAAACTGGAGAAATCCAAAGAGTCTCAAATTTAGTTCATAGTAATGTTCTAATGTCAGCCTCTGAGTTGTGACAAACATACCATGGTAATACAAGACGTTAACAATAGGGAAAACCAGATGAAGGGTGTACAGAAACTCTATGTATTGTTTGCAACTTTTTCTTTTTTTTTTTGTGAGACGGAGTCTCACTCTGTCGCCTAGGCTGGAGTGCAGTGGTGTGATCTGGGCTCACTGCAACCTCCACCTCCTGGGTTCATACCATTCTCCTGCCTCAGCCTCCTAAGTAGCTGGGACCACAGGCGCATGCCACCACACCCAGTTAATTTTTTGTATTTTTAGTAGAGACAGGGTTTCACCATGTTAGCCAGGATGGTCTCCATCTCCCGACCTCGTGATCTGCCCGCCTTCGCCTCCCAAAGTGCTGGGATTACAGGTGTGAGCAACCGCACCCAGCCTGCAACTTTTTTATAATCAAAATTATCCCAAAATAGAAAGTTTATTTTTAAAAAGAGAAAGAAAGGAATTGTGGTAGTTACCCACTATGTTGATTTTACAACCTACTAAAACAGTGCAAACTGAAGTTTGAAGAACACTGCTTTAAAAATGTATGACTCGCCGGGCGCGGTGGCTCAAGCCTGTAATCCCAGCACTTTGGGAGGCCGAGACGGGCGGATCACGAGGTCAGGAGATCGAGACCATCCTGACTAACACGGTGAAACCCCATCTCTACTAAAAAATACAAAAAACTAGCCGGGCGTGGTGGCGGGCGCCTGTAGTCCCAGCTACTCGGGAGGCTGAGGCAGGAGAATGGCGTCAACCCGGGAGGCGGAGCTTGCAGTGAGCTGAGATCCGGCCACTGCACTCCAGCCTGAACGGCAGAGCGCGACTCCGTCTCAAAAAAAAAAAAAAAAAAAAAAAAAAAAAAAAAAAAATGTATGACTCCTGGCAAAAATGATCAGAAATGTTTGGTAGCCTGTAAGTGATTCTGTTGAAAAAAAGTATTTCAGAAAGCTACGTTATTAATGGAAAATATAAAAAACAGTTCTAAAATGCAACTACTGTCTGTAATTATTCCAACCCAGAAATTTCTATTCCTACAACATGAATCCCCTTGAGAACTAAATTTCTACAACGGATTTTGTAAAAGACAAAGAAAAGGAAAGTAAGGAGATTCTAAGTAAGATGAATTAGTCCTGTTCCCAAACTGCAAAATTACTGCATAGGTGAAGTAAAAGAACTCAAGAGAAAACAAAAAGTGCAATTCTAAACTTGCCTGATAGGAATTTCATCATCACTGTCCATGTGTAGCAATCGCTCTTGTAGACGCCTCTCTTCACTACGAAGTTGTTTTCTCATTTCTGATAATTCCATAATTACATTTTTTTTCTCCTCTGCAAATTCCCATTGATAAGTAAAACACGACAGGAATAAGAACAAAAGACTAAACATTAAAACACAACCTGACTAATAATAAAGTGAAACTGCTCAGAGACAATTTTATGAAAGATATTTTAACATTTTATATATACACACATACACAGATCATAATTATGAATGTCATTAGGACCCATAAGTACATTTTTTACAATATAGGAATTTTAGAAGTGATATTCTTGTGGGAGGGCAACTATAAAGGAGAGGCACAAGGAAGTTCCTTTATGGTGATGGAACAGTTCTGTATCTTGATTGCAGTGGTATTTGCACAAATTGCGCATGATAAAAATGCACAGAAATACACATACATAAATGCATGTAAAAAATGGTAAAATCTGATGGTCTGTGGAGCACACCAATGTCCACTTCCTGGCTATGAGACTATACTACCTAAGATGTTACCCCAGGGGAAAGTTGGAGAAAGGGTACACAGCACCTATCTCTCTACTGTTTCTGCAGTTTTCTATGAGTTTATAATTATTTCAAAATGAAAAGTTAAAAAGGGAAATACTCTAGGTAACAGGTTTAGTAGTTAACTCTACCTTCTGCACGGAGCTGATTTTTCCTGGCAGGTACCGGGGGTGACTGTGCCCTGGACATGGAACTTTCCTGTTTAACAATAATGACAAAGACATGCTCAGTATGTCTTCCCTACATAGAAGCTTGAAGGGAGTAATTTTTTGAAGGATTTATATGTAAAGGAAACCAAACTCCACACTATCCTACCTCCAAAACTTATATCTATTCTAGAGTATATCTACCATGTATATCTGTTCTTCCTTCTCATCACAATGGAAGTGTCCTTGCCTCTACCCAAAGAGAATCCCTTCATCTGTACTCTGTACCTGATAATTGACTCCCATTCTCCTCCGATTATTCTTTTTTTCCAACTTCCTCTCTCCAAGCACTTTCCTCTCAGCCTATGTGTAAAAACCTCTCCCTTTCTTAAAAAAAATTTTACCTCACCCTTCATTGCTCACTGTCTCCTGTCCATTCTGTCCTTCCTTTCACAGCTGAGCTTCCTTAAAGAACAGTAAATGCAGTACTTTTGGGTATACTGCCTATTCTCATTCACTTCTCAACACACAGCTATGGCCTTTGCTTTCTCACACCCATCACTCCAACAATACTGCCCTCACCAAAGTCATGAAGTGACCCCCAAGTGACATATTCAGTGGGCATTCTACTTGGCCAGTCGCAACTGCCGCCACTGCCATCCTCTCTCACCCTCTCTCCGTTCCTTTCCCTGCTTCTCAAATGTTAATTCCCCAGTATTCTATTCTCAGCCTCCTTTACTCCTCTTGTAGACACTCATCGTAGACAATGGTACTAATTTAACAAGCACCAATATGTTGATGATGTCCAGAACTACAAATCGAGTCCAGAACTCATTCTGCTGCCACAATTCATATTTTCAACTGCCTACTCTATACAACCCTCACCAAAAACTTGAAAGTTATCATAGACTCCTACCCACCACACACTCAACAAATAGTACTACTATGTCTCTTAAATGTATCATAAAGCTGTCACACCTTCTCAGTTCTTGGTGTCACTGCCTTTGTTTGGGTCCTCAGTCTCACATCTTGACTTCTGCAAAAGTATCTTATCTCCATGTTTAGTCTTGCCCCACCTCCAAAACTTATCTCCACACCATTGCCTGAAAAAACATTATACAAAAGTGGCCATGTCATTCCCCTACTTAAATATTACAATGAATTCCCATGCATTATCTACCACAGACATACTAAATCAGAATCTCAAAGGGTGGGATTCAGAAACATGTTCTTCTGACACATTTCTTTACCTATTCTGGTAATTAGCCTGTCTGGAATCTACCAGCCTATGGAACAAAATCAAAGTTCTTAGCACTCCATACAGCATGCCACACATGTTCTGACCTCCACTTCCTCTGCTGCCTTAATGCACAGGCATCATCAGGCCAGACCACACCATGGAAGATTCTCCACATGTGCCATGAGCTTACATTGCTCTCCACGACTTTCCACAAACTGAAAATCCCTCACCCTCCTCTTCAAGGCAAATTCCTGCATATTCTTCAAGCATCAACTTGAGGATCAATCTTAGAACATTTTCCATGTTTTCCTTGTAGTTCAATCTAAAGTATAACAGACTTCATGAACATATCTACAGCTAGCTAGCTTGAGGGGCTAAATTATCGTTTGTCAAAAGAAACTTTAGGGCACCAAGCACTATCAGTTACAATCGAAGCAGCAAGCAAATTACTGTAGATACCACCTGTATTTCAGATCTGAAAAAATTTAACCTATCCAAATATAACGAAAAAGAAAATTTCATTCAATCCCCCAATCCAAAATAACTGAGCTAGGATGAACAAATAAAAATGAAAGTACATACATGAATAAAGGAACGTATGATGCTGTCAACTGAAGGAGGTCTTTGGAGTTTGCTTGCAATTTTGTTCTGAAGGGCAGGAACTATAGGAGAAGGCTGTCTCAAGCGCTGAAAATTTTTAAAAATTTAAGAGCATAATTGCTTCATCACACTCACACACATACACACACACACACACACACACACACACCCCTTATAGTTAAGAAAGTTATCTAAGAAGTTTAGATTGTTATTGCTTTTATTTAATAAAATGTTTTTTACAAAAGTCAGAAATTCAATTACGTAAGATCAAACATGTTGGTTATGATAAACATAAATGGATTTAGACATCTTTATTAAAACAGTATGATTGTCAGATTAGGATTTAAAAAAATCAACAAACTCAAGTAAAGCAACAAAAAAGAAAAAATATAACAAAACTAAATCATCTTTAATAAGAAGATACCATGACAATACAAAAAAATTAAATAACAAAATCCTTCTTCTGGAAAACAATACAAAATCTCTAAGATCTAGATCTAATCACTAACAGCATCATGGATGAGGGACTTTTCAAGATCACAATGGGGTTCTACATTTCAGTTTATAGTGTATTAAACCTTATAGTCCAAAAACTTCATTATAAATACAACATAGACCTTCTAAAGCCCTGTAGAGGATGCAGCAAACAAGCCATAGTACATATAACAAAAGACCAAAAAGCTCTCAAAGTCAGAAATGCAATTAATGCAATCAAAGACATTAGTTTTGATAAACATAAATGGATTTAGATATCCCTATTTTAAAAGATTAGGCCGGGTGCAGTGGCTCATGTCTATAATCCCAACACTTCGGGAGGCCAAGCAGGCAAGTCACCTAAGGAGAGGAGTTCAAGACCAGCCTGGTCAACATGGTGAAACCCTGTCTCTAATAAAAATTAGCCAGGTGTGATAGTTTGAACCTGTAATTCCAGCTACTGGGGAGGCTGAGGCAGGAGACTCACTTGAACCTGGGAGGTGGAAGTTGCAGTGGGCCGAGATTGCACCACTGCACTCCAGCCTGGATGACAGAGCGAGACTCTGTCTCTAAATAAATAAATATAAACTTATAACTCAGATTAGGATTTTTAAAATTCAACAAACTAAATATAGAAGCTAACTAAATGAAAAATATGGTGACACAAAGGTAAAACTGAAGGAATAGACAAAAATATACATCAGACATACGTAAATAAAAAAAACGATAGCAATATTAATTTCAGGAAGGCAAATGCACTAAATGGGATAAAGCTGATTTAAAACTTTATGGTACTTTACAATTAAATTGTAACATCATAAAAGTATATATTGCTAAAAAAACAACATTTTTAAAAAACATAAGAAATTGCAAGAAATATAATTATGGGAAACTAACAATTCTCTTTAATTCTTTTTTTTTTTTTTTTTTTTGAAATGGAGTCTCGCTCTGTCACCCAGGCTGGAGTGCCGTGGTGCGATCACGGCTCACTGCAACCTCTGCCTCCCAAGTTCAACCGATTCTCCTGCCTCAGTCTCCTCAGTAGCTGGGACTACAGGTGCCCGCCACCACGCCTGGCTAATTTTTGTATTTGTTAGTAGAGATGGGGTTTCACCATGCTGCCCAGGCTGGTCTCGATCTCCTGGTCTCAAGTGATCCGCCCGCCTTGACTTCCCAGAGCGTTGGGATTACAGGTGTGAGCCACCGCGCCCAGCCTCTTTCATTCTTAAATGATGAATTTTACAATAAAAAATTATCTGTGAGGCAGGGTGCGGTGGCTCATGCCTGCAATTCTACCACTTTGGGAGGCTGAGGCAGGAAGACAACTTGAGCCCAAAAATTTGAGATCGGCCTAGGCAACATAGCAAGACCTGGTCTCTTAAAAAAAAAGAAAGAAGGCCGGGCGTGGTGGCTCACTCCTGTAATCTCAGCACTTTGGGAGGCAGAAGTGGGCGGATCACCTGAGGTCAGGAGTCTGAGACCAATCTGGCCAACATGGTGAAACCCCATCTCTACTAAAAATACAAAAATTAGCTGGGCATGACGGTGTGTGCCTGTAGTCCTAGCTACTTGAGAGGCTGAGGCAGGAGAATTGCTTGAAAGAATATATATATACACATATATATAAAAAATCCACTCTGAACTTCTGTATTAGTCTTGTCATGAACTATAACAAACAGTTCATGTTGTACTATCTGCATACCATATTCTTAGGTGGCGCCACATACACCATGGGAACGAGATTAAGAATGGCTGAAGTAAGTAAATTCATTACCTTCAATGGACAGAAAATACCAACAAAGCACAGTGACAGTACCTCATATAGAAAGTTCAGTACATTGTGCCCAGATTACACACTAAGAACAGGAACAAAGGCACCTCCTCCTCTTTTTCCGCTTTTCTAACGACTACACAACTCTCACAGTGAAAGTGGGTTAAACTGTGGGTTTGATTGACATTTTTGTCTGAAACTTACCTTTGTTTCTTCCCCAGTCAAATTATCTCTTTCATAGTAGTGCTGAAGTTGCAGGTTATATTTTTCTTCTTCTTCTTTCTTCTTTCTTTCTGCTTCTTTTTGTCTTTCTTCAGCTAACCGAATATGCTCTTCATTTTTTAGCCTTTGCTTTAAAATAGAAAAATATGCATTCCGTATATTCCTTCTACAGTACATTGAAAAATGTGCTGCCTTATTTTTCTGATAAAATGAGATAAAGATATAGATGACATGATACGGTGTTCTTTAACACAAGCTGTCTGCTTAAAAATAAAATATTAGGCATCTTTTATAAAGTCTTCAGTCAGCCTACATCTATTTTTTTAAAGTCATCACTTATCTCCTTTCTTAAATTACCCTTTCACCTTAATAAAATAATATCCAATGAATGGATAGTGATCTCATATTTTCTAAATGTACTCCAACACTGTTCTCCTTTGTAAGTAACAAACACCTTTTCAAGTCAAAATAAAGATTTCACCTTCAGACTAAGTAGTAAAATACAATAGGGAAAAGAGATGTACCTCCTCCTCTTTCTCCCTTTTCTTTTCCTGTTCCTCTTCATACTCCTGCTGAATTCGTGCCCTCTGTTCTGCAAGCCGTCTTTCTTCTTTTTCTTCGGCAATTCTCAGTCTCTCTCGCTCTGCTTCCTCTCTTTGTTTCTTTTCCTCAATCTAAAAAATTAAACCTAGTTATTTCTCTTGTAAAACTATTGAAAAGTTAGAATATCACTAATTTTTTTTTTCTGATAGCATACAAACTCAACATTTGTACCCTCTTTTTGCATGTTCCTAAATTTTTCAGTATCCTGTATTTTCAGGGAGGCTACATGATTTACTGTACTGTTAAAAGCTTTGAGTTAAATTCCAGTTCCACCAAACAGACTGTGTGACCTTAAGAAACTTGCTTGTCCTCAGTTTTCTCTTTTTTCTGGTAAAGTTATTAATGCCTACATCTCAAAGGAGTGCTAAAAGAATTAAAGTGAAACAATGTAAGGAACATAAAAGTTCCTCCTATATAGAAGGTTCTAAGCAACTAATTCATGATTATATTATTTTATAGTGATTGCTGCTATTATATGTCAAAATTCTTAGAATTGATTATTATTCTAAAATAACAGTGAAATTAGTATTTTAGTATTCAATCATTTTTTAATGCAAGAGCCGCTTCTCCCAAATGCCCTTTGTTCTTTCCTAACTATAGAGGTTAATGGAGAAAGAACTAAAACTATTAGGTGGAGGAGGATTTAGGTCACAAGGACTCATAATTAAGTTTCATCTTGAATGCTACCCGGAGTCTGCAGTGTTGAGTACTCTAGAGCCTAAGATTTGAAGGAAATCTAGAGCCTAAGATTTGAAGGAAAGAAGGCTCTAAGAGAGAGATAGTCCATACCCCCAGTGAATGAGGCAGGGAAGAATGGCAGCACTGGAACCAGGTATTCATGTCTCTGGTTTAAGGTTATCAACAGATTTTAGTTACCCTTAGGTATGGATCATACAACTCAGCATATTTTTGTTTTTCTTCTCTGTACTTCCTCTAGCTTCAAGGTTGCTCTATCTAGTGCTGCTAAGTGAGCTACAAGAACTTTAATCTGGCTGGGCACAGTGGCTCACCTGAGGTCAGGAGTTCAAAACCAGCCTGGCCAATATGGTGTAACCCCATCTCTACTAAAAATACAAAAATTAGCCAGGCGTGGTGATACGTCCCTGTAATCCCAGCTACTCAGGAGGCTGAGATGGGAGAATCACTTGAAACCAGGAGATGGAGGTTGCAGTGAGCTGAGATTGCGCCACTGCACTCCAGCATGGGCGACAGAGTGAGACTCTGCCAAAAAAAAAAAAAAAAAAAAAAAAAAAAAAAGAACTTTAATCTTCTAACACATCCTATGATTTTATATACTAGGGCTTTTCCCAACACTTCTTTCTCACAACATGATTAAATATGCACAAGCCTAATATTTAGTACTTTTAGTTAGCAATTTGCATCCAATCACTTCTTCGAGTCCAATACGCCTAAAGAAAACATCATTTATAATTCATCAAAATTTCATATTCAATACTCAGTTCCCCCTTCTTCCTACTCCACGGAAAAAAAAAAAAAATCACATTGCCACAGGGGTCACTTCTCCATCAAAATCAAAGAATTCTAATTTTTAAGCTATTAATGGATCATACACCTAATGGAGCCAAAGTTCAGTGCCAACAGGAATGCTAGACAGTTGTTCAACAGCTTTCTGGTCTGGAAAGCAGGGAAAGCTATCTTCTTGTCATGGTTTTCCAATTACATAACACAAAATTGCTTCAGAGTTCTTAAAAATATTTTATTTGTTAATTATTTTTAAAGCTGTGATAAAAAATGTCAAACATTCACAAGTGTTATTAATATTCACCAAATGTTAACAGCATGAAGACTTCTGATGCATTAATTTGAGCTAACTGTAGAACTTACCTGTACAGACCTCAGGCTAAAGCTTTTCTTACATAACATCTTTGTGCACAGATTTGAACATTTCATAATATTTGTTTTAACAAAAGTTTTGTATACTTTTTATCTGACATTATATTTTTGATGGTAATAATAAATATCATTGATCTATTTTACATTTTCTTAGAATTACATGTTAGGTTTTGTCTGAGGTGGGAGAAGAGATTTTTAAGTGGCTGCTGAAAGAAAAATTTAAAAACCATCATCTGAAAGCAATCCATTCACAGATAAATTGAGGGTTGACAGGGTGGAAGAACTGAAGGTTGAAACTAAAATAGTTAAAGCTTCCCCCATTACCATAGCTTTTCTAGAGGTAAAGACTTCCTAGTGAATCCTATAAATAGAAGTGTGATATCCACAGATATTACACTTAAAGTCTGGAGACTTGGATTCAAGCAATGGCATCACAATTTGCTAGCTCTGACACCCTGGGCAAGCCTGTTAGTCTGTGTATTCGTTGTATGTTATTAAACAGAGATAATAAAACACCCCTCAGAGAAATCTGAGGTTTGATGAGATACTATATGTAAAAGGATCTTACGAACAATAAAAGGCTATACAATTGTAAGATTTTTTTGGCTGCATTCTACCTTAGACCATGGTAAGAACTGCTAAGCATTAGAGGAGGTACTTAAATTTTGACCTGCTGTCATGGTCAATATACCACACAGTCCTTTACGTTCAACAGGGACTCCAAACTCTCAACTTGCTGCTACCTGACTTGAGTGCAAAATATTGGGACCTCTGATACCAGTCTCTCATATTCAATATCTATATTGTTTCTCTTGAACCTTAAAAAGGACTTTCCATCAATTTCCACTGTCACCCACGCTAGTAAAATGTCCCTGCTTCCAGTCTTTTTAATCCTGTTATTGTACCTTAAACAGTGATGTCACATCAATCATCCTTTTTTCACTCTGTCGCCCAGGCAGGAGTAAAGTGGCATATCTTGGCTCACTGCAACCTTTGCCTCCTGGGCTCAAGCAATTCTCCCACCTCAGCCTCCCGAGTAGCTGGGGTGACAAGCACACACTACCATGCCTGGCTAATTTTTTGTAGAAATGGGGTTTCATCATGTTGCCCAGGCTAGTCTCAAATTCCTGTGCTCGAGAGATCTGCCCACCTTGGCCTCCCAAACTGCTGGCATTACAGGTGTGAGCCACCACACTCAGCCTAACATCAATCATCCTTAAAGGCTATATCCATTACGTAACTGCCTTATTTAAGAGTCAAGAATAATTAGGATTAAAAAGAAGATATGTTTGAGGGCATCTGTTTAAGAGTTTGGGGTTAGATTACATAACCTTAAATGTTAGGTTCAAGAGTTGAGATAATTTCTGTAGGCAAAGAAAAGCTACCCCAGATTTTGAGTAAAGAATAGCAGGTGAAAAGTCGTATCAAAGGAGGATTACCCAGGCCATAAGATGAATCTGACACTGGTATCTAAGTGTGAGTATAAAGGGGAGGGAGTTAAGGAAATAAGAAACTGTGAGTCCCTCATGGGCAAGTATCTCACATTCATCTCAGGCTCCACCCCTAGGACTCAGCCCAGGCTACACCCAGTATAGGAATAAGTCTGTTTGCTTCATAAACAACGGATGTTCAAGTGTCTTCCTTTGGGAATAGTCTGGGCATTTCTACTATGTTAAATGCTACTTACTTATATACATAAATGGGGCAAATAATTGTAAACTGTGATTATCTTAAATCTAATTTTTATTTATTTACAATCTGTAATAAGTCAAGAATATCAAATCATTTGGAAAAAAATATATTGATTTTCTAATAACTTACAAATATCTAGAAAGATGCATTCTCTGCCTAATAGATGAATATTTTAGTAAGTCAGTTTTTGAAATCTCAGCCTTCTTAGATTTAAAATTAATGATTTAGGCTGGGCGTGGTGGCTCATACCTGTAATCCCAGCACTTTGGGGGACCAAAGTGGGCAGATCACTTGAGGTCAGTAGTTCGAGACCAGTCTGGCCAAGATGGTGAAATCCTGTCTCTATTAAAAATACGAAAATTGGTTGGGTGCAGGGGCTTATGCCTATAATCCCAGCACTTTGAGAGGCCGAGGCGGGCAGATCATGAGGTCAGAAGATCGAGACCATCCTGGCTAACATGGTGAAACCCTGTCTCTACTAAAAATACAAAAAATTAGCCAGGTGTGGTGGCAGGCACCTATAGTCCCATCTACTTGGGAGGCTGAGGCAGGAGAATCACTTAAAGCCAGGAGGCGGAGGTTGCAGTGAGCCAAGATCTCACCACTACACCACACCCTAGCCTGGGTAGACAGAGCAAGACTCCATCTCAAAAAAATAAAACAAATTAATGATTTAATAAAATAAAGATTAAGTCAACTACTATACTTAATACATCTGCTTATTTCCTTGAAACAAGGAAATGAAATAATAACTTTTGCACTACTGGTATCTGATCTGATATAAATTAGATATTTTAGATAAAAGTATGGCATTTTAGAATTTAGTATTTATCCTGGAGAAAATCTTTGCAAGTTTTGTTTATTAAAATCTCATGAAACTTTGAAACTGATCAAATAGCATTTCACCTGAAAACGAAGAAAATTCTTGTATAATTCTTGCTGTCTAATCTGAAGTTCAGTTGGAGGCTCACCAAATACATTTCCCCGAGCAAAAGGAGAGCTCTGTGTTTGCATATGACCTTGAAAGAAACATTTTGCAAAAACATACTATTAGCCAATGCTTAGAAAATGTAACAGTTAAAGAATGAACAGTTTGCTAATAAATTCATTTTTTTTTTTTTTAAAAAGTCCAGAGATTAAAATCAGAAGAGGAAGGTTGAGATTAGAATCTGAAGATCAGGTGAACAGTAGTGAGAGAAAGAAAAATGGTAAAACTAAAATAAAATTAACAGTTAACAAAATCAAATAATACCTGAAAGATACAAAGTAAACATAAAAGCTAACAGCTTAAACAACCCTCATTGCAACAAAGGCTTTAAAATAGAATTTATGGAGAGAAAAAAAGTACATATTTATATTCTTCAGTATGTGAATATCCTTTACTTAAGAATATTGCTTAATAACATATAAAATTGTTTTTAAAAATCAGTAATTTCAAAATTCTTCCCAACAGTTTAAATGACAGAACAGAAAGTCAGCTTTGAAAAATATATTTAACAAATTAGAATGTGTCTTGTTGTAATAGTTTTTATTTTTAAAACTATCAAATTAATGAGATATAAACATGAACAAAAATTTTTTATTATATATTACCTATAAATAGTATCGTATATTCTTGGAATGGAAAAAAATTATTTCATAAAAGCAATTCGAAAAACAATTATACCCTTAGAGTCTCTTTGAATGCAGACAGGAAAAAAAATGACATTTAAATTTAAGCCTCACATAACTTTTTATATTGAGTTTCTGATTCATTCTTTATACCATTAAACTAAAGCATGTATTTCTTTTTTCTTTATTTTTGAGACAGAGTCTTGCTCTGTCACCCAGGCTGGAGTGCAGTGGCATGATCTCCGCTCACTGCAACCTCTGCCTCCTGGGCTCAAGTGATTCTCCTGCTTCAGCCTCCCGAGTAGCTGGGACTACAGGCGTGTGCCACCATGCCTGGCTAATTTTTTTTTTGTATTTTTAGTAGAGACAGGATTTCGTCATGTTGGCCAGGCTGGTCTCTTAACTCCTGACCTCAGATGATCCGCCCACCTTGGCCTTCAACAGTGCTGGGATTACAGGCGTGAGCCACTGCGCCCAGCCTAAAGCATGTATTTCTCGCATGTAGTTTTGTATAGGCAAACTGCTTTGCAGTTCAGCTACCACTCAGGTCTATTTTGCTGAGTGGTAGCAAAATTAATACATTAATTTAAATGTATTAATGCTTATTTGAACAGACTGGCAGAAAGCCAAATCAATACTTAAACATTATGAATACTTTTTTTCCACTAGAAAATTTTCCTACTGAAAACACCTTGAAGGCTATTTTAAATGTTATGCTGTGGTGGAAACAAACTTGAGTAGCATGTTTCACCATGATGCTCACTCCTGTTCTAAACCTTTGGGGCAATTAGAGAAGAAATATTATTAGAGACAGACAAGAGAAGCCCTTTTAGAAATGAATAAACTATAAAAGGAAAACCACAGCGAAACACTTGCTATATACAAAGAAAGCAGAAATGTATCTTGGCATGATAATAAGCCAAAAAAGTAAATTTAAGCCATATTCGTATTAGACTTCATAAGCCAGAGCTCATCTAAAAACCATAAAGTAAAAGAAAAAATAATGAACATTATAAAGGGCATCAGAAACAAACCTAATGAAGATAAAATATTAGATGATAAGGAAACTTAAACACATGTTGTAACATTCAATTTTCAGCTATATTCAAGTTCCTTCAGGCTTTTAAAATATCAAATGCTACATATATGCAAAGATATGTGTGTGTGTACATACATACACACACACGCACTCATATACATATATATGGCATAGCACAAAATTAGGTAGATTTGAATCATTTCTTGCATTGAGAAAGTTTATTTTAGATTAATTCTTTCTTTTTTTCTTTGAGATAGAGTCTCGCTCTGTCACCAGGCTGGAGTACGGTGGCATGATCTCAGCTCACTGCAACCTCCTATTCCCAGGTTCAAGCAATTCTCCTGCCTCAGCCTCCGAAGTAGCTGGGATTACAGGCGCGTGCCACCATGCCCAGCTAATTTTTGTATTTTTAGTAGAGACGGGGTTTCATCACGTAGGCCAGGATGGTCTCAATCTCCTGACCTCATGATCCACCCGCCTCAGGGCCTCCCAAAGTGCTGGGATTACAGGCGTGAGCCACTGAGCCCAGCCAATTAATTAATTCTTAGAGAAGGAAAGTCTAACTTAGGGAATTTCAATTCACAAAAAAGGGAAGTTTTAAACACTTTTATGTTTTTTTTATGGTTTTTTTAATTCAATTCTTAAACAGAACATCCTAGTAACAATACCAGCATAAAAACCTGGCAGTGGTACAGAAAGGTTATAGGCAACAAATTTTGCTGTGCATGTTTAATCATCAGGCTTATGCTTTTGGGAAGGGGTCATGGAAACTGTTGATTTTCTGGTGTTTTTGCTTGGTGTGCAAAGCTAGAGGGCTAAAAAGTGTTATTACTAAGATAGAGAAAGTTCTAGGCTGAGCCAGAACTACAAACAATACCACGTATAGAAAAAAAGGGTAGAGAAAGACTCTTTATGGCACTGAGATCTCAATACAGAATACTAGAAGCAGCAGCAAATGAGAAAAATATCAGAAATAAGTCAAAATTCTCTCTTAGCAGCAATAATATGAAAAGGTGTTTTGATGTTCTTACCACACACTATTACAAATTAAAAGAGCCAAATCAATAATATTGTCAAAATCAAAGGTTCCAATTTTAGTGCTCTAAAAATCAAAATTGGATCCAATAAAATCTATTGTAGAACAAATAAAGCATTTTCTCATAATAAGAAAACACTGGTACAAGTTTCCCATGAAAACAGTAAATAATCCATCTCTTAAAGTGTTCAAAAAGGCTACAGATACGTGTGCCACCATCAAAGCCTTGAAAGATGCAGGGGTATGACTCTAATCACAGCTCCCCATTTCACTTATCTGTTTAGCCAAAAATAAGGGTCAACAACAAAAAAGACTGAATGATCAGTCACAAATATTTTAGAACTTCCTAATGAAAAGTTCTTTTCTAGTCTAAAACCAAAAGTTCTGTGAAAGCACAAAGTCAAATTTTGTAATGAATAAATGGCCAGTTTTATAGGCATCAAAATATAGTGTGAGGTGGTGTATTAAACTTTATTTTAAAATATATAACACAATTTAACATATACTTGACAACTTTTCCTGGTATGTCATAAAAAAGATACTGAATAATTTTCATCTTACAGAATTTTTGATTAAAGGATATTAATAGTAAATCAAAGATAAATAGTTAAGAGGCATGTAACCAGGCGGTGGCTCCTGCCTGTAATCCCAACACTTTGGGAGGTGGAGGCGGATGGATCACAAGGTCAGGAGTTCAAGACCAGCCTGGTCAAGATGGTGAAACCCCACCTCTACTAAAAATACAAAAATTAACCAGGGGTGGTGGCAGGCACCTGTAATCCCAGCTACGTGGGAGGCTGAGGTAGAGAACTGCTTGAACCCGGAGATGGAGGCTGCAGTGAGCTGAGATTATACCACTGCACTCCAGCCTAGGTAACAAAGAGAGACCCCGTCTCAAAAAAAAAAAAAAACACACACACACACGCTGCTTCATTTCTTTGTATACTGTTGTTTTACAAGGGAGGGTAAATAATTACTAAAACAAGCAAAAAATGAATTTCCCTGTACAATTTATCATATCACAATGACAGTTTTTCACTAATTCAAACAGCTATGGATATAAGATACAAATAGTGTATGTGTGTAAAAGAGTGTTTGATTTTAAGAAATGTCCCCCACTAGCAAAATAAAAATGTTAGCAGCAGCTAAAGGATACACAGCAAGTTACAAAGCTGAGAAGAAACACAGTAGTAAGAAGTAACCTTTCCCCATTCACCCTTTTTTCAAAGTAACTATGAAGAAAAGGTATTTTATGAATCGTGTGGTACACTTCCTGTATCAGAGCAGCCAAGTTCTCAAGATCCCAGTAAGAAGAACTTAGTCAAAGAACATAAATGTTACTGAACAATTTCAGAATTGTTAAAAAAAAAAAAAAAAAAAAAAAAGTGATTAAAAACCTGAGCTTTTATTTGCAGCATCTTCTAGGTTCTCAGCATTTGAAGTGGCTAAATTTGGGTCTAGAGATACAACAGCCCTTTTATCTTCATATGTTCTTGCATCTGGGTTATGGTAGGCATCTATATTTTGTCTGTGCATCCTATTCAAATCGGCTGAGAGGAAAAAATAAGCCATTTATTTAAATAAACACATTTCTATAATTGGCATGCAAAACATATTTTCTTAAAATAGGGAGTCAGAAAGAAAAACAATAGGACAAAGTTGGGAATAATTCAATGATATGTTGGTGCCCTGAAAAGAGAAACCAAGTTATAAAAACTTTTAAGATTTTCAAAAAATAACCCTTTAAAATAATCTCAATTAGTAGATAAATTAAGGATACATAAATCTTTAACAAAACATAAAAACCATATTACCAGTATCTATGTTACTTCAGAACTTAGAATTTCTTTAACATAGAAAAAATATAGCAACAATTTAAAAAACTCATAGTGAAATTTACCTGTCATCGGTCTCCTAATAACATATAATCATGTGGAGTGGCGTTTTAAAATATATTCACAAATTACTTGGCAATCCTTCCTCAAACGGTAAAGCTAAATTCCATTCCCCTTCAGTGGTGCCCAGAGTTAATAACTCACTTTTTATGACTAGCATGTCGCAGAAACAACAGTATATGACTTCTGAGGCTACCTCATAAAAGAAACTATTTCCACCTTGCTTACCTAAGGATCATTCACTCTGAAGAAAGCCAATTGTCATATCACAAGTACACTAAGGGAGCCCTATGGAAAGGCCCATATGACAAGGAACTAAGGCCTCCTGAGCCATGAGGGAGCCATATTGAAAATGAATCTTACAGTCCCCATCAAGCCTCAGATGACTACTGCCATGGTCAACACCTTGGACTCCAACATTATGAGGGAGCCTGAGACAGAACCACCTAGCTAAACCACTCACAAATTTCTAACCCTCAGAACCGCAAGATAATAAAGTTTATTGTGCTAAAACACCAAGTTTTGGATTAATTCATTACGTAGAGCAGATATCTAATATACACAGCAAAAATCTGAGCACCTAGAATTGGGTCAAACAACCAATCTCAAAAACAGAACTGAATGATTACAGAACTCAAAGCTTTAATAAAATAAAAAGTAGCTGTTTTCCATAAAACAAACCAACCAAAACACTGGAACAGTATGGCAGCACTGAAAGTGAACTTAAACCTGGATATAAGAAGTATTTATCAGGAAGCCCGTTATGTTCAAGAATGTATTTTGAACATGAATCACAATTAGAATTCCAGACAGAACATGGCAAGCAATACGTAAATGTTACAAAAGAGAATGGGAGTTCAGAATCAGGAAGGTTCACCTTGTTACAATATTTAGGGCAGCTTGGACTTGGAAAATGTATAGGAGCTTCACAGATGAAGATAAGTAGGGAAGCATAATAGAGAAGTACAACAATGTGAGAAAGCACTCCAAGCAGGTAAAACATGAAGAGTGTTGTGGCAACATTAAAGCAGTCCAGCTAGACTAGAGCATAAAGCACATATAATAGAGCAATGGCAAGAAAGACTGGAAACCGCAGAATGGATACGTATTCTGGAATATCCTAAAACACATGCCAATGGCTCTCAATTTTGTTCTGTAGAAGGTAATGGAGGCAGTTTTGGTTGTTACAGAAGTGAAATTAATATATTAGTCTGGCCGGGTGTGGTGGCTCATGCCTATAATCCCAGCACTTTGGGAGGCCAAGGAGGGTGGATCACTTGAGCTCAGGAGTTCAAGACCAGCCTAGGCAACATGGTGAAATTCCATTTCTACTGAAAATACAAAAATTAGCTGGGCATGATGGCATGCAACTGTAGTCCCAGCTACTTGGGGGGCTGAGGTGGGAGGATCACTTAAGCCCAGGAGGTGTAGGTTGCAATGAGTCAAAATTACACCACTGCACTCAAGGCTGGATGACACAGTGAGACTCTGTCTCAAAAAAAATAAAAATAAAAATGGTTGAGGACAAAGAAAAAGATTTAAAGATCAAACTGTAGGGAAGACGTAAAGAGTAACACAGGAGTAAAAGAGATGACATGGAAGAGAATGGATGAAGGTATCAGAAACAGACAAGGTCAGATGACAGTCCTTAGAAGAAAGATAATGCTCACAAACCTAGCAGAGTCTAACTCTAGCTCATAACGCACATCCAATAAATATCAGCTGAAGTTTGGACAGCATCTCAGAGGATACAAAAGACTTGGAGAAAAAAAGGAACTGTCAAGCCAGTTCAAAGAAGATAAAAGCTGAGTAAAAATCATTAAATTGAAATTAGGACATTAGGCTTTTTGTTGACAATGTGGCATGGGGGAGGGGTGGGCAGGGGGTACAAGCTAGATGTTATATTATAGAAAAATAGCCGATAAGACGGTGGTTAAGAAGTGACAGCAACAAGCATGGACTACTTTTTGAATGTGTTTTACATGGTAAAGGAAGCATTTGTTTGTGTTTTAATACAAGTGACCTAAGCATATTCAGAGGTAGAAAGAAGAAATAAATAGAAAAAATGCAAAGAGAAAGGAGTGGGTGAAACCACAGAAAAAGGTGACCGCAAGAAAATTCCCAAGTGCCAAGGACTAGCAAGGCAGATAGACATTCTTGAAATAATCTACAGCTGTGTTGCCAAACTAGCGAGTGCTTAGGGAATGCAATCTGAGTTTGATAGTCACCTACACAAACCATACATTAGGAGATATCCTATATGTGAGAAAACTTCAATAACACATTATAATTTACTGTTGTGATTATATGTGGACTTCTCCAGTGGAATAATATTCAACATATGTATATTAAGAGAAAATTAATTTCATCAAAGTACATAATTATTAAGATTTAAGACTATCAGAGTTAGCAAGCAAACCAAATCCATATTGCTTTTTATTGGGAAAAATGATTTGGCAACTGGCCACTCCTTTTCTGTCTTTCTGTGAGACGGTAACACAAATGATTTGAAATCAGCTAAAAAATGAAAATTAAAAAAGGCACTTTGGTCAAGAGCGTAATTTGTCAACTGCAAAGACAGGACTTCATTTTAAATGTAAATCATCATAACATTCAATATAAAATTAGAAGCACTTATGTGCTCCTCACTGAGTGAATTAGCTCATTATAAAAAAATTAATTTAATTACCTTTACAAGTTAGCTGCTACTCTTTATACTTTGGTGGAAAATACATACCAAAATATATTTTGTGAAGAGCTGAGATATGTTAAATGTTACTATAAACCCAGGATTATTCAGCAATTCATGGCTGACACAGAAACTCTTTTATAACGACTTAATTCAGAGAGCTAAGCAAAATTTCCAACACTAGCACTACTAGCAATACATATTTCAAAATTAACGTAATTTAAAATATATACACTTACCTATAGAGTAAAATTCTAACTGATGGCTCATAAAATAAATCTCACAAACTTAAAAACACTTTAGTCATTAAAAGTATATTCTCTCCAGCTAGGTGCAGAGGCTCATGCCTGTAATCTCAACACTTCAGGAGGCTGAGGTGGGAGGATCATTTGAGGCCAGGACTTTGAGACCAGCTGGGCCACACAGTGAGACCCTGTCTCTAAAGAAACTTTTGTAATTAGCTGGGCATGGTGGCATGTGCCTGGAATCCTTGCTACTGGGGGGGCTGAAGTGGGGAGATCACTTGAGCCAGGGAGGTTTAGACTGCAATGAGGCATGATCGTGCCACTGCATTATAGCCTGGGCGACAGAGTGAGACCTTGTCTCAAAACAAACAAACAAACAAACACACAAAAAAACAGAAACGTATTATATTCTCTTACTGAAACGGAATATAAACTAGAACTGAATAAAAGCAAGCTCTCTGGAAAATCCCCTGATACTTGGAAACTTTTTAAGTCCACTTTCAAATAACTAATGGGGGTCAAAGAAAAGTCACAAAGAAAATCAGAAAACTGAATGAAAATTAAAACATAACACACCAAAATTTGTGACATACAGCTAAAACAGTACTCAGAGGGAAATGTGTAGCATACTTCAATGCACAGAAAATAAGTAAGGTCTCAAATCATAATCTAAGCATCAACATTAAAAAATTAGAAAAGGGGGCCAGGCATGGTGGCTCACGCCTGTAATCCTAGCACTTTGGGAAGCGGAGGTGGGCAGATGACAAGGTCAGGAGTTCGAGACCAGCCTGGCCAGTATGGTGAAACCCCATCCCTACTAACAATACAAAAATTAGCCAGGTGCGGTGCATGCACCTGCAGTCCCAGCTACTTGGGAGGCTGAGGCAGGAGAATCACTTGAATCCGGGAGGCGGAAGTTGCAGTGAGTCGAAATTGCGCCACTGCGCTCCAGCTTGGGCGACACAGTGAGACTCTGTCTCAAAAAAAAAAAAAAAGAAATTAGAAAAGGGAGAAAAGTCAGCACAAAGCAAACTAAAGGAAGCAAATAGTAAAGATAAGAGCAAAATCACTGAAACAAGAAAAAAAGCGGAGAAAAAAATCAATGAAAAATTATAGCTGATTCTACGAAAAGATCCATAAAGCTGATAAACATTCAGGCAGCCAGATTGAGAATATACAAATTACAAATATCAGGAATGAATGAGGAGCCATCACCAGAGATCCTACAAACACCAGAATAAAAAAGAAATATTATGAACAACATTATGACAATAAATAAAAAAAATGAATAATTTCCTTGAATGATTCAAATGACCAAAGCTCACATAAGAAATAAACTGAATATCTCTTTATCTACTAAATAAAGTGAATTCACAGTTTAAAACTTTCCCAAAAAGAAAATTCCCCACCCAGATGGCTTCACTGGTGAATGCTTTTTTTTTTTTTTTGAGATGGAGTCCCGCTCTGTCACACAGTGGCGCAATGTTGGCTCACTGCAGTCTCCACCTCCTGGGTTCAAATGAGTCTCCTGCCTCAGCCTGCCGAGTAGCTGGGACTATAGGACCACACCACCACACACAGCTAATTTTTGTATTTTTAGTAGAGATAGGGTTTCACCGTGTTGGCCAGGATGGTCTTGATCTCTTGACCCTGTGATCCACCCGCCTCAGCCTCCCAAAGTGCTGGGATTACAGGTGTGAGCCAACACACCCAGCCTTCACTGGTGAATTCTAAACACAGAAAAAACATTTCCCAGCTAGGCAAAGTGGCTCACACCTATGTATTCCCAGCACTTTGGGAGGCCAAGGTGGGAGGATCACTTGAGCTCAGGAGTTTGAGACCTGCCTAGGCAACATAAACATAGTGAGACCCTGTTTCTACAAAAAATAAAAAAAAATTAGCCAGATATGGTGGCACATGCCTGTAGTCCCAGCTACTCAGGAAGTTAAGGTGGCAGAATTGCTTTACCCCAGGAGGTCAAGGCTACAGTGAGCCGTGATTATGTCACTGTACTCCAGCTTCTGTGACAGAGCAAGACTCTGTCTCAAAAAACAAACAAACAAACAAACAAAGCAAAAGAAAAAACTTTTCCCAATTCATGTTATTAGGCCAGAATTACTCTGATATCAAAACCAGACAACATTATAAAGCAATAAAAACCAGAATATCTTATGAGCCTAGATGCAAACATCTCTGACAAAATACTAGCAAATCAAATTCTGTAAGATGTATAAAAGACAATAATACAGCTTGGTTCTTCCCAGGAATGCAAGATCCATTGAACATTCAAAAATCAATCAATGTAATTTACCATACATCAGAAGGGTAAAGAAACCACATTATGATATCAATAGATGCAGAAAAGCACTTGACAAAATTCAACATACACTCACAATGAAACCTCTAAGCAAACAAGGAATAGAAAATCCTCAATGGGATAAAAGAAAAATTGACCAAAAGCCGACAGCTAAACTTAATGGTGAAAGATAGCTTTTCATCTGAAATCAGAGACAAGACAAGGATGTCTACGCTCATGATTTCTAAACACTATACTGGAGTTCTTAAACAGTGCAAAAGGCAATTAAAATAAATAAAAGGCATCACATGGGAAAGAAATAAGTAAAACTAACTCTACTGACAGATGCTATGATTGCCTACATTAAAAATCAAAGAATCTACAAAAAAACTACTAAAACTAACAAGTGAGTTTAGCAACCACACAGACTACAGACAACAGCAAGCACACAGACTACAGTCTGTGTATTTGTAAATATACAAAATTTACCTGTATTTCTATAGACCATCAATGAACAAACGAATTAAAAATTTTTTAATGTAACATTTTAAAATAGCTTCAAACCACATGAAATATTTAGGGAAACAACAACATACACCCAAGATCTGCCACCAAAAACTACAAAATATTGCTGAGAGAAATTAACTAGAAGCAATAAATGGATATACACTGCCCACTCATGGATCAAGAGGCTCAATGCTATTAAGATGCTGGCTGTCCCAATATTATCTATACAGTCAAAGGAATCCCAATGAAAATGCCACCATGCTTGACATGACAAAGTAATAATAATAGTAATAATTACTTACTATAACTTATTATTTACTTACTATAACTTAATACTAATTACTTATATTACTAATTACTAATAACTTATAACTTATTATAATAATAATATTACTATATTACTATAGTGATAGTAAAATATGCAAAGAAGTTGAGTTGTCAAAAGATCTTGAAAAGGCTGGGCACCGTGGCTCACACCTGTAATCCCAGCACTTTGGGAGGACTAGGCTGGCAGATCACGAGGTCAGGAGATTGAGACCATCCTGGCTAACATGGTGAAACCCTGTCTCTACTAAAAATACAAAAAATTAGCTGGGCATGGTGGCGGGCTCCTGTAGTCCCAGCTACTTAGGAGGCGGAGGCAGGAGAATGGTGTGAACCCCGGAGGTAGAGCTAGCAGTGAGCCGAGATCGCGCCACTGTACTCCAGCCTGGACAACAGGGGGAGACTCCATCTCAAAAAAAAATTCTTGGAAAAAAGAACAAAGCTGGAGGACTCACACTTTTCAATTTCAAAACTTACTACAAAGCTATAGTAATCAAGAGACTCTGATATGGGCAAAAGGATAGACATACACAGCAATGGAACAGAGAGAGAAAGAGACACAGAGATTGAGAAAGAGGAATCTCACAGATTGGAGGAGACTAAAGAGACATGAACTAAATGCATTATAGGATCCTGGACTACAGCCTAAAATAGAATAAGGACATTAGGGAAAAAAAAAAAAAAAAAAAACAGGTAAAATTCGAACAAGGTATGTAACTTAATTATCGGCACTGCACTGTATCTAGGTTAATTTCTAGTTTTGATCATTGTGCCATGATTATCTAAGATGTTAACGTCACAGGAAACAAGGTGAAGGATATTCTCTACACCATCTTTGCAACTCTTTTAGGTCTTAATTTCACAACAGAAAATGTTTTTTTTTAAATGAGGCATCACTGCACTTTCAATAAAATAACTAAAAGCTTAAAGATGCATAATTTCAAGTTCTGATGAAAATTCAGAGCAACTAGAAACCTCATACTTTTCTGACAGGAATGCAAAATGACACAACAAAATTGGAGAATGTTCTGGCAGTTTCTTATAAAGTTAAACACTTACTATTCAACCCAGCAATTCTACTCCTAGGCACTTACCCAAAAGAAATAAAAATTTATGTTCACACAAAGATCTGTAAGTGAATGTTTCTAACAGCTTTATTTATAATAGCCTTGAACTGTAAACAGCCCACATATCCATCAACTGCTAAATGGATAAACAACTGTGGTACCTCCAGACAATGCAATACTATTCAGTAATAAAAAAATATAAGCTACTGACATATGCAACAACACTATGCTAAAATACAAATGTCAGAAAAAAGGCAATATTTTCATGCCAGAAAGGAGATCACAGATTGGCATGGGTGGACGAGTAAGTAAAAGTAAAAGAACTGACTAACTAATCATCCTTTTAATCAATTGGAACTATGAGATACCATCTTTCAAAGTGGTTTTTATCTTTTAATTTATTTTTATTGACATTTTTCTTTTGGTGTATATGTTTTAACATTTGACATGGACAGTTTCATGTAAAGTTTCAAATAAAAACCTGAATAAAGAACTTTAATGAATAAAGAACTGAGAAAGACAACAGAATAAAGTACTGTACAAATAATTAAATTGAGAAGTATTTACTTTAAAAGGGGTGACACTATCTTACAGTTGCATGAATAACACATTTTTATATTTCATTAATAACTACTATGCCTTATAAAGAGATAGTCTTAGGTAAGATAAGGGTTAAGATTCAATTTTATTAATTTCTTTGGAATAAAAGATAAAAAAAAGAACAACAGGAGTAATGAGAAAAGTCAGCAGCAGAATTAAAGTTAGCCAAGATAATGAACAGATGTTATATGGTCTTAGTCATCACTAGGCTCTATGCTACATATTTCAAATGTAACTTTCCCGCCTTCTCTAAAATACAGTAGCTACACTGGGTGCAGTTGCTCATGTCTGTAATCTTAGCACTTTGGGAAGCCAAGGTGGGTGGATCACCTCAGGTCAGGAGTTCAAGACCACCAACATGGTGAAACCCCGTCTTTACTAAATACACAAAATTAGGTGGGCATGGTGGCACATGCCTGTAATCCCAGCTACTCAGGAGGCTGAGGCAGGAGAACTGCTTGAACCCAGGAGGCGGAGGTTGCAGTGAATTGAGATTGCACCATTGCACTCAAGCCTGGGTAAAAGAGCGAAACTCCATCTCAAAAAATAAAAATAAAAATAAAATGTAGCATCCACATACAAAATAAACTGATACTCTTTTTAAGTGATGAGTTTACTTGCTTTGAAAATATCATTGAGTTATACTGTATTTGATAAAATAGTATGCCTTTTCTATTTCATGGCATGAAGATGGCATTAAATAAGCCAACTAAATATTAATATTAAAAATTGAAATGTAAGAAACATTTTCTCCATGCTCATTAGGTCAAGCAATTCTAAAATAATGTTTTATAACTCAATAACCCAAATTTATCCTACTTACTTCCACCAATTAAAGGCATACAGAACACCACAATTGTATTGTTTGAACTAGAAATAATCTTAGAGGTAGATTTTAGAAAACTGCTCTATCCCAACGTTTTCCAATGTTTCACTCAGTTAAGCACACTTTTCATGGTAACTAGTATATTTCTATCAATTTATAATTTAAATTTACTATAGCAAAGATTGCCCATATGGCTATTAATCCCATGTCCTTCTCCTGAGCATAAAGAAAGTTAAACTTCCCAGTCTCCCAAACAGTTAGGTTAGACCCCATAACTAGGTCTGAACAATGGAATGAAGGCAAAAGTGATCTTCCTCCACATCCAGGCCAGGACCCAACAAAATCCTCAATTTGTCCCTGGACAAGAAGAAAAGGACTCTAAAATGAAGGAATGAAACAATGGATCCCTGAGTCACTTCTTGGAGGAGAACCACCCAAACAGCATCAGAGTGGAACAAAAATGGATGCCTAACAAGAGAGGCCCTTAAGCTTCTAAGAATTTGGGTTTATTACAGCACTTTCCATTAAATGCCTGGACTAATACCTTCACTTCAATACCTGTAGTTTAAAAGAAAATATTATAGCACCATTCATAAATGGAAAACTTGTGTTTTTCTAATATATTTTCAAGTAAACACTTAACTATTAAAATAAGAAATGTTAGCTAGGCATCATCTAAAATCATTTCATCAATAAAGAAAGTAATAAGAATTCCACTATTTCAAAACTGTGAGAAAATTATTCATGAGAGGAAGATAGGAAAGGAACAAATCTTTTGGGAAGAAAAAAAGACCTATTAAAATTAAAGTAGGCCGGGCACAGTGGCTCACACCTGTAATCCCAGCACTTTGGGAGGCTGAGGTGGGTGAAATACTGAGGTCAGGAGTTTGAGACCGGCCTGACCAACATGGTGAAATCCCATCTCTAATAAAAACACAAAAATTAGCCGGGCATGATGGTGCATGCCTATAAATCCCAGTTACTTGGGAGGTTGAAGCAGAAGAATTGCTTCAACCTGGGAGGCAGAGGTTGCAGTGAACCAAGATGGTGCCATTGCATTCCAGCCTGGGTGACAGAGTGAAACTCTGTCTCAAAAAAATTAATTAAATTAAAGTAAATTAAAGTGGGCCTCAAATATATCTTTTAAGAAAAACAATATTTAACAAAGAAGCAAAGGCATAATACATAAGAATTCTAACTCAACATCCAATCTTTCGATTCTATCACTCATCTATTCCTACAATATATAATACCTAAAGAACATGAAATGTGTATCTCTTTGATCTACTTTTATTCTGCTTAACTAAACCTTAAACAGAGACCATCCTAATATATACAACAGCCCTTTGTAACTGCAGGTTCCACATCTGTGGATTCAATCGACCACAATTCAAAAACATTAAAAAACAAAAAAATGGAGGCTTGCATCTGTGCTGAAATTGTAAAAAGTCTTTTTTTCTTGTCATTATTCTCTAATTAATATAAGATCACAACTATTTACATAGCATTTTCACTGTATTAGGTATTACAAGTAATCTGGAGATGATTTAAAGTATACAGGAGGACATGTATAGGTTATGTGCAAACGCTTTACCAATTTTATATCAGGAACTTGAGCATCTGTGGATTTGGGTATTCACAGGAGATCCTGGAACCAATGTTCCACAGGTACCAACAGACAACTGTATATAACAAGTTGTATAAAGCCACTCTTTCGAAGTATTTGTTGTGTGATTACTAGATCAAACATTTTTGAGAGTACATAATTGAAAGATAAATCAACAAACTATGAAACCTGCTAGAAAATTTCTATGATCATGTCTTTTTTTTTTCCCAAAGGAATTCTTGCAATGAGCAGGTATATTGCATATATAAATTAAACACAAAATCCCCTCCCAAAACTGTTTTAGATCCTTTATTTCTAAGACATCTTACTAGTTTTTAACTTGTAATATGGGTTTTATCATTTTTTATGAGGAAACAAAATATTCTAAGAACCAGTTTCAGTAACAATTTATCAACTAACATGAGCTTTTCTCTGCAGCTGGGTTATCAACATCAGAGGATGAAATATTTACAATAAAAACAAATGAATAGTATTCTGAGAAGAAATGCGTTCTAGCCTCTGTTATATTTATTCTCAAAATACCTCATATGCATTAAGTTACATACGTACCTTGCTATAGAGGCTATGATTCCTACTTTTTTCTACTCCCCAGTCTTTTAAAAAGTTAAAAATAATTTAGCTTATTTTAAAAACAAGTCAGTGGAAATAACATACTTATCAGATTTCCTTTTGTATCCCTGAGAGGAGCACCACCTCCACCTTTTCCCCAGGGATTATATGTTCTCATTTCAGCTTCTAATTTAGCTTCATATTCTTCTTTTTCTTCACGTTCTTTCTTCCTTCTTTCTTCTCTTTCCCGAATCTTGACAACATAAAACATATTTAAAATAAATGCTGACAAGTATTCCAATACAAGAAGTTAGTAATACCAGATGTTACTTTTTGTTAGAAAATGAAAAAAAAAATTTTTTTTTTCAGTATACTCCCCTACAAAGATTAAAATCACAAATACGTAATACTCAATGTAAAAATACTTTAGGCCAGGTGTGGTGGCTCATGCCTACGGAGGTCAAGGTGGGCAGATCACGCAAGGTCAAGAGTTCAAGACCAGCCTGGCCAACATGGCAAAACCCCGTCTCTACTAAAAATACAAAAATTAGCCGAGTGTGGTTGCGCACATCTGTAATCCCAGTTACTTGCATGGTTGAGGAACAAGAATTGCTTGAACCCAGGAGGTGGAGTTTGTAGTGAGCCATTATGCCCCTGCACTTCAGCTTGGGCAACATTATGCAAGACACTGTCTCTAAATAATTAAACAACATTAAAAATAAAAATAATTCAATGGCTAGAATACATAGCCCCTGTTCCTCTATATACACCAAATGACTTTCCAGCCACTAAGGCTATTTCAGACTCAACTAACTCCTCCTTCCCTCCCCCAGTGTCTAACTGAGCCATTCCCTCTCTAACCCTGACAGTTCCATGGGACCATCAGATCTCCCTATGTTCCTTTTTCATCTATCCTTTCAAGGGGAATGCCCAGCCACAAAGTCTACCCTCAACCTTACCAGACCTACTTTCCCTAGGCAAACTCTATTCTCAAAATTCTGAGGTTGGAGGATCAATGCTCTCTGGGGAATGCTTGGCAACATTAAATACAGGCATACCTCATTTTATTGTGCTGCACTTTATTGTGCTTTGCAGACGTTGAATTTTTTTTCTTTTTTTGAGACGGAGTTTCGCTCTGTCGCCCAGGCTGGAGTGCAGTGGCACGATCTCGGCTCACTGCGAGCTCTGCTTCCCGGGTTCACGTCACTGTCCTGCCCCAGCCTCTGGAGTAGCTGGGACTACAGGAGCCCCCAACCATGCCCAGCTATTTTTTGTATTTTTAGTAGAGACAGGGTTTCACCATGTTAGCCAGGATGGTCTCGACCTCCTGACCTCGTGATCCACCCACCTCAGCCTCCCAAAGTGCTGGGATTACAGGCGTGAGCCACCACGCCCGGCTACAGACATTGCATATTTTACAAATTGAAGGTTTATGGCAACCCTGAACTGAGGAGGTCTATCAGTAACATTTTTCTAACAGCATGGGATAATTTTATGTCTCTGTGTCACATTTTGGTAATTCTCACAATATTTCAAACTTTTAAAATTATTATTGTATCTGTTATGGTGATCTGTAATTGGTGATCTTTAGTGTTACTATTGTAATTGTTTTGGGGCGCCATGAATCACACACACAAAAGATGGCAAATTTAATGGATAAATGTCATATGATTCTGACTATTCTACCAATCAGCCATTCCCCTGTCTCTTTCCCTCTCCTTGGGTCTCTCTTTTCCCTGATAGAATACTGAAGTTAGGCCAATTAATAACCCTACGATGGCATGTAAGTGTTTGAGTGAATGAAAGAGTCACACCTCTCACTTTAAATCAAAAGTGAGAAATGACTAAGCTTAGTGGAAAAGGCTTGTCAAATGCATAGATAGGCTGAAAGCTAGGCCTCCTATGCTAAATAAACACTTTGCCCAGTTGTAAATGCACAGGAAGAATTCTTGAAGAAAATTAAAAGTGCTACTCCAGTAAACACATGAATGATAAGAAAGTGAAACAGCCTTATTGCTGTTATAGAGAAAGTTTTAGTGGTCTAAATAGAAGATCAAACCAGCCCAGGATTTCCTTAAGCCAAAGCCTAAACGAGAGCAAGGCCCTAACTTTTTTCAATTCTATGAAGGCTGAGAGAAGTGAGGAAGCAGAAGAAAACCTGCAAGTTAGCAGAGGTTGGTTCATGAAGTTGGGGGAAAGCTGCCATCTCTATAACATAAAAGTACAACATGGGCCGGGCTCACACTTGTAATCCCAAAACTTTGGGAGGCCGAGGTGGGCGGATCACCTGAGATCAGGAGTTCGAGACCACCCTGACCAATATAGCGAAACTGCACCTCTACTAAAAATACAAAAAAAAAGAAAAGAAAAAAAAATTAGCTGGGCGTGATTGTGGGTGCCTGCAGTCCCAGCTACTCGGGAGGCTGAGGAGGAGGTTGCAGTGAGCCAAGATCGTGCCACTGTACTCCACCCTAGGCTGGGCGACAGAGTGCGACTTTGTCTCAAAACAAAAATAAAAATAAAAAAGTACAACATGAGGCGGCAAGTGCTGATGGAGAAGCTGCAGCAAGTTACCCAGAAAGTCTAGCTCAGATAACTGATGAAGGTGGTTCCACTAAACAACAGATATTCAATGGAGACAAAACAGCCTTGTATTAAAAGAAGACTTTCATAGCTAGTAAAGAGAAGTCAATGTCTGGTTTCAAGCTTCAAAGGACAGGCTGACTCTCTCATTAGAAGCTAATGCAGCTGGTGACTTTAAGTTGAAGCCAATGCTAACATACCATTCTGAAAACCTTAGGGCCCTTAAGAATGATGCTAAATCAGCCAGGCATGGTGGCTCACGCCTGTAATCCCAGCACTCTGGGAGGCCGAGGCAGGTGGATAACGAGGTCAGGAGATGGAGACCACCCTGGCTAACACGGTGAAACCCTGTCTCTACTAAAAATACAAAAAAAAAAAAAAAAATTATCCAGGTGTGGTGGCGGACGCCTATAGTCCCAGCTACTCGGGAGGCTGAGGCAGAAGAATGGCGTGAACCTGGGAGGCAGAGCTTGCAGTGAGCTGAGATCGCACCACTGCACTCCAGCCTGGGAAACAGTGTGAGATTCCGTCTCAAAAAAAAAAAAAAAAAAGGATGCTGCTAAATCTACTCTGCCTATGCTCTAGAAAGGAAACAACAAAGCCTGGATTGCTGCACAACTGTTTCAAGAATGGTTTACTGAGTATTTTAAGTCCACTGTTGAGACTTACTACTAAAAAAAAAAAAAAAGAGAGATTCCTTTCAAAATATTACTGCTCATTGACAATGCATCTGGTCAATCAAGAGCTAGATATACAAGATGATTAACGTTGTTGTCATGCTTGCTAATACAATATCCATTCTGTAGCCCATTAACTCATGGAGTAATTTTAACACTGAATTCTTACTGTTCAGGAAATATGTTTCATAAAGCTATAGTTGCCACAAACAGTAATTCCTCTGATGGATCTGGGAAATCTAAACTGAAAGCCCTCTGGAGAGAATTTACCATTCCAGATGCCATCAAGAACATTTGTGAGTCATGGAAGGAAGTCAAAATATCAACAGTATCAGAAGTTCGAAAGAAGTTGACTCTAACCCTCATGGATGACTTTGAGGGATTCAAGACTTCAGTGGTAGAAGTAACTGCAGATGTGGAAGAAATAGTAAGAGAACTGGAATTAGAAGTGAGGCATGGAAGACTTGAGAGAATTGCTGCAATCTCATGATGAAATTTCAATGGATGAGGAGTTGCTTCTTACGAATAAGCAAAGAAAGTGGTTTCTTGAGATGGAGTCTCCTCTTGGTGAATATGTTGTGAATATTGTTGAGATGACAACAAAGATTTAGAACATTACATAAACTAAGTTGATAAAGCATCAGCAGGGTTTTGAGAGGACTCCAAACTTTGAAAGAAGGTGTACTGAGGATAAAATGGTATCAAATAGCATCGTATCCTAGAGAAATCTTTTATGAATGGAGTCAACTGATGCAGCAAATTTCACTGTTGTCTCATTTTAAGAAATTGCCACAGCCATCCAATCTTCAGCAACTGCCACCCTGATCGGTCAGCAGCCATCAATATTGAGGCAAGACTCTCCACCAGCAAAAGGATTATGACTTGCTAAATTTTTTTTAGCAATACGGTATTTTTAAATTAAGTTTACGTACCTTAAGACATGTTGCACCTTAACAGACCACAGTATAGTGTAAAGATTAACTCTACGTGCACTGGGAAACCAAAAATTCATGTGAATCATTTCATTGTGATATTTGCTTTATTGCGGTGGTCTGTAACCAAACCTGCAATATTTCTGTAAAGCTGTATTCAGTAAAAAAACAAACGGATTCTTATCATCACTAAGTATAAGCACAGGGTTGTTCTGTAGAGACATACGGATAGACAATAAACAAGTGTCTACATTTTGGAAAGTCACTTTTAAACTCATAACTATATGCACAGTAAATTTAAGCAACCTTTTGCTCCAGCACAGCCAAAGAAGTCATCACACACATCAAATAGACCTCTATCGTCGAAAAATCTAGTTTTGTCAGTGGTGTTTTTAACATGCTCATTCAAAAACAGATTCTGAATTTAAAATTCAGTCTTTTATTTGTAGAATCCTAACATACAAAAATTTTTGGTAATTCTGTAATTTTAAAAATCTTTCAAGAAAGTTGCCCATGTAAAAATTGAACAAAAGTACTTTTAAAAGAAATCCAAGTGGAATTCTATAGAAAAGTAACTAAGTTAGAGTCCCAGGGCCCTCTCAGAGGGTAAGGGAATTCCCACAAAGAACCCCACACATTTGATAGTTACTCTTAAATTCTCTGCAAATATTACAAACTACAAAATAATCCATTATCCTCCTCTGTAAACATGAACTACTTCCTGTTTTCTCTATTTTGGTTTATAGCCTCATTATTCTCCTAGGAATCATCTTCAAACCCTCTGTTATTTCTCCCTCCCTATATCTAAGTCCTGTCAATGAAACCTGAGAATTGTCTCTTAGATGTCTTCCCCAACATCCCCATCTGGTTCAGGGCCTCATCACCTCCTTATTGGACTATCTACTAAATAATTTCCCTGCCACATCTCTTCCCAATTGTCCAAATCACAACCAATTATCTTCATAAAAGATAAATCTGCTCAAAGCAACCAATCCTTTCATACTTTTCTTGGCTTAAAATTTCCTTCCTTCAGCTGCCCATAACCAGATGAAACTGAAAACCCCTTATTAGCTAGTCCTTCACAATCTACTAGAACAATCTAACCCTCCAGCCCCTTCTTCCACACCAATTCCATTCTCTGTATACACCAGCAACTTCTAATGTATTCATTGCACAACATGCAGCTCAAATATCAGCCACTGCGTGAAGTTCTCCCAACTGCCCCAGGCAATTATTTTTCCTATCCTATGCTTCCAAGAGCATTTTACTGTATCCACTTCAAAAATCAGCATTTTGAATTATAATTAACTGTTTTTTTCCCCTCCCCTGCCACACTCTGAGCTCTAAGGGACCACACCATGCATACACTTAAGATGTTCAACAGTAAATGAGTAAATGAATCAATACCTGCTGCTGCAAAGCCTCTTGGTAAGACTGAAGTGACTGTTTGGAAGGTTTTGGTTTATCTTCAAAAATCAATCCTGAATTTATCACTTGATCACTTGTAATCTTCAGTTCATTCTGTCCGACCGTATTCCTACATCAAATACACAATAAATAATTTAAATCCATCGATGTCAAAGCAAGAAGAAAACACAACAGTTTTTTGAAATAGCATGGCATATAACTACATTTAAAAATACAGAAGGATATTTCTCTATAGGCTAAAGAGGAATCCTTAAGTAAGTGGCCCTTTCCTTAGCTCCTTTCTGCCTTTGTTTTGACAATCCTTGCAACTTTCAAATTTACTGCATCTATTTCTTAACCTAGGTAATAGTTACACAGGAGTGAAAAAGGTTTGTGGTAATTCATTGAACAGTACACATGTGACTTAGGCAGTTTCCTGAACATACAGAAATAATAACACAGCCAAAGTCCCTCAAGTAACACAATAACTAACAATTTATTTTTAAATGATTTACTAATAAAATTACTTCTTAGCTATTTCAAGAATAAAACAATGTAATTACAGGAAAAAGTCTGACTATCTCAAATAAAATTAAAATTTTTGAAAAACTCACAAGGAAACATAAAAGAAAAAATTTTAAACATATTCTTGTTATATAAATCACAAGCAATAAAGTGCTGTTTTTTTGGTTTTTTTTGAGACAGGGTCCTACTTCGTCACCCAAGCTGTAGTGCAGTGGCGCCACCATAGCTCACTGCAGCCTTGATCTCCTGGAATCAAGTGATCCTTCAACCTCAGCCTTTCAAGTGGCTAAGGGTATAGGTGCACGTCACCACACCCGGCTCACTTTTTTTAGAAACGAAGTCTTCCTACATTGCCCAGGCTGGTCTTGAACTCCTAAGCTCAAGTGATCTTCCTGCCTTAGCCTCCCAAAGTGCTGGGATTACAGGCGTGAGTCACTGCACCCAGCCAACATAACACATGTTTAAGTACAGGAATATACTGACTTTGAAGGCAGTAAAACATTTTAGAAATCTACATTATAAAAGATAAATTCAAATATCGATTTTATAATTTTTTGTTTTGTTTTGTTTTGAGATGGAGTTTCACTCTTGTCGCCCAGGCTAGAAAGCGATGGTGCCATCTCCGTTCACTGCAACATCCGCCTCCCGGGTTCAAGCAATTCTCCTGCCTCAGCCTCCCGAGTAGCTGGTACCACAAGTGCCCGCCACCACACCCGGCTAATTTTCGTATTTTTAGTAGAGACGGGGTTTCACCATGTTGGCCAGGCTGGTCTTGAACTCCTGGCCTCAAGTGATCCACCCGCCTCAGCCTCCCAAAGTGCTGGGATTATAAGCATTAGCCACCGCGCCCAGCCTGATTTTAAAATTTTAAAAAAGCTTTCTCTTCTCCAAAAATATCACTGCTTTAAAAAATCAGTTCCATTGTGTATTTACCTTTTCTAACTTACTTACAATCTTTTATTAAGATAAACAAGTATGTTTGTGTATACTATCACATTGGATTATGAGTAGGTAAAAGGGAAGATGAGGTAAACTAGATCAAATAGTTCCTAACTGACTTTTTATTTTTTCAGAGCAAGGGGGCTCTTTTTGGATAAATGAATAAACAAGGTTGAGAGGGTCTATGTGAGTAAACTCATTCTCTCAAAATATACTGTTTATAAATTATATGGTGGATTGGTTCTCTCAATATCTATTTCACTCATGATCCCTCCTGTCTATATCGCCCACATACTCACAGACCCAAATTCTTAACCTTTATCTATCAACTCCTCCCTGACTCCCCCAAAAAGGGGGTTTAAGGATTTATGTAGTCAGATCAGGATGAAAGGAAGGAAATGATTAGGGTATTAAGTACAGTCATCCCTTGGTATCTCTGTGGGATTGTTTCCAGGACTCTCTGCCTATACCAAAATCAGAGTATACTCAAGTCCCAAAGTGAGCCCTATGGAACTCCCACATAAGAAAAGTAGGCCCTCCACATACATGGATTTCACATCTCACTTTATTTATTGTACTTTCTATTGCAGTTGGTTGAAAAAAATCTACATGTAGGTGGACTCATACAGTTTAAACCTGTGTTATTGAGGGTCAACTGTGTACAATTAAATGATTTTTAGTAAATTTATAAAGTTGTGCAACCATCACCATAATCCAGTTTTAGAACATTTTTATAACCCAAAAATATCCCTCATACCCATATGCAATCAACCCCTACTCAACCCCCAACCCCAGGTAATTAATTAAGTAGCCTACTTTCTGTCTCTATAGATTTGCACTTCCTGGACATTTTATATAAATGGGACCACTATAGTATACATGTATAGATTTATTTATCATAACATTTATAAGGTTCATCTGTATTATATCAGTAGTTCATTACTTTTTGTTGCTGAATAGTACTTCATTGCATGAATATAACACATTTTGTTTATCCATTCACTCACTGATGGACACTTGAATTGTTTCCACTTTTTGACTATTATCAATAACGCAGCTATAAACATTCACATCCAAGTCTTTGCATCTACATGTATTTTTATTTCTTTTGATTACATGACTAGGAATGGAATCGCAGTGTCATATTCTTTTTAAGGAACTTCCATTTCCTGCAACTGCTTTTGATATATTGATTTTGTAATCAGTAATTCTGTGAAAACTTTCATATTAATTCCAATATTAACCATATATTCTTTTGCAAATAACAGCAGTTTTCTCTCTTCCTTTCTAATCCTTGTACCTATCTTCCTTCCTTTCTTTCTCTTATTTTTGGCCTTGCTGAAATTATTAAGCCCTGTGAAAGGAAGCAATGATAGAATCTCAAAAGGAATGTTTTAAATCTATCACCATTAAATAAAATACATGATGTAAGTTTTTCATGTTTATAGGCTCCCCTCTAACCTACTTTATTACATTTTTAATTACTAATGAATTTATTTTAATGGTTTTTCTTTGCCTATTGGGATATCATACAGCCTTCTTCTTTATTCTGTTAACATGGTAGATTACAGTAGTTGATTTAATCTAACACCAATTAGCTCCTAGTATTCAGACACTGTCCTAAACACTTTACATATTTTAACCATTCGATCATCAGAAAAACCCTATGAGGTGATATCATTATTACCCCAATTAACAGACAACGAATAGGAGTAAGAAATATACCTCAAGCTAATGCATGGTAAAAGTATGATTCAAACCAAGGCAATCAGGCTCCGAAGTCTAGGCTCTTAACTGATATACTCTACTACATTTAATCATCCTATATTCAAGAGTAATTCTAATTCAAGATCAATAATCCTTTCTCTATACTTTGAGGTTCAGTTTTAGGATTCTTGTGTCTGTGCTAATGAGTGTAACTAGCTTGTAATTTTCCATTTCATACTGGTCTTATTAGGTTTAAGTATCAAGATTATGAAAGTCTCATAATAGTAACTGGAGAGTATTCCTTCATTCTACACTCTGTATTAGTCTGTATAAGACTGAATCCGGCCAAGAAGCTTTTTTTTTTTTTTTTTTTTGAGATGGCATCTCGCTCTAGTCACCCAGGCTGGAGTGCAGAGGCGTGATCTTGGCTCACTGAAACCTCCGCCTTTCAGGTTCAAGTGATTCTCCTGTCTCAGCCTCCCGAATAGCTGGAACTACAGGCATGTGCCACCATACCCAGTTAATCTGAGATGGGGTTTCACCATGCTGACCAGGCTGGTTTTGAACTCCTGACCTCGGGTGATCCACCCACCCTGGTGTCCCAAAGTGCTGGGATTACAAACATGAGCCACTGCACCCAGCCAACAAATTCTTAACTTATTCCATCACCAAAGTTGAAAAAGATCAGACAGTTAATAAAACAAACAATTTCCCAATTCTATTTTGGTTCTTCTTTTTTGAATTTTTTGTTCTATTACTGTAGTAAGTTGTACCTTTTGTTCCTATACTTTTAGTGGCTACACTAGAAATATAATAACACACCCATCTTTATGAAAGACGAAAGCTAATCAAAATCTTTACCATCCTCTCAAATGATACAAAAAATAAAGTGTGCTAAATTAATGAAGTCAATGGAAAGAAGACGGATTGTGTGTACATCAAAATAGCTCACAGAGTCACAGGTTCCTTCCACCTCTCATGCTAAAATGCTTGGAAACAAATAGAGATATTTGAAAGTCATTGGTTTGTAAGATAATTCAGCTGGTCACTCAGTTATCTAACTTTTATAACAAGTTTACACTTTTTAATGTGGCCTTCAGAAAAATTTAACAGAAAAGAACTTATAAACAACTATACTGAGGATGGGAATTAGGATTAACTATAAATGGGCATGAGGGATCTTATTGGAAGGATGAAAATGTTATAAAACTGATTTATAGAAAGCACTTCTAGAATGGCAGAATAAGAACTTTAAGAAAACCTGCTACTCCATTAAAGCAACGAGAACACGAGTCAAAATTGTCAAAACCAACTTTTTAATAATTCTGGTGCCATGTACTGAATTGTGTTCTTATATCAAAGCCCTGCGTACTATTCTGATGGTATTTGGAGCTGGGGACTATGAGAGGTAATTAGGTTTAGATGAGATTAGGAAGGTACAGTCCTCGTGACGAGATTAAGTGTACTTAAGAAAAACTGGGGAGGGGTGAAATGGAGTGGGGGAAAGACCAGAGACCTTGCTCTCTCTACTACATGAGGATACAATGACAAAGTCAGGAAAAGGGCCCTCATCAGGAACCAAATCTGCTGACACCTTTATCCTGGACTTCTATGTCTCCAAAACCAAGAAAAAATGTCTGTTGTTTAAGCCACCCAGTCTATGATATTTTGTTATAGCAGCCTGAGCTAAGTAATTTGGAAATTCATGGAAGGCTTGGAACAATCCAAGGAGAGTTTTTGTTTTTATGTTAAGGTTGGTTTTCAGTAAGAAAAACAAACTTTGTGGCATTTGAACTTGCCCTTTACTTTTCAATTTCTCCTTAGCTCTATCATAAACTTAAAATCTAAACGCTGCCCAAAGACAGTTGCTGTGAAAACCAGTAATCTAGTATCCACTGGACAGGTAGAATAGGTCTGGAATTCCCCAAAAATCCAATCTCTAGAAAAATCTCACTTTTGACCTGTCTGGCAGCTCCCAGGAAAAGCCCCATTCACAGGGTCTATCTTTATTTTTACCAGACTCAGAGCTCTCTATCCTGGGGTTTTGTATAAAACAATCAGCAGTAATTACTTAACATCATAGCTATCTAAAACAGTGATACCAGCCAGAGCAAGCAAAAAGCTGACCAATAAAATTAAAAGAAAAATCTGGGAAATAACATGCCCATGAGGCCTTGAAAAACTCCAACACATTCCTGAGAATTTAGAAACCCACATGCATGTGCAATTATACGGATGCCCGAGGAAGCTCTGAGAACACCTCTCATTTCTGGCTGGCATTGAGGCCCTGTGCAAGTGGGATGTGAAAGCTAAAAGCATGTCCCAGCACACACACACAGAACCAGTTGGCACAGGCTGGGAGGTTTATTGGGTCAAAGCTTTTAAAGAAATCTCAGTCTAATCATGAACTATTAAGCTATCCTAACAGAGACTTCAGTGGTCACATATGACAAAGAATACACACTTTACAAAGGGTACTTAGAAAACAGCAACAACAACAAACCACAAGGATGAGAATCTAATTTCCACAGTTGCCACACTATGTTTCCTAAATGTTCAGTTTTCACAAAAAAAATTATGACACTTGCAAAGAAATAGAGAATTATAAGCCATACATACAGTGAAAAAAGAAGTCAACAGAAAATTTCAGAGGAATACCATGCCTTGTATTTAATCAACAAAGATTTTTATTCAGTTATTAGAAATATGTTGAAAGAACTAAAAAAAAAAGTCTAAAGAAATAAAGTGGCTGGGCACAGTGGCTCACGCCTGTAATCCCAGCACTTTGAGAGGCCGAGGCGGGCAGATCACCTGAGGTCAGGAGTTGGAGACCAGCCTGACCAACATAGCAAAACCCTGTCTCTAGTAAAAATACAAAATTAGCCAGGCCTGGTGGCGCATACCTGTAATCCCAGCTACTCGGGAGGCTGAGGCAGGACAATCACTTGAACCTGGGAGGCAGAGGTTGCAGTGAGCCGACATTGCACCACTGCACTCCAGCCTCGGCAACAAGAGTGAAACTCTGTCTCAAAAAAAGAATTAAATTGCGAAAACAATGTTTACCAAATAAAATTAACAACAAAGAGACAGAAATTACTTGTAAAAGAACCAAATAAAAATGATAGAGCTGAAAAATATAACTGTAAAGAAAAGGGAGCCAAGAGCACATCTGAGCAGGAAGAAGAAACAATCAGTGAACCTGAAGACAGGTCAATTGAGACTACCCAGTCTAGAACAGAAAGAAAAAGACTGAAGAAAAATGAACAAAGCTTCGGATATTCTGTGACACACCATCATGTGTACCAATGGGGGTCTCAGGAAGAGAAGACACAGAGAAAGGGACACAGAGAATGTTGGAAAAAATAATGGGCAAAAATATCCCAAATTTGATGAAAAATATTATCTACAGATCCAATAAGCTCATCAAACTCCAAGTAAGAAAAACTCAAAGGGACCCACACCTATACAGTCAAACAGTTGAAAGATAAAGACAAAGAGAAATCCTGAAAGCAAGAGAATAACCATTCATCACATACAAGGAATCCTCAGTAAGATTAACAGCTTATCAGAAACCATAAAGGCTAGGGGATGCCATATTGTGTTAAAAGATAAAGAATGCCAACCAATACAATTCCATACTATCAAAATTATCCTTCAAAAATGAAAGCTAAATTAAGACATTATTAAATACAATTCAGAGAAGTCATCACTAAGAGACCTGTTCTATAAGAAACACTGAAGGGAGTCCTTCAGCTTGAAATGAAAGAACACTTGACAGCAATTGAAGTAAGCACAAACAAATAAAGAACACCAGTAAAGATAATTACATGGGCAAATATAAAAGATATTACAAATGTAAAGACGTTTGTAACTTTATTCTTCTCTATTTGATTTAAAAGATAACTACGGATGGGCACAATGGCTCACATCTATAATCCTAGCACTTTGGGAGACCAAGTGGTTTGAGGCCAGGAGTTCATGACCAGCCTGGGATACAAAGAGAGATGCCTGTCTCTACAAAAAACTTAAAAAATAAAAAATTAGCTAGGCGTAGTGGGAGTAGTAGCTACTTGGGAGCCTAAGGTGGGAGGATCCCTTGAATCCAGGAGTTTGACGCTGCAGTGAGCTATGATCATGCCACTGCACTCCAGCCTGGGTGACACAGCGAGATCCTATCTCCAAAACAAAACAAAAAAAAATTTTTTTTTAATCAGCTGGGCATTGGTGGTATACACCTGTAGTCCCAGCTATTGAGGAGGCTGAGGTGGGAAGATTGTTTGAGTTCAGGAGTTCAAGGCTGCAGTGAGCTATGATCATGCCGCTGCACTCTGGCCTGTGCCCTGTCTCAAAAAATCAATCAATCAATAAATAAAAGACAACTTCATAAGGCAATAATTATAAAACTGTGTTGAGAGACTTAAATGTATAATAGTGTGATTTGTATGTCAACAATAGCATCAAGTAGACAAAAGGAATGACTTTATATTAGAGAAAAGGTTTGTGTACCATTGAAATTAAGTTGCCCTTAAACTAAACTCATTTATTTTAAATTAAGATATTAATTTTAATCTGTAGGAAAACCACAAAAAAACTCAAAATTATGCAAAAAACACCAAAAATATCAAAATTGAATGTTATTAAATATTTAACATAAAAGAAACTAATAGGCCGGGCGCAGTAGCTTATGCCTATAATCCCATCACTTTCGGAGGCTAAGGTGGGCGGATCACAAGGTCAGGAGATCAAGACCATCCTGGCTAACATGGTGAAACCCCGTCTCGACTAAAAATACAAAAACAAAATTAGCCGGGTGTGGTGGTGGGCACCTGAAGTCCCAGCTACTCGGGAGGCTGAGGCAGGAAAATAGCATGAACCCGGGAGGTGGGGCTTGCAGTGAGCCAAGATTGCACCACTGCACTCCAGCCTGGGCAACAGCAAGACTCCATCTAAAAAAAAAAAAAAAAAAAAAAAAAAAAAGAGGCTGGCCACGGTGGCTCATGCCTGTAATCCCAGCACTTTGTGGGGCTGGGATCACTTGAGCCAGAAGTTTGAGACCAGACTAGGAAACATGGCAAAATCCCATCTCTACAAAATATACAAATATTTAGCCAGGCGTAGTGGCATGTGCCTGTAGTTCCAGCTCCTTGGGAGGTTGGAGTGGAAGGATTGCTTGAGCCCAGGAGTTTGAGGTTGCAATGAGCTGTGTGATCACACCACTGCACTCCAGCCTAGGCGAGAGAATGAGACCCTGTCTCTTAAAAAAAAAAGGAAGAAGAAAAAGAAGGTAATAAAGGAGGATTAAAGGAATAAAAAGACATAAGACATATAGAAAAAAATTGCAAAATGGCAAACATAAAAACCAGGAAGTAACTGCATTCTGTCTATATAGAGACATCTTTATAGATTCAAAGACACAAATAAATTGAGGGTAAATATGAAAAATCATACACCATGCAAACAGTACTAAAAGAGAACCAGAAAAGCAACATTTATACTTTATGACAAAAAAACTATTAGCAGAGACACAGAAGACTCTCTGATACTAATAAAAGGGTCAAATCTTCGGTAAGACACAATTATAAACATATGCATATAAAGAGAGACCTAAGAAATGAAACAAAAACTGACAGAATTGAAGAGAAAAATAGACAAGTCAAGAATAATAGCTGGAGTCCGGGTGTGGTGGCTCATGGCTGTATTCCTCGTACTTTGGGAGGCTGAGGCAAGAGGATCGCTTGAGGCCAGGCGTTCAAGATCACACTGGGCAACACAGGGAGACCCTGTTTCTACAAAAAATAAACAAATCAGTCAGGCACAGTGGCACATGGCTGTAGTCCTAGCTGCTCAGGAGGCTGGGGTAGGAGGATTGCTTGAGCCCAGAAGGTTGAGGCTACAGCAAACTATGGTCTCACAACTGTATTCCAGCTTGGGCAACAGAGCAAGACTGTATATCAGAATACACACACACACACACAGCAAGACTGTATATCAGAACATACACACACACAAAGTAATGGTTGGAGATTAAATACTTCACTTCTAATAACAGAACAACTACACAAGATCAACAAGGAAATACAAGAAATAACACTATAAACCAACCAGATCTAAGAGACACTTACAGAATAATACACACACCAACAGGATAATACACATTCTTCTCAAGTGCATGTGGAACATTCTCCAGGACAGACTACGTTAGGTCTTAAAATAAGCCTCAATAAATTAAAAAGGACTGAATGAAATGATACAAAGTTTGTTCTCCAACTGCAACGTAATTATATTAGACATGAGTAACAGAAGGATACTTGGGAAATTCACAATTATGTGGAAATTAAACAACACATTTCAAAATAACCAACAGGTTGATGAAGAAATTTTTTTTAATTGGAAAATATTTCGAGAGTAATGAAAGTGAAAAGACAACATATCAAAACTTAAAGGATGTAGCTAAAACAGTACTAAGAGGAAAGCTTATAGTTGTTAAGTATATATCCCAAACAAAGGGAAAGATACCAAATCAATAATCTAGATTTTCATCTCTAGAAACCAGAAAAAATGAGAGCAAACGGAACCCAAAGTAAGCAGAAGGGAGGAAATTTAAAAGATTACAGTAGAAATCAATGAAATCGAAACTAGAATAACAACAGAAAAAAAAAAAATCAACCAAACCAACAGTTATTTGAAAAGACCAACAAGATTGACAAATGTTTAGCTACACTGAACAACAAGAAGGCTCTGAATCTTCTATTAAAATCAGGAATTCTATGATGGAAAGAATGAGGTCAGAAAAATAAATAAGTAAATATAAAAAATAAAATATAATCAGAAATTCACAAAGGGACATCACTATTAATCTTCTGAAAATAAGAAAGGACTGTAAGGGAATATTATCAACAATTATATGCCAACAAACTGGACAACCTAGATGAGATGGACATATTCCTAGAAATAAAAACCTATCAAGACTAAATCATGAAGAAAAATAAAATCTGAATAGACCTATAACTAGTTACTAAAGAGACTGAATCTGTAATCAATAATCGCCCAACAAAGAAAAGCCCTGTACCTTATGGTTTCACTGGTGAATTCTATCAAACATTTAAAGAAGAACTAATATCAACCCTTCTCAAACTTTTTCAAAAAGTTCAAGAGGAGGGAACACTTCCTAATTCCTTCTATAAGCCCAGCATTGTGCTTATACCAAAGCCAGAAAAAGACACCATAAGGAAACTACAACAGGACCACATATGAACACTGATGCAAAACTCCTTAACAAAATACTAGCAAACCAAATCTAGCAGCATATTAAAATAATTATACACCATGACTAAGTGGAATTTATTCCTGGAAAACAAGGATGGTTATGGTTAAACATAAAAAAAATCAATCAATATACCACATTAAAAGAATAAAGGGGAAACCCAACATGATCATCTCAATACAGAAAAGCATTTGACAAAATTTAACACTTGCATTATTAAAACTCAACAAACTAGTAACAGAATGAAATTACCTCAACATAATAAAAGCCATATATGAAAAACCCACAGCAAACATCATATACAACAGTGAAAGACTTTTCCTCTAAGATCAGGAATAAGGCAAGGATGCCCACTTTAGCCATTTCTATTAAACGTAGTACTGGAAGCTCTAGTCAGGATAATTAAGAAAGTAATTAAGAAAGAAAAATAAGGGGCCGGGTGTGGTGGCTCACACCTGTAATCCCAGGACTTTGGGAGGCTGAGGCGGGCGGATCACAAGGTCAGGAATTCGAGACCAGCCTGGCCAACATGGTGAAATCCCATCTCTATTAAAGATCAAAAAATTAGCCAGGCATAGTGGTGCACGCCTTTAACCCTAGTTACTCAGGAGGCTGAGCCAGGAGAATCACTTGAACCCAGGAGGCGGAGGTTGCAGTGAGCCCAGATCGCACCATTGCACTCCAGCCTGGGTGACAGGGTAAGACTCTGTCTCAAAAATAAAATAAAATAAAATAAAAAGTATCCAAATCAGAAAGAAAAAGTAAAATTATCTCTGTTCACAGATCTTACCATCTTATTTGCAGAAAATCCTAGATTCTACAACAAAACTATTAAAATAAATGAATTCAGTAAAGTAACAGGATACAAGTCAACACCCAAAAATCAGCTGCATTTCTAAACACTAACAATGAACAATTTGAAAAGAAAATTATGAAAGGAATTCCATTTATGAAAGCAGCAAAAAGAATAAAATACTTAGGAATTAACTAAAGAAGTGGAAGACGTATACTTATACAATGAAAACTATGAAATATTGCTGAAAGAAATTTTAAAAGACACAAATAAATGGACATATATCTTATGTTCATGGATCAGAAGACATGACACTGTTAAAATGTCAAAACTACCCAAAGATTCAATACACTCACTACCAAAATCACAATGACTTTTTTGCAGAAATAGAAAAACTCATCCTATAATTCATACGGAATCTCCAGGAATCCAAAATGGCCAAAACAATATTGAAAAAGAACAAAGATAGAGGACTCACATTTTCTGATTTCAAAACATTCAAAGCAACAGTAATCAAAATACTAAGGTACTGGGATAAAGGAAGACATACACACCAAGGGAAAAGGATAAATAGCCCAGAAATAAACTCTCGTATATTTGGTCCAATGATTTTCAACAAGAATGCCAGTATCTCTCAATGCAGAAAGGATAGTCTTTCCAACAAATGGTGCTAAGAAAACTGAATATCCACTTACAAAATAACTAAGACAAACCCTTATGCAATATCATTAAAAAATTAACTCAAAATGACTCAAACATAAGACCTAAAATTATAAAACTCTCACAAGAAAAAATGGGGCAAAAGCTTCAGGATGTTGGATTTGGCAATGATTTCTCACACATGACACCAAAGGCATAGGCAACAATAATAAAAACAGATGAACTGGACTTTATGAAAATTTAAGAATTTTATGCATCGAAAGGCAATATCAACACAGAATGGGAGCAAATATTTCCAAATCAAATACCTGACATAGTATTAATAACCAGGTAATATGGAGGACTCTGAAAGCTCAACAACAAAAAATAAACAACCTAATTAAAAAATGGGCAAGTACTTGAAAAGACATTTCTCCAAAGAAGATATACAAATGGCCAATAAGCATATGAAAAGATGCTCAACCTCACTAATCATTAGGGAAATGCAAATTTAAACTACAATGAAATACCATCTTATACTCATTAGAATGGTTACTATAAAAACAGAAAAAGAAAATAAATATTGGCAAAGATGTGAAGAAATTGGAACCCTTGTGCCCTATTGGTGAGAATATAAAAAAGTATAGCACTTGTGGAAAACAGTACGGTAGTTCTTAAAAAAATTACACATAGAATTACCATATGACCCAGCAATTCCAGCTCTGGGTACAGAACCAAAAAACTTGAAAACGAGATTTCAAAGAGATATTTGTAAACTTATGTTCACAGCAGCATTATTCACAAATAGCCAAAATGTGGAAGCAACCCAAAGTGTCCACTAATGGATAAATGGATAGATTTTAGATAAGCAAAATGTATACAATTACAATGGATTATAATTCAGCCTTAAAAAGGAAAGAAACTCTGAAATATGCTAAAAGACGGATGAACCTTGAGGACATTATGCAAAGTGAAATAAGCCAGTCACAAAAAGATAAACACTGTATGATTCCATTCAATATGAGGTACATGGAGTAGTCAAAATCAGAGACATAGAATGGTGGTTACCAGAGAATGGGGGTAGGGGAATGGGGAGGTACACCATTATTATTTAATGGGTATAGAGTTTCAGTTTACAAGACAAAAAGAGTTCTGAAGATGGACTGTGGTGATGGTTGCACATTATGAAAATATTAAATACCACTAAATAGTATACTTTAAAATGTTAGGATGGTGGCTTTTAGGTTTTGTGTATCTTTACAAAATAAAAGTGGGGAAAAATTATTCTTTTAACTAATAACTTACACAGCAGGTTGCGCTAGTTGGTGGGTGACAGGAGCACTAACATAAGCTGCAGGCTGTATGCCCATCATTCCTGAACCATCTTAAAGAAAAAAGAAAAAAAAAGTTTATTTAGAATAACCATTTAATAACATTTTATTTATTCCTCCAGAAAAAGGTACATAATCAAAATGTTACCTAGGGAAAACCATCAATATTTCCTTCTGGGTTAGAAGTTAGCAAAGAACAGCATAAGAAAACACAATCGTTATTTCTTAAATAGAGATGAAAAGGAAGTAACTATAAAATGTAACTGGGCTTTAAAATAGGGCATTTATTAAGTCAATATATAACATCTGAATTAAGCAAAGCTGTGCTTTTCTCATTTAGATATTTTTTGTTTACACAAAAAAACAATTTTCCTTATTGAGCCATGGGGGGAGAAAATGCTTACCCTATAGATAACTTACAATAAGCAAGACTGGGATCCAAAGTATTCCTGGCCCCATAAAAATAGTATGCATCATCATAAGGAGTTCGATAGTTAGTAGCCAAAGGTGGTAGTAGGGGAGGTGGAGGCAGAGGTGCAATCCTGTATGAAAATAAAAATGAAAAATTCCTCTCTCGTTTCATGGCAATTTTTTTAAAAAAATCAAGATACTACTCTTTTGCAAAAACAGTACTGAAAATCCTATCACTACTTTAGAAAAAGTCACCACCTTGCTCCAATCATTCATCAAAAATTATGACTCAAAAAGCAAATACTATTACATAGGATTTCACAATTTCAGGTACATTTATGTAAGACAAAAACCTGGCTTAATATTCAACCAATTAATATCCAATAGGCACAATGTGCCAGTATCAAATAAAGACAGACATGGTCCCTGTCCCTCAGGAGTAACATGAAAATAAACAACTACAGTCAGGTACAAGCAAATTAAATAATTATTAGTACAAGCAAATTAAATTAAATAGTAATATAGCCCAGAAAACGTAGAGTGCTATAGGTACAGGAGCAGGGACATTTAAACCACATGAGGGAGAGAAAGCAAGCACATGTAAGGCTTTCCAGAAGAGGCAACGCTTAAGTCATGCTACTGGAGTGAGCTTGTGTGTGTTAGAGTAAGGACAATCCAGAAAGAGAAGGCAAAGAGCTACAAAACAGTGTAAGTACAAATGGTTCAGTCTGACTGAGGAAACGAGTGTATTTCTTAATAGTAAAATAAAAGCGACTTAAATACCAAAAGTAAAGTACTGACATAATCTTTAGTATTTCATAAATGTAAAACTTCTGAAAACCTCTACATTAGCACTTCATTACTGATTAGGAAATATCTCCGTATTTCCATCAATGCAGTATTTTTCAGTAGTAAAAATGGCAAAGGCAAATTCCTTTAAATGAATAGAAAGAGACGGCAGCATTCTTGAATGTTCTCACTGTTGTATGTATCTTAACAGGTTCTCCCTTGTCATATACTTCAAAATAATTCCAAAGAACTAAGAAGGCCCTGAAGTTCTCTTCAGTAGGGAATATCTTTCATATTTACTAGCCACTCAATGTGTCTAACCCTTACACTATCCTCACAACAAAGATACATAAACAAAAATGTCAAATAACTGTTATGAAAGGGAGCTGTCATTATCATTAAATCTAATTTTATAGAGATTTTTACAAACTAATCCTCACAACCCTGTAATTGTAAACATGAAATAAAATATACTACTACTCCACTTTTACAAATGAGAAAACTGAAGTTCAACAAAGGTGTGGTTTGTCCAAAATCCAGAGAGGAAAGCCAACCATTTCAATCCCTAATTCAATGCTGAGACCACCATAAAATGCTCTGTCAATTCCAATCCCTCCTATTCTTGAGTCAGGAAGCCAACAGATGAAAAACACAAAGCCCCTGGTAAGTACAGTAAACACAGTTCTACAGTGGGTTAGTAACTAAAAGACCCACTTCTACTGAAATAATATAGTTCAGAAAATATCGATGTTCAAAAAAGTTAAGAAAAACACCTCTAAATTTAAATATATTTTATAATTAATATACTACCAGTGAACAAAAAATAAGCCCAGGTCCTGCAAAGAAGAAAGTATAGCCCAGAAAATATCAGTGTTAACAACAGGATTTTCTTTATGTATACTCTATTATAGCCTTTTACCTATAGAAATCAAATCTTTACCCCAATACCTAAATTACAGGTTTTATAATCTCAACACTTTTTATTTCAGGCATTTGAGTTACACAGCCCATAAGTAATCACAGAGAATGAGCTGAAGGAAACAGAAGCTAAATAAAATTATACGTATAAAAGAGCCACATTAGAAACTTTTTCTGCACAAATTGAAGAATTCAATGTTTGCCAAGTGGAAACAACGAAATTGAAAAAAATGTACAACTTTTATATGTTAAAAGATATCAAAAACAGACATCCCAAAATACGACCTAAAAGTAAGTAAACACTAAAATGTACTTAATAATTCATTCTAAAGATACAAAATCATCTTTAAACAATAAAATGTTTTAAGAATTTCCCTTATTTTTGTAATAGCAGAGAAAAAAACAAATTTCAGGAGAACTTATTTCACAAAACTGTTAACTGTACAAAATCTCTGAAGAATAACGTTATCCGCTTCAGCACATCCTTCTAAACATAAAATATAGCAATACCTTACCTAATTCCCACACACAAAACATTTAAACAAGCACCTGGGAGACACCATTTCACCAAAGGCGCTGTTAAGTCCACTGCGCAAATCTTCATTTTGAGAAGGAACGGAATGAACTGATGGGATGGGTGGGACAGATGGGGCAGATAAAGGAGGGAGAGGTGTCTGGAAAGCTATTCTGGGTCTTTCAGGTGGTATCATCTCTTCAAAGTGTCTTGGTGCCACACTAAACTGCTTTAGTCTATCAGGCTAAAATAAAGAAAAAAAAATCTGTTTGTTACATATAATCATAAGTTTAAAGGTAGAAGGGACTTCAAAAGACCTCCTATCCCAGCAGGTACTTAAGACAGTCACAGAATAACAAAATTTTACAGCTATAAAAGACTCCAAATATCTATTTTTATTTATTTATTTATTGAATAATGGAATTTTACAGCTATAAAAGACTCTGAATATTTATTTATTTATTTATTTATTTACTTTTGAGACAGAGTCTCACTCTGTCGCCCAGGCTGGAATGCAATGGCACGATCTCAGGTCACAGCAACTTCCACCTCCTGAGTTCAAGCAATTCTCCTGCCTCAGACTTAGAGTAGCTGGGATGACAGGCATCTGCTACCACGCGCAGCTAATTTTTGTGAAGAAGGGTGTTTCGCCACATTGGCCAGGCTGGTCTCAAACTCCTGGCCTCAAGTGATCCGCCTGCCTCAGCCTCCCAGGGTGCTGGAATTACAGGTGTGAGCTTCTGCGCCCGGCCAGATTCTCAATATCTAATGCTTATTTTATAAATGGGTAATTGAGGTTCTCTGAGAAGTAATATACCACCTAAGGTCTCGTTATTAGTAAAGAATTAAGTAGGCCGGGCGCGGTGGCTCAAGCCTGTAATCCCAGCACTTTGGGAGGCCGAGACGGGCGGATCACGAGGTCAGGAGTTCGAGACCATCCTGGCTAACACGGTGAAACCCCGTCTCTACTAAAAAATACAAAAAACTAGCCGGGCGAGGTGGCGGGCGCCTGTAGTCCCGGCTACTCGGGAGGCTGAGGCAGGAGAATGGCGTAAAAACCCGGGAGGCAGAGCTTGCAGTGAGCTGAGATCCGGCCACTGCACTCCAGCCTGGGCGACACAGCGAGACTCCGTCTCAAAAAAAAAAAAAAAAAAAAAAAAAAAGAATTAAGACCAGAGTCAGATATTAATTTTAAATATATCTGCAGTATTATTTCTATGTACTAGGACACTGTGCTCCTTCTCTAACCGCCATTTCTGTTATCTGTTACAAAGTATTCTGTGAAACAGGGTCAGCAAATGCTTTCTGTAAAGGGCTAGACAGTAAATAGGATTTGCAAGACTACATAGTCTCTTCATAACAAGCAGACTCAGCCATAGTGCTAAAGCAGCCACAAACAGTATGTCAACGAATAAGCAAGGCTGTGCTGCAACAAAACTGTTTTTTATGAAAACAGGCAGCAGAAAAAATTGGCCACAGGCCACACTTTGCTAATCTCTACTTTAGAACATCACTTATATGATATGCCCTTTTCTAAGATTTGCACATCTAAAGTAAACCCAAAAATAAAGGCCTGTTTCCTCTAATTACTTATTTATTCTCATAAATCAACTTGACACTCTATAGGAGCTTCAATTCAAAGATAAATAAAGTCTGTCACACACTAGTGTAACCATAAATACAAAATTTAACATGCCAACATATTACCTTAAAAAGCTCACCTTTTAAAAGGAAACTTTTGATGGATAAAATATATTTAGCTTTGAAATTTATCTTCTTTTTTTTCTACCATGGTTATCAGGAATGATTTCTCAGGTTAACCTAGAAGCGTACTGTGAGTGATGCTGGTGCAATATTAAACTTTTCCAAACAGATAACCCACAGGATATATTCTCGGCATAAGTAAAAGCAAATCAAAAGTTGCCTATAGGTAAATAATTTTAAGTTGCTGCATCCTTTTTAAGAATGAGCTTTTTAATGAAATTAAAGGTCTTAATCATTATTCAAAAATGAAACAAGACTTGTATTAGAAATAAATACTACATAACCAACTACAGAAAAAATAAATTGTGGTAAAAACACAGAAAAAATAAATTGTGGTAAAAACAATAAATTACCTCCTCCTTACTTAACTGCAATGATGTGAGTAATTCATTCCACTTAATGATGAGAATTGCAAAATTCAAGTAAAAATAAGATTATTATCTCTCTAATGTTACAATAAGTAACAATTACTAAAATGCTTTAAAAATAAAGTCTTCGGTTTTCTCAGAAATCATTCCAATATAAGAAAAGTGATCAAGATGTATTCAAGAAAAATATTAACATCAATTATAAATTTAACCAAGATAACTCTCCATGGAATAGTACGTGTGAACAAAGCAGAGATAACTAATTTAAAATAAACTTTAAAAAATGACACGCAAATGAAAAAGGAAAAATTATGTCAAGGAAATAACAGTTAAGAGAATTTACACTTTATGAGAACAGTTTTAGTTAATTTTATTACTGTTCAAATTGGTCTACTCTCTTTTTCTACCAATATTTTCTATCCCCACCTGCCACCACATTTGAGGATCATCTGATGAAAGATTAAACATTAAAAGATGCCAGAAACCCTTACCGATTTCTCAGGGTCTTGTGCTCCAGACGCTGCAACCCTGAGTTCTAAATCTTTTTCTCTAAACAAAATTAAAGTTTTACATATTAAAAAGATAAACTATCAAAATTATAAATAATCACTGAAAGAAGCTTATACACAAAGTCTATGCAATATATCTACAAAAACAAATAATTCCTTTAACTGACATTACAGCCTTAAATAATACTGAAAGCCAAATTTTTTTACTAGATACAAAGTAAACTAGAATTCACATGTAACTTAGACTATGTATCTCTAAGCCAATGCCCAGAGTATTTCAAAGACTAAATAATTCACACAAAATAAAATACAGAAATAAAATCTTTACCTTGCAAAACTAAAAACCTCTTTTAGGGCACACATATATTTTCAGTTAGCAAAAAGAAGGGTAAAAATTTAAATATATCTACCATACTTCCTAATAACAGGGTTTTTTTTAAATGTTAAAGATAACTAACATCAAACAGTAGATATTGGCTTCCTCTGAGATAGAAAAAGGTAAAAACTAAGAGATAACAGGTCTCAAATTCTCTCAAAACAAGATATCTATTCCTAATTTTGTTGTTGCTGTTGTTGTTGAGTCAGAGTCTCGCACTGTCTCCCGGGCTGGAGTGCAGTGGCGTGATCTCGGCTCACTGCAACCTCCGCCTCCCAGGTTCAAGCAATTCTCCTGCCTCAGCCTCCCGAATAGCTGGGACCACACGTGTGTGCCACCATGCCCGGCTAATTTTTTGTATTATTAGTAGAGATGGGGTTTCACTGTGTTAGCCAGGATGGTCTCGATCTCCTGACCTCGTGATGTACCCGCCTCAGCCTCCCAAAGTGCTGGGATTACAGGCGTGAGCTACTGTAATTTCTAATTTTAATCTATATTTAAAATTTCTAATTTTAAACTCTATTCCTAATTTTAAACTATAATATTTCATAGGTATTTCAACAAGAAAGACTATAAACAATGATACCTATATACAACAACATAAATACTTGTGATTTATCATTCCTGTGGAATTGAGGAAGCCACTGAAGTTTTTTGAGCAGGGAGCCAGTTTGATTAGTGTATTTTTTGATAGTTAATATCATAGTGTGCTGGATCTATTGGAGCAGGGAGAAGGGAGTTGGGAAGACTAGTTATTAGTTAGGAAGCTATTGCTGCAACCCAGGTCAGATGTAGAGAGGACTTATGCAAGGTTAATGGCTCTGAGAATAGAAAGAAGGAGAGGGCCTCATATGAAGTGAGTAAGAGAGGACAAGGAATACAAGTCATAGTGAGATTTTGAGGCTCCATTATTGGGCTATTAATAGAAAATGTAGAGGGACAGTTGGTTTTGAGATGCTCATTTGGGATGGAAATGTTAAATTTATAGGATACAATTTTTTTTTTTGCACGTATGTGTGTGCATACCATTTCATATGGCAAAAAATACTTTTATATTTGTTACTATATATGGGATAATCCAGAGGGCGTATCTGTAACATTAAATGCTACCTTAAATCAAAAACTGAAGAAATCAATGAAGGAAGTAAAAGGTCTATCACAGAATATACAAATACTCTCACTTGCAACTTATGGCCAAAACAACAACAACAACAAAAACTCTCTTGGTATTTATTTTCCTTGTTGATTTACCATGTAGAGACTAAAATATAAGTGATTTACAAATCAAACATCATATTAGAAAGACAACCCCTTATTTAACCATCTACACAAATGCATTTTAAACTCAAAATATCTCTTTTAAATGCAAACCTTTCATTACCGTCTCTTGTTCCTCTGTTGCTCAGCCATTTGTTCCAACAGTTCTAGTCTGTATTTCTCTTTCCTTCTCTGAATAAGTTCTCGATCTTCACCTCCTAGATAGTGGTATCAGAAAAATGCAATCTTAACTCTTAAGCATCGTACGCAATTAGAAAGTCAAGTCCTTAAAAACTCTGTCTTAATTGTATCATATAATTACTGAATATGCAAGAAATACAGAAGGAAAAAATCACATGAATCAGTCCTTCTTCAATTATTTTTGTAATTAATGGGTACCTACTATGTGTCAAACACAAGATACGGGAATCATGCCCATGCCTCTACCAGTAGTCAAAAATTTTCCTAAATAACAGAATATTCTTATCCCAACCCCATTTTTCTAACAATCTAAGTAATATTTCCATTAATATCTTCCATAAGTCTTATAAATTTAACATTTCAATCCCAAATGAGCACCTCAAAATCATCTGCCCCTCTTCATTTTCTATTAATGGACCAATACTGGAGCCTCAAAATCTCACTCTAACTTGGATTGCTTGTCCTCTTCTATTCTCTCCATATGAGGCCCCCTCCTTTCTATTCTCAGAGCCATTAACCTTGCATAAGTCCTCTCTACATCTGACCTGGATTGCAGCAAAAACTTCCTAACTAATATCCAGTCTTCCCAACTTCCTTCTCCCTGCTCCAATAGATCCAGTACACTATGTAATATTAACTGTCATAAAATACACTAATCAAACTGGCATTCTGCTCAAAAAAATTCAGTTCTGCAGGAAAAAATATAAACCTCTCACCCTGGTATTCCTTACACAAAAATTCAGCTATTCAAAAATTTTGAATGCAGAGAAGATTATTATTATTGCATATGTTAACACCACAAAATAACCTCTTAATCTAGATATGCAAGATCTGGAACACTACAAAAATCACAGGGTATCAAGAATGCAATTGAAACAGCAATTTCTGTACTGTCTTCATTACTGGTCTCCAACCATCAGTGAGCACACAGCATCTCATTTTGTCCATTAAGCACAGATATCAACAAAAGTGAAGCTCCCATAGAGGTTACATGAATTACATTAAGATTAATAACTGTGTTTTATAATAAAAGTAAATATTCCCATTCCACTTCTGACCATGATAGAATAACCAACCACAGGACTTAACCTCACACTGTTTAAAAAACAAATAAACAACAACAATAACCACAAATTAGAAAAGTGGACAAAATACACAAAATAATTGTTTTCCAGACACTGGACAAGAGGTAGTACAGAACTGTAATACCTAAGGGAAGGAAAATAGATGAGGTGAGCCCTATAATCACCCAATTTCTGCCCAAATGAAATTTCCAGACCACAGATACAGGTAAAGAGGTAAAGAGAACCCAAAGAGGGCCAGGAAACTGAGCTAAATTGAATAGATAAAGAGCAAAATTCAGGAAGGCTAAAATGGCTAGAAGTTACGGAGCAAAGATCCAATAGGAAGCACAAAAAGAGCTCCAGAAATCCACAGGAGGTCCCTTCAGACTTTGCAGTGTGCTAGTTTGTGCATTCACAGAGTGAAATTTCATTTGGCCTGGCAACAAACTAAGAAGGGTATGCAAACTGAACAATTCTCAGACCTGAAACAAAGGAGAAAAATTCAAGCTCCAGCCAGCTATGTTCTTGGTGGTCTTTCAGGGAACACGTCAGAAAGGTCACTCTGTAGTAGTAAGACTAAACTATTCTCTGAAAGGAAAGCTACTCTAGAGGTCCCTAGCTAAGTTTAAAACTGAACTCAGATCAAATTGGTCTTTAGTGAGGGAGAAGGAAAGGAAAAATCATTTTGGAAAAAATTCAGACTGCAGAAGCAGCCTGCTTGAAAAGTCACAGCAACAGACAAAAATAAAACAACCTGGGGGAAAAAATAAAACCTCAGACTGCACCTGGACAGATAAGCAAGGGTCTAGCACAGAGCTCTTTGTTCTTTGTCTAATTAGTGAACTCCCAGGAAAGTTTCCACCTCCTTTCAGGCATATTCATAGTGGGAACTTGCATGGGGGTGGGGCAGGGGTGGCTTATCTAAAACAAACCCAGTTATACAAACAAGACAAGCAGCTTTCTGCTTGCCTAGAGAGGTACCCAGAGCTGTATAAGGTAACACGAGTTGTACAGATAGTTTTACTGATAAGTTACTCAAACTGCTACAGAGATTGTTTCTTATAAAAGCTTTTCAATTCAGCTGTAACCCGGCCATCTACTTAGACTCCCCTCTTCCCTGCAGAGAGCTTTTTTTCTTTCACTTATTAAACTTTCGCTCCAACCCCACCTTTGTGTCTATAGTTCTTAATTTTCTTGGACATGGGACAAAGAACCTGGGGTAATAGTTCAGACAACGAGAAACTGCTACATTAAGGAGCATGTGTGAGACTGCAACATTAGTAACAGAGAAATGTGACAATGGTAGGCAAAATTTTTTAAAGATGGCTACTCCGTTCCCTGCTCCCTGCTGAATCCCTGTATAATTCCCTCCCCTTGAGAATGGGTAGGACCTGTAACTTACTTGTATACAATAGAATATGGAAAGGTGGAAAAAATATTTGCAGATGTAACTAAGGTACTGAATCAACTAATTTTGAAGTAATTAAAAGGGAGATTATCTTAGGTGGACCTGATACAATCAGGTGAAAGCTCTTAGAAGGAACGGGCCCTTCCTGAATTTAGAGATTCCTCTTGCTGGCATAAAGTAAGTAACCATGGTAAGGAAGCCCACATGGCAAGGAACAGCAGATGGCCACTAGAAACTGTGGGCAGTCTCCAGTGGGTATCCAGTAAGAAGCCAGGGCCCTCAGTCATATAGCCACAAAGAAATGAATTCTGCCAACAACCTACATTAGCTTAGAGGCAGATTCTTCCCCACTCAAGCCTCCGGTTAAAAAGCAGCCTGATGGATACCTTGATTATAGCCTTTTGAGACCATTAGCAAAGGATCTGTTCAGTAAACCATGCCCAGACTTGACCCACTGGAGTTGCTGCCTGAATGCAATTTCTAAATGTTCACTAGAAAAACTGGGATCAAACAACACAGAAGACCTAAAAGAGATACTTTTGTGACATTCAGGCACAAAACATGGCCCACATTCCAGACTTTCAAAGCAGACTATACAAAGCAAAAGCTGCAAGCTATGGTGAAGGGACAGAAAATCAGCTTGGACCCAATATCCCACACTCTTACATAGCAAAGGCTTGTTACTGTTAGGGGAAGGGCAAAAAAAATCTGGTGAAAAATCTGATGCAAAACCCTCCTCAGACACAAAGAAGAGTTTAGCTATCATCCTGGGCAAGGACAGAAATGTTGAGAAAGACCCATCCCTGAGGCCCAGATGCACAGGACCAGTACAGCATCAAGTAACAATCAACAGCAATATATTGCTGAGAAGGGGGAAGTGTGGAGGAAGAGATGCCCTCACTGTCAAGGACATGAAGGTCTTGCTGAAAACTGGGGAAAGTGCAGGAACACTAAGAAAATCCCTCTGGCACTCCAGGCCTCACATGAAGGACAAGATAGAGAATTCAACACTTCTCTCTAAGCAATCAATAGAAGCAGATAAAATTCATTAAGGATATACAAGACATGAACATACAATGAACTAACTTGATTTAACTGACACCTTTTTTTGTCTTTTTTTGATACAGGGTCTTACTCTGTCACCCAGGTTGGAGTGCAGTGGCACAATCACGGCTCACTGCAGCCTCAACCTCCCAGGCTTAAGCAATCCTCCTACCTCTGCCTCCTGAGTGGCTAGGACTACAGGTGCATGCCACCACACCCAATTAATTTTTTTATTTTTTGTAGAGACATGGTCTCCCTATGTTGTCCAGGTTGCTCTCAAACTCTTGGGCTCAATCAAGTGATCCTCCTGCTTCAGCCACGCAGGATACTGGGATTACAGGTGTGAGCCACCACACCCAGCGTTAAATGACATCTATAAACTACTATACTCAACAACTGCACCATGCACATTCTTTCAAGTACACACTAAACACTCACCAAGACAGACTATATTCTGAGCCACTCAAAAAAAAAAAAAAAAAAAAAAAAGGCAAAGAAATTCAACAAACTTGAAATAACAAATTAATCTAATTATATTCTTGGATCTTAAGAGGCTTAAACAAGCAGTCAATAACAAAAAGACAGAAGGAAAATTCCCAAATGAATGGAAATTTTTAAACATACTTCTAAATTACCTATGGTTCTCTTATAAACCCCACAATACATTTGTTATTTAGCTCTAAACTAAATCAATGATCTTACTCTTTAAATAAAGAAAAGGCCCCAAGTGACATCCTTGGGGCAAAATTATAGGAAGATAAATTTCAGTTCAATTGAAATAAGAGTATCATAACAATCACAGCCATCTGAAGATGGAATGTCCTGTCTCTAGGGATAATAAATTTCCTATAGGTATGTACAAACATAGTTTGGGGGGGAAAAGATCAACCACGAGATAAGTCATTGAATTAAATGACTTTAACAGTTTGTTTCAAATGTTAGAGTTCATTGTCTTACCAAATATTCATCTATAAATCCTGGATTGCATTAAACTCATGCTATTCATCTTTAAAAGGTCAGGATACAATAATCCTTTTATTGATAAAATTATCAGTAGGCTCTCAGCTCAGAAAGACATTTCTCTTATTTTACCATGTTTTATAAAATACATCAGCAGGGAACAGTGGCTCACGCCTGTAATCTCAGCACTTTAGGAAGCCAAGGCGGGCAGATCACTTGAGGTCAGGAGTTTCAGACCAGCCTGGTCAACATGGTGAAACTCCATCTCTACTAAAAAAATACAAAAATTAGCCAGGCATGGTGGCACATGCCTATAATTCCAACTACTCAGGAGACTGAGGCACAAGAATCACTTGAACCCAGGAGGCGGAGGTTGCAGTGAGCCAAGATTGTGCCACTGCACTCCAACCTCAGTGATAGGGCGACACTCAGTTTCAAAAAAAAAAAAAAAAACATAAGAATATAGCCTTTTAAAATAAAATAAGTAAATAAAAATAAAAGAAAAAATATAGACTTTACATGGTACTGATTAAACTGGTCAATTTTCACCTACAGATAATATACTAGAATAAAATTCTAGGTGGCATGCTATTTTTCTCACAACAGTCATTCACAAGGGAACAAAAACCTGAGAATACAGTGCAATTATATGTCTCTAAACCAGTATTTAATTTACTGTTTTTATGTTGAATGAATCTAGAGTGTTATTTAATTTCTTCATATACTTTACTAAAACCAAATTTCAGTTCATTTTTTTCTAACAGTTTTCACACAAAGAACAGACCTCTTCTTTTCTATTACACATTTAAAGGTACAAACCAGAAACAACGCTCTCCTCACAGTTTCTGGTATTAAGTTGTGACAAGTGTCATATAGCAAAACAAGCTTATATTCAGCAATGGCTTCTAATAAACAGAAAATTTAGACCATCATCATGACTTGAACAAAACACCTTCTCAGAAACTACATGAAAAGAACAAAGGAAAGAAAGGTTTAATTTGTAGAAAATAAACTAATATACAAAGCAGTTTTGTACTAGCTGAAGAAACTAGAAAGAAGAATTAAGGAAAAAACTATCATATATAAAACAAAATTTTTTAAAAAGCAGAATGTAAGAAACAGCCACACTGCAACAGAGTGCTAATAAAATATGGAATTAAAAGCTCATTACTGATTGGTAATGATCAATCCATTTTGCAAAGAAAAGATTACTGAAACTAATAATTTTATTATCACCTATGGAAAGCACATCAGTAAATAATTTAGCTTTAAAATCATACATAGATGTGTTCATGAATATCATGAATAAAAATACAAAGATATATAAAATTTTAAAAATACAAAATAAAGTTATACATAGAGCTATATAAACTAAATGATTAGCATAGTATCTAGCCATAAAGTAAGCACTTACAAATATTTTCTACTATTAGTAAAAATAGTATTAATCACAACACTGAGTGCTCACTAAAAAAGGATTATAAGACACTCTGTACAAGTCCAACTAATTGGAAGTTTTGTGCCTACCAAAGAGCATCCCTGCAAAAGGACTACAAGTATCTTGATTAGCAGATTTGGATGGTTCATTGTCTGAAGCACTAAAGAAAAAAAGACAGAGAAACAGAGTAAGTTAAAATCCAGATAATTTACAGGAAGCAAAATTTTAGAGTAAAATGTAGATATGAGTGATTAGCCTTTCAAAGTACTATGGACATTATAATATTTACAAATTTTTAAGGTTAAGGTAAAATCATGGCATTCTATCTCTTTATACAGTGCAACTCCAATGTATTCAGGCCTAAAAAAAAAAAATTTTGGCCAGGCACGGTGGCTCACACCTGCAATTCCAGCACTTTGGGAAGCCTACATGGGTGGATTGCCTGAGGTCAGGAGTTGGAAATCAGCCTGGCCAACATGGTGAAACCCCGTCTCTAATAAAAATACACAAAAAATTAGCTAGGTGTGGTGGCAGAGGCCTGTAATCCCAGCTACTCAGGAGGCTGAGGCAGGAGAATAACCTGAAACCAGGAAGTGGAGGTTGCAATGAGCCGAGATAACATCATTGTGCTCCAGCCTGGGCAACAAGAGTGAGACACATCTCAAAAACAAAAACAAAAATGTTCAGCTTGCTTCACTGGCTATATAAGTTCTCAAATAAAATCTTTTTCAGGCTGGGTGTGGTGGCTAACACCTGTATTACAGCACCTTGGGAGGCCAAGGTGGGCAGATCGCTTGAGGTCAGGAGCTTGAGACCAGCCTGGCTAACATGGTAAAACCTCATCTCTACTAAAAATACAGAAATTAGCTGGGCATGGTGGCATGCGCCTATAATCCCAGCTACTTGGGAGGCAGAGGCAGAAGAATCACTTGAACCCGGGAAGCAGAGGGTACAGTGAGCCAAGATCACGCCACTGTACTCAACACTGGGTGACAGTACGAGACTCTGTCTCAAAAAAAAAAAAAAAAAAAAAAAATCCTTTTTCATAAAAAAAGTTACCCCAGTTAAAAAAAAAAAAAAGGAATATAAGTGCACATAAGACTGGGTGCAGTAGCTCACGCCTGTAATCCCAGCACTTTGGGAGGCCAAGGCGGGCGAATTACCTGAGGTCAGGAGTTTGAGACCAGCCTGGCTAACATGGTGAAATTCCATCACTACTAAAAATACAAAAAAATTAGCCAGGCGTGGTGACGCGCACCTCTAATCCCAGCTACTCAGGAGGCCGAGGCAGGAGAATCACTTGAATCAAGAAGGCAGAGAGCCAAGATCGTGCCACTGCATTCCAGTCTGGGCGACAGAGGGAGACTCCGTCTCAAAAAAGAATAAAAAGAAAAAGAAAAAAGAAAAGTGCACATAAATTTTTAAAAAAAAAAAAGAAGAAGAGAAAGAGTGACCTATGCACACACTTAGAAAAGATCATCCCTAAAAACACTCCTTCCTGGCCATGCACAGTGGCTCATGCCTGTAAGATCCCACCATGAGTTTGGGAGTTCAAGACCAGCCTGGACAACGGAGATCCTGTCTCTAAATTTAAAAAAAAAAATTTAAAAAAAATTTTTTTAAAAAAACTAGGCAGGCATAGTGGCACATGCCTGTAGTCCCAACTACTCCAGAGGCTGTGGTGGGAGGGTCACTTGAGCCTGGAAAGTCAAGGTTTCAGTGAGCTATATCATGTCACTGCACTCCAGCATGGACAACAAAGCTGTCTCAAAAAAAAAAAAACAAAAAAAAAACCTCCTTTCTTGGAAGACTGAAACAAGGGGAAAAAAATCCTCAAAGGAAACTTAATTGATTAGAACGAAACAGCAAATTATCTTCTTGCAAGCAGTGTTTATATATTATTTTTCTTAGAAAAAATAGGCATCTTTCTTGACATATGACATCATATTCACTGTATACTATAGATTCAAAACCATTTATCCTTATGTACAGCACCGGAATGCCACCAAAATGATAAAAAACTGTAAGTAGAAAGAGAACAGAAAGATAAAATACATATAATTTCCTTTCAACACGACAGAAATATATACGAGCACTAATTTTACAAAGTAAGCATAAAAGCTATCTACTTGATAAACTGAAAATCAAAAATAAACTTTTGAAAGAAAAATTCACACCACAGGAACATTCCCAATTTTTTTTTTTTTGAGATAAGTCTCACTCTGTTACCCAGGCTGGAATGCAGTGGCACTACCTCAGCTTACCACAACCTCTGCCTCCGGGGTTCAAGTTATTCTCCTGCCTCAGCCTCCTGAGTAGCTGGGATTACAGGGATTATTACCAGGGATTACAGGGATTACCACGCCTGGCTAATTTTTTTTTTTTTTTTTTTTTTGTATTTTCAGTAGAGAGGGTTTCACCATGTTGGCCAGGCCAGGCTGGTCTTGAACTCCTGACCTCAAGTGATCCACCTGCATCGGCCTCCCAAAATGCTGGGATTACAGGCATGAGCCACCAGGCCCAGCCACATTTTCAACTTATTTCCAGTCAAGTTGCATCACCATGACTCTAAGATATTTTAAGTTTTTAGTCCATTAAATTATACTTATTTCTTTTATTATTTCAAATAAATTTACATACTTCGTAATGATAGGGACATCTTCAGAACACCCTGGCACACTTTATAACCAAAAACTTGTTCTTTAAAAGAATGCTGTAAAGTACTATCAATTTTCATTTAGTACTACCTCCTCATCCTTTCTTTTCCTTTAATTCACTTCTAAGAAGAAAGGCTGTTAATTTACTATACCTTTCTACTTTTTCAGTTAGCCAGTTTAAGGCACATTCTGTTTCACAATGTAATAACTAAAGGGGAGAATTTATATTACATACTGTACCTTTTATTTTCAGCAGATGAAATTCCTATGTTTGACTGTTCTATAACATCCCCATCATGTTCCATAGGAGGCACATTCCCTCGTCTATTCCTGTGCATCCTTAAAAACATATTAGCTTATAAAGAATGTTCCACATACAGACCTTCTTATAACACTTTGGTGGTTTTACATTTGATGTTGGCAACATTAAAGGGAACAAAGTGTTATAATGAAGTTTTACCATAAACACATTCTAAAATTAAATAGAATTTGTATGATCTGCTGGTTAATGAGACACTAAGAGTTTAAATGTAATAATCTTTTCTAAAAAGATTATAAATTATTTTAATGTACTTTCTATAAGTTTTGATTTTTAAAACTACAAATATACTAACACTTTTTTATCATTCTATTTAAAAGTGAACCGAACACCTACTGGGTATTCGGACACAGTCCCTACACTCACAAAGATTATAGTCAAAATTCAAAATGAGAACATTTTTTAAATCAAAATTCGTAGAGTCTGTCAATTATTTCATTGTATATATAACCTTCTTTTTTTTTTCTGAGACAGAGTCTTGCTGTGTCGCCAGGCTGGAATGCAGTGGCGCGATCTCGGTTCACTGCAACCTCTGCCTCCCAGGTTCAAGTAATTCCCCTGCCTCAGCCTCCCAAGTAGCTGGGACTATAGGCGCGCACCACCACACCTGGCTAATTTTTTGTATTTTAGTAGAGATGGGGTTTCACCCTGTTGGCCAGGATACTCTCGATCTCCTAACCTTGTGATCTCCCGCCTCGGCCTCCCAAAGTGCTGGGATTACAGGCATGAGCCACCGCGCCCTGTCATAACCTTTTTAACTTAAAAATACAGCAGCAGTCTGTAAATTAAATCAAATGTAACAAACCATGACATTTGCTAACACTGTAAATCACAGGAAAGAATAAATGTTACTGATAGGCGAATGGAAAACATTAACAGGGAAAATGATTAGCTAACTTTACTTACGAGGTCATAACAAAAAGAAAGATTAGCATGTTTTCTATTTTCTTCTTTAAAAACCTTTTTGGAAAATAATAATGAATAAATGTTTTTCAATCAATCTTTTTTCCATTTGGCAAACACTGATTTTATTTTTAGCTTAATTTCTCATACCATAGAAACCAACATGACTTTTTATACCAATACTTATCGGCGTTCATGAAAATCAGCATTTCATAATCATTTCAAAGTTTCTTTACGTGGCTGTTGAGTTACCCAACTATACTGTCTTTCTCAAGAGGACTATTACAAAGAAATATGGTTGTTAAAGTGGTATTCAGTATTTTAGGTGAATTTCATTATCAGATTAAGAAAAATGGCAATTTTCCGGAAAAAAAAAAAAAGAAACTTCTCACTCTCCACAGAACCAGCATATAAAACTCTTTCTTCACTTGTTTCCATCATACAAGCCACTGTCAACATCATCTGTGGAGAAAACACTATTTGGAATTTTAATCTTAGTAACTATCACATGGCATAACGCATGAATGGCTTCCATTTTTTAATCCATCACACATCACACACACACATTCATCACACACACACATTCTGATGTGTGAATGACACATCAGCTTAGTGTCATTCCCTACTTAAACCACTTAACAAACAGGTAAATACAAACTCAAATTCAAATTTGTAATTAACACTGCCAGGCAACCAGATTTAGTTATACTGGATCTTTATATATAATGCCGAAAAGTGTTAACAGAGCAGGCCTGAGACTGTCTGTCCTCAGAAAAGCCTGACTATGTAGTTGACCCTTAGCTGGCACCTGGGAATACAGATTTTGGGAGAGTTACAACCACTGGCAGAACTGATAAGAGCAGCTCACTGTGCTTAAACTGCACAAACTATAGTTTATGCTAAACACTTGCTTTTCTTCAGGAGGTCTGGAATTTTGGTACATGCCAGGTACAGGATGCCTATGTAACCATCCCACAATAAAAACCTTGGGCACCGAGTGTCTAATCGCTTTCCTGGTAGACATTTCCTTATATTGTTACAATTCAATGCTGGAGGTAGTAAGCATCTCCTGTGTGATACCACTGGGAGAGAACCCTTGGAAGCTTGTGTCTGGTTTCCTTCAAACTTTGTTCCATGTGCCTTTTACCTTTGCTGATTTTGCTTTGTATCATTTTGCTGTAATAAATTATAACTGTGAGTACAACTATACCCAAAGTCCTTATGGATCCTCCTAGCAAATCACCTAGAGGTTTTCTTGAGAACCCACGACGCAACACAAAAGGCAAATTCACTGGTGTAGTAAAGAGGTATCTATGCCAAAAAAAATTATATATAAAAATAATTTATTTATATACATTCTTTAATAATAAATCTTTATTTAAAAAATCTTTAACAGAGGCCAGGCATGGCGGCTCATACCTGTAGTCCCAGCTACTTGGGAGGCTAAAGTGGGAGGACTGCTTGAGCCTGGAAGGCAGAGGTTGCAGTGAGCCAAGACTGTACCACTGCACTCCAGCCTGAGTAACAGAGTAAGACCCTGTCTCAAAAAAAAAAAAAAAAAAAAAAAAAAAAATTAAATAGAAATGTAAAGTTACAAATTCTTAAAAGCATAACTTGGGGTCCCAGAATTAAAGGTCACTGAGATATACAAAAGCTTCTTCTAAAATTAACATAGGGCTTGTGGCTTCCTTCATTACTAGTTAAGTTTTCTGAAGATAATATTTAGATTAATAATTCTAGCTTATCTTTACATCACCACTGCACCCAAGGTATCCACACTAAAAAATCTTTTACAGGCTCTTCAGTGTATACAGATAGTAAAGCAAACGCCATAAACACAAGAGGTCATTTTCCAAGTTCATCCTAAATTAATTTAAGAAATGATTTTATTTATGTATAAGGTTAAGGTCTGTTTGCTAAAATCTACAGCAAAATCAAAACATTTCCTACTGAACAGCACATATGAAAAGATATTCTAAGGTATACCCTTCACTGAAGAAAAAAAAATCATTTACAAGATTATAAAAGTCCACTTTGTTACCAACGATTATAATAAGATCGAGACTGAAAAATGTGTAAGAGACTAAAAAAGAGCAGAAATAAGCATTTCACTAAAAAGATAAAATCCTAGGGATACTATTCAATTTTATGAAATGACACATGATTTGTTTATCTTTTTTAAGTCAAGGAAGAATTACTGTTTACAAATATAGATTTTATAATTTTTTTTTTTTAATTACCTATATAAGACCTAAAAAAAAGAAACCTTGAAGGGAAATTAAGCTGAAAAGCCAAACTATAGTTTGGAAAGTTAGCCACCTTATTCTCTATTAAAATATCCCTACAATTTTTATGGCATTTCCTTCATTTACTAAAAGTGCCCTTTATATTTCTAATAAATTTAGCATTTAATCACCCTGAACTACCTCTGTTAGTTCACTTAAACAGCTTTTATGGTCTCACAATTTATTGTTGTAACCTTTTCTGAACAAAAAAAGTCCTCTCTGAAGAAAGCAACTAGTATGAATCAGCAGTGGTTTTAGAATGGTTACCTCTTTATTCAATCATCTCAACATTAAAGGGAAACAGACAGACAATAATATCCAAAAGTAATGCACTCACCTAATGTCTAAGAACCATCTGATTCTAACCAAAGTTCAGGGGTTCAGTTTAGGTTCAGTTTGTCCCTGGAAGCCCTTTCTGTTTCACTGTGAGAGTACCAGATTAAGACTATCCTTGTGACCCAGAAGTAATCTATCTAAATACTCTCCCATCAAATTACTAACCAGGTCCAAGCCTACTTAGTTTCCAATATCAAACAAGATTAGGCACGTTCCAGGGTGGTGTAGCCATAGAAAATCTACCTAAATATTCTATGGCTTTTAACATATAGGTTCACTTATCACACCTTAATATATTGGGTTTTGTCAGAAAGGGACAGAACTCATAACTTTGAAATGCAAATCAGATATGATTGAGGGAATAAAATAACTGCAAAATGATTTCACCATCCTACTAACTAAAAAAAAAAAAAAAAAAAATATTTTAAATGAAAAAAATATTTCTCTCCCTATTTCCTTGAAGACATGAGTCAACAACTCTAGCTGATCAGGTAAAAATCTTAATACCCAAAGAAACCAGGTATAGGGTACAGGCCAACTTTATCCTAAAAATGAACATATGTTAATCTTTAAAAAAAAAAAAAATAGAAGCTAAAGAAAAACTCTGAGATGTTAACTGTGGACAACCAGTTTTCTCTTTGTTTTCAATTCTTTCCCAATTTTTATATTTACTTTGGTAGCACTGTTTTCTATTACCAATCCCATCTACCCTGTACCTGGTTTCTTTGGGTATTAAGAAGTAAAACTTCTTTTACTCATTAACATTGGTTAAAGTAAAACACAATAAAGTAAAATATTAACTTCTACAATTCAAGTTAATAAATAAGACTAGGATTACTATATTTAAATAGAGCCTATAAATTTCAAAGTATCTTAGGACATGCTATTACATTCTACTTTAGAAAGCTCCTAAAATATGATAAATTTTACTTAAATTGGTAAATATGAATAAATAAACAACACATATACACACACAATGCAACTGTCAATTACAGTGTTAACCACCTTGTTAATTATTTAAGAACACTGTCAGTGATTCATGATACAAATTTAGGAAGGTAACATCATTTTCTGAGAAAAGTTTTAGCTGTCCCATATTTATTTATTTATTTTGTTTGTTTGTTTGTTTGTTTTTGAGACGGAGTCTCGCTCTGTCGCCCAGACTGGAGTGCAGTGGCCGGATCTCAGCTCACTGCAAGCTCCGCCTCCCGGGTTCACGCCATTCTCCTGCCTCAGCCTCCCAAGTAGCTGGGACTATAGGCGCCCGCCACCTCGCCCGGCTAGTTTTTTGTATTTTTTTAGTAGAGATGGGGTTTCACCGTGTTAGCCAGGATGGTCTCGATCTCCTGACCTCGTGATCCGCCTGTCTCGGCCTCCCAAAGTGCTGGGATTACAGGCTTGAGCCACCGCGCCCAGCTAGCTTTCCCATATTTAAGTATGGGGAAATATTTCATTAATAATTATGGTATATGAAAAAAGTAAATGTTTATAGGGTAGAGAAAAATTGAAACCAAAAATAAAAAATTATTATAAACCAAAACTAGAATTGACCAGATGCTGACTTTTAGGAAAGGAAAAAAAAAAAAAAAAAGAACAAAGAAAACTTAGAAGAATTAAGGAAAATTAACTGTGCACTTCTCATGATACATTATAATTATTTTTTGTCAAGAACTTCTGATCAAGATTGCACAGTATGTTAAGAATAAATGCTTGGAGCAAGAGATGAAACTCAGTTCCACATTTCTTTAGTCTCAAGCTTTTCACAAATACAGTCATTTCTCCTATCAACCAGTTGATTTATAAACTACTGAATGACTGAAATCCTTTTTTTTTTTTTTTTTTGGTGGAAATAAGGAATCTACAAATCTGAAGTAAATCCAATTTTAAATTCAATTGTTAAAGAGACACATAAGAAAAAACACTTGGAGATGCCAAAGTTGATATAATAAAATAAAAATACATAAAATATGATTTATATATTGAAACACTTTAAAGTATTTAACAAGAATTATTCTCACTCAACCTCATGTTTAATCTATTCTTAAATAGTATTTGGGAAAGTTTATATAGAAGGAATTTATTTTATTTATGGGATACATAAGAAGATACAATAGTTCTCAAATAGAATGATATTCATTTGTCAGTTCATGTATAAAATTATCACAGGGTATAATTATAAAAGTAATAGATTAAAATATATAAAAAACAAAGAAGCTACCATTATAATATGTTTCTTAAAATTCCAAACTTAAAAAGGTATGCATTACATTCATCCTAAAGGTAAACAAATATCATAAAGGGAAAGGAAGTTCTCATGTACAAAGGAGACATCATCACCAAGAGTTGAAGAGTACTTGCAGTTCCCGAATTGAGTTATTTTAGTTTAGTCAGCCTTTAACTACCTTCATATATAAGCATTTTCAAATATAACATTATAGGATTTGGAGAATTTTCTAAGTATAAACAATTAGATTCAGATTAGAGAAACTATAATTGCCATTTCCAAATTTTAATCAATCAAATTACCTAAATCAGGTAAATATTAAAAGTATTGTGTGAAGACATAACAGCTACAGAATGTAGAAGACAAAGAACTGTAAAAGCTTTGTATCGTAATAGTTAGAATACTAAATGTACAGCATTACCACTGAAAATTTTTTCTAAAATACTTAAAAACTAATCTATTTGGACTAGTAAATAAAGCAGGTCCCAAAAGCTGCTCAAAATGTATTAACACTTGTCAAATAAACAAGTCAATGACAAATATGAGACCGTAAGGTATTCATTCCTAACTCCAAAACAAGTTAGGTTAAACTATGGCAAGTATCAATGTTATGATAAATACAACAATAAACCCTCATTGTAGCAGTTAAGAAATTATAAATACTGTCACAAAAACATTCAAAGGAACTGAAAACCATCTGAAAATCTGATTGAAAAAACTTATGACTACAGGAATAAACTGTATTTCATCTATTTTAAGGTATCCTTTTTTCACACGTTTTATGTTATTTATTTATTTTTGTTATTGCTGTTGAGACAGAGTCTTACTCTGTCGCCCAGGCTGGAGTGCAGTGGCGTGATCTCCACTCACTGCAACCTCAGCCTCCCGGGTTCAAGCGATTCTCCTGCCCAGCTTTCTGAGTAGCTGGGATTACAGGTGTGCGCCTCCATGCCTGGCTAATTTTTGTATTTTCAGTAGAGATGGGGTTTCACCACGTTGGTCAGGTTGGTCTCCACCTCCTTACCTTGTGATCTGCCCGCCTCGGCCCCCAAAGTGCTGGGATTACAGGCATGAGCCACCAGACCTGGCCACATTTTAATATATGAAGTCAGAATAGCCAATGACCTGGTTTTATGTCAAGTTATTGCAGACAGTTATTTTTCCCCTCATCCAAGAGCACTATGAATTGAGAAAACTCTGAATTCTGGTCTCAAGGTTTCTTTGGACACTACTGGCAGTATGAATTTGGACTGTGAACTTGAATCAGTACCAATTTACACTTCAAATTCTCAGGGAAGGCTGTTTGTATCTTTACTCTCCACTCACTGACAAGGTTGAGACGTGGGCGTTCCCTCTGTGTTCCTTTCTGTGGGGACAATTCACATACTTTTACATAATGGGTGTAGCCTTTCAGTTTTCCAACTTTATAACACGGCCGCCACCTTGAGTGTTTTCTTTTTCCCCTCAGTGGGACATAAAATAATGATGCATTTTAAAACTGACAGCAACTTAGAATTAATTATGATAAAACTGCTTCTCCCTACTAAAATGATAAAAAGTAACAGCAGCAAATATTAACAATTAATTTGCTATATTAAGCTAATAAAGAAAATAAAAATGAAGTTGTAAATACCTGTCATTTGTATACACTCTCAAAAGTCTTCTATCAAAATCACTTTCATATCTAAACCTCTCATCCATTTCTTCACTTACTTCAGGATCTTGGCCTGGTCTATGATACCGTCTATCAAAAACACGATCCTCATTAAATTTGTGAAATCTTCTATCTGGAATGCCAGCCTTGCTTGCAAACCTCTGATGTTTTAGGTTGGAAATGCCTACTTCTTCATTTGCTTTTTTAATAATTCTTCTATTCCTTACTTCGAGTTCATCATCTAGTCGTCTTTGGTTCAGAAGTTCTTCATATGCCTCTGAAGGAGTTAAGACATCTTTTCTAGGACCCTCTGAATTTTCGCAAGATGTATGTTTTTGTGAAGTTAAATCAGGCTTAACTTGACCAATAGGTTTTTTATTTCTTTGACTCTTGGGCTGTTCAATTAAAAAAGAAAAAAGAAACAAAACTTGATGAGAAACTATCTCTCATAAGGTAATTAAACCCTCAATTTATACTTAGTCTATCATTTTAACTCTGATGTTTGTTTAATCACGCATATATATATATATATGTTTTTACATGAATGTTCATATAAGCTTTACTTGTAATAGCAAAAGCCAGAAATAACTCAAATGTCCATCAACAGGGGAATGGATAAACAAGCTGATACAGCCATGCAATGGAACATTACTATGCAACAAAACTGAATGAATTATCCATACATTCAACAACACAAATGAACCTCAAAATAATCATACCGAGTGAAAGAAGCCACACCCCCAAAACTAGTATATCTTGTATGATCCATTTATATTAAATGATCAAATGTAAAGTAGTCTAGGGTGATAGAAGTCAGGTCAGGAAGATCTGGAGACAGTGTGGGAATAAGAGGAGGACAGTGAGGACACACAGATTCCAAAAGGTCCCAGAACCACTTTGGGGGATATGGGATAGGCTCGTTATCTTGATTGTGGTTTACATATTCTAAAACCCATCAAATTGTACAGTTTATGAAAAGTTAGTTTATTAAATAAAAATTCTAGGTGGAGGCCAGTGGACTGATTGAGCCTGGGAGTTCAAGACGAGCCTAGGCAACATTAATCGCCCATATATTTTTTTTTAGAAAAAAAAACTTGAAGAAAATTTTACCTTTCCGTGGCAGGGCACGGAGGCTCACGCCTATGATCCCAGCACTTTAGGAGGCCGAGGCGGGTGGATCACGAGGTCAGGAGTTCAAGACCAGCCTGACCAACATGCTGAAACCCCATCTCTACTAAAAATACAAAAATTAGCCAGTCGTGGTGGCAGGCACCTGTAATCCCAGTTACTCCGGAGGCTGAGGCAGGAGAATCACCTGAAGCCAGGAAGCGAAGGTTGCAGTGAGCTGAGATTGTGCCACTGCACTCCAGCCTGGGTGACAGAGCAAGACTCCATCTCAAAAAAAAAAAAAAAGAAAGAAAAGAAAGAAGGACAGGATAAACTAAATGCAAATTCCTATCCTAGGAGATATTACTTCAAAATATTTCAAATTAAATTCTCAACACAAAGGATACAGAAAGTGGTAAATGTTTTGAATGGTTTGGCCCCAGATACATCAATCATCCTTTTTTTTTTTTCCAGACCAGGTTTCGCTCTGTCACCCAGGCTGGAGCACAGTGACGCAATCTTGGCTCACTGCAACCTCTGTCTCCCAGGTTCAAGCAATTCTCCTGCCTCAGCCTCCCAAGTAGTTGGGATTACAGGCACCTGCCACCAAGTCCGGCTAATTGATCCTTAAATTTTGAAAAAAAAAAAAAGTATATATATATATATATAGAGAGCTAGGAATTGTCAACATAAAAACTCATTTAAATTTTTAAAAATAAATGAAAATCACTTAACAAAACTGATCTCTAAAATTAAATCTCCCTAATTACATGTTAAAAGTTCTTCAATATGAGATAAAACAACTTTCAAAACTAAACATTTAAATGTCCTGTGTTTGGTTTAATTTGGCTTAATTTTGCAAGTATTTACAAAAAAAAAAAAAAAGTAAAATGTCTAAAATAGAAAAACCTTTTCAAGTACAAAATATTCAACATGTGGTAGTACAGATTTACTTCAAAAGCAAAACCTACCTCAGTACTCTTTTCCACCTGCCTGAACTTTTCACTGGATTCTTCCTTACCCCTGAGAAACTGATTGTATTCTTTGTTACGTTCAAGTTTCAACCTTTCCTTAAAATAAAAATCAAAAGGCAGTGTTAACTTCACCTTCAGGAAAAAAAATACCTCAATGTCATATCGGAATGTCAAATCTGAATCATACATATCAGAACTCTTACCCAGAATCAAGCTTTACTAATAATTTCAAGGACAAATGTCACTGAAAGGTATGGGAGAAGTCGGAAGAGGTTTGAGGACACCCATACAGCTCCCCAGGTCTTTTTTGTCACGTAAGAATATGCACGACTACATGCTTTGGTCCATTAACACATGAGGTCTCTAATAGAAGGGAGTTGCTTTGTTCATGAAACATCTCCATTTTACACTCCAATAGTTAACAGAGCTTAGATGACATTTTCCAAAGAGCCATGCCACATAAATCCATAGATTGCAGGTTTGATTCCCAACAGCAATCCTAGACAAACCAGGTGTATTCTGCCAAAAGCATTCAGAGATAAATCTCTCCCACTAGTAAATATGATGATTGTGTTTGCCAAGAGAACTGTCATTAGCATGTTTCCAAAGAGATATGATGGGGTTACCTTCCTTCTTTCCTTCTCAAGGACACCTCCCTCTCCTAATGCCCCAACCCACTCCCTGAAGCACCTGCAGCTAACCATTTCCTTTCCAAGGTTAAAAAGGATCCTTTATATTTTAAACTTAAAAAGGCAAAATTATCATAGATTATAAAACATTATAATGAAATGTTCTGTTAAAGCACAAATATGTAAGATTAGAAAATGTTCTTAAATTTTAACATTTCCCGTGTCACTAAAACAACACAATCTAAAAACGTATTAAAGAAACTAGGTCAGCCGGGTGCGGTGGCTCACGCCTGTAACATCAGTACTTTGGGAGGCTGAGGCGGGTGGATCACGAGGTCAGGAGTTCGAGACCAGTCTGGCCAACATTGTGAAACCCCACCTCTACTAAAAATACAAAAAATTAGCCAGGCGTGGTGGCAGGCGCCTGTAATCCCCTGCCTCCAGCTACTCAGGAGGCTGAGGCAGGAGAATCACTTGAACTGGGGAGGCGGAGGTTGCAGTGAGCCAAGACCGTGCCACTGCACTCCAGCCTGGGCGACAGGGCGATACTTTGTCTCAAAAAAAAAAAAAGAAAAGAAAAGAAACTAGGTCTGTCTTTTGAAATTTATTAACTGTCAATTTTGTCTTATATACTATTTCATGATCTCTGATATACTCTGGTGAGACTGAGTCACTACGAGAGGTGTACAGTGCTTTATCACTTTCACCATGAAGGAACATGCACGTGTATTAATGGAGTGACAGAATCACACATTCAAAGAACCCTTACCCTCACCCGACATAAAAGCTCACTATAATTTCACATCCACTCATTCCAATAACTGTGTTACATAGCATAAACTTTACAGTCAGAAACCCATGGTGAAAAAAATGAATTCTGAATATTCAGTTAAGTATAACTGAATACAGCAACAGAATCAACATATTAAAGAAATATACAATTATATGGTTACAAATGTGTTCAAGAAAATTTTTTTAAACAGCATAAACATGATTCCATGGATTTTTGAAAAAGAAATATATTCAAGTATGGAGAAATGATGTGATCTTCCATTTGCATTTAAATCAGCAGTATGTTCTTTTATGATTTTGATGCCTGGGAAAACTGCTACCCACAATAACTACTCCTATCCACCTACCTTAGCAGATAACCTCTCACCAATAGGAAGAGAAACTCCCAAAGTAGATGGATCTGTTTCACTCGTAGATAGAAAATTTGTCTGTATATATACACATCAAAAAAATATATTACCTAATTGCCTTTATAAAATATGTTGCATAAATGTGTCTTTGCATTCTATATTCTAACCTAGTATTACATTATGCAAAGCAAACGAATGAAATGGAATGAAGACAGAAACTACAAATCTATATAGACCATACCAAAAGCATTTGGAAAAAAGAGAATTTTCTTCCAATCAACAACTTCCTGAAAGGGAAAATCAGGCCTTAATTTTCATTTGCAATATATATATGTCTATTGATTCAAGATGATTAGAAGCACGAAGAAAAACTTTCCCAATTTATATTCGTCTTCTAAGCACATACTCTTCATTATCAGTGCTCTACTGTCTTTTTGTTCTCAAGGCAAATTTAAACTTCCTCACAAATACCTTAATGCATGCCACAACAGTTTTTTTCTATTTTTCCTATAATTATGTGAGTGAATATCTACTGAAATGCCAATAGATATAAATTATGAATGTTGTTTATGTGTTCCTCCAATCTTGTTCATTAAGCATTTAAGTAACGCAGTGTAGTAGAGGCAGCATTAGACTAGCAGTCAAAAGACCTAGGATCTATGACTAGCCCAAGCATTTATTAGTTATGTAACACTGAGGAAGTCACTTAACTTCTCTGACAGACACTTTCTTCTGTAAAATGAGAATAGTACCTGCTCTGCCTACCTACCAAAGCTGGTATAAGGATGAAGGAGGATAAAAAATATAAAATCCCTTTGAAAGCTATAAAGAAAATACAAAGGACTGGTTAAAAAAAAAAAAAAATACACATGATCCCCAACTGGTAAAAAAAATACATATGATCTCCAACTTTCTGGTACTGTTACTTAGTAGTCAAATAATTTGGAATAATGTACTTCACTTCACTTCAGTTTCCTTGTCTGTAAAACAGAAATAATGTCATCTACACATCACTAGGTTATAAGGATTAAATCAATCAATAATTGTCAATCTGCCTAATTCCATGCCTTTTACTTATTCACTAAACAAGCAATTAGCAACCATCTAATACTATGCAGGTACTATTTTCAGGTGGTAGGGATACAAATATATTTTCCCTATATTCAAGGGATTTACAATTCAGTTGCAGAAACAGATATGTAAGCAAATAACCACAAAACAATGTATTAACTACTACAATAGCGTTGTATTCAAAACATTATGGAAAGAGAGTAATTAGCAAAACTCAGTGATTAATAAAGTTTCATTAAATCTGGCCAGGCAGGGTGGCTCATGCCTGTAATCCTAGCAGGTTGGGAGGTCGAGACAGGTGGATCACTTGAGCTCAGGAGTTCAGACCAGCCTGGGCAACAGGGCGAAACCCCGTCTCTACTAAAAACACAAAAAATTAGCCGGGCTTGGGGCCGCGCGCCTGTAGTCCCAGCTACTTGGGAGGCTGAGGCAGGAGAATCCCCTGAACCTGAGAAGTGGAGGTTTCAGTGAGCCAAGATCAGCACCACTGCACTCTAACCTGGGTGATAGAGTGAGACTCTGTCTCAAAAATAAATAAAGTGTCATTAAATCTGAATTTACAAATGAGTTGTGCTACAAAAGCTAATTTGAAAGTTGGCTGTATGGAACTCTAAACTTATCTGACAAAGAAAAAATAAGACACATGACCAGATCCCTGAGTGATTTTACCTCCTATATACTGAAGTACATTATACACCTAATTATTTTGTAGAGTTATAAATGCATGAAAAACCCATTCACAGTTCCAACCAGGAAGATAGATTTAACATCCTCACTCCTTCATTGGGCAATTTCCCATTCCAAACATGGGTCAAGAATGATGTTCGAAATTTTCAATAAAATGAAAAGAATAAACAATAACAACAACATAGGCTGGGAGTGGTGGCTCATGTCTGTAATCCCAGCACTTTGGGAGGCCAAGGCAGAAGGGACACTTGAGCCCAAGAGTTCGAGATCAGTTTGGGTATTTAAAAAAAAAAAAAAAAAAAAACTTTTTTTTTTATTATTATACTGTCTCTATCAAAAAAAATTTTTTTAATTCTTAAAAAAAGAACAACATAGTGAGTTTTTTCAAAAAGCTAAATTTTAATCATTCATTCATTCACTCATTCATTCAATAAATACTGAGTGCCTACCATGTGCCCAAACTCTCTGATGCATTTGGGACTGAAAAAAACAAATAAAGATTCCTGCCCTCCAAAAGCATACATTCAAGCTGGGGAAAATGAAAAAGAAATAATAAACATAATGAAGAGTAATTATACAGCATGCTAGAAGGTAATAATTACTGTAACAAAAAGGAAATTAAAAGGACAGGCTACAGATAGTGCAGGTTTATCAGGCATGAGGGTGGGAAGAACAAAAATCAAGAATTCTCTTTTGGACATGGTCTACATAAGATAATAGGTAGATTTCAAAGTGAAAATGTGAATTATGCAGCCAGCTAGAAAAGTCTGAAGTTCAGGATGGAGGTCTGGGCTGGAGATATTAATTAACTGACCCAATTTAAAAACTGTTCCCGTGAGAACATGTCTTTTCTGTGTTTAGACGGTCAAGCATCTTTTATCCTAAAAACAGGAAATCATCTCTGGGCAGGAAGGGCTCAGGAAAAAAAAAAATTAATTAAAACAGGAAAAAAGATGGTAGTTGTTTGTTTTAATAACTCTTCTTGGCAAAATTAAAAGATTTGATTTGATTTTCTTTTTTTAACTCAAATATCCATGCAATCCAAGTCTGGAAGCCACAAGAGATATGAGTGGGACTTGGAAACCATACATATTTCAGGGGGTCCAGGAAGCTACAGCCAGCTCCCTATATTCTGTGTAGTTTTATTTTTCTCTTGCTTTCCCTTCCATTCCCACCTTCTCAAACGTGAACAAAAGACTCTCTCTAATTTTAAGGAAATACTGCTCCTCTACAAGACTATATTCTTTTTTCTTTTTTTTTTTTTTGAGATGGAGTCTCACTCTGTCGCCCAGGCTGGAGTGCAGTGGCCTGATCTCGGCTCACTGCAAGCTCCGCCTCCAGGGTTCATGCCATTCTCCTGCCTTAGCCTTCCGAGTAACTGGGACTATAGGCACCTGCCACTACTACAGGCGCCTGCCACCACGCCAGGCTAATTTTTTTGTATTTTTAGTAGAGACGGGGTTTCACCGTGTTAGCCAGGATGGTCTCGATCTCCTGACCTCGTGATCCGCCCACCTCTGCCTCCCAAAGTGCTGGGATTACACGCGTGAGCCACCATGCCTGGCCGACTATATTCTTAATAATCTAAAAAACTGGCCAGGTGCGGTGGCTCATGCCTGTAATCCTAGCACTTTAGGAGGCTGAAATGGGCAGATCACAAGGTCAGGAGTTTGAGACCAGACTGGCCAATAAGGTGAAACCCCAGCTCTACTAAAAACACAAAAAAATTAGCTGGGCGTGGTGGTGGACGCCTGTAGTCCCAGCTACTTGGGAAGCTGAGGCAGAAGAATCGCTTGAACTCGGGAGGTGGAGATTGCAGTGAGCCAAGATCGTACCACTGCACTCCAGCCTGGGCGACAGAGCAAGACTGTCTCAGAAAACACACACACACACACACACAAACAAATAAAAAAATCTAAAAAAACACTCCTTCACATCCCTTTGAATTTAAAGATTTCTACTTTCATGAAGGCAATTTCTTCTTATGTCCCCCACCACTATCTTTTTAAAAAATCTTACCTAGGGAGTAATGCAAAACCTACAAGAGAAAATAGTAAATATCTGATACCAGAAGAAAACTCCACCTAAGAAGAAGAGGTAGCGAAGGGGAAGATAATGAGGTATAAGCCCAGGGAGTCAGGCTGGAACATGAAAGACATGTGCCATGCTAAGGAATTTGAATTTTTATCCTGGAGTGAAAATTAGCACAAGGAAATCAGTTAACAAGTTGAGCAGCAATTTAAGACAATAAGATGACAGTCTCTACATGCAGAACTGTCTTAAAACACAGTTACCATGCTCTTCACAGGCTATTTAAGAAAGTATGATACTTATCACTACCTATCACATATAACCAGTTAAAAATCCACCGCCTTCTAATTTGATCCTATCCTATACACATCGTTATTCCTTACTACTCTCAAAAAGAATGATACTCTGACCCACTCAGGCTGGTAAAGCTAATATGCCTCATTCATACAAAGCTAAAGTCTACCCTCTGGGTCCCCCTTTACTCTATGCTCTCCATCTGAAAAGCTTTCTCACTTCGATTCTCTCTCTAGATCATCCAAATCTAGATTGCCTCACAAAATAGAAATTCCCACTATGAGGACTTTCTTGATCATTATATCCTTCTTGTAGTTACCACTTTCTGAATTGTATGAATGCTATCTCTACAACTAAATTCTAAGCCTCTTGAAGACAGGATGCATACCTGATACATCTTCATAATAAGTGTTTAAAATACGTTAGTTGAATGGTGAATCCGTGAGATTCTTTTTAAAACCAGTTTTGTAAAACCATAAACTGTTTCTCTTTGTTTTCTAATATAAATGGACAAATGTAATTTACAGATTTTGTTGCAAAAACAGAGTAATCCAAATTCTGACAACATGTAGTTCAAATATCTTAGATATTCTACTACTCTATTAATCTTACTGTGATTAGCATAATTTAAGAAACGAAAAATTGCATGCTAAAAACAGACTTAACTGCAGAATATTCAAAAAGAATGCATAAGAAAGCAATAAACAAATGCAAAGCAGGAATCAAAAGTAATGACTATATTAACAGAAAATTATAATGTGTACGCTGTCATCTGCTAAAAGCAAGAATACAAAGTGGTGCCATTCAAACATCTCAAAATCACAAATGAACCCATTTTCCTAATTGGTTTGAATCTCATAAATGCAAACAATTGCAAGCTACTAGATCATAAAAAAAAAAAGAGAGAAAGCAAAAACTGAAGGAGGACATTTTGCAGACAACCCTACCTTTCTTTTCCCTTGTGTAATGCCCTAAAGTCAAGGGAAACAAACCATTGACAACGTGTATTCAGTCAAAGTTCATTCTCTCCGTGTGTAAATCAGAATAAATAAGAGACAGTTTGTACATTTGGAACAAACATAAAGCAGTAAAAAATTAAAGAATATCTTGAGATCACAACAAACATCATGATTGTTTATAATAATTTTATAATCTAAATTTAAAACTTACAATAAAGCTTTACGTCGGCCATTATATAATTTAACAAAAACACTAAAGAGTTCTACTAAGTAAAACATGATATCATAAAACAAAAGCTTTAGTGGCTAAATAATTAAATGTAATTGTATAAGCTTGGCTCATAGGAAAACAATTAGCAACTAGAACTCCACATGTCATTTTAATACATAGTTGGGGGGTGTAGAAGAGAGGGAAACCATGATTGAACTACTTCAAACCATGACAACTTTACAGAAAACATGAAAAACCATAATTAACGATCTCACTTAAAATTAGAATCCACTGCCTTAGTCAAAAGGTCAAAAGTCTGTATTAATCTATGGCGCCAGTTCTCAGCAATATTTTTTCTCTATCAATGTCATATATGCCACTTAACTTTGACTATACTACTACTTTGCTAGTACCACTGAAAACCTAAACATTAACACATATGACTAATACCTTATGAAAACAAATTTAGGAGCTGAATTCTGAAACATTAAACCCAACTCATTAATAGAACTCGTTACCTGAGTAAGATAACGTCTGTAATCTTGCCGCAATTCTTCTTTTAATTTATGTTTCTTCCGTTCATAGTCGTCCCCAAGTGGTAAACTTAATCCATAATCAATTCCTAGAAAAAAAACAACTACTTAATATAATTCATTTTCAAACCAGTCTCAAAGTTCTACTTCCTGTAACAAAGCACAGTAAGAAGGAACACAATTATGCTGATTCGGAGACTAGGATTAGGGTAAGTTTTTTACTAAAATGTCTCAATAGATAATACATTCACATAATCAAAAATATTATCAAAAATATCATTCTCATCCATGAGCCCTAGCCACCCTGTTCTCCTGTCCAGAACAACAAACATTTTTATTTCTTGTCTCCATGCAGAGAGTTTTTTAATACATCTATAAACAGATACTTTAATATTATCATATACATATTTATATGCATGTGTGCATTACATTTACTTTTTCCCCCATTAAGATAAGTAGTCCAGCATTGTTTGGCATCTTGCTTTCTCAAGAACAGCAAAATTAAAGCAAAGCTAATTATCTTTACTTCTTCACTTAATTATATACTAATTTCTATAAAAATAAATACCAACAACAATTTTAATGCATCATTTTCAGTCTAAGAAAACCAGTAACATGATTTTCTTAGCATATAAGAATATCGTTAATATAACATGTTTCTGAGAAAAAATTATTAGGGCCATGTGTTGCTTAGGATGACATTTCTTTTTTTTTTTAGTTTTCTACCAAAGAGCATTCAGATAGGATGAAATTCCTAAAAACTTCTGAAGTTAAACCACTTCTAATTTCACAAAAATGGATATTAATTTTTATTGTGGTAAAATATATATAATATAAAACCTACCATTTTAATCATTTCAAGCATACAATCCAGTGGCATTAAGTACATTCACAATGTTGTACAATCATCACCACTATCCATTTCCAGAATTTTTTCATCATCCCAAACAGAAACTCCATAAATGCATGTTAATTTTTGAAGAAAAATTTTGAATTTGAGTAGTGTTTCCTTACACAAAATTTAAAAATCAAATTACATTTAGGGATGATGATGACTGTACAACTTGTAAATATACTAAAAACCATTGAATTGTAGACTTTAAATAGGTACGTTATGGTGTATAAATTATATCTCAAGAAAGCTATCAAAAATCAAATTATATACTTTTCAAATCTTCAATAATAAAATACTATATCAAGAAGCATAGACATTAGATGAGTATTTAGATTTCTGAAGCTTCATTCCTTTTTTAGTTCCACTATACACATAATACTATAGCATTAAAAAATTATCATTTCTAAACAAAATAAAACTTGTCTTTTTTTTTTTTTTTTTTGAGACAGGGTCTTGCTCTGTCACCCAGGCTTGAGTACAGTGGCGTGATCATGGCACAATGCAGCCTCAACCTCCTGGCCTCAAGCAATCCTTCCATCTCAGCCTCCTGAGTAGCCAAGACTACAGGCATGAGCCACCACACCCGGCCAAAACTTTCCTTAAAGATTCAGCTATGAGCACTACAGATGAAATAAAATTTGACTGTAGCTTATAAACTGATATAAAAAATCACCATTTGTGCCTTATTTCTCACAATGTAGCTGAATGATGGGAACTTTTCAAAAATGTGTCATATCACTGCTTTACTACATCACTGAAACATTTCAGGCAGGGAAAAGACCAGCGTAATATAAACATAAGCGGATGTTTATGGATTCTTACAGAATACTAAAATCCACTTACCGCTATCAACACTGGAATTCTCTTTATAAACATTTCTGGCCTATTCAACTCCTTGATGATAGAGCGTGTAACAGAGGATTCCTTAGGGACACCTCTTACACATGCTTCTAACTCTCTTCCAAAAGAAACTAAAGCATTCCATATGCTGGGAATTTTAAATCATCCTAGAAAGGAACTGTTTCCTTTTGAAGGAATCTAAACCTTTTTTTAAAGATACAGAATTTAAGCCTAAGGAGAGAAAGTTTCGATTCTCATGTTCAGAATGGAACATCATATATAAAACTAAACTATAAAATCTATGAAGGCAAGGTCCACACACTATTCAATTTTATAATGCTGGCACATAACTTTAACCCAAGAAAATGTTCATCGAATAAATCTGCAAATGAATATATGCATGAGTGCCTGAGCCAGAGAAAGAAATGAGAAAAGGTGAGGGGGAACAATATACTATACTTAATATTCCATTTCTCCTGTTAGCGGTCTGACTGCACAGAGTTAGTTACCAAAGTTACATATCACTAGTCACACAGGGTCACAATGGATGTTCTATTATGCCAAGGAGAAAAAGACAACAATGCTGCCAGGATGATGCCAACACACTGCCTTCCCATCCAGGAACAAGCAATTTACAAATTTACAAAAAGCATATGTTTAAGGTGGCTTTTACTGCTGTTTTTCAATTCTACTGGGTGGGTTTATGTGGAAGAATGGAAAGAAAAACATAATTCATTTTCATTTAAATTATTACTCACATATACATATATATATATATATATATATATATATATATATATATATATATATATATATTTTGAGAAGAAGTCTCGCTCTGTTGCCCAGGTTGGAGTGCAGTGGCGCAATCTTGGCTCACTGCAACCTCCGCCTCCCGGGTTCAAGTGATTCTCCTGCTTCAGCCTCTCAAGTAGCTGGGATTACAGGCACCTGCCACCCCTGGCTAATTTCCATATTTTTAGTGGAGACAGGGTTTCACCATATTGGCCAGGCTGGTCTCAAACTCCTGACCTCATGATCCGCCCACCTCAGCCTCTCAAAGTGCTGGGATTACAGGCATCAGCCACTGCGCCCAGCCTATTATTCATATTAAGTTAAAGTTTTATTTACTAACAGTATTTGCTTTTCACTATTAATTCAAATAGTATTATAAAATTGTCTTAACAATTTTATATAACAAAATATATATAAATATATAATCTCTTCTAAGTTATTTATAACTTTATTAATTTAATGTTTAGTCAACAGAAAACACTAACTTTTTCATTCTTATTTTTGTCGTCTTGTACCATTTTATGGCGTTAGAGCTAAGTCACAGATATAAAATTAGGAACTGTATAGAACAATGTAAATATCCTATTCTTTTAAACCATGCATTAACAGTAACATCTCAATTGACTTAATGAGCTAAGGAACACGGTGAGGCTTACTTATTGGGCTGTTGTCTTCTGGTGGATCTAGTAGCAAGTAAAGCATTCGTGTCACTTTAGGGTCATTTGAAGTGATGTCACTTCATCAAGTATAACATCAATGACCCTAAGATAGTTAACATTATACTTCAGAACTATAGTAATTAGAAGTAATTGGTTTCTATAGCAGTTATGGCTTACATAAAATACTTAAGACTAAAGTATATAACTTCTTTAAAATTAACTTACCTTCTAACAGGGCATTCATCATAATTACTCTATGAAACAGATTACCATGGAACTTTTACTTTCTTTTCATTATTATACTATCATAAAAAGCATTATGTAAAAATAATCGAAAGACAAATTATAGGACATAATAATAGGCCTTTACATAATGGGTGACTTACAAGGAGATGTGACTAATTGAGGAGACACTGCACTCTTAAATTACAGCTATAAAGGTATTACTACAAGGACCCATTTGACTCATACAAAATGAATAAAAACTGTAGAAGAGTATCTGTGATTTAGTTTACAACAGGATAAACCTAAGACAAAGAGGACTGATAATTAAAACTATAAGCCTGGGTGCTGTGGGTCACACCTGTAATCCCAGCACCTTGGGAGGCCGAGGTAGGTGGATTACTTGAGGTAAGGAGTTCGAGACCAGCCTGACCAAGATAGTGAAACCCCGTCTCTATGAAAAGCACAAAAAAAGTAGCTGGGTGTGGTGGCAGGCACCTGTAATCCCAGCTACTCAGGAGGCTGAGGCAGGAGAATCACTTGAACCCAGGAGGCAGAGGTTGCAGTGAGCCGAGACAGCACCACTGCACTCCAGGCTGGGCAACAGAGCGAGACTCCGTCTCAAAACAAGTAATTAAAACTATAATTAGACAGATGCAGTGGCACAAACCTATAGTCTCAACTACTTAGGAGCCAGAGAAGGGAGGATCGTTTGAACCCAAGAGTTCAAAACCAGCCTGGGCAACATAGCAAGACTCTATCTTTACAAAAAATTTAAAAATTAGTCGGGCATGGTGGCCTGAGCCTATAGTCCTAGCTAGTCGAGAGGCTGAGGCAGGAAGATACCCAGAGCCCAGGAGTTTTAAGCTACAGTAAGCTATTATGGTGCCACTGCACACCAGCCTGGATGACAGAGCAAGATCCTCTCCCTTAAAAAAACTGGGTGGTGGGGGGAACTATATGTTTTAGGACCTTCACAAATTTGTATCATTTTAAAAAGATTAATGGGAGCATTTAAAAGATTAATGTAAGTATTTCTCAACAATATTGATTATTGTTAATAACAGTAATTGTTGTTAAACAATAAGTTAGTAAGAATTTCTTTTAATGAAATAAACACAAATATTATGCCTAGAAACAGTTTAGGGAGATAAAAGATCTTTTATAGATCACTTTTAGGTGACTTTCTCTTAATATTACTAGTATGTAAGTTATTCTGACAAACTCCTTATTAAAGACATTGTTTCATTAGCTTATATGAACTAAATCATGTACATCCTACATGTAATAAAAAAACTGGACTGTTACTTTCTCTTGGCTTGGAAAAGAAAAAAGAAAAAAAAGTAAATGGCCTTTGCCTCTATTTCCTGGGAAGTAACCTCTAAATCCTTAAAATTTTCCACACAATGGGAAGGTCTTTATTATTCACGGTGGGCACCTTGGACCACACCTAATAGTTTACACTAACAAGGTAAATCATTGTGAGCCCCTAGTGGGTTTGACCTTAAAATTTACCCGATGATGGGAACATCTTTATTATTCACAGTGGGTACCCTGGACCACACCTAACAGTTTATACTAACAAAGTCAATCATTGTGAACCCCCAGAGAGTTTACACTACAGAGATGACAAAAATGGGAGCTGGTCATGCCAGAAAAACCAACCATGTGATTTGAGGGTTGGGCCTTTGTGCCAGGTGACATCAGCCAGGCGCATGGGGAATGAATGTAGCAGGGCTGGAGATCAAGCCAAGAAGCAATGATTCAACCAATCATTCCTACATAAGGAAAATCCAGTAAAAACTCTGGACACTCAGGCTCAGGTGAGGCTGATTGGCAATATGCTGTATCCTGTCACATACTGATGTGCCAGGAGGGTAATGCCTCCCTGAGACTAACAGATACTTCATGTTTGGACCCTCCCAGACCTTACCCTATTTGTCTCTCCCTTTGGCTAGTTCTGATCTGTATACTTATGCTATAAAACTGTGACCATTAAATATAGCACTTTCTTGAGTTCTGTGAGTCATTCTTATGAATTATTGAACTTGAGGGGATGGGGGAAACCCCCAAATTTATAGCCAGATGGTCAGACCTGAGGGTGTCCTGGTGACCCTTGGATTTGCAACTGGAGTCTAAAGTGAAGGCAGTCTTGTGGAGGCCTATGCCCTTAACCTGTGAAGTCTGGTCCAAGTCACTGTAATGCTACCTCGAATCCTTTTATGAAAGGTATAAATAGTGGTAGAAAGAATCACATGGAATTAACCATGAATATCATCAGTATCTAACAGAAAAGAATTTATAAAATCATAGTGTTGTATGATAGTTGTACTATGAGCTATCAAAGATTGTTTTCATTGGATAAAATGAGTATGTCCAGTTTATATATCACTGATTACTACACTATGCTTAATTACTTATTCAAACTATGATATTACAGTGCTTTAAGTCAATACCTCATTTCCAAATTTGACCTACATTAGACCTGTTTTTTATAATTCCTAAATGAGACCACTTAAGGAAAACCCTTAGTTGCCAAATAATTTTACATTTTTCCCAGTGTGAGAAACTATGTATTTGACTGAATTTTAAAGCCACAATTAATCAAGCAGGAGGTCAGTAACTAAAGCTTATGCGGTATAAAATTAGTCAAATTATATACTGTTCTTTAATAAAATTCCATGTGCATCAAAAATTATTAATTATGGTTTCAGATGGCAATGGAAGAAGCATTCCATGAAAATCAAAGTCAACACACCAAAGAGAATTGGTTTTATTTTTGCAATGGGGACATTAACTCGTTGGTTTAAAACATCTTTTCCAAGCAGTAAGTGCTGCACACTGTGCTAGGCAGTGGAAATACAATAGGAGGCAAGTTAGCATGTCACTGTGGCACAAAAGAGAAGCTGAATGAGTTCAAAACTACTCTTCAAAAGGAAAACCAATCCTCTAGAAGCACATGACAGGATTGACCAACCCAATCTAGCAGAAATAATAAGATGGAACATTTATCATACAAGAAAAAAAGAAGTTTGACGCAGAGACTAATATGATCAGATTTGTTTTATGCAAATATATAAAAAACACACAGCAATTTGGTAGAGGGGGCTAGACTGTAAAACAAAACAACCACCAAAAACACTAGGAAGCTTTTACAAAAATCTTACAGACAACAGAGGCCTGCATAAAAGAAAGTCAGTGGGATTACAGTCAAGTGACCTTATTTGAGATTTACGCATCAGAATCAACTAGACTTGTGTAACTGCTTGATATAGGAGACAGGAGATGACAGGAATCAAGGATGACTAGGCAGCCAGCTCAGTGAGATGGGGAGCACTTGAAAGTTTGACATGAGTATAAGTTAATTTTGCAAATTTTGATTTTGAGCCCATGCCATACATGACCATACAAGTACAGATGTCCAATAGAAAATCAGACATATGGATCAAGTTCACAATAGAACCTAGGACTGAGATAAAGATTCAGAAGTCATGAACACACTAATAGTAAATAAAGCCGTGTGAGCGGATATGGACACTCGGGGAGTGTATAAGATGAGAAGTCGGCCTAGGTCAGAGGCCCAAGTAACATCAATTAATGAAAAGGCAAAGGTCACCATCTTTTAGTTATACTTTTAACTCTCCATCATATGTGAATGTAATGATCAAAGAATAATTCCTAAGACAATTCAAAAACCTACATTTTTTTTTTTTAATTGAGATGGAGTCTCTCTGTCGCCCAGGCTGGAATGCAAGGGCACAATCTTAGCTCACAGCAACCTCCACCTCCTAGGTTCAAGTGATCCTCCACCTCGGCCTCCCAAGTAGCTAGGATTATAGGCTTGCGCCATCATGCTGGGCTAATTTTTTTGTATTTTTAGTAGAGACGGGGTTTCACCATGTTGGCCAGGCTGGTCTTGAACTCCTGACCTCAAGTGATCTGCTGGCCTTGGCCTCCCAAAGTGTTGGGATTACATGAGCCACCATGCCCAGCCCGAAAAACTACTTTTAAAAAGATGGAAGGCCAGGCACAAGTGGCTCACACCTGTAATTCCAGAACTTTGGGAGGCCGAGGCAGGTGGATGGCTTGAGCTAGGGAGTTCGAGACCAGCCTGGGCAACACAGCAAAATGCTACCTCTACAGAAAATATGTGTATATATAAAAAAGTCAGCCAGCATGGTAGTGCTCACCTGTAGTCTCAGCTACTTGGAGGCTGAGGAGGGAGGATGAATCACTTAAGCCTGGAAAGTGGAGGTTGCAGTGAGCCAAGATTATGCCACTGCACTCCAGCCTGGGTGACAGAGTAAGACCCTGTCTCACCAAAAAAAAAAAAAAAAAAAAAAAGATGTAAAGGAGAAAAAGAAATTAATATTTATTGTGTACCAATTATGTGCCAGCCATCTTTTCACATATTTAACTTTCACCCATAACGACTTTTTGAGATAGATGTCATAAGGAAACAAAGTTTAGCTCCTGAGAGGTCATAAAGGTGCCACAGCCCAATCCAAAGCAAGCTGTAACCCTAGAATTTAAAACGGATTCTGATGAACCTTAGCGACCTTAGTGCTTGAGATAACCTACTATTAAACTTTTTAAAAATTATCTCTTGGAATAATTAAAATTTAGATTCATAAAAACGTAGCACCGGAAGACAATCAAACTTATTTCACAGAAAAAAAAATTGAGAGCCTTAGAGATTAAAAAATTTTACCAATATATAATACTTTAGTTCACTCATGTTACATATTAATAATTTATAAGAGATTCAAAATGGAAAGTTATCCGTATATCTGATATTAAAAGTAGGGTACTCACTTTGAGCTATTTGTCTAATGGAGAGACAAAGCTTACTAACCATTCAGTTTCTTGGCTGGCATCCCCTTGTATCCACTGGCACACAAAAACAATTTAGGAGTATACCTACAGACATGAAAAGCTGTCCATTTGAGAACAATGCTTTATCCAAATGAACTTATCATAGTTGACTTTCTTTTTGTGAAAAAGTTTGTCATCATCAATAAATCACAAAATGCACACTAAAAATATTCATACAGATACAGATCAGGCACAGTGGCTCACGCCTGTAACCCCAGCACTTTGGGAGGCCGAGGTGGGTGGGCAGATCACCTGAGGTCAGGAGTTCGAGACCAGCCTGGCCAACATGGCGAAACCCTGTCTCTACCAAAAATATAAAAAATTAGCTGAGTGTGGTGGCATGCACCTGTAATCTCAGCTACTTGAGAGGCTGAGACAGGAGAATCGCCTGAACCTGGGAGGAGGTAGAGGTCGCAGTGAGCCGAGATCATGCCACTGCACTCGAGCCTGGGCAACAGGGCCAGACTCAGCCTTGGGGAAAAAAAAAAAAAAAAAAAATATAAATATATATATATATATATATATATATATATATATATTCATACAGACTGGGCACAGTGGCTCAGGCCTATAATCGTAGTACTTCGGGAGGCCGAGGCAGGAGGATTGCTTGAACCCAGGAGTTCAAGGTAATACTGAACTATGATCATGCCACTGCACTCCAGCCTGGGTGAGAGAGACCCTGTATTTAATAAATAAACAAAAATTTTTACGTATTCATACATTTTCTTTTTTTAAAATGTATACCTATCAACAAGCCAAAATGTGGTAAAAAGTTTCCAAATATTTTCATACCATACCATAATCAAAGCATTAGTATGGCTACAGTATTAACTTCTTTACAACTCCAACATGATCATCAATAATTAAAACAGTCTTTCACCAAACAGCATTTTGTACCCTTTAAGCATATTTAATTTTTAAATGAGCAAGTTCACCATTTTCAGTCAACAAATAAAAGCTTCTCTTCTCTCTCTCTCCCTCGTACTCACACACACACACACACAAATTCCTTTCAAAGTTTTCAATTTTTAAAGTTATGTTATATACAACTACTTCTATAAGTTCCACAAATCATAACTAATGCAGTATCACATAAAACAAGTACAAAGTTTTCAGTATGAGTTATATTTCATATGTAGACCATATTGACTTATATAAGATTCCAGAAAGAAAAATTACTAGGATTCCAAATAAATCTTTTTTTCTGATAAGACAAACCTCTTTCAGAAGAGCCCACTAAGAATATCTTAAAATAAGTTTAGCACATCTAATGACATACCTAAGGAACCCCTGGTCTGTTGACTATTTGGTGGTATGTTTTCTTTAGCCATAGAGATCAGTATCTTACTGTTTTCAGAAAGCTTCTCTGACAACTTGTGCTGAAAGAGACATAAAGTTTACAAAATCAAAGGGGAAAAAAAAAACCATGAAATATACAACCCACCTCAAATTTTAATTAAACAGCTTGATGAAATTACACAGTACATCATAAAAGAAACTAAGTGTAAGGTTTGAAGAATTAACCAAAGGTATTTGATTTTATAACAGATATTCTAATATTTAACTCATTCACTTACCAACAAATATTTACTGAGCTCCTATTAAGTGCCAAACATTTTGTCAAGCGTTGAAAGTATGTAAGTTTTAAAAAATACAAGAATTTCTGCCATCATGAAGCTTATAAACTATTGGGGGGACACATAATTAACTCATGATTAGATTACGTGATATATAGACAGTGGCAGCAAGGGGTTATGGGAAAAGAAAACAGATTAAAGTAAGGAGGCCCAGAAATGGTGGGGGAGGGACTACAAGGCCTCACTGAGCAGGTGATACTTGAACCAAGACTTAAAATTACTTATGTACAAATTAATATTAGAAATTATAGCAAAACTGTCTTTAAAGCTATGTACTCCAAATTATGTAACTCCAAAGCCATAAGCTGGTCCTAAACACTGGAGAGTGGTTAAGAGATAGACTCTGGAGCTGCATAAAGGTTCTACTCCTCAATCCACCACTGTGTGGACCTGGACAAATTACTTAACTCCTGTGAGCTTCACTTTCTTAATCCATAAAACAAAAAATTTTCACCTACTTAACAGGGATATTATGATTAAATAAAATGATACATATAAAGTCCTTGGCATTCCTGGTACATGACAGGTTATTATGGAAGAAAGGCAACCTATTATGTTGGTTCCGAGGACAAGCACTGGAGCCAGGCTGCCAGGGATCAAAGCCTAGTTCCACCAACTGTACTGCTTTAGTCTCATTACTTAACTTGCCTCAGTTTACTCATCTGGAAAATTATAATAACAGCACTTACCTCATAGATTACTGTGAAATATAACCTCTTAAGAATATGCCTTGTCCATAGCTAGTACTCAATAAATGTTAGCCATGTAAGTAAAATTGTAATTAGAGCATCTATAGTATTTGTCATTTCAGCCTAGATACCTTTGTCCAGGACAAATGCTAAACCAGAAAAAAACACTGGACAACAGGTAAACCAGGATCATCTTGAACAAACCAATATATATGGTGACTTTCATTATGATGAACCATATGACACAGATTAAACTACATGCTGTATCTTATTACACACACTGAGCCCTGAGAAGGTGCCACAACACTCTAATCAGGGCTGTATTCTCAGAGCTTAGCACAGTACCTAACACAATCTCAGTAAGTATTTGCTAAATGGATAAATCAGTTTCACCTAAACAAGGAAAGCTTTAAGAAAGCCTTTCAGACATTGCTTTAAGAAACAATTATTTTAGGCTGGGTGCAGTGGCTCACGCCTGTAATCTCAGCATTTTGGGAGGCCGAGGTGGGTGGATCTCGAGGTCAGGACTTCAAGACCAGCCTGGCCAACATAGAGAAACCTCAACTCTACTAAAAATACAAAAATTAGCCAGGCATAGTGGCGGGCACCTATAGTCCCAGCTACTCATGAGGCTGAGGCAGAAGAATCACTTGAGCCTGGGAGGCGGAGGTTGTGGTGAGCTGAGATCACACCACTGCAGTCCAGTCTGGCCAACAGAGCGAGATTCTATCTCAAAAAAAAAAAAAAAACCAATTATTTTAAGAAATTTATATTAAGAAATACAAATAGTACGAAATAAATTAATAAACTCACTTTTGTAGATTTCAAAAAAACTTTTTAAACTAAATCGAATTTTTTCACACAGACCATAAGAACTTGCTTTTACAACTATTCTGTTTATGTTGCGGAAGTTCTTTGTAATGGAACTGGTCTCATAATCATTTTATAAACCAAATAATTCTTCAACAAGAGATAAGAGAAACACTGTGAGATATAAACCACCACAAAATAAAAACTGCATTCAAAATTATTGCAATCCTGTCTGGAGTTAGGCTCCCAGAATGACAGCATAGAACGAAACAGAAGATTCTCACTCATAGAAGAGGATATTTTGCATTTACACAGGAGTAATCTCCATAGACAATTATAATAAAACATGTTCAAAGAAAATTAAGTTTACCTTCATTTCCATGTAAGGTGGATCACTTTCCAACTCTGCTTTGTCTTTGGCCAATTTGGCTTTTCGCTCTTCGATAAATTCATCCAAATTATCAGCCATTTTGCAGATTCTTTTAAAAAAATTTCAATGAGCATATCTGTATCACAGTATTTTTAGCCTAATTATCAACATGTAGACTTAGCCCACATTTAGTTTTCAATCTCACTTATCAAATTGAGAAATTCAAACTTAAGATTGATCATAAATACGCCTGCCTACTGCCTCTCCCAACTTCCCCAAAAAGCCTACAATATACTTTAAAATATCTGAAATAAAAAGAAAATGAAAAACTACCACCACCCTCCATATACACCCCCTCCCCGGCAAAAAACAAAGGCAAGCAAACAAAAAGTTCTTTAAATCCTTAAGCCAAAGCACTTTAAAAATAAATAAATAAAATAAAAAGTTTTTTTTAACTATGGGGAGATAATTTCTGACTTACAGAGAAGTTACAGTAATAATACCAAGAACATACAAAGATTCTTTATTAATTCCCTATTAAGATTTTGCTCCACTTGCTTCATCCTTTGCTTGTGCACACAAGGTCATTCTCTCTATACACACAATTTTTTCTAAAATTATTCAGAGAATAAAGTACATATATCATAGCCCTTTGCCCCTAAGCTCTTCAGTGTGTGTGTCTTAAGAACTGGGTTATTTTCTTATATAACCTCAACATAATTATCAACTTTTGTAACACTGATTTTTTAATCTATTGTCCATATTCCACGTTTGTCAACTGACTCAATAGCAGCCTTTAGAGCCTATTTTCTCTAATTCAGGACCCCATCCAAGTTAGGTATTGATTGCATTTCCCTGTTATATCTCTTTTGCCTTATTTAATTTGGAATATCTATCTCTACCATCTTTTTGTCTTTTACCAATTTACACAGGTGAAAGAATCCTGTGTAATAGAACAACCTTTACAATAGAACATCCCTTATCTGGGATGTGCCTGATGTTTCTTCATGACTAAATTTAGATTATGCATTCTCATCAGATATATTAGGTGAAATTTCAAGGTGTCACAAAAAGAAGGCACATGATATTTACCTGCCCCTCGTTAGTGATAGTATTTTTTATCATATGGTCAAGATGTTGTCTAATTTCTGAACTGCTAAACTGTTCCTCAAAGTATAAAGTACCATATTACATTCCAATGTATAAGAATGTATGTGGGTTGTAATGACAATTGCAATTTCTACACATTCTTGCCAAGGTGTGATATTTTCAGTCATTTTTATCTTAGTCATTCTATTGTGTATTTAGTGGCATCTCTGTGAGGTTTTAATCTGCATTTCTCTGAGAACTATGATGTTGAACATCTTTTCATCTATTTATTTACCATACATATAATCATTGGGAAAGTATCTACTCAGATCTGACCTTTTGTTAAAATTAGCTTTTCTTTCTTTTTTTTTTTTTTTTTTTTTTTGAGACAGGCTCTCACGTTGTTTCCCAGGCTGGAGTGCAGTGTTGCCATCATAGTGTACCTTCTGCCTTGAACTCCTGGGCTCAAGCAATCCTTCCACCTCAGCCTCCTGAACAACTAGGACTACAGGTAAGTACCACCATCCCCAGCTAGTTTTTTCATTTGTTTGTTTATTGCAGACACAGGATCTCACTATGTTGCCCAGGCTAGAGTGGTATGATCACAGCTCAATGTTACCCATTCAATTCCTGGACTCAAGTGATACTCCTGCCTCGGCCTCCTAAAGTGTTCGGACTACAGGCATGAGCCACGAAGCCCAGCAGGTTGTTTTATTACCATTAAATTGTAAGATTTCTTTATATATACTTAATAAAAGTCCTTTATTAAACTTGATTTATTTTTACAAAGCAACATTTTACAAAACTTGCTTTGTAAAAATATTTTCTGCCAATCTGTGCTTTGTAAGTTTTCTTGATATATTTTTAACAGTGAAAGTTTTAAATTTTTATCAAGTCCAATTTAACAATTTTTTCATCAGTTTTTTAATTTATTGTTTGTACTTTTTGTGTCCTATCTAAAAAAAAATTTTTTTTTTTTTTTGAGACTGAGTCCTGCTCTGTCGCCCAGGCTGGAGTGCAGTAACGCAATCTTGGCTCACTGCAGCCTCCGCCTCTCGGGTTCAAGCAATTCTCCTGCCTCAGCCTCCTGAGTAGCTGGGACTACAGGCACATGCCACCACGCCAAGCTAATTTTTTTGTATTTTTTGTACAGATGGGGTTTCACCGTGTTAGCCAGGATGGTCTCGATCTCCTGATCTCGTGATCCGCCTGCCTCGGCCTCCCAAAGTGCTGGGATTACAGACGTGAGCCACCGTGCCCAGCTAAAAAAAATCTTTGCCTAACCCAAGATCACAAATATTTTCTTTTATGTTTCCTTTTAGAAGTTTTTAGTTTTTTCTCTTACATTTAAGTCTATGATCCATTCAAAGTTAATTTTTGCAAATCTGTAAGGGTCAAGACTCAACTTTTTTGCATATGAATAGAGTATTCCAGCACCATTTTTTGAAAGGACTAACCTTTCTTCATTTAACCTAGAATTTTTTTCCAAACACATCTTCCAAAGTCCCATGAAAGTTAGCATCTAATTGGGTACGTAGAAAAAAAAGAAGCCACTAATGATCAACGTTTTAAGGCCTGGAAGCTAAATGTGGATAGAATCTTGGACAGAAGTAAGTCAGAGCAAGTTGGAAGATTTAGAAAGGTTTGGTTTACATATGTTAAAAAGTTGGAGCTAGTAAGATGTGCTACTGGAAATTTCCAGTAGATGGTTATAAATTTAAGATTCAAATTCAAGAAAATGAACTACATTAACTATGTATTTTAAAGATAACAGTTGAAGCCACAGTAAATGAGCACAGACAGGGAAAAAGAGAGATGACCCAGAACTAAACAACAGCCAGTGTTCACTTGAGGGAGTGACAGAAGAATTGAAGCTGGGAAAAAAAAAAAAAAAAAAAGAAGGAATAATTAAATAATAATTAAAACAGGGACATGAAACAAACCCAATCAGCATAATTAGTTGAGGAAAAGAGGAAAGATACGAAATAGAACTAGTGAACAGTATCAAAAGCAAACAAGTTAAAGAAAAAAAGCATCCACTGAACTTAATGTTTGGGATAATAATAATTTGTAAAATATATATATATATACACATAATTGTAGAAAAGCAGGCTTTACCTAAAAGAATATGTTGAAACTTATAACTGGTAAACAGTACCTAATGTAAACTTCATGCTATTATTTACTACCAAACGAAACACTGATTTTAAAACATAGCTTTAGGCTGGGCTTGGTGGCTCACACTTGTAATCCCAGCACTTTGAGAGGCCAAGGTGGGATCACTTGAGCGCTGGAGGTCAAGACCAGCGTGGGCAACATAGTAAGATCTCATCTCTACTAAAAATAAAAATAAAAAAAATTAGCCAGGCATGGTGGTGCATCCTGTCGTCCCAGCTATTGGGGAAGCTGAGGCAGGAGGATTAGATCACTTGAGCCCAGGAGATCAAGGCTACAGTGAGCTTATGAGCATGCCACTGGACTCCAGCCTGGGCAACAAAGCAAGACCCAATCTCAAAAAAAAAAAATTAAAAATTAAAAAATATATATATTTACATATATAGTTTTAGCAAAATATATTTCAAATCAACAAAAGTTGATACATTCTGGTCAATTTCTTTTGTTGTTTTTTGTTTTTTAGAGATGAGGTCTCACTCTGCTGCCCAGGCTGGTGTGCAGTGGCACGATCACAGTTCACTGTAACTCTGAACTCCTAAGCTCAAGTGATCCTCCCACCTTGGCCACCAGAATCACTGGAATTACAACTGCCAGCCACCACATTCAGCTTATTTCAGCTTTTTTTTTTTTTTTTTGAGACGGAGTCTCGCTCTGTCACCTAGGCTGGAGTACAGTGGTGCAATCTCGGCTCACTGCAAGCTCTGCCTCCTGGGTTCACGCCATTCTCCTGCCTCAGCCTCCCGAGTAGCTGAGACTACAGGTGCCCACCACCATGCCCAGCTAATTTTTTTGTATTATTAGTAGAGATGGGGTTTCACTGTGTTAGCCAGAATGGTCTCTATCTCCTGACCTCATGATCTGCCCGCCTTGGCCTCCCAAAGTGCTGGGATTACAGGCATAAGCCACCATGCCCGGCCTATTTCAGCCATTTTTAATTTGCTAATAGTCACAAAAGATTCTTCCTAAATCTTTCTGAAACAAAGATTTCCTAAATCCTAAAAATTCTGAACAACTCAACAGCAAACAAGTTATCATGTTTAAAAAAATCAATCCCTAAAATCCTCTAATCTTCCTAAATATTCTATGTCTTGATAGGAATAAAATGATGAGATAATGCATATATTTTGCTATAGAATTTTGCACAGAATTTAAACAGAAATATCATTTATCTAGGCTGGGGGCGGTGGCTCACGCCTGTAATCCCAACACTTTGGGAGGCTGAGGCAGGTGGATCACCTGAGGTCAGGAGTTCGAGACCGGCTGGCCAACATGGCGAAACCCCGTCTCTACTAAAAATACAAAAATTAGCCAGGCATGGTGGTGTAAACCTGTAATCCCAGCTACTAGGGGACACTGAGGCAGGAGAATTGCTTGAACCAGGTAAGTGGAGGTTGCAGTGAGCCGAGAGCATGCCACTTCACTCCAGTCTGGGCAACAGAGTAAGACTACTCCGTCTTAAAAAAAAAAAAAAAAAAAAAAAAAGAAAGAAATGTCATTTATCTAAAAAGAAAAAAAAGCAGTAACATGCCACCTTCACAAGGAACTAAGGTTTCCATACAACCTATTAACAATTATTAACATGTTCATTTACATGTTGGTCTAACCAGGCTTTGAAAGATCTCCCTTTTGAATTTATAGATGCTTATACATATATATATATATTTTTTTTTTTTTTTTTGAGACGGAGTCTCGCTCCATTGCCCAGGCTGGAGTGCAGTGGCGCGTTCTGGACTCACTGCAAGCTCCGCCTCCCGGGTTCACGCCATTCTCCTGCCTCAGCCTCCCGAGTAGCTGGGACTACAGGCGCCCGCCACCTCGCCCGGCTAGCTTTTTGTATTATTTTTAGTAGAGACGGGGTTTCACTGTGTTAGCCAGGAAGGTCTCGATCTCCTGACCTCGTGATCCGCCCATCTCGGCCTCCCAAAGTGCTGGGATTACAGGCTTGAGCCACCGCGCCCGGCCTAGATGCTTATATTTATCTTTACTGTAATTATTTAACATTATAAATTATAGAACTGATTTTAACTTGCAGTAATCAAAAGTACAAAAAGTACCAATAATAAAACATACTTTTAAACAACCATAGTAAATATAGCATATGCCATAACTAAAACGTAAGATTTATCCGAGATATAAGTACATTTCTAATCACTTCTAATTTTGTCCTATATCTAATCCAATTAGATTATAATGACTTTAATATTAAAGAGTCAAAGACACTAATGAGTCTTCTCCTGGTAATGATCTCCAGTCAAAGACCACCAGGAAAACTACTACAGTTAAGTTGGATTTACTACTCATTGCATTAAGGAATGCACAGAGAACACACACCATGGGGAACCCTGTGGTATTGTGGTAAGAGGGTATTGGAAAAGACTTATATGTGTTGGGTGATTTGGGAGAAGGCTTCATTTAAGGAAGTGGAGTTTTGCTCAGGATTGAACACTGTTGGAAGTGGGGTTAATTCTATGATGGTACCACTCAATAAATCTAAAATATAGGGGGAGGCTAATGCTGTAACTGGTAAACAAGCAGTAGACATTCACATCAGCTGGGAAAGGGAATGTTTGGTATCTTGTGTCTTGGACAACATTTGTCTGTGTTTGGACACAATGATGGAATGTTTTTGTCTTGATCCATCATAGACACAGAGTGGCCTTATCTGATGTTGACATTCTGTACAATAGTTTATCTTCAACAGAAAAACACAAAGTTACTGTGAATGCCAGGCTAGTTTCTAGCAATACTAGTTTCTAGATGTCAGATGTCACGGCCATTTTTCTTTTTCTCACTCCTAAAAGCATGTGATAACTTACATAAAACATATTTCAACTACACAATTATTCAAGAATTACTTGGTGAATCACAGAGACAGGGTTAATAAATATGGCATATGTACAATATACAGTAAGAAAGTTTGTAATTTAAGGATTAAGTTGCCAAAAATAAATCAGTTGAAAGAAACCTAAATGAGATTATTTATATCTCTGACACTCTACAATATAAAGTCACTCACAACTTTTTTCAAGACATCATGGCCAAGTATTATTTCCCCAGTAGCTGTGTACATAGTATGTAGATAATAAACAGTTCTCAGGAAAACAGTTTAATTGAAAGAACTGGGTTTGAAATATATTTCCATCACTTACTGATCTCAACGTGAATGACCTCAAGTATGTTCCTTAACATACCTATAGATTATGCCTAATCTATAAAACGGAAATATCATTTATTCTAGTATATTATGAAGAAAAAGCAAAATAATGCATATAAAAAGTATGACAGAGAACCTAACACTTGGAAATCAACAGATCAGGCCAGGCGTGGTGGCCCATGCCTGTGATCCCAGCACTTTGGGAGGCCAAGGGGAATGGATCACCCGAGGTCAGGAGTTTGAGACCAGTCTGGTTAACACAGCAAAACTCATCTCCACTAAAAATACAAAAATTAGCCAGGCATGGTGGCACACCTCTGTAGTCCCAGCTAATCAGGAGGCTGAGGCAGGAGAATGGCTTGAAACCAGGAAGCAGAGGTTGTAATGAGCCCAGATCACGCCACTGTACTACAGCCTGGATGACAGAGCAATACTCAGTGTCAAAAAAAAAAAAAGATCAATTATTTTATTGTTTATTGTTGTATCTTTATAGTCTTTGCATATATGAAGATTTACCTCTTAAAAACAGAGCCTGTGGCCGGGCGCAGTGGCTCACACCTGTAATCCCAGCGCTTTGGGAGGCTGAGGCTGTCGGATCACGAGGTCAGGAGATCAAGACCATCCCGGCTAACACGGTGAAACCCCATCTCTATTAAAAATACAAAAAAATTAGCCAGGCTTGGTGGCAGACACCTGTAGTCCCAACTACTCAGGAGGCTGAGGCAGGAGAATGGAGTGAACCCGAGAGGCAGAGCTTGCAGTGAGCCGAGATCGTACCACTGCACTCTAGCCTAGGTGACAGAGCGAGACTCTGTCTCAAAAAACAAAACAAACAAACAAAAAAACAGAGCCTGCAAACATAAAGTATGCTGAGATTTAAATCATCAATAATTGATACTTGGTTATCATAATCTATACCAACTTCTCTAAATCTTAACCTTTGGCTCGTTATGCTTATCATATAGATATAAGCAGACCAGAGCATACCCATTCTGCTAAGTCTAGTCAAATCCAATAAACAGAACCCAGTAAGAACTGAGTTTGCCCAATTCCTTCTCCCAAATTCATCAGTCACAAAAAGATGGGAAAATGTTGCTCCTATCCTTTTCCCTCTCAAGGACTGGAGTACAAATTTCCTTCCCACTATGGGAGCATGAGAAACGGAAAATGACTCCCCTCCTAAAGCAAGACATTGTGCTAGAGGCTGGCGTGATCAAAAATATAAAATGTGGCCGGGGCATGGTGGCTCATGCCTGTAATCCCAGCACTTTGGGAGGTCAAGACAAGCAGATGGCTTGAGGTCAAGAGTTTGAGACCAGGCCGGCCAACATGACAAAACCTCATCTTTACTAAAAATATAAAAAATTAGCTGGGCGTAGCAGGAGGCTGAACCATTGCTTGAAAACGGGAAGCAGAGGTTGCAGTGAGCCAAGATCACATCACTGAACTCCAGCATGGGTGACAGAGTGAGACTCTGTCTCAAAAAACAAAAAACCAAACAAAAAAAACCAATGTGTACATATGTATATATGTGTGTATATATGTATGTGTGTATGTATATATGTGTATATATGTATATATGTGTGTATATAAGTATATATGTGTATATAAGTATACATGTATACGTATATATATGTATATATATGTATATATATAAACATGATTCTTGTCCTCAAATTTGGACAAGATAATGCCCCCTGCCACAGCGGCTGACAGGGGTTTAGGAGCTAAATGTGAGATATCCATAATGGATGCACTGGAGATATGAAGAAAACAATCTAAAAATGTCTAGAACTCAGAATAGAACCCAGGCTGGAAATAAAGATCTAGCAGTATATAAAATAATCATTAAGGCTGTGGGAGAAGTTTTGCCTGGAAAAAGAGACCCTAGAGTAGGGGAACAGGACCTAGGTGTCAAAGTGTGATAACATGTGGGGTAGGGGGAGGGGCCAGTGAAAGAGCTTTAGAAGAGAGGGAGGGACAAAGTGTGATAACATGTGGGGTAGGGGGAGGGGCCAGTGAAAGAGCTTTAGAAGACAGGGAGGGACAAAGTGACCAGGACAATGTTTCTCACTTCTCATCCATCCAGAGATCTGTCTACCGAATGAAAGGTTCTCCATCTTTCTCCTGGCAGATGGCATCCACATGAGCAACTTCCTCCCATGGGTACACCCAAATTTTGACAAATTTCCCTAATATTGCTAACATGTAAATACTGTTGCTGGGGGAAAGAGGGAGGCTGGGAGACAGGATACAAAGAGAGAGTGAATAAATATATAAAACCATGTTGAAGTCTTTCAGCAGCTACTAATAATACACCCTTAATGGTGATAAAGGGCAATAACATAAATTAGCCTTAGGGTTATGCCAAATTGCTGAAACACTTGCTCAAACATCCTTGCCTGCCACTCAGAAAAGTACATCAGAACCTAAGTCAGAATGATGTTAAAAGGATAATCTGGGGCTGGGCGCGGTGGCTCAAGCCTGTAATCCCAGCACTTTGGGAGGCCCAGACGAGCGGATCACGAGGTCAGGAGATCGAGACCATCCTGGCTAACACGGTGAAACCCCGTCTCTACTAAAAATAATACAAAAAGCTAGCCGGGCGAGGTGGCGGATGCCTGTAGTCCCAGCTACTCGGGAGGCTGAGGCAGGAGAATGGCATAAACCCAGGAGGCGGAGCTTGCAGTGAGCTGAGATCCGGCCACTGCACTCCAGCCTGGGCGACAGAGCGAGACTCCGTCTCAAAAAAAAAAAAAAAAAAAAAAAGGATAATCTGAAATCTGCTCAAATGTGTAACAGTTAAATAATATTTGTCTGAAAGCTTCATTTGAGAAAAACTGTACACCGAAAGTGGCCTGTTTCAATTTACTCTGTCTAAACGCACCCACTGCCTCCCAGAAGGCTATCTGGCAGAAGACCCAAACGTGGCCTGGCATGTGGCTCAGGGCCGTAATCCCAGCATTTTTGGGAAGCCTAGGCAAAGGCTTCTGACTTGAGGTCAGAAGTTCGAGACCAGCCTGGCCAACAAGGTGAAACTCCTTCTCTACTAAAAGTACAAAAATTAGCTGGGCGTGGTGGCATGCACTTGTAGTTCCAGCTACTCAGGAGGCTGAGGCAGGAGAACTGCTTGAACCTGGAAGGGGGAGGTTGCAGTGAGTCCAGATGGTGCACTGCACTCCAGCCTATACAACAGAGCGAGACCCTGTCTCCAAAAACAAAACAAACAAACAAACAAAAAATTGATCCTTGTGGAGCATTTCAGTAGATATTTAATCACCAGAAAGCTAGCGACCTCCTAGGGAGAAGAATGATACGGAGAAAATACCTCAGTAGCTTCCATGGAGCTTGTTAACATGACAAGTCATTCTTTCACACAGAACAGAGCCTAAATAACTTGTAAAAGGCCTAAATTAGCATTTTACAAATTCCTATTGGTTGCTTTTAGGCCCCTGCATTTTCCATGGTGTTTGGAAACCAGGTGGTGGTTTACTTCAGAATTTAGTCTTCCCCGAAATCCTAGTTAAGCGTCTTAATCCTACAATCTTGAGAGCTAGCCTCTCTCAAAAGATGAGTTCCATTAATAACATGTACTGACAACTGGATTCAAGTCCCACGTAAGATTCCTAAAATCAAGGCAGTTAGAAACAAGAGGTTCAAGCTCAAGCAATCGGGCAATCACGGGGGGAAATACGGTAACAACAATACCGAGCTACAGTGAAGATTAAGTTTTACTAGCAAAGCAGTGCGCACAAGCACTCCCACGTTAACAATAACAAGCACCGAGGGGCTAGAAAGGCGCCTGGGGAGGCTTGACAGAGCAGGGGAGGCCTCGCAGTTGGGTAGAGGAGGCGCGTGGGAACCAAGGCACTGCTCGCCCTCAGGCCCTGGAGGTGACTGACTAGGAAGCGTCAGTGCGTCGTCAGGCAACCAGCTAACAACAACACCGCGGGCGGCAGCGACCACGGTGGCCCAGGAATCCGGACCGTGTAACCAGGGCACCTCCCCGAACCCGGCAGCTGCAAGACCCCTGCTCACAGGAACTCCCGCCCCTAACCCTCATAACTCAGTCAATGGTGCCCGCCTCTCGGCCGCGAGACCCCAACTCTCCACACCCGTAACTCGGGCACCTCCCCCACCGCGCCCAACCGCCACGATGCCCCCTGCCGACAAGAAACTACCCCCCTCTTCCACCCCCAGACTCCAAAGCCTGTAACTCCGGCACGTCGCCGGCCTAGTTGCCTCGAGACCTACGCCCCGAGGGAGCCCCTGCCCCTACCCCCGCTCCGGGGCCGCGAATGCAGCCCCAGGACTCTCCACTCTCAACCCACACCACACCGCACGACACCCCGCAGCTCACGCTCCCCATCCGCGGCTGGCTGACTCTTACTCAGGGGAGCGGGCTCCCTGAGACCGGGAGACGAACAGTGCTCTACAGGATCGTCGCGAACCGAAAAGGTAGCAGCAGCCACCTGGCGCGGAAACAGCGCGAAAAACCTCCGGGCCTGGGCTCCGCCCCTCAGGCCCAGCCCTCCGCCCGCCCTTCGCCCTCCGCCCTCCGCCGGGTGCGGCCCCGCCCTCACTGCAGGCGGCCGCGCGGCAAGACATCGCCCCCTGCTGTCCCGGAGGCCGCATAGCTGCCCGCTGCTCTCTCGGTTCGCCAGCACCCTGGCAGGGGACTTGGACAACCCGTTCTCCCGCTTTCCCCAGGGGCTATTAAACCGTGGGGGCCACTTCTCAGGCTAAATCTACTTCAGCCTCTCCAACCTCCCATGCACCAGCCAGCTTGGGAACAGTGTCAGAGCCTGGAAAGAAAAATGGGGAGGTAGTGAGAGGAAAAATGTTGGCATACCTCTCAGGGCGTTACTCTAGCCCAGGAGTGTCGTCAACGTTGGGTCCTGGGCTTTCCTTATCATTTTCAACATGTTATTCAGTTCACCCCAATACAATAGCATATGGCCATATGCTACTCCTAGAAAAGAGACCTAGTTTCCCAGGAGAGTGGAACTAAGGGTAGGTATTAATGTACTATTTTACCCTAAATTTCTTTGTAAGATGGTTTTAAAGCAAATTTTCTTCAACTGAAAGTGCCAAAACAGCAAGCTGTGGTGTGGATTCGATAATTCCAATGTTTTTGTCTTAACTGATTATTACAACGCATTGTAACAGTTACAGAAGCACCTACAGAGACTTGAGACATCATGGAAGGAATGGTCATTGGAGTGTCAAGAAAGAGTTCGTGGTCGATCTCACTGGACTGTATTTTTAAAGATTAATATGAGTTCCCAGGCAGAAAATGTAGGAAAGAGCATTTCAAGCAATGCTGACTACATATGCAAAGCCAAAGGAAATATATTTGCATTGCTAGAACGAAAAGTTTCAGGGGGGACTAAAGAGAGATGAAGCTGGAAGAGGTGCGTAGGGGCCAGGTTGTTAACAGCTGTGGTGCTATCTTTTCTTTTTTCTTTTTCTTTTCTTTTCTTTTTTTTTTTTTTTTTTTTGAGACTGGCTCTGTCTCAGGCTGGAGTGGCGCGATCTAGGATCACTGCAACTTCCGCCTCCTGGGTTCAAACGATTCTCCTGCCTCAGCCTCCTGAGTAGCTGGGTCTACAGGCGCACACCATCACGACTGGCTAATTTTTTTGTATTTTTTTAGAGACTTCACCATGTTGGCCAGGCTGGTCTCGAACTCTCGATCTCAAGTGATCCGCCCGCCTCGGCTGCCCAAAGTGCTGGGATTACAGGCGTGAGCCACTGCGCCTGGCCTGTGATGCTATCTTTTCAGGAAAGGAAAAAAAAAAAAAAAATCTTGAACACCTATGCTAGGTGCTAGGAGATAAAACAAGGAACGCAGACCTGCTCCCTGTGTCTTGAAACTTAAAATCTTGCATGGATGGAGAAATGAGATGGAGAAAAAAGAAAACCTAAAACACGTAAACTAATTTAAAAAATAATTGAACATTGTATTAACTGTAGGAAGAAAACAAACCAGTTGCCGAGATTAATTACGCTTTGGGAACAAATGCGGTTCACAGGAGTACCAAAGATTTAACTGTAACCTATTATAAGAACTGAGTACTGGACATTTTCAGAACAGTAATGGCACATAATTCACAGCAGTGCCAAAGATTTAACTGTAACCTATTATAAGAACGGAGTACTGGACATTTTCAGATCAGTAATGGCACATTATGCATATGTAGATGTTAATTTTTACCGACACCCAAAAAGACATGACAATAGCAATCAAGGAGTACCCACTGCCTCCTGGCATCGATAGAAAAAGCCCATCTGCAAGTTAAGTGCCAAGCCACCACGAGCCCGTTAGCTTTTACGCATGTGCAGTGAGTCATCTTGAAGTAAACTGGAATGCCATGTTTATCTTCCTCTCAACCAGCTTCCAGAACGACTCTTAGCTCAGTTGTACAACAGACGGCCTTACCCTTTAGTCTTTCAACAAACTTATCTCATTTAAGGTACCTAGACCCACACAAAAACACTTTCTGCCCTCCACATCCCACCGTTAAGGCTCCAACTACCTTTAATATGGCGGAGACCGAGCCTGCGCAGTACAAGCAGAGAAGGCAAATAACAGTTTCTGGAATAACGTTACATGCCCTTCTTCCGGTATGGAAGACTATACCATTCCCATACCCTATAATTCTGTTTGTTCTATTTCACACATACAATTTTCCGAGACAAGATGTTCTAATTTAAGTCACAAGAAGATTCGTCTCTCCCTATTCCTGTAACTGCTGCTTATATCGTCATGTCCCGGAAAGGTCCCTGTCTTCCCTGAATGGTCTCTACCAAGTTCACCTCCGGTTCTAGGTGTCATGGCTGCCCCGAGAGTCTAGGTAAGAGTTTGTTCCCGTGGTGCGAAGGGTCAAGGCCCACACCCGGAGACCTAGCGAGGTAAAGTTGCGTCTTGGTTGTAGAGACGACAACTTCTCCGCTTTCTCTGCAATGGCGGCGTCCGGGAGCGGTATGGCTCAGAAAACCTGGGAATTGGCCAACAATATGCAGGAAGCTCAGAGTATCGATGAAATCTACAAATACGACAAGAAACAGCAGCAAGAAATCCTGGCGGCGAAGCCCTGGACTAAGGAGTGAGGAGGTCCCTGGCGAGACGCAGGGGAGGGAAGGGTTGGCGGGAGTTTAAGAGACCCAGAGGGAGAGGGAGGTGAAAGGGGTGAAGAGCTTTCACCGACGGGGAGGGGAACAGAATATGCGCCTTGGATCTGCAAGTAGAGCCTAAGCCCTCCGCTGGGGCTTTGACTCCCCTTTCTGTCGCTTTAATCCATTTACCCCCGGATGATGTAAGGGGAGAACAACAGGCGGTGATTTAAGTTGTCACTTCTGAACATCCGTATTGTCATATATGCCGCACACCCTGCCTTGAACCCAGTGTCGACATGCACCTTATTTGGGTCTTCAGCTATTCCCTTACTGGGGACCGCAGCTGTTTTCAGAAATCGAGTCAGCAGCTCAAGGTCTCAAAAATAGCTATGAGCTATTTTCTTTTATTTTCTTTTTTAACTAGAGGTGGGTCCTCGCTATGTCGCTCAGGCTGATCCCGAGCTCCTGCCTTCAAGCGATCCTCCCACCTTGGCCTTCCAAAATGCTGGAATTACAGGCGTGAGGCCTGGGTCTATAATAGTTTTTTGATTGCTGATAATTATTTCGGAGGCTCTACCTGGTCTCTACAATGTTACTCCATCAGTTCCCATAAGCCAGAAATTTTAAAAATAGAGCTTAAGACTTTTTGCCCTTCAACAATACCCATTTTTCCCTGGGAGTGGTGACAAGTCGAGGGATCTTTACCCATAATATTTATGTTTTCCTGAGAGCATCTCCTGAGAGATTTCCTGCTCTCAGGAAAAGATAATTATTACGGGCTATGTTTGAGAGAGAGTAAAAGGAGCACAAAAGCTAATGGTTAGATAGAAATGAGAGCTGTAGTCAACAAGAGGACATACTTCTACTGCCTCACAGTTTTTTTTTACAAAGCTAGCCTTGTCTCTCAGTATTCAGATTCCACAATGGTGAATTGCGGAAGCATCTAGCTAGAGATTTCCACGTCATTTAATCTTTATGACAACCCAGTACAGTATATCCATCCTTTTTTTACAAATTAAAAAACAAGCAAATACATTATATAATTTATGATCACACTGAGATAAGTGAACTCTTAGCTGAGCAATAGTCAGACCTAAGATCAAACTTCACAGCTGTCACTAACTAGTTGACTGACCTTAGGAAATTTACTTATCCATCTTCATTTGTCATAGTATGGAAATAAGACCTACCTATTGGTATTGTCATAGAGATTAGGTGAGATAATGTATAAAAAGAGTCGTCTAGAATATATGTAATAGGAGCACAGTAACTTGTCTTTCTTCTTTTCTCCAGTAAAGGGAGAAGCCAAGATTTCGATTCATGTCTTGATTTCCAACATGAGGTCTACACATTTTTCAGCTTTTGGTTGAAATCTGGCAAAGCTTAGGAATTAAATTTGGATTCTTTCTGTGGGCAGACATCTAAAAAGGCTTTGTAGAGACGTTGACTGACTGCTCTGTAAGGCTGCTTAAGTTGCTTGGTTGTCTGCTTGTTTCTGTAGCAGGTTGTGCATTTTAGGTTTGTGTACTCTTAAATATTTGGAAACTGTCGGCCTGCTTCACTGTCTAATTGTGGCTCTAATTATATTCATCCTAGCTGTCTTGGGCTGCACTAATGAGACCAAAATGTAATTTTATTCAAGAGTTTAATTCACTGATGACCAACTCTGAAATAATGATCATAGAAGACTAGGATATTATGGCTACTTTTTAATTTGAGGCTGATATAACAGGGAAGCCCACCCTTCAACACTCTGTTCTTTGAGAGTAGGGTTAAGAGACAGGTTAATAATGCTGATAACAGCTAGCACTTATTAGGGTTCTAGTATGTGTAAGGTGCTAAGCTAAGCACTTTATATACATTATTTCATTTACTTTATCCTAATAACAATTATGACTATCCCTATTTACGGAAAAGGAAACCTAGGCATAGACATTACATGGTTGTCCCAATACCACAGCTAGGGAATGGCAATGTCAAGATTCAAACCTTAGCAGATGAATGTCAGAACCCACATTCTTAACCATTAGGCCAGAGGTTAGGCCTCAGAACAGTTAGGCACAACCATCCAAGCAGTCAGAATCCAAGATTGGGTGATTCCAGATTAATGGAGAAAAAGTCTATTGAACTGGTCATGTTACTCCCTTATTTAGCATATTAAAAAACTATTTCAGACTTTTCCCCTCCCCCAGGGGGGATGCATTGCAGGACTATAACATACTTATTGTTTCCAGCCTGCAAAAACTGTCCTTTTCTACTTTTTCTCCCCATAGTCTACACTCCCCTTCCATCGCTGTAAATTCCTTCAATACTTACTCTTTATCTTCATAAAAACTTTTCTGAAATTTTACTTTATATAAGAAATTTAATTACATTGTGATTTTGTTTTGCAGTCACCATTACTTTAAGTACTGCAAAATCTCGGCATTGGCTCTACTGAAGATGGTGATGCATGCCAGATCAGGAGGCAACTTGGAAGTGATGGGTCTGATGCTAGGAAAGGTGGATGGTGAAACCATGATCATTATGGACAGCTTTGCTTTGCCTGTGGAGGGCACTGAAACTCGAGTAAATGCTCAGGCTGCTGCATATGAATACATGGCTGCATACATAGAAAATGCCAAACAGGTAAAAATGTTGTTTCTTATAGTTTAGTAAGTGCAAGTTAGAGTCCCAAGGTGACTTTTGAGTTTCTAGACTTAAAATTATCCCCTTTATAGGAAATGTTATATTTAAATTTTAATGATTTATATGTAAAATGTACGAGATTAAAAGCCTGATAAGATTTATAGCATGGTTTTTTGTTTTTGTTTTTTGTTTTTTGTTTTTTCAAGACAGGGACTCACTCTGTTGCCCAGGCTAGAGTGCAGTGGCGTGATCTTGGCTCACTGCAACCTCCACCTCCTGGGCTCAAGCAATTCTCCCTCCTCAGCCTCCTGAGTAGCTGGGACTACAGGCGTGCACCAGTAGGCCTGGATAATTTTTGTATTTTTAGTAGAGATGGGTTTTGCCATGTTGGCCTGACTGGTCTCAAACTCCTGACTTCAAGTGATCTGCCCACCTTGGCCTACCAAAGTGCTGGGATTACAGACATGAGCCACCATGCCCTTCCATAATTTTTGTATTTTTAGTAGAGACAGGTTTTCTCTGTGTTGGCCAGGACAGGAGTGTTGGCCACTCCTGTCCTCAAGTGATCCACCCACCTCAGCCTCCCAAAGTGCTGGGATTACAGGCATGAGCCACTGCACCCGGTCTATGGCATGGATTTTATTTTTTTTTTAAATAAACTCTCACACTTATTACCAGATATGTGTTTAAAATAAAAAATTTGGAAACAATCTAACTCAGTTACTGAGTATAAAACTGGCTAAATAAATTATGGTATATTCCATCAGTGGACTGCCAGGCAGCCTTTAAAAGAAAAAAAGAAAAAAAGGTAACCATCATGTATATTGATGACTTATGTGAAGCAAACTCCAAAGCAGTTTATTGAGTGAAAAAGCAAAGTGTAAAACATTATTATTGTTACGTGGTATGCTACTGTGTGTGTTTTTATCAATCTATATATATGCAAAGAATATGTATTCTGTATACAAAGAATATCTCTAAGGGTAAGCAATTGCCTATAGATTTCACATCTGGGCTGATAAAACTGGGTAATTGAGGAGAAAGAGATGGGAAGGAGACTGGTTACCTTTATTGTACTGGTACCTTGTAAATTAATTAAAGAGTAATCTTAAACTTTTTTGCCCCTTCATTTGTTAGGTTGGCCGCCTTGAAAATGCAATCGGGTGGTATCATAGCCATCCTGGCTATGGCTGCTGGCTTTCTGGGATTGATGTTAGTACTCAGATGCTCAATCAGCAGTTCCAGGAACCATTTGTAGCAGTGGTGGTAAGAATTTTAAAACTAGTTTAATTAAGTTCTTTATGAAGATTTGCTGAAGCAAGTATAATGAGAAATAATAACAGTGTAGTAAAGAGAAATTGCTCTGGTGTCAGTCTGCCTAGGTTTCAATGTGAATTCCATCTCCTAGAAGCTGAGACTTTGAGCAAGTGTTTTTAACCACTGTGTATCTCACTTCCCCCCTCTATAAAATGTGGATAGTCATAGCATCTATGTCTCAGTGCCAGCTCATCATAGGCATTCAATCAGTGTTGACTGATCTGAGATAAGCAGGAATTGCTAGAGCAGCTCTTATTATGTTCAGGGTGTTTTAAGTGCAATCCAGTTTTATGAGGAAGGTAGGAATTATTCATCTCTTAAAAGGAAAAAAGAAAACTTTAAAAAGAGATGAGCAAACCTTCAAATGATATTCTTAAATATTATAATAATTCTAATCTCTAAGTTAGCTGTGAGACACTTATATTACCCTCTTACTGAACTTCTTTGGTTTTTTGGTTTGTTTATTCTTATTTGGTTATTGTGTATGTATATAGTGTTATATGTATATATACATTTCTAGGTTAATAATGTTTCAATAAAAGGCATACAGTTTTATATCAGTAAATATTAAATATATCTTTCTTATAGATTGATCCAACAAGAACAATATCTGCAGGGAAAGTGAATCTTGGCGCCTTTAGGACATACCCAAAGGTAACTTTTTTTTTTTTTTAAGAGATAGATAGAGTCTCACTGTGTTACCTAGGCTGGAGTACAGTGGCTATTCACAGGCATGATCATAGTGTACTACAACCTTCATCTCCTAGGCTCAAGCCAACTCAGCCTCCCAAGTAGATGGGACTGTAGGAATGCTTAGTAATTTTTAAAATTATAAGTCCTTACATGTTTTAAATTCCAAATATTTGACTTATTATTAAAGACATTAGCAATATCTCTTTTTGTTAAAACAATTTAATAATATTTACAAAATAGTAAACTACCACAAGCTGTCCCTAGCAAAGGGTAATACATTTATGTTATATATTGTTAATTTTACTGGGAAAGCAGTCTTTAATAACCATCTGTGTGCCTGTGGCATTCTGACAGGTACTAGAGAAAAAACGAGCTAAATCTATAGGTCTGTTTCCTTCCCTGGCAGGAGCCTGCAATCTAAAATAGTTAATTAGAACAAAAGTACATCACCTAAGGAGAAGAAAAATAAATCTGTAAGCAAAATCCAGCCTATAGCCACCAAACAGGGTAGGGGGAAAGTAGAAACAGTATTTTTTTTTTATTATTAGAATGCTCATGTTAAGTATTTGCCTCCCAAAATTAATAATCCTGTAATTAGAAAGCTGCATAGAAAACATGATGTTTTTCTCGTTTATATATATATTTTTTTAATCTTCTGTTTGCCTCATTTTTGTTTAGGGCTACAAACCTCCTGATGAAGGACCTTCTGAGTACCAGACTATCCCACTTAATAAAATAGAAGATTTTGGTGTACACTGCAAACAGTAAGTAATTTAAAAAGATATCTGGGCCAGGCATGGTGACTCACACCTATAATCCCAGCACTTTGGGAAGCCAAAGTGAGAGAATTGCTTGAGGACAGGAATTCAACACTAGCCTGGGCAACATAGTGAGACCCCATCTCTACAAAACATGTTATAAAAGTTAGCCAGATGAGGTGGCACAGTCCTATAGTCCCAGCACTCAGGAGGCTGAAAGAAACCATAGATATCAACCAGTCCAAGGCCCTTTTTTACAGATGAGAAAAAAAGCACAAAATACATTTCATGATAGCTTTTACAATAATAGTATATGAATTTAGGTGAATGTTTGCATTTTTTAATTTTTTTCTTTTGCATTTTTTATTAATGTTTCAAACTAGCATGTCATTTGCCTTTTACACAACCTAAACATTTTTTCAATGTACAAGATACTTGGCCTATATAAAATTATGACAAGATAAAGATGGGTTCAGGGCCAGCTGACACTAGCATGTCTGCAGCCCTCAAAATATATAATTTCTACTGAACAAAGATTCTTTCTAATCTTTGAAAGATTTGAAAGATTAAAGAAGCCATATTAAAAAGTTAAAGTTATAAAGTATAAGAATTCTTACTAAAAACCACTGTATTACATACCTTCCCCCACGACCCACAAGACATAGTCTTGCTCTGTTGCCCAGGCTGGAGTGCAGTAGCATGATCTTGGCTTACTGCAACCTCCACCACCTGGGTCCAAGCAATTCTCTTGCCTCAACATCCCAAGTAGCTGGGATTACAGGCGCATGCCACCACACCCAGCTAATTTTTGTATTTTTAGTAGAAACAGGGTTTCACCATGTCAGCCAGGCTGGCCTCAAACTCCTTACCTCGTGATCCACCTGCCTTGGCCTCCCAAAGTGCTGGGATTACAGGTGTGAGCCATCATGCCCAGCCTACATACTTTTTTTAATGGTGAATTTTATGATGTATGAATTATATCTTAAATTTTTTTAATGTTAAAGAAGTCAATGGGGACAGTTTTATCTACCTTCTAAAAATATCTCACCGCCTCTCTTACTATCATTTTCACCCAAGCCACTGCCATCTGGAGCCTCAATCAAGCACTTGCTTTCTGGCAAGTCTTTCTACTTGTGCCCTTCACTTCTTAAAGCTCTGTTTTCAGCCAGACTGATTCTGTTAAGATCTGTAAGTCAGATCATACTCTTCCTTTTCAGAATGACTTCCCATCTCACCAAGAACAAGATCCTTAGTCCTTATCACAGACTACACAACTCTATCACTGAACTTTTGCTGGTCTGCAATCCAGCCATATTGACTTCCTTATGGTTTGTCAAATGTGCCAGCAGGCTCATGGCTCAGGGCACTGGCACTTGCTGTTCCCTCTGCCTAGAACACTCTTATTTCCATGTGGCTCACTTAACTACTTTAAGCATTGAGTATCTGTTTAAAGGGTCGTCCTAATAGAAAATGTTCATTAGTTCATTAGGCATGATCATGATGTACTATTTTATCTATGTAAAATAACACCTTCTGTTTCCTCTTTCCCTGCTTTTTCTTCTTAGCACTTGTAACCATCTGATATGTTTTGACATATTTTTTTCTGACCCCTTTAGAATGTGAACACAAATTTACTGCTGTATCCTTGGATTTGAAACAGGGCATACCACATAGAAGAGTGGGCACCAAAAGAAATTACTGCTTATAAATGATTATCTAGTGCCCCCTTTTCTCTGTACCACTTATCCCAACTTCAAAGAATACTTTGGCTACCAATGTGCTACTACTGCTCTTATTTTTCTGTTTAGAGGTTCTTAGAAAATTCTAGAATTTCTAAAATTGAATTTTTAAATATATGTGGTTTTCAATAATCTCTGACATATTTCTGTAAATACAATTCTCTTCCTTTGTTTTTTGGTTTCTGTTTTTTTATTTGAGATGGAGTCTCACTAGGTTGGCCAGGGACTACAGGCACACCATCGTGCCCGGTTATAGAAAAAATACATATTCAGATAGAGGTTTAGTGTTAATTATTTAATTTGCCCTATTAAAAGGAATTTAAATAATTCCTGTTTGAGAGACTTGCTCCTAAGCCTGGAAACACCTTTGCTGTGATACTTTAATCTTCAGAGGAACTCTCAATTTTTTTTATTTATATTGAGTTGCAGTGGTATCAAAGGTTTATACTTTGAAACAAAAAAGATTGAGATACTTTATGTTTTCTGTATTCAAACAGATCTGATTTCCCTGTTTGTCTATTTCATTAGTTTATCCTTCTGTCTTCTTTAAATAACTTTTTTTAAAAGATCTTGTTGCATACCAAGCCTTAAATAACTTTCTTTTGTCTAATACCTTACCTTGCCACTCTGAAATATGAGCCTACCAAAGAGGGATAGCTACTTTGCTGGCAGCCTACATTGCTAAAGACTAGAATTTTGAACCTAGAATTGCTAGAATATTCAAAAATGATTTTTTTTTTTGAGACGGAGTCTCGCTCTGTCGCCCAGGCTGGAGTGCAGTGGTGCGATCTCGGCTCACTGCAAGCTCCGCCTCCCAGGTTCACGCCATTCTCCTGCCTCAGCCTCCCGAGTAGCTGGAACTACAGGCGCCTGCCACCACGCCCGGCTAATTTTTTGTATTTTTAGTAGAGATGGGGTTTCACCGTGTTAACCAGGATGGCGTGGATCTCCTGACCTCGTGATCTGCCCACCTCAGCCTCCCAAAGTGCTGGGATTACAGGCATGAGCCACCATGCCCAGCCCAAAAATGTTCTTTTTTGTGTGTGTGATGGAGTCGCACTCTGTTGCCCAGGCTGCAGTACAGTTGCGCCGTCACGGCTCACTGCAACCTCTGCCTCCCAGGTTCAAGTGATTCTCCTGCCTCAGCCTCCGAAGTAGCTGGGATTACAAGCATGCACCACCACACCCAGCTAATTTTTGTATTTTTAGTAGAGACAGGGTTTCACCATGTTGGCCAGGCTGGTCTTGAACTCCTGACCTCAGGTGATCTGCCTGCCTCAGCCTCCCAAAGTGCTGGGATTACAGGCATGAGCCACTGCGCCCAGCATGATGTCTTTAATTTATTATGTTTTATTTTTTCACTGCTGAACTTTAATCAGTAAACATTTTTGCACTTTGGGAGTCTGAGGTGGGTGGATCACTTGAGGTCAGGCGTTCGAGACCAGCCTGGACAACATGGTGAAACCCCATCCCTGCTAAAAATACAAAAAATTAGCTGGGCATGGTGGTGGGCACCTATAATCCCAGCTACTCGGGAGGCTACGGCAGGACAATCACTTAAACCTGGGAGGCAAACGTTGCAGTGAGCCCAGATTGTGCCACTGCACGCCAGCCTAAGTGACAGAGCGAGATGCGGCTCAGAAAAAGCAGTCTGTTTTTAAAAGGGTGCCCATGTGTCTTTATCTTTTGCACCACTAACCTCTGAGTCTGAACCTCTCTCTCTTCTCATCTGCCCTTCTGCAGTGGCTTCCTTTGTGGAATCCCTGCCTCTAGTTTCTCTCCTGTAACATCTCCCAATGGTACTGCCACAGCCAGGCTTCTATAAAACACCCGTTTGACTGTATTATTACTCTACTCAAGTACCTTCCATTCTACTCAAGCACCTTCCAAGAGTCCCAGGTATCTACAGGATAAAGTTTAAATTTCTTTCTTTTTTTTTTTTTTTAAGACAGAGTCTCGCTCTTGTGCAGGCTGTAGTGCAATGGCGCGGTCTTCGCTCACTGCAACCTCCACCTCCCGGGTTCAAGTGATTCTTCTGCCTCTGCCTCCCAAAGTTTGGCCGGGTACTGTGGCTCCCAGCACTTTGGGAGGCCAAGGCAGGCAGATCACCTGAGGTTGGGAGTTCAAGACCAGCCTGACCAACATCGTGAAACCCCATCTCTACTAAAAATACAAAAATTAGCTGGGCGTGGTGGAGGGTGCCTGTAGTCCCAGCTACTTGGGAGGCTGAGGCAGGAGAATCGCTTGAACTCAGGAAGCAGAGGTTATAGTGAGCTGTGATCGCGCCATTGCACTCCAGCCTGGGCAACCGAGCAAGACTCCATCTCAAAAAAAAAAAAAAAATGTTCTTAACCTTTTATGTAACATCCTTCACCACCTAGACCCCAGCATAGCTTTCTAGCTTCCCCTCACATAATTCTTCTCTTGCTAAATTTTCCAGCTAAACCCATTGCCTTATTATCCCTTACATGTCTTTCCTTTTCGTGTGTTGATGCTCTCTGCCTAATGCCCTCCTTGCTCTCCACATATCCGTACCATAGACTCAAAAATGGTTACCCTACACCTTGCCTTTTCCCTGAGGCTTCTCAGGCAGTTCTAGCTCCAAGTGATCACTTGAGCTCCTCTATATGAAGAATACTTATTAATCTCTAACCTTTAGTTGGTAGGTGATTCATTTTATATAGCACTGTAGCATCACTTATTGTTATTCAATGTATATCTTCATATTTAATTTTTTTGTGGGTTTAGACCACATCCCCCATATAAATGTTGAGTTCCTTAAGGTAAAGATGTCTCTTATCCTTTTTTATATCCGTTGATACATGAAGCATGTGTAAGTTTAAGATGTAAGTTTACATCTTAAAAATACATATATTTTTCAGACATTTAACTAGATTTTTCCTTACTATGCCCTGATGATAAATTAGGCACCTTTGAAAGTGGGAGCAATTACTTTGGATGCCTTAAGGACCTACCTTAAAATTTGCTTTTCAAAAAGCAGTAGGTCCTAACTGGGGAATTAGGAAGGGAATAATGGAATCCACATGTCATTTTTATTATTTTAAAGAGACTAACAAAAATTATAGTTGACTCTAGAGAGGCAGCTCATTAAGTTTATGTGCTGTTGGCTTAATTTATGAACTCAGTAACAGGAATAAACTTGTCATTCAGAAGTTTTGACTGGTTGTTAATAACATTTTGGGAATTTCTGGGCTCTACAGAAAAAAAGGAATAAAACAAGAAGTTTAGTAGGAGATTTGGATCCACAACCCTTGAAGTGTGAGGAAACCATGGTTAGCTCTTGCCTCATTGGAATAAAAACTAAAACATGAATATTTGAGAATAAAGTGTAATTCACTTATAACTAGCCATAACTTTTATGTGATGTAGTTGAATATTTTTTTTTACTTACTAAATTTTGTGCTTTTATTTCATAGATATTATGCCTTAGAAGTCTCATATTTTAAATCCTCTTTGGATCGCAAATTGCTCGAGCTGTTGTGGAATAAATATTGGGTGAATACGTTGAGTTCCTCTAGCTTGCTTACTGTAAGTACTATACTTGTAAGGAATGCATTTGAATTTTATCTAAGCTCCATAGACCTTTAATATCTCAAACACTGTTTCACAGAAAGGCTGTACCTGACTTGGCCAAGACACCAGGGCCAGGGTGGGATTCTGCACCACCAGAGCTGGATTAGGATGCTAGGCCAATTCAGGATCTGTGTCATGACTCACAGAGACCAAGTCTAAGTAGCAAATAGAGTGTCCAGATCAGGGTGAGATCTGCCCCTGCCATAAAGAGATTTATGGATAAAAAAAAAAATACACATACTGATTTTTGTGTGTCAAGTGTCTCAGCTTGGACTCTTGATTACAAGTAACAGGATACCTAATGAAACTAGCTTAAACAAGAAAGGGAATTATCTAAGTTGCAAAGTTGAGGAATAGGGCTTAACTCAGGCACAGCTAAGTTTGCATTCAAACAATATTATGAGGTCTTGGTTTTTTTTCTCTCTCTTAGCATTGATTTCATCTTAGTTACCGCTACTTTTAGGCTTCATGTGAAAGCAAGACAGCAGCTTTAGCTTTAGACCTCCAAGCCTCTCAGTTTCATGTTCAAAGAGAAGATCAAGATACACACACACACACATACTCAAACACACACTCACATATTCCCAGGCAAAACTTCATTGTGTCTGACTGGCTTTACTTAATCACATGCCTATCTTTAGGCCTGGTGTGGGCCAACTGAATAAGCTTGATGAGTGGCTAGGGCCACAGCAAGTGCTTTACTGCTGGGCCACATCGTAGAAAACTCCTTCAGGAGCTCAAGGACTAAAAATGGGTAAGGAGAGGTTCCCACAGGGAATCAGAATAGCATTACTTTAAAGCAGTAGATACTGGGAGACACATCGCAGTATATATCTATATAGTGGTTAGAACCACAGGATTTAGAATTAAATAAACTGGGTTTGGAGAATATGAGCTACAGCAGCAGGAGTCATAGCAGGACCAGCACTTAGAAGTTTCTTACGCTCTTTGATCGAGTATTGGTTGAAAGGAGTACAGCTGAAACTGTAACCAAAGGAGGCATTACACTTCCAGAAAAATCTTAAGGTAAAGCATTGCTAGCAACGGTAGTAGCTGTTGGATTGAGCTTTCAAGGAAAAGGTGGATTCAGCCAGTTAATGTGAAAGTTAGAGATAAAGAATTATTCTCCCAGAATATGGAGGCACCAAAGTAGAGAACTACTTTGCCACTCTTCAGGTTTATTCAGTTGACCTGGAAGGCCAAGGATTTTATTTTTTTTTTTTTTTTTTTTTTGAGACAGGGTCTCTGTCTGTTGTCCAGGCTAATGTGGTGGCACGATCTCAGCTCACTGCAGCCTCAACCTCCCAGGCTTGAGCGATCCTCCCACCTCAGCCTCCCAAGTAGCTGGTATTACAAGGGTGAGCCACCACACCTGGCTAATTTTTGTATCTTTTTGTGGAGACAGGGTTTTGCCATGTTGCCCAAGCTGGCTTCATGAACTCCTAGGTTTGAGCAATCTGCCCGCCTTGGCCTCCCAAAGTGCTAGCATTACAGGCTGTGAGCCACCATGCCTAGCCAGATTATTTCTTATTTAGAGATGCTGACATTCTTAGAAAGTATGTAGACTGAAGTAAATCACTATTGAAATGCCATCAACATGAAGCTGCTCATTGCACTTAAGTTCCGAAATATTTAATTATGTAAATTTCCGTGTCTCTTCTATAATAAATGATATCTATACTAAAAAATAAAATTGACTTTGAAAACAATTCTGTCACTTTACTAGTTCTGAGTGACTTTCAGAAAGTTATTTAATGTGACTAAGCATTTCTTTGTTGTGAAATGGTGATATACTACATACATCATTAAGTACTCTGAGAGAATTAAATGGGCTACTTTATATAAAGCAATTAGTAAAGTGTCTGGCATATAATAAAGCCTCAGTAAATGATTTTTTTTTAATTTGGTGCATTATATTCATGGGAAAAGACTTCACTTAAGCCTGTTATTTACTGGAATTTTTTTTAGGCAAGTCAAGTGAAGCAGTGTATTTACTGTTATTTTAAATACAACTCTGACAAGCTTTCTGTTCTTTTTTTTCTTTTTTCCTTTTTTTTTAAATTTTATTTTATTTTGAGACAGGATCTCACTCTGTTGCCCAGGCTGAAGTACAGTGGTACAATCACATCTCACTATAGCCTGGACCTCCTGGACTTAGGTGATTTTCCCACCTCAGCCTCCTGAGTAGCTGGGACTACAGGGATGTACACCACCATGCCTGACTAATTTTCTGTATTTTTTCATAGAGACAGGGTTTCACCATGTTGTCCAGGGTGGTCTGGAGCTCCTGGGCACAAGTCTTCTGCCCACCTCGGCCTCACAAAGTGCTGGGATTATAGGCATGAGCCATGGCAACCAGCATTTGTTCTTATTTCTTATCTTTAGTAGTCAGAAGTAGCAAATTAGGATGGAGAATGATCATAATAGCAAATATGTGTTACATGCTTCCTATGTGCCAGACACTGCTAAGTGCTTTATATGTGTTGTTTCCTTAGAGGCAAGTATACTAATAGCAGCCAGAAGTGACACCTGATGGCAAGGGGAGAAAACACTGTAAGACCAGAGCAGTCTGAACCTTTGTATAAGGCAAGCAGATCTACCTACTCAGCCCAATGTCTGTCCCTGTATTCCAGCACTGCATAGATGAGGACATTAATAATCAAGAAAAGGTTAAATTACATTTCTGCCTTTTTTTTGTTTTATGTATAGTACATTGCAGCATTTTAAGAACAAATATGTAGACATATGTTCAACTTCTCTCTTCCCCCAGCTAAGGAAGTTAATTATAGCATGTAACCTAAGTTATTTTCTAATTTAAGAAATTAGTTTACTATATTCATTTTGTGTACATTTGAAATGTAATTGGATATCTTTTATTGTCATTTTAATAGTATAACTATTTCTGGTAGCCTATATTTTTATGGCTTAAATAGCTCTATAAACTTTAGGGTTTTTTCCAAGTCTGTGGGAGGAAAAACATACTGGTTTCCTAAACCATTTAGATCCAGACAAAATGAATATACTTGCATCTTTTAAAAATACTAAGTTTGTAAAAATCACTGGAAGAACTGGTATGGCAGCAAATAACTTTTCTTGTTTGGTGACTGACTGTCTTTCCTTGCAAACTGAGCAAATAGAATGACATGCTACTTTTTGCCAACTAGTTTATTTCCTCTTCACACTCTTCTATTGAAGATCTAGGAAAGAAATATAATGTATACTTAATAACTTTGTGAAATTTTTTTGTGTGTTTTAGACTACAATTAAAAAAGTATACCCCATAAAAATATTGGTAAAATATGTAATATAGTTTTTCAAATGTAGGTATACATGTAAGCATATAGCAATGCTCTGTAATTGTGGTTAAAGCTAAATGAAGAGATTATAAATGTGTTTGTTTTCTTCTTTATATTGCTCTACATTTTCCAAATGTTTTTGTATAATTATTAATTTTGTAACCAGAAAAGATTTTTTGTTTGTTTGTTTGTTTGTTTTTTAAAGACAGAGTTTTGCTCTTGTTGCCCAGGCTAGAGTACAATGGCACAATTTCGGCTCACTGCAACCTCCGCCTCCTGGGTTCAAGTGATTCTCCTGCCTCAGCCTCCCAAGTAGCTGGGATTACAGGCTCCTGCCACCACGCCCAGCTATTTTTTTTTTGTATTTTTAGTAGAGATGGGGTTTCATCTTGTTGGCCAGGCTGGTTTCAAACTCCTGACCTCAGGTGATCCACCTGCCTCAGCCTCTCAAAATGCGGATTATAGGCATGAGCCACCGCGCCCGACCCAGAAAAGCTTTTAAAATGTTATTTTTATCAATATTGTCATAAGTACTAATTCTAAAAGTTCAACAAAAATAATAGCAAAATTAGCTAATATTACTAAGCCTTTACTAGGTGTCATGGACAGTGCCAAAAACTTTATATGCATTACTTCATTTAATTTTCACTGTAGCTCTAAGGTAGGAATTATCGACTCCCTTACCATTTTCAGAAGAGAACCTGGAGGCATACCTCAGGCCTTCAACTAATCTGCCATACTTCCAGAACTTGGACTTAGGTCTGTATACTTGACAGCCTCCCATAATAACAAATATTAGATTTAAGCAGTCAAGGAGAAAAATTCCAAGTAATCTTGAAATTATAAAAGGGAAAACATCTATCTACACTTGAACTACCTGAATTTGGAAGCAGATTTGCAAATGTAATTTGATTTCTCTTCTCACTGACTATTCACTCAGATTTTATAGTGGAATTCTTTGCAAATGAAATATTCTTTGTAGGAAATTAGTTTACATTAAAATAGATTTTTTAAATGGTAGACTTATGTTTTGTAGTGACACAATACCATTTTCCCCACAGAATGCAGACTATACCACTGGTCAGGTCTTTGATTTGTCTGAAAAGTTAGAGCAGTCAGAAGCCCAGCTGGGACGAGGGAGTTTCATGCTGGGTTTGGAAACGCATGACAGAAAATCAGAAGACAAACTTGCCAAAGCTACGAGAGACAGGTAAGAGTAAATCTGTAAGATTCTTGTTGCCCCTAACTCTTTTTCTTTCAAAATTTGCAAACAATAGTAGGATTCAGATTCCTTATGGCTCAACTTAGTTACGACTTAGAACGGTACCTGAATATTAACTTCTTGGAAACTTTAGGAGCTGTCAGACACAAGTTTTAACTTTGAAAAATTTAGGATACATCAGGTAAGAACATTAAAAGGCTTAAATCAAAGATCTAAGCAGTGTTATGGAACACTCCCAGTCACCTTTTCTAAGTTCAACTAGAAAGTGTAACAAAGAAAACCAGCCCTTCAGTGGATCTTTAAAGTGTGTGTGTGTGTGTGTGTGTGTGTGTGTGTGTGTGTGTGTGTGTAAGTAACTAGGATTTCTTTTTTTTGAGACAGAGTCTTGCTCTGTCACCCAGGCTGGAGTACAATGGTACAATGGTGTGATCTTGGCTCACTGCAACCTCCGCCTACTGGATGCAAGCAATTCTCCTGCCTCAGCCTCCTAGGTAACTGGGAATATAGGCACCCACCATCATGCCTGGCTAATTTTTTTGTATTTTTTTGTAGAGATGGGGTTTCACCATGTTGGCCAGGCTGGTCTTGAACTCCTGACCTCAGGTGATCCACCCACCTGGGCCTCCCAAAGTGCTGGGATTACAGGCACGAACCACCGCGCCCAGCCAAAATTAGGATTTCTTAAATTTATAATATTTTAATATTCAATAAAGCTTTAAATCCTAAGATATTATGGAAGTGATTGTCTCTCTCTCAAATTGTGCTTCTAAAACAGTAATTTAGTATCCCAAATTTTACTACCAAAGATTTTATTAGGAACAAATTTGGGATATGTTCTCTAATAACTTATGAAATAATTATGTGGACCTTCAGATATATAGGCTATACAAAGTTGCATAGATTAACAACATTTACTTTCACAGAAATTTGAATTTTAGGCTGGGCACAGTGGCTCACACCTGTAATCCCAGCACTTTGGGAGGCCAAGGCGGGCAGATCACCTGAGGTCAGGAGTTCAAGACCAGCCTGGCCAACATGGTAAAAGCCCGTCTCTACTAAAAATACAAAAATTAGCCAGGCGTGGTGGCGGGCGCCTGTAATCCCAGCTACTCGGGAGGCCGTGGCAGGAGCATCGCCTCAACCCAGGAGGTGGAGATTGCAGTGAGCCAAGATGGCGCCATTTCACTCCAGCCTGGCCAACAAGAGTGAACCTCTGTCTCAAAAAAAGAAAGAAAGAAAAGAAATTTGAATTGTAATGCAATAATTAGGGGCAGAAAGGAAGGGAGAACTACATTGACTTCTATACACACTTACATGTTGGTATCTATTTTAAGAACTGGTTTGGTTTATAGGGAAAAGAGGAGAAAAGGGTCCCTGAAGTGTATCCTGGGATTGGAGGTCATTTTGGGTTAGCCTTATTTCACTGCCATCTACTCAGTGGGTTTTTAGAAGGTAGAGCTAGTGGCCTGCATAAAAGTTGCATTTTTCGGCTGGGCATGGTGACACATGCTTATAATACCAGCACTTTGGGAGGCCAAGGCAGGCATATTGCTTGAGCTCAAGAGTTCAAAACCAGCCTGGGCAACATGGCAAAACCCCATCTCTGCAAAAATTACAAAAAAAATTAGCTGGGCATGGTGGCACACATCTGTGGTTCCAGCTACTTAGGAGCCTGAGGCACAAGAATCACTGGAGCCTAGGAGGCAGAGGTTGCGGTGACCCATGATTGTGCCACTGCACTCCAGCCTGGGTGACAGAGTGAGACACTGTCTCCAAAAAAAAGTATTTTTCATTGGCATTAGTTGTCATTTTAGATACTTGCTTTGAGTGTGTGTTTTGTTCCTCTGTCTTTATGTATGTAATTTATCAGTTTATCTACATTTATTTCTCAATGTCTTATGAAGCAAAAATTTTACTATGGCAATGTCTTCAATTATATAAGAAATAGAACAGAAGTAGTAATCAAAAGTAGAGTATTTTCCTTTTTGCGGTAGCTTTACAAGAATTGCATCTCTTCTGAATATTGATGGGGTTTTTTCATTGCTTTTTGCCTTATACTTTTTATCATTTCTAAAATCTAAGGCCTTCACCCGCTAATCTAACTTTGACTTCTAATTGTTGGAGGACAATTGCTTGTGATTATTTCAGGAAAAAAATAGTATTCTTCAAAATTATTTTTCAAATTATCCCAAGTAATAAACAAGGAATAACAGATTATAATGTAATATAATATTGGAATCAATCTCTAATTACAGGTTTGTATAATTTTACTCACCTTCTAAAACAGAACAATTGTATCAAATTTTATGTGTCATTCTCTTGTGAAAGTTCTAGTAAGTAATGAAATGGTTAAAAAGACATGTGGAAGACTAATAAAATAACAAGGGAAAACTTCACATTGGGGTGGTTTGAGAAGTATGAATAAAACCAAACTCATTGGAGTTACATGGATGGATTGGGGCTGATCTTGTGTGTTTGAAATAGTTTTCAATTTATGACATCATGTGATGTGTGTTTTGTTTTCCAGCTGTAAAACTACCATAGAAGCTATCCATGGATTGATGTCTCAGGTTATTAAGGATAAACTGTTTAATCAAATTAACATCTCTTAAACGGTCTCTGAGAAGTACTTTACCTGAAAGACAGTATGAGAAAAATATTCAAGTAACACTTTAAAACCAGTTACCCAAAATCTGATTAGAAGTATAAGGTGCTCTGAAGTGTCCTAAATATTAACATCCTGTAATAAAACTCTTTAAAATGAAATTGTCCTTTCATTTTTTTGTGGGAAGATTCACAATATTTTTCTAGTATCCATTATGGTTCCTGAATATGAGAGAAAATATATTTATTAGAACTTTCTATTTTTAAGAGTTTAGACTAACTAAATTAGTCAAAGAATTTCAGCATTTCACTTGCCATACTGTCAGAACCACTTTTCAATTTGTCCCTTCTTTTGACTGTCTATAAGTAAAATATAATTTAACAGTTAATTATTTTAATAATGTAACAGGAACACTTTTAATGTTCCTACAAAACATTAGCTGAGTGGTACCATAAATTATTTTCCTGAAAATCAAATATTTATTAGAGACAGCCTAGCACAGGGTATCTAGTCCTTCACATATTCATCACATACCTTTCCTGAACAGGCGACTGTTACTCTCTGGAAATATGCTAAACAAGCTGGACATGGCCACTGTCCTCACAGAACTTCTGGAGGCTAAAGCTTAATTAACAAGAACTTAAAGATACTGCTATGAGGGGAGAAATAAAGTGTGTTGGGGACTCTTGAGGAGGAATGCGTATCCTCAAGAGGGGTTGGCAGAGTTGGCTTCCTGAAGGATGTGGCCTGACCATTAAGTTGAAATATGAAAGGATTAGTCAGAAAGAGTAATAGGGAGGTGATTACTATTACAGGCAGGGAGTACAGCAGTATGTAGAAGCTCAGAGGTAGAAAGCAAGAACCTAGAACCTTCAAGGAAATGAGATTCAGTTAGACTTAAGATTGGTAAGTAGAGCCAAGCATGGTGACTCACACCTGTAACCCCAGCACTTTGGGAAGCTAAGGCAGGAGAATTGCTTGAGCTCAGCAATTCGAGACCAGCCTGGGTAAATGGCGAAATGCCATCTCTACTAAAAGTACAAAAAAATACCCAGGTGTGGTAGTGCGTGCCTGTGGTCCCAACTACTTGGGAGGCTGAGGTGGGAAGACCACTTGAGCCAGTGGCAGGGGTTGGGGGTGCAGTGAGCCGTGATCGCACTACTGCACTCCAGCCTGGGTGACAGAGTGAGACCCTGTCTCAAAAAAATGAAAGATATACATATAAATGTGTATGTATATATATACATATATATGTGAGTAGGACTTGGGGAGTGACGAGAGATGACTTCAGAGGTAGGACCAGGGTAGATCCTGCGGTGGTATTCTGGAGTGTATCCTCACAGCATTAGGGAGTTAGAGAGTTTTAAACAGAGCAAAATGTACTGTATTGTCTTTTCTAAGAGCTTCCTGTTGAGAGATTTGGCAGTAAAGCCTAGATGACAGCAAATGAGATAACCCTTGGAGAATAAAGAATGAGAAGAGGGTCCAAGACTGAATCATGAAAACATCAGATATTTAAAATGGGCAGAGGAAGAGGAGACCACACGAGCCAAGGAGTAAGAAACCTTTAAAAATGAAGTTACAGCAGGGCACGGTGGCATGGCCCATAATACCAGCATTTTGGAAGGCTGAGGCGGGAGGGTCACTTGAGCCCAGCAGTTTAATACCAGCCTGGGCAACATAGCAAAACCATCTCTCTACAAAAAACATACAAAAATTAACCAGGCATGGTGGCATGCACCTGTGGTCCCAGCTACTTGGGAGGCTTAAGTGGGAGGATCACCTGAGCCCAGGAAGTTGAGGTGGCAGTGAGCCATAATCGCACCTCTGCACTCCAGCCTGGGCAACAGAGTGAGTCCCTGTCTCTAAATTAAATAATAGGAACTTACCAGTGACTTCACATGCTACAAATGGTCAAGGAAAAGAAAACATGAGTTTTGTTAGAGTTAGCAATGAGGCAGCTTTTGGTTAAGATGCAGAAGCCAATTAATATTAATATCCAAATACTTGGTTGCTGATATATTAACATTTTGATCTGTTTTATGTCCCTTTAAAGGAGGCATCCCCCCGCCCCCAATTTCAGATAGCACAACCTGACCTCTATTTTTATGCACTTTAAAACAAAAATCATGAGCCAGGAGCGGTGGCTCATACCTTCAATCCTAGCACTTTGAGAGGCTGAGGTGGGTGGATCGCTTGAGCTCAGGAGTTCAGGACCAGCCTGGGCAACAAGGTGAAACCCTGTCTCTACAGAAAAAAAAAAAAAAATTCTGCCCCCAAGGAACAGCCAAAATCTGCAGTTACTGCCACAGATAGATATAGCAACACCAGCATCATATTGAGTCATTCTCGGAAAACGAATTGAGGTTTCTCTCACAGACATGAATAAATGGTTAAAGTTTTGACATGAAAAAGTAAGGAGTCATTGAAGTCACCATGAAAACATTAGCAGTTTTCATTCCAAGACTTGAATACAGTTATTCATATTTAATTTGGCATTCCACATTTAATTTGACATTGGTGAACTTATTATCTTGGAGGCTGGGCACGGTGGCTCGCGCCTGTAATCCCAGCACTTTGGGAGGCCAAGGTGGGTGGATCACTTGAGATCAGGAGTTGACTTCAAATTGACCAAGTTGACCTGACTTGAATACAGTTATTCACATTTAATTTGACAATCCACATTTAATTTGACACTGGTAAACTTATTAAGATTATCTCGGATGCTGGGTGCAGTGGCGCATGCCTGTTATCCTAACACTTTGGGAGGCCAAGACAGGTGGATCACCTGAGGTCAGGAGTTCGAGACCAGCCTGGCCAACCTGGCGAAACCCTATTTCTACTAAAAATACAAAATTAGCCATATGTAGTGGCACATGCCTGTAGTCCCAGCTACTCGGGAGGCTGAGGCAGGAGAGTGCTTGAATCCAGAGGTGGAGGGTACAGTGAGCAGAGATCGTGCCACCGCACTCCAGCCTAGATGACAGAGTGAGACATCTCAAAAAAAAAAAAAAAAAAATTATCCTGCTGGGATGAAAAATACCTATGCTTACAACAGAGAATTACCAGGGAAAGAAAGCTTTTCAGTCCTAATTTCATTGGATTCATTTTGAGAAGTGTCAGTATTTCAGTAATGATACCTTGGTTGGAAGTAACCACAAAACAAAACAAAAGTCACTTTAAAAGAATATATTGGCTCATTGTCAAAAAAAAGATTCTGACTTCACTCTGATTGATCTAACGGGTCATGAGCCCACCTTTGGGATTACATATCGCAACTGCTGAGATAATTAAGGGCTACTTCTAGAGTAGGGACAATAAACCAAAATGAACAAGCAGTGGGTCAATTGATGCCACAGACACAACCACCAATGTCCCCTCAAGCAACCAACCAGCCCAGGCAATACCAGCCCCAGAATGAGGCAATTGCATTTTATTTAATGTAGCTACTTTACTAAAGAGATCCTTTACAAATATTTTTAAGCACTTCTTTACATTTTAATCTATTTTCATGATTACTTTTGGTATTAGTGTTCCAGTTTATAATACTGAGCTTTTAGGAAATCAGGGTTCAATTTGCAGCCATCATTTAGAAACTAAGTTGGGTTTGACTAAACTAAGTTGGGGTTGCCTTCTCCTGCAAAGTATTATCTTACAGCCTTGACCTACTCCAAGCTGAAAAGGTCATTTTTCCCAAGTGAAGTCTGTTTTTTGTTCAGTTTCAAATTTTTCAGAGATAATTTCCAAAGCTCTTTGGTAATAATATACAGGAAATGTCAATTATCATAAAAAATCCCAATGTCCAAGTAATAAAATGAGTCAGAGCAGAACTAGAAGCCCAGGCTGGAGCAGAGATGGAGTGAGAAGTCACTGAATATGAAACGGGGATTGGAGCCAGTTAAGGAGGACAGTGAGATACCAGAATTGAGGGTGTTCCAAATTTTCCAGCTTGTTTTAATATCTCAAGGTCCTAGTGAACAAAATGACCTTATATATATTGTTGACATGTACAATATACCTGTAGTACCACTTTTATGGTACACTGTCCAGTTATATGAGTACTTGAATCTGCATGTTTTATTTATTGATTAACAACACACCACACAAGTACTGCCAAGAACAAAAAAGCCAATAGGGGAAGAATAGCCATTTGCACTCCATTGTTCTCAATTTGGAAAATAAGCTTTGAGACCAAACATCATGTGCTCTGTTAGAGGGATCAAGTCTGAAGATTGTTGTCACAAATTAGTATGACTACCTAGTATTCAGGACTTTGAAAAATCACTGCATTGCACAATAGAATAAACCGCCCCACAGAGCATCCACTTAAAAATAAACACAGAAGAGAGCAGGAGCATAAGGAACTTTACAGTGAATCAGAGAAACTGTTGGAGGGTTGGAGTGCTGCATATTGCAGAGTTTCAAAGTTTCCAAAAACTGTTCTGTGAGTGATGAGGTACAGATGCATAAGTCATGCATGCAGAGAAGAGTTCATTTATATTACTAAGTCTGCACTGTATCCACATGTAGCTGAGTAAACTCAACTGAACACAGACTGTTAAGTATCCAAGGTTTCTGTATTTATGGATTGTTTTAACTATAACTTAATATACCTATATGGTGAGTAATGTGGTTTTTTGTTCTGGTTTTGAAGACAGGAAGATATACTACACAGAATGACAGCTTTTATTTTTGCTCATTCTTATATAATTGTTTAAATTATAATGAGATCATAATGTCATTCACTGTTTAATAATCAATGTCTCTATGCCATTGTATTCATAAAATACTTGTTAGAAAATTGAAAGTATAGTTGTGTGTTCTCTCATTTTGGCCTATTTTCAATACAAGCTCCAACAGCAAATAAATTTACTTTCTTGGGGCCAAAATTCTAGTTTAAGTAACTACTTCTGAGATAATCAGTCTATAAGTTTCTAAAGGTTTCTAAACTTTTTATCCATATACTACCAGAAGAAATACCATTTATCTTTGTAAACATAAAGTTATAATCTACTTTAGAAATCTAATAACACGAAACTCAGGTCAACTGTGACCAGATTGGCATACTTAAACTTTTGATCTCAGAAAAAATATTACGAAAATACAATCAGGAACTCTATCATTTCAGGTCATTTGGGAGGAAACAGCCAAAATCATAGCTTGATAACCAACACCAATGATTAATTGCTTTTTCAACATGTGGATTATCTTGGTGCCAAAAATTATAGAACAACTGCTTAACAAATTGGAGAGTCCCTGATGTCAATGCTCATATTTTCTTTGGATTATACTAAGCAATTATGCTAAAGTTTCTAATGACTGAGTAAAATGGTATTTGTGCCTTGGGCACATTTTGATGAACTACAGTTGTACTTTTCAAAACCTAAGAGGCACATGCTTTAAAAAGTATATTGCCTATAATAAATCTCTGTTTAAACTTTATATTCGATTTCAGAGGATTATTATAAGTACCTATTGTAAAACTATAAATATGTTTACCATTGATAGTTACTTTAAACTACTTACCTTCCTGAAAAATCAGTTGGTATAAATTCATCTCCAAATAAATGTTTAACTTACATGATTCATTTTTGTTCCTAGCACTTGCTACTTCATACTCCATCCTTATATTCAGTTGAACTTATTCTATGTATCATTGATGTTACTAAATAAGTCCTTTAAAACACATATAGAATTAGCTTTAACTTTTTACTTCAACTCCTATATAATCCATCTCTCATTTCTTGCATATCTTTTCAGTATAATTGAAGCTCTCTTAAGGTTGTGGGCTTAGAAAATAAAGTAACACAAATTAGGCGAAAAAATTAATATGCAATTTTTTTTGTTTGTTTGTTTTGAGATGGAGTTTCACTCTTGTTGCCCAGGCTGGAGTGCAATGGCACGATCTCGGCTCACTGCAACCTCCGCCTCCCGGGTTCAAGCAATTCTCCTGCCTCAGACTCCCGAGTAGCTGGGATTATAAGCATGCACCACCATGCCCGGCTAATTTTGTATTTTTAGTAGAGACGGGGTTTCTCCATGTTGGTCAGATTGGTCTTGAACTGCCGACCTCAGGTGATCCACCCACCTTGGCCTCCCAAAGTGCTGGGATTACAGGCGTGAGCCACCATGCCTGGACAGAAATTAGTATGTGATCTTATATGTGAGGACACATCATCTTGAATAAGTACAGCCATCTGAAATGTTCTGTATCAGCACCCTAGGAAAGAGGGTAAAAGTAAGAGTTGGGGATGGGAGAGAAACAGAGAGACAGAGAGAGGGGGGAGGAGGAGGAGGAGAGGAAAGGAAGGAAGGAAGGAAGGAAGGAAGGAAGGAAGGAAGGAAGGAAGGAAGGAAGGAAGGAAGGAAGAAGGGAGGGAGGGAGGGAGGGAAGGAAGGAAGGAAGGAAAAAAAGGAAAGAAAAAGAAGGAAAGGGAAGGAAGGAAGGAAGGGAGAGAGGGAGGAAAAGAAAAAAGTGAAATGTTCTGTAGCTTCAAGAAAGTTACCTTGATAGGCCACTGATGTCAGAATTACAAATGAACACCACTTTTTAGGGAAGATTATGCTGTCTAACTAGTCTTAATATTTAAGGTAAACACTACATCACTTAAAACTATGGAATGTTGAAATGGTAATTCATATAGACAGACATCAACATTATAGACTTCTAGTTATTCCAAGATCTGAAAATAACACATGCTTTACCTACACCAAAGAGCAAAACTAAAACAACAGCTATATTGAATCTGACAATTTGGAACACAAGTTGAAATTATATTTCCAAGTTCTCAAGACCCTCCTGCTTAGATTTCTAAGGGCATCCTTAATACTATTAATTACATTAATATCACACTACAAAAACAGTATTTTTTCATCTTATAAAGTAGCAACTGCTCTCTCCTTCAAACTCTAAATATAATACATATAATAAAGTTAGTTTTTTCCTGTTAACAAAAGGAAAATTTACATTCTGCCTTATGAGTTAAATACTGTGACATATTAATACCAAAATCCAAATTTCTCACTGTGACCAAAAGGCCCTTTACATCTGATTCCTACTTTCCTCTCACCCATTCTCACACTCCTTCACTATCTTCCACCCACACTGTCCTCTGGGTCCTTATGCTCACCCAGCTCTTCCCCACTCCAAACTTTACAGTGGCTGCTTTCTGGACCTGGAACACTTCCTTGCAGGCTCTCACACACTTGGCTCCTCATTCTTGTCTCAGTTCAAATGCCGATCTCCCTCATCTCAAGGAAATATTTTTCTCCTTCCCTTCTTCCTCCCTACCCCAGTTACACAATTTCATTACACTCTATTTCTTTCTTTCACAGAATTTACTGCAATCTGAAATTATTTGGGTGCTTGATTTATTAGTCTGTCTCCCCTTTCTAGAATGTAAGCTCCAGGGGGTGGGGACTTCGTCTAACTCACCTTTGTATCCCCAGCACCTTAAGCAGTGGCAACTGGCAGTCAACCCATAAATATCTGTTCAGAAAAGAAATAAACTTACTGCACATATTTTATTTGCTTTTCAGAAACATCAACAATATATTGCATTTTTAGAGGAGGAAATTAAATGTGCCCATATTTGTTTGTTGTTTTTTGTTTGTTTGTTTTTGTTTTGAGACAGAGTCTTGCTCTGTTGCCCAGGATGGAATGCAGTGGCGCGACCTCAGCTCACTGCAAGCTCTGTCTCCCAGGTTCACGCCATTCTCCTGCCTCAGCCTCCCCAGCAGCTGGGACTACAGGCGCACACCGCCACGCCTGGCTAATTTTTTGTATTTTTAGTAGAGATGGGGTTTCACCATGTTAGCCAGGATGGTCTCAATCTCCTGACCTCATAATCCACCCGCCTCTGCCTCCCAAAGTGCTGGGATTACAGGCGTGAGCCACTGCGCCCGGCCTGGTGCCCACACTTAAAGTGACTTTATTTTTTTAGAGATGGGGTCTTGCTATGTTGCCCAGACTGGGGTGCAGTAGCTATTCACAGGCACAATCATAGTGTACTGCAGCCTCAAACTCCTGGGCTCAAGCAATCTTCCTGCCTCAGCCTCCCAAGTAGCTGGGTCTAGAGGCATGCACTACTGTGACTTTTGTTACACTGTGAGATCATTATAAAAATGAATACCTTTTCCCAAAACTTCTTAAGAGGTTTAAAGTAGGTGTGAAAAAAAGCTTTATTCTATAAAGGATCACTACTGCAGAAATATATAAAAGGACACACAATAGTAAAAAACACCAGCCACTTACAAAAACGAGCATGAAGGAGTGGAACTCTTTTCAAATGAGCTTTACTCAAAAAGCAAACAGGAACCAAAAAGCGAAGCAATTAAATAGAGGTATACAGATATATAACATGTTTTCACTTATTTTAAGTTATTTTGAAAGATATGAGGACAGAGTATATTACATTGCTGAGTTTCACTCTTAGCCCCTATCCATCACGAACTAATTAAACTTTTGCTGAACTTATTATTGGCCTGATAAACTTAAGCAAAGTCTTGAATCTCCAGAGGTTTCCCATCTCTGGTACAAAAGACAATTTTTTTGAAATTCCTAAAACATAAGCAGGGAACTGCTCCTGAAACGTAACCCAAACTTTTTCTAAAATTGTAAGTGCATGTCTTGCAAAATGCTACCTGAAAACTCAAACTAAAATTTTAGACTCTGTTGACAATAAATGTTTCAGAAATTGAGATAAAACATTACTTAAATTAGAATGCTAGTGGCAATGTTTACAAAATAATTTTCAGAAAACTTCTTTTCACTTTAAGGTAAAATCTTTTTACTTTAAGGTATAATATTAAATGTGTCTTTAGGCTGGGTGCAGTGGCTCATGCCTGTAATCCTAGCACTTTAGGAGGCCGAGGCAGGTGGATTGCTTGAACCCAGGGGTTTAAGACCAGACTGAGCAACATGGTAAAATCTCGTCTCTATAAAAAATACAAAAATTAGCCAGGCATTGCAGCACACCTATAGTCCCAGCTACTCGGGAGGCTGAAGTGAGCCATCTCTTGAGCCCGGAGGGTCGAGGCTGCAGTAAGCTGTGACCCTACCACTGAACTCTAGCCTGAGTGACAGAATAAGACCCTATCTCGAAAAAAAAAAAAAATGTGTCTTTAAGGTAATGAAACTGATTTTCAGCTGAGATCCTTAATTTATAGCCACATCTCACATGTTATATGTATTTCAATTTGATCCTCTAGTGAAGAGTGCAAGTGAACCATTTTAGAAAAGAGTCTACATATACTAAACATAATAGAACTGTAAAAATAGAACTTGAGAAAATCTTTGTGTATTAAAATTAATATAACTTTTAAAAACAGAACTTCACAAAGTCTTTAAAAATAGAATTTCACAAAGTCCTTTCACATCTGTTCTTAGTTAATAATGGGGACACGAAGAGAAAACTAGATTTGAAAGTCATGCTGAGATTAAGTGGACACGGTTTGACTAGTATTAATATGTGAGAGTACTGGAGATGGCTCTCAGGCTCTACATCTGTAGCAGGGTGAACTGTGGGCAAGACAGGAACTAGAGGAAGTCTATCAGATTTGTGAAGGATGGAAATTAGTTCAGTTTTGACAGCTTGAGTTTTCAATGCCTCCAGGACACTTATATCCAGGTGGAATCAATGTCTAGCAGCCAGTTGGAGGCATAGGTCTGGAACACAGAAGAAATGCTATGGATTGTTTTATATATAACCTATGTAATAATCATTTATATTTATAACATACATTATATAATAAATTTTATAAATCAGTTACTAAATTATTTTTTTTAAATCACTTATTATTAGGGCTCATATTGTGTACATCATGGCCTTGGAAGGCTCCTAGTATCTTCTACAGAAGCTCCCAATGAAATGATCATCTCCAGGTTACAGGATACCTTGAATAGAGACTGCTTCATCCATAATCAGAAGGGTTTTGTTTGTATTGATTCTACAGCTTGCAGCTTCTGATAGATAGATAGATAGATAGATAGATAGATAGATCGATCGATCAATAGATACTTGTTTAACTAAGCTTCCTGTAGTCATTTTCTTTTCTCTCCTCTGAGTTTCCTTTTGAAATGTCCTATAAAAATGGGAATGATGTCCCAATTTTCTGATTTAACCTCTACTTAAGGGAATTTTCCATTGTTCCTGTTAGGTATTTATTGCTATATAACAAATTACAAAACTCAGTAGATTAAAATAACACATATTGTTTCACAGATTTTGTAGGTCAGGGATCTAGGTCCTCTGCTTCAGAGTCTCTCACAATGCTGCTATCAAGGTGTTGGCTACAGATGAGATCTCATCTGAAAGCTCAGCTTCCTAGCTCAGATGGTATTTGTTGGCATTTAGTTTCTCATCGGATTGACAGTCTCAGTTCCTCACTAGCTATTGGCTAGAGACTATCCTTAGATCCTTGCCATATGCGCTCTCCTAAATGACAACTTGTTTTATCAAAGACTGCAAACCCAAAATGTAATAAAGTCTGCTAACAATACAGAAGTTATAATCTTTTGTAACCTAATCACAGAAAGAAAGTCTATCAGCTTTGCCTTATTCTATTGGCTAGAACAGGTCAGTAGGTCTAGTCCACATTCCAGAAGAAAGGATCACACAAGGGCCTGCATATCAGGAGGTGAGATCACTGAGGCCATCTTAGAAGTCTGCCTACCATATAACTAATATTTACCAATCTACAAGATCAAGACAAAAAGAGGCATTAACAAAAATGCCAACTTTTCTGTATGGAGTTATGTGATGTTACGCAGGTCTGGGCCCTTTAACTTCCTGGTTTCTCAGTGAAAGATGACTAATCATTAAAGCTAGTGTGCTGTATGTACTCTGGAAGGTAAGGAAATACATATGGGCTACAAAGAAAAATATATGAAATATAAAGTATGTTTCCATCAAGGTTTCTTGGAAACTCTAGTCGAGGCTTTTATAAAGTGCTTTTAAGCATCATTCTTCCAAAAGTACCTTTTAAAATGATTCTCAAGGCTTCACAATATATATACATTTTTTACAAATACATATTTCCCAACATCTGTAAAAGGGTAAATCTTAAGAGTATTTTATGCTGAACTTACAAATTTGGTACTGAAGATGAGTATTTCTTGTAGTCTGCCAAATTTCTGCCACAATGGAAAATATGCAGATGATAGTTTAACATTCTGTGCCATCAGACAGGAATTATATTTCACATCTTTTTTTTTTTTTTGAGACGGAGTCTTGTTCTGTTGTCAGGCTGGAGTACAGTAGCGCGATCTCAGCTCACTGCAACCTCTGCCTCCCAGGTTCAAGCAATTCTCCTGCCTCAGCCTCCTGAGCAGCTAGGACTACAGGTGGGTGCCACCACACCCGGCCAATTTTTGTATTTTTAATAGAGACGGGGTTTCACCACGTTGACCAGGATGGTCTCGATCTGCTGACCTCGTGATCCGCCCACCTTGGTCTCCCAAAGTGCTGGGATTACAGGCGTGAGCCACCGCACCTGGCCTATATTTCACATCTTAATGAGAAAATACCTTCTCTTAATTTGTTGCATCAAAAAAAAAATCAGTAATTCGGCTGGGCGTGGTGGCTCACACCTGTAATCACAGCACTTTGGGAGGCTGAGGCAGGTGGATCATGAGGTCAGGAGTTCAAGACCAGCCTGGCCAATATGGTGAAACCCTGTCTCTACTAAAAATATAAAAAATTAGCCGGGTGTGGTGGCGCACACCTGTTCTCCCAGCTACTTGGGAGGCTGAGGCAGGAGAATTGCTTGAACCCAGGAGGTAGAAGTTGCAGTGAGCCAAGATCATGCCACTGCACTCCAGCCTGGGCAACAGAGTGAGACTCTGTCTCGAAAAAGAAAAAAAAAAGAAAAGAAAAGAAAAAGAAAAATCAGTAATTCAAACCATTGTAACTACCAGCAGTCACATTTTCAATTCCATGAACAGTGGAATGCAAAATAAATTTTCAGAATGTAATTTTATCATTTAAAAAAATCTTATTGCTAAAAATAGGAGGGAAAAATCATGATTCTATCACCAAGAAACAATCACTATTAAACATTTTGGTATGTATCTATATGTATATCCTTTTAGACTATTAAATATGTTTTATTTAAATGTTATTTAATTTAAATATGTTAAATGTGTTAAATAATATTACCGCAAATGAGATAATACTCCATTTTATAATGATATATGCAATTGTTCCAAAATGAAGATTTCCAGAGCAACTGATTTTCAATGAGGCATTGCTAAACAAGGCTCCTAGCAAAGTAATGCTAGCAGCAGGTTGACCAAGTGCTACACAGAGCAATGGACCAGCCCTGCATCATTGTTAAATGATGAAGGGGATAAAGCTGTTATCCCCAAAGGAATGAACTACAAAACAGATAATTGGGGGGACATCTAATTCGTACCCCTCTAGTAGTGTTTTAGCCATATTACGTTGATCATGCTTTTATTTCCTTTTTTTTTTTTTTTTTTTTTTTGAGACAGAGTCTCGCTCTGTTGCCCAGGCTAGAGTGCAATGGCACAATCTTGGCTCACCGCAACCTCTGCCTCCCGGGTTCAAGCAACTCTCCTGCCTCAGCCTCCCGAGTAGCTGGGATCACAGCCGCACGCCACCACAACCGGCCACCCTTTGTATTTTTAGTAGAGACGGAGTTTCACCATGTTGGTCAGGCTGGTCTCAAACTCCTGACTTCGTGATCCGCCCGCCTTAGCCTCCCAAAGTGCTGGGATTACAGGCGTGAGCCACCATGCCCAGCCATTCTTTTATTTCTTAACCTTTTTATTCTGTTAGGTACCCCCTCCTTAAACTCCCTCCCCCAGTGTCTGAATCTGAATTATGAGTTTCTGAATCACTGAATTATTGTGCTTCTCAGGACAAATCTCACCTCTGATGATTCTTTCTATACCATCTTTACTAGCTTTTCTTCCCTCTTTTATCCAAACTAGTTGGCATAGCTACTAACCCACTATTTCGCTTTCCTTGTTTTCTCCCTCACTACCATTTATGGCCTCATGGTTTAAATAATCAGCTTTATATTGGAGACTATTAAAACCTTTCTCACCTCACACTTAAAGTATGTAAACCAAACTCGTCCACTTCCCCTCAAATTATTCACCATCTCTCCTCTTTCCCCAGTATTGTTCCTTTATCATAGCTAACATCTGGGAATTATCTTCAACTTCTCCCCTCCCTTTATCCTACCCAGTCTCTATTAAATCATGCTTCGAAATATCTCCTAAAGTTTTTCATTCCTTTCCACTTTCTTTGCCTTCACTCCAACCCAGGCCAAGATTGCTTTCACAACTGGACTTAAGCGAAAATATCCTGAATGGGGTTAGGGCTCCTTTGCCCCCATTCCCCCACCTTCCTAGGGTACTCTCATTGTAATGGTCAGGGGGATAAAATGAAAAGGGAACTGGGCTTAAAATCAGGAGGCCAAGAAGTTCCCTCTCTGCCACCCCAGGTGTGACCTTGAGCATGTTTCTTTCTTCTTTTGAGCCCTGGGAATTTCCTTATCTGCAAAATGGCAATTTGGACTACCTCATGGGCTCTAAGCTGCCTTGCAATTCTAACAATCTTCTACTCTGACACTTCTTTTTGCTCAAAGAAAGGCAATGACAATCTTTTCTCACCAGAATCACAGCTGGTACCCAATGTGTTCCAGCTTGCATTGTCCCTTACATCCAGACTGCTCACCATATCCCTAATAAGCCCCGGGCTTTCACTATAAATGTCAGTTCCCTGTACTATTGTTCTTCTTCTGCAATTAAATTATTCCTTTTACAAACATTTATGGAGTAACTATTAATGTACAAGGCACTTTGCTAGGTCCTGGAAATGGCAAGGTAAACCACATAATCCTTGCCCTCAAAGAATTTACCATCTCATTGGAGATGTGGCTAAGTAGGTAACATATAATATTGTATTACGTGCTATGCTGAAAAAAATAATACATCTCAGCTGTTTCGGGGGAAGAACGGGCATCACTTAACAAAATGGGATACCCAGGAAGACTTCGGAAAGGCTGCACTAATTCCAAACTAAGTCTTTAAATCTTAAAAGGAAAAATAAGACTGAAGGAGGTGAGAAAATGTGTGCTATGTCTTCCTTGAAGGGCAGAGAAGAGAGAGGAATTATTATTTTTTTTTATTATTAAGAACAAGGTATACTGAAAAACACTGGAGTATAGAGGGCAGGTGGCAAGCGGTGAGGTTGGTCATGATGAATAGCCCTCAATGTCACCCTAAGGAATTTGAGGTTTCACCGAGGAAAGGATGGAGTACAGGCTGTATTCTGAATCAGATAACTCCTTTCCTGGTCTGTTATTGGGAAAAGGTGGTTGTTGGGCACTGAAACGGTCAAAGCCGATGGCAGGATAATCCGGTAGGAGGAAATGGTAGTCTGCCAAAAATTGTTCCGGCTACTAATTGGTCCACTAAAACAATACGGTGACCGATGCCTCACGGCCTCTTCAAGCTAACAGGACTCTAGTCAGAGTCCGCCTACTGGCCACCGTCAGTGCCCATTAGCGCCCGGCCGCCGTGTCACAGAGAGCAGGACGCACCGGGGAGGGAGCTGCCTGCGACGTCGCGAGATTTCTCGTGAGTGGCGCTTGGACAGAGCGTCTGGTAGCCCAGCAACCGCCGCTGGTCTGCGTAGAGACCCGGCGCTGGCGAAACCTACCAAACCGGAGTTACCGACCCGACTGTCCCGCGAGCGGTGAGCTGACCGCGGGGAATAAGCGTGGGGACCGAGGAAATCCTAGAACCATGTTTCTCAAACTTGCCTGCCACTAAGACTTTCTGGGACATTTGTTAAAATGCAGATCCTTGGGCCCTATCTTTAGACATATAGAATTTCCAGAAAAAATGGTCTGGAAGTTTGTTTTTAACAAATGGTTACCTGGCAAGATTGGGAAACAGCTCTAGAGGAGGGAGTCACAGATGAAGGGGTGGTCGTGGGGCTGAGGAAGCAGCCCGGTGGGCGTGGAGCTGAGTTTGAAAGGGTTTTGAAAAGCCTAAGGGCTGGAGCCAGTGATTTAGAGCATCTGGAAGCTACTGAACCTGTGGCCTAAGTGGAAGTATAGATATTAACAGAATTCAGAAAACGTTGTCCACTGCCTCTAGCCTGTGGGAATTCCAGCAGATGAAAGACAAGGGGTTCGTTAAAATGGATTCCACCCATCTAAGAAACCTACACAGGTACCCCCCGAACCGAAAAGGTGGAAAACAACAATAACAACAACAGGAACAAACAAAAAACCAAACAACAACAACAACAAAAAGCTAACAATAAAATGGATTCCTAGAGCCTGTAAAGAAGCTCTAAGCCATTCCCACCGGTGGCCTGGGAGAGAGAGATCTAGCAAGAGGAGTCCCAAAGTAACAAGAGATACCTAGAGGGTGGAAAGTAGGCAAAAGCAGTTTCTCAAACTTTAGAACACAATTAATCTCTTTTAAAAGAAAACCAAAGACACTTCACAAGTGCTGACATTATTTTTATTATAATGTTCTAAAATGTATCCAAATCCACTCTAGGTTCAGTTTAAACTCCTGAAGCTTTTAATTTTCTAAAAACAATAAAACTACCAGTACAGTTTAAATTAATATTGTTTTTAACAATATGAATGGTGGTGTTTTGATGAAACTAAATTCTCTCTTATGGACTGCTACAGTGCAAATTCTTTTGAGTTAACAGTCTATTATTTTGTGTTGTGGGTTGATTCAGTTCTCTCCTTTTCCATATTCAAGCTAGAAAATTTTCCTATAGCTTACTGATGAGGTCCGTTGACCTTCCCTTGGTTTAGTAAATACTTCACTTACATACAAAGTTTGCCTCTGTCCTTTTCCAAAATTATCTAAGGTCATTAATTTTTATCTATGTGAACACCAATTTATACACTGAAATCTACAGAGAGAATCCATTTCTAAAGTGAAAGTATTAAGAATATGTCATTTCAAAATATGCTGCTCTGGCATATTGACTATATTTAGTTAAAAGCACTTGAAAAATGACTGGGCATAGTGGCTCACACCTGTAATCGTAGCATTTTGGGAGACTGAAGCGGGCGGATCACTTGAGATCAGGAGTTCCAGACCAGCCTGGCCAACATGGCGAAACCCTGTCTCTACTAAAAATACAAAAATTAGCCAGGCGTGGTGGTGCATGCCTGTAATCCCAGCTGCTTGAGAGACTGAGGCAGGAGAATCGCTTGAACCCAGGAGGCAGAGGTTGCAGTGTGCCAAAATCGCACCACTGCACTCCAGCCTGAGCAACAGACCAAGACTCCATCTCAGGAAAAAATAAAGAAAAGCACTTGAAAAATACAGGTAGGCCGGGCGCGGTGGCTCAAGCCTGTAATTCCAGCACTTTGGGAGGCCGAGACGGGCGGATCACGAGGTCAGGAAATCGAGACCATCCTGGCTAACACAGTGAAACCCCGTCTCTACTAAAAAATACAAAAAACTAGCCGGGCGAGGTGGTGGGCGCCTGTAGTCCCAGCTACTCGGGAGGCTGAGGCAGGAGAATGGCGTAAACCCGGGAGGCGGAGCTTGCAGTGAGCTGAGATCCGGCCACTGCACTCCAGCCTGGGCGACAGAGTGAGACTCCGTCTCAAAAAAAAAAAAAAAAAAGAAAGAAAAGAAAAGAAAAATGACAGGTAAAAGATGATTGCTCTGACTTTTATTCTGTTTTTTTGCTTTTTTGTTTTGAGACAGGGTCATGCTCTGTTTCGCAGGCTGAAGTGCAGTGGCGCAATCACAGCTCACCACAGCCTTGACTTCCCAGGCTCAAGCAATCCTCCTCCCTCAACCTCCCAAACAGCTGGGACCACAGGCATGTATCACCATGCCTGGCTCATTTATTTTTTGTAGAGACGGGGGTCTCGCCATGTTGCTCAGGCTGGTCTCGAGCTCCTGGGCTCAAGCAATCCTCCTGCCTCAGCCTCCCAAAGTGCTGGGACTACAGGTGTGAGCCACCACACCCTGTCTGTTCTGTTTCTTAAAAGCAGGAGAAGAAATTTTCATATGAACGATTTCCTCCCTATACTAGAAAGTATCATTCTTACCATCAAGGACTGGAAGCTGAAGCCAAGGAAAAGCTGTATAAACAAACGTTTTTACAAGAACCCTTCACCAATCAACTACCCTAGCCCTAACCCAAGCTCCTTTACCTTGTCACATTTTCTTTTTTATTTTTTTTGAGACGGAGTTTCGCTCTTGTTGCCCAGGCTGGAGTGCAATGGCACAATCTTGGCTCACCACAACCTCTGCCTCCCGGGTGCAAGCGATTCTTCTGCCTCAGCCTCCCGAGTAGCTGGGATTACAGGCATATGCCACCATGCCTGGCTAAGTTTTTTGTATATTTAGTAGAGACGGGGTTTCATCATATCGGTCAGGCTGGTCTCAAATTCCTGACCTCAGGTGATCCACCCACCTCAGCCTCCCAAAGTGCTGGGATTACAATCATGAGCCACCGTGCCCGGCCACATTTTCACAATTTACTATGCTCTTAATTTTTTCTTTTCTTTTCTTTCTTTTTTTTTTTTTTTTTTTTTTTGAGACAGAGTCTCACTCTGTCGCCCAGGCTGGAGTGTAGTGGTGCGATCTGGGCTCACTGCCACCTCTGCCTCCCAGGTTCAAGCGATTCTCCTGCCTCAGCCTCCTGAGTAGCTGGGATTATAGGCATGTGCCACCACAACCAGCTAATTTTTGTATTTTTAGTAGAGATGGGGTGTCACCATGTTGTCCAGGCTGGTCTCGAACTCCTGACCTCAAGTGATCTGCCCACTTTGGCCTCCCAAAGTGCTGGGATTACAGGCATGAGCCACTGCACCTGGCCTACTATCCTTTTTCTAACTTAGTATGCAAGTATACAACTCTGCGTATTTGAGTCTTCATTTCTTATGAAGGTTCCCATGCCACATTAAACTTGTATTAACTAAATTTGCTTGCTTTTCTCCTCTTGATCTGCTATATGTCAATTTAATTATTAGGCTCAGCCACAAAACAAACAAACAAACAAACAAAAAACCCTAAAATGGAAGAGGTAACATTTTGCCTTCCCTACAATAGCATGGCCATTCATGAGGTTTCGGGTGATCCAAATTTTCTCTGTTTTAGCCAAAGTTAGAAAACAGAGCCTGAAGTAAAAACTCATGTGATAGGCTGGGCATGATGGCTTACACCTGTAATCCCAGCACTTTGAAAAGCCAAAGCAGGAGGATTACTTGAACCCAGAAGTTTGAGACCAGCCTGGGCAACATAATAAGACCCTGTCTGTAAAAAAAGAAAAGAAATATCTTCTTATTAAGCTTAGATGAAAAAATTCCTGGCAAGGCATGGTGGCTCATGCCTATAATCTTGGCACTTTGGGAGGCTGAGGTGGGAGGATTGCTTGAGGCCACGTGTTTGAGACCAGCCTGGGCAACATAGTAAGACCCTGTCTCTACAAAAATAAAAAAACAAAAAATAAAAAATTAGCTGAGCATGGTGTTATACACCTATAGTCCCAGCTGCTCAGGAGGCTGAGGTGGGAGAAACACGTGAGCCCAGGAGTTTGACACTGCAGTGAGCTATAATCACACCACTGCACTCAAGCCTTGGCAAAAGTAAACCTCTATCTGTACAAAATAATAATAATAATAATAAAATCCTAAATAAAACATTAGCAAACTTAATTTGCATATATATGTTATTCTGACTAAGTTTGGTTTATCCCTGGAATGCAAAAAGATATAACATTAGAAGTCTACCAGCCTGGGTAACATGGTACAACCCTGTCTCTACAAAAAATACAAAAATTAGGCCGGGTGCGGTGGCTCACGCCTGTAATCCCAGCACTTTGGGAGACTGAGGCGGGCAGATCACAAGGTCAGGAGATTGAGGCCATCCTGGCTAACACGGTGAAACCCCATCCCTACTAAAACAATACAAAAAAATTAGCTGGGCGTGGTGACAGGCGCCTGTAGTCCCAGCTACTCAGGAGGCTGAGGCAGGAGAATGGCGTGAACCCGGGAGGGGGAGCTTGCAGTGAGCCGAGATGCGCCACTGCAGTCCAGCCTGGGTGACAGAACAAGACTCTGTCTAAAAAAAATAAATAAAATAAAATAAGCTGGCATGGTGGCATGAGCCTGTAGGGCATGAGCTACTCGGGAGGCTGAGGTGGGAGGATTGCTTGAGCCCAGGAGGCAGAGGTTGCTGTGAGCCGAGATTGTGCCACTGTACTCCAGCCTGAGTGACAGAGCGAGACCCTTTCATGCACACACACATACAAAAAGAACCATTAGAAGTCTATTAATGTATTTCACCACATCTCCTAAGGCAAAAGAAAAACATTTCATAACCATCAACCTTCATTCATGAGTTTAAAAAATACTTTACAAACTATGAATATAAAAGCACTTTCTTAATCTGAATATGGCTATCTTTTTTTTTTTTTTTGAGACGGAGTCTTGGTCTGTCGCCAGGCTGGAGTGCAGTGGCGCGATCTCAGCTCACTGCAACCTCCTCCTCCCGGGTTCAAGTGATTCTCCTGCCTCAGCCTCCTGAGTAGCTGGGACTACAGCGCGCCCCACCATGTCCAGCTAATTTTTTTGTATTTTTAGTAGAGACGGGGTTTCACCATTTTGGCCAGGATAGTCTCGATCTCTTGACCTCGTGATCTGCCCACCTCAGCCTCCCAAAGTGCTGGGATTACACGCGTAAGTCACGGTGCCCATGCTATCTTAAGAAAAAAACAAAACTTACAGCAAATATCATACTAAAGAAAAAAAAAACTTACAGCAAATATCATACTTAGTGGTGAAATGTTGCAAGTATTTCTTTTGAGATCAGCAATAAGACAAGTGCATGTGCCCTCATCGCTTCTACTCAACCTTGTTCCTAGAGGTCCTAGCAAGTGCAATAACACAATAAAAAATAAAAAAAAAAAGATAAAAGGTTTGGGAAGTAGTAGACTGTTACTCATATATAATCTGATTGTCTACATGGAAAACACAAAGACTCTATAAAATAAAATTAATGTGTCCTTACCAGTGTTGCTGGATATAAAATCAGTATTTTAAAAATACTGTGTTTCTATACAGTAGCTACAAACAGAAAATATAATTTCTAGAAGAATAGCATTTGCAATATCAACAAAAATACATGATCCCAATAACTCAAAAACAAAAACTTGAGCTGGGCATGGTGGCTCATGCCTGCAATCTCAACAATTTGGGAGGCTGAGGCAGGTGGATTGCTTAAGCCCAAGAGTTTGAGATTCCCCTGGCAACTTGGCAAAACCCCATCTCTACTAAAAATACAAAAATTAGCTGAGCATGGTGGCGCAGGCTTGTAGTCCCAGCTTCTCAGAAGGCTGAGATGGGAGGATCATTTGAGACTGAGAGACGGAAACTGCAGTGAATCGAGATCAGGCCACTGTACAGAGCGAGACTCTGTCTCAAAAACAAGCAAACGAATGAAAAAACAAAACAAAACAAAAAACTTATGCATGGCCTTAAATATAAAAGAAAAATTTTTAACTACTGAAAATCACTAAATTAGCACTACCAAAATGGAGAGACTTACCATACTCATGGAAAAGAAGACTTGATATTAGAGAAATGTCAGTGCTTCATGAATTATTTATAAATTTGCAATTCCTAACAATCATGAAAGGACTTTTCATGGAATGAAAAATTGATGTTTAAATTTATATGAAAGAGTCAAGGACCAAGAATAACCCAAGTAGAGAGAAAGATTATTAATCTGTACTAATTAAGACCATGTTGTCATGGGGATAAATATATAAGTGAATGCAAGAGAAAAGAACCATAGAAGAGAAAATACACCAAGTACTGGGATAATTGGTTCTCCATAAGGAAAAAAATATTGAATATCTCACTTCCTACACAGTAGTCAACTCTAGATAAAGACCAAAATGCATCAAGGAAAACTTTAACATATTCAGAAGACTATAGAGGTCATTTTTTCTAAAATTAAGGTAGGGAAGGCGTTATTAAATAAGCCACAAAAAGCACAAAACATGAGAAAAATAATGATACATTTGACTATATTAAAAAAAGTTTCTGTTTTTTAGACGATACCATTAAAAGCAAACTAACAAGTGAAAAAGAGAGAAAAGACAAGCTACAGTCTGGGAAAAGACATTTGCAACACATGTTATCAATGAAATATTAGTATGTAATAGAAATGTGTGTGTGTTCTGCCAATTTCTTAGAAAAGCAGAACTCAGTAGGAAAAATGGGCAAAATATAAGAAATAGCAATTAACAGAAGAGAAACTCCACATGGCCAATAATCAGGAAAATACTCTCAGTCTCTCAATAAGTAGAGAAAGGCAAATTAAAACACAGTAATGAGATATCATTTTATACCCATCAGCTTGGCAAAAAGTTAAAGATTGCCAATATCAGGTGCCAACAATGGTGCAGGCTGCATTGTAGAGCAGTGGGAACTCTTTTACTTGCCAGTGGTAAAATTCCTTTGGAGAAAAATTTGACAGTATATATAGTAAAGTTGAAATGTCCAACCCAGAGTGGCCACTCCTAGTTTTAAACCTTAAAGAAGCTCTTGCACATGTGCTAAATGATACATACAAAATCATAAAAGCAACATTGTAAAAGCGAAAAAAAAAGGAAATACCCAAAGATCAGTCATTAGGAAAAATTAATTTCTTACAATGGAATATTGTATAGTAAATATTCTAGAGCTACACACATCAACCCACATGACTCTCACATATAAAACATAAAGCAGAAAAGAAAGCTGAAGACAGAATAATATTAACATCATTGATGACATGTAAAATTGTGAAAAACAGTACTATATATTATTTAGGTATACATACATCTGTAGTAAAAGCATAAAAACATTAATAGTCTAAATTTTAGATATATCCTAAATTTAAGAGAATGAAGAGGAAGAAAGGTATACAGGGGTTTCAAATGTATTTGTAATGTTTTATATTTTAAGCTGATCTGTGGGTCCATGGGTGTTATACTATTCTTATACTTTTATCGTGAAATATTTTATGAAATATTTTCAAGGTAATATTAATAAGTTATTTTAATTGAATTAGATACTTTGTTCAGAATATAGTATCATATTTGAAATGTGATCTGAAAAGTCAACAATAAGCTTAAAATTTTGTTATAAAAATAATCAGATATATGCAAATTTCAAAAATCTATGAAGATTTTATAATTTTTTTCCTGCTCAGTTCTGAGGCTTAAGATTTTATAATTTTATTCTGTAGGTTGTACTTTGCATTTTGAAGAGTCTAAGAATACATTCCATATCTTCAAATATTTTATTGTGGGCAATTTACAATAACATAGCCTGGGTAATGCCAATGTGTGAGTATATAAATTTAATTTATAGTCTACTGAATTCATTTTTCCTCCTAAGCACTGATTTCATGTACAGAATATTGTACACATTGAGGTATTTGGTTGGTTAAATTCCATATACACTGGAATAATGTTTAATTTTAAACTGCGTTTTTGGTTACATTTGTAGTAAACGAATGTGAAGCACAATTGGGGAAACTGGGATATTTATCACTTAAATAGCTATACTTCCTCAGCAATTGAAAAAAAATGGGCTACCTCAAATCTATAGACAATATATGGCAATATTTTATTTACTTATTTAGAGACAGTCTCCCTCTGTCACCCAGGCTGGAGTGCAGTGGCATGATCATAGCTTACTCTAACCTGGAACTCATGAGCTCAAGTAATCTTGCCTCAGCCTCCTGAGTTGCTGGAACTACAGGCATGCACCACCGCCCCCGGCATGTTTCTCATCTTTAACAGTCCTGATATATTTCCAGTGAGACAGTTAAGATAACCTTATGTGTGAACAAACCAGTAACATAATAATAATAATAACGATAGCGAATGTTTATTGACCTATGTACCAGGTACTGTGCAGAACACTCTATAATGATTATTTCACCCATCCTCACATTATCCCTTGGAAATAGGGACCATTATTATCTTTATTTTGTAAGAAATTGAAGTAACCTGCTCAAGATGCCTAACTAGTAAGGGATGAAGCCAAAATTTGAACCAGGCAAATCTGGATTGAAAAACACTGGATTGGTCGGGCACAGTGGCTCATGCCTGTAATCCCAGCACTTTAGGAGGCTGAAGCGGGCGGATCACCTGAGGTCAGGAGTTTGAGACCAGCCTGGCCAACATGGTGAAACTCCATCTCTACTAAAAAAACAAAAATTAGTCAGGCGTGGTGGCAGGCACCTGTAATCTCAGCTACTCGGGAGGCTGAGGCAGGAGAATTGCTTGAACCCAGGAGGCGGAGGTTGCAGTGAGCCAAGATCGCACCATTGTACTCCAGCCTGGGCAACAAGAGCAAGACTTCGTCTCAAAAACAAAACAAAACAAACAAACAAACAAAAAAAAACAAAAACAAAAAAAACCCTGGATTATGTTGCCTCTTTGTGGATTATGGTTGTACTAATAAAACATAAATTTCTAGGCCAGCTTCATTTTCAAGTATTTTGTACTATTGTCCTGTGTACTTAAGGTTTTCACACCATGTGTTCTGATTTAGGGGTTTCAGACATATGGTCTCTATGGGTACTATGGGAAAAGGAGCCAAGAGACCTGGTCCCTTTCTCAACTGTCACTAGCTTGAGTAGCTTAAGATAAATCTCTGGGACTTAGTTTCTTCACCTGTGAAATGAGAACATTGGAGGATATTCCTCGAGGGCCTTTTTGACTCCAAGAGTGAATAATAATCCTTTAAAAGATGCTCATAAGGCCGGGCGCGATGGCTCATGCCTGTAATCCCAGCACTTTGGGAGGCCGAGGTGGGTGGATCACAAGGTCAGGAGTTCAAGACCAGCCTAGCCAAGATGGTGAAACCCTGTCTCTACTAAAAATACAAAAATTAGCCAGGCATGGTGGCGGGCGCCTGTAATCCCTGCTACTCGGGAGGCTGAGGCAGAGAATTGCTTGAACCCAGGAGGCAGAGGTTGCAGTGAGCCGAGATCACGCCACTGCACTCCAGACTGGGTGACAGAGTGAGACTCTATCTCAAAAAAAAAAAAAAAAAAAAGATGCTCATAAACCAGGCGTAGTGCTGCACCCCTGTAGGTCCCTGTAGCTGAGGCATAGGCAAGAGGAGCACTTGAGCCCAGGAGTTCAAAGATTGCAGTGCATGACTGGGGCGGGGTGGCTCACGCCTGTAATCCTAGCACTTTGGGAGGCCGAGGCAGGCCAATTGCCTGAGCTCAGGGAGACCAGCCTGGGCAACACAGTGAAACCGCCATCTGCATTAAAATACAAAAAGAAAAAAAAGTTAGCCGGGCATGGCGGTGTGTGCCTATGGTCCCAGCTACTTGGAAGGCTGAGGCAGGAGAACTGCTTTAACCTGGGAGGCAGAGGTTGCGGTGAGCCGAGATTGCGCCACTGCACTCCAGCCTTGGAGACAGAGCAAGACCCCGTCTCTAAAAACAAACAAACAAACAAACAAAAAAAAGCGGGGGGAGGGGCGCGGTGGCTCACGCCTGTAATGCCAGTACTTTGGGAGGCCGAGGCGGGCAGATCACAAGGTCAGGAGTTCAAGACCAGCCTGGCCAACATGGCGAAACCCCATCTCTACTAAAAATACAAAAATTTGGGCCGGGCGCGGTGGCTCAAGCCTGTAATCCCAGCACTTTGGGAGGCCGAGGCGGGCGGATCACAAGGTCAGGAGATCGAGACCACAGTGAAACCCCGTCTCTACTAAAAATACAAAAAATTAGCCAGGCGCGGTGGGGGGCGCCTGTAGTCCTAGCTACTCAGGAGGCTGAGGCAGGAGAATGGCGTGAACCCAGGAGGCGGAGCTTGCAGTGAGCCGAGATCGCGCCACTGCACTCCAGCCTGGGCAACAGCGTGAGACTCCGTCTCAAAAAAAAAAAAAAAAAAAAAAAAAAAATTTGCTGGGTATGGTGGCACGTGCCTGTAATCCCAACTGCTTTGGGAGGCTGAGGCAGGAGAATCGCTTGAACCCAGGAGACAGAGGTTGCAGTGAGCCAAGACCACACTACTGCACTCCAGCCTGGCAATGGAGTCTTAAAAAAAAAAAAAAAAAAAAGTTGCAGAGGACTATGATCATGCCTACATGCCTGTGAATAGCCACTACTACACGCCAGCCTGGGAACCATAACATGAGACCCAGTCTCTTAAAAGAAAAAAGAGGTTGGGCGCGGTGGCTCACGCCTGTAATCTCAACACTTTGGGAGGCTGAGGCGGGCCAATTGCCTAAGCTCAGGGGTTGGAGACCATCCTGGCCAATATGGCGAAAACCCATCTCTACTCAAAATACAAAAATTAGCTGGGCGTGGTGGCACGCTCCTGTAATCTCAGCTACTATGGAGGCTTGAGAGGAGAATCACTTGAACCTGGGAGGCAGAGATTGCAGTGAGCTGAGATTGCACCACTGCACTCCAGCCTGAGCAACAAGAGCAAAACTCCGTCTCAAAAAAAAAGGAAAGAAAAGAAAGAAAAAAGGGTACTTGCAATGATTCAAATATACTCAGGAAGAAGAAAAGATTTAAAACTAAAAGTGAATGAGTATTATGTGTTTAATTTTGATGCTTTAAATCTTTTTATGAAGTTAAGTCTATAAACGTAGAAAATACCTCAGGTGCCCCTAAAAATGTCTATAAACTAGCTTATCAAATAGTTTCATATAAGGGAATTATTTAAAGAGTAAGTCAGAATAACTTTTCCTTAAATTGCTATGATAATCATAATGCTTTTTTCTTTCATCTTTAGAAAGCTGGAAATAATACCTAAGCCTACTTCTTGACATGGTATCAAAACAGAGCTTTTGCTGAGAGTTTGATTTATAAAGAAATTATGGTTCGACTGACCTTGGATCTAATTGCCAGAAACAGCAATCTTAAACCCCGAAAAGAAGAAACCATTTCACAGTGCCTGAAGAAAATAACTCATATAAATTTTTCAGACAAAAATATAGATGCAATTGTAAGAACTTTGAAATTATTTCCTGTTTTTATATAATTAATAATGTAAAGTTTAGGAATTGGTTTGGGGGCATACCTAATATATTAACTATATTTTCATTATTCTTACTAACTTTTTTTTTGAGGTAGAGTCTCTCTCGGTCTGTTGCCCAGGCTGGAATATAGTGACATGATCAAAGCTCACTGCAACCTCCGCCTCCCAGGTTCAAGTGACTCTTGTGCCTCAGCCTCCTGAGTAGCTGGGATTACAGGCATGTGCCACCATGCCCAGCTAACTTATGTATTTTTAGTACAGATGGGGTTTCGCTATGTTTCCAGGTTCACCACGTTGAGTTCTTGAGCTCAGACTTCTGAGCTCAAGAAGTGATCCGCCTGCCTTGGCCTCCCAAAGTGCTAGGATTACACATGTTAGCCACCGCACTCGGCCTTATTAACTTATTTTTATCAGTAAGCTTTATATTGTGTTTTTATTTTAACTTCCTACTTGTGATATTAGATTTGTTAAAATTAAATCTATAAAATATACCATTGTGATTTTTAAATATATATATTTTAAATATTTGTATTACTGTTCTCCTACAACACTGTATAGTGTAGCAAACTAGATTTGAAAGTGTATGTTGGGAAATAATTTCATAGACAATAATTACTTTTGTATTATTGTAAAACCTTGAAATATGAATTTTTTAAGTATACCAAAATGTTAAGAAGTAACTATGTGAGTACCATATTTCAAAAGTTTATCAGTGAGAGAAGGTTGGGAAGGGGGTGAGGGATAAAAGACTACATATTGGGTACAGTGTACACTGCTCAGGTGAAGGGTGCACTAAAATCTCAGAACTCACCACTAAAGAATTTATCCTGGCTAAGCGCGGTGGGTCATACCTGTAATACAGCCTGGGCAACAAAGTGAGACTACGTCTCAAAAAAGAACCTATCCATGTAACCAAAAACCACCTGTATCCCCAAAACTATGGAAATTAAAATTAAAATTCACACAAGAAAAAAAGAGTTTAACAGTGAAATCTTTTTTGCACATAATTTAACTGGTTATGTAAATGTATGTTATACTGGGTCAATTACATCAGACAAGTTTATGTTTATCTGGATATAATCTGAAACTACATTTTCTCAGCACTAAGGTAATTCTTGGCTGTAATTTGGGAAACTTTAAAGGCTGCAATAACACTCTTAGGCCATCTGTGTTGGTATCTGTTGTCTACAGTAAATGCTAGACTACAGGTGAGATAAATTTTCTTGGAAACACAGGAGCTACCTGAGGGCAGAAATCATGTCTATTATTTCACATCACTCTAAATCCCTCATCCATTACAATGCCTGACTCATATTACATGCTTAATAAATATTTATTGAACAAATGAAAGAAATACAAACACCCCAGGCAAAATGATCAATTAAATACTTGGTTTTTTTGTAGGGACCCCAACGCAGCTCCCATTCTAGATCCCCTTCTGGTTTCCTGGTGATCCTTCTTCCCATAATTCCTTTGCCCAAACCTCATGTTTCTCTTTTGTTGCCCAGAACTCTCTACTTCATGATATCATATAAGACTACTTTCTCTGGAGAGCCCCCAGTAAAGTCCCTATTTCATACTCTGTCCTCATATCAATCAGTGCTCCTCCAGGGTGGATGATCTTTGATAGAAGGATGGCAAATTGGTTAAAGTAATTCACACTAAAATGAGAATAACTTCTAAACTTACAGTTTCCAACACATAGCTGTATTTTAAAAGAAGTTAACTTAATGAAGGCTGAGAAATTTTTGAGCAGAACTTCACCGCTTGTCTATTTACTCTAGGCTGATCTGCCATGACACAAGAAATGGCAGCCTTTTAAAAAGTCCCTTTAATTATTTTATCTCAAAAGTAACTGGTAGCTGGGCATGGTGGCGCATGCCTACAATCCCAGCTACTCGAGAGGCTGGGGCGCTAGGATCACTTGAGCCCACGAGTTAGACACCAGTCTGGGCAGACCCTGTTTCAAAAAATAATAATAATAATAATAATTGGTGTTCTTATTCATACAAAATACATGTAAAAAGAAAGAATGTAATCCTATTCAGACATAATCACTTTTAACATTTAGGTAATATCCTTTCAGTCTTTTATTCATATAATTTTACAATAGTGGGTCATATTAAATGTACTATTTTCACTTAACTACATATTATGAATTTCACTTAACTATGTATTAGATATTACTGAAGAAACAAAAGGATATTTAATGGTTCTATGGTATTTCTTTTGATAGCATTATCATAGTTTTAAAAAAATTAATGTATGAGGCTGTGTGCGGTGGCTCACACCTGTAATCCTTGCACTCTGGGAGGCCAAGGCAGGTGGATCACAAGGTCAGGAGTTCAAGACCAGCCTAGCTAACACAGTGAAACCCCGTCTCTACTAAAAATACAAAAATTAGCCGGGCATGGTGGTGCACACCTGTAGTCCCAGCTACTCAGGAGACTGAGGCAGGAGAATCGCTGGAACCCAGGAGGCAGAGGTTATGGTGAGCCAAGATTGTGTCACTGCACTCCAGCCTGGGCAACAGAGCGAGACTCCATCTCAAAACCAAAAAAAAAAATTAATCTATTATTCTGGATATCTAGATGACTTCCAGTTTTCAGTATTATAAACCACAATAGTTGACTTCCAATCCTACAGAAATATTAACCCCTATTTGTAATGTTGAGACAATAATTTATTCAATGCTTCAACTTCCAGAGGAGCCTAATGGCTTCCAAGGAAAATTGCTTGCACTGGGAAAATCTTAACAATTCCAGTTTTATGAGATACCATCTCACACCAGTTAGAATGGCAATCATTAAAAAGTCAGGAAACAACAGGTGCTGGAGAGGATGTGGAGAAATAGGAACACTTTTACACTGTTGGTGGGATTGTAAACTAGTTCAACCATTATGGAAAACAGTATGGTGATTCCTCAAGGATCTAGAACTAGATGTACCATATGACCCAGCGATCCCATTACTGGGTATATACCCAAAGGATTATAAATCATGCTGCTATAAAGACACATGCACACGTATGTTTATTGCGGCACTATTCACAATAGCAAAGACTTGGAATCAACCCAAATGTCCATCAGTGACAGACTGGATTAAGAAAATGTGGCACATATACACCATGCAATACCATGGAGCCATAAAAAAGGATGAGTTTGTGTCCTTTGTAGGGACATGGATGCAGCTGGAAACCATCATTCTTAGCAAACTATCACAAGAACAGAAAACCAAACACCGCATGTTCTCACTCATAGGTGGGAACTGAACAATGAGATCACTTGGACTCGGGAAGGGGAACATCACACACCGGGGCCTATCATGGGGAGGGGGGAGGGGGAGGTATTCCACTGGGAGTTATACCTGATGTAAATGACGAGTTGATGGGTGCTGCCGAGTTGATGGGTGCAGCACACCAACATGGCACAAGTATACATATGTAACAAACCTGCACGTTATGCACATGTATCCTAGAACTTAAAGTATAATAATAATAAAAAATAAATAAAAATAAAAATAAAAAATAAAAAAATTTTTTAAAAAAGCAATTCCAGTTTTATTGATATGATTACAGAATTTCTTAAAAAAAGAAAAAATATTACAGAATTTCTTTTGTAATCAGTCTAGTCTTGTTTTAACTGTGCCAAGAACAGAGAAATACTGTTCTCTTATATTAACCTTAGGAAAATTTGCAGAATGATCAACTGAAAATTTTTGTTAAAAACAAACAAGTTTTCAGGAGAAATTACATTTAACATGTTTTTGTTTCCCTTTTAGGAAGACCTCTCTCTTTGCAAAAATCTTAGTGTTTTATATTTATATGATAATTGTATTAGTCAAATCACTAACCTGAATTATGCCACAAATCTGACCCACTTGTACCTACAAAACAATTGTATTTCATGTATAGAGAACCTCAGGTCATTAAAGAAACTGGAAAAACTGTAAGTGCTTTTATTTTTTAATAATGTATCTGATTTTTATGATTATGGTACTTATATTTTTTTGCATGAAGGCATTTCCATTTTTTGCATTAAATTCCAAAAGTAAATTGAATATGAAATTGATATGATTTCATACTTATATGAAAAAAAAGCATATGATTCCCACATGGGTTTTGTGGAACAGACCTCAATTTCTATTTTCTCGTACTATTATTAAGAAGTAAATTGTTTCACATATAATATTAATAATTTGTGTTTTATTAAGCCTGATACACTTTTCATTCTGGGGAGGGGTTGTCTTAAGGGCTAATAGGGATACTTAAAACATCCTCATGTGGGCTCAACTGATAAAAGAAGTTTCCATGGGACCCAGATGAGTTATGTGCCTTTCAGAATCACACATCTCATACCATCTGGGTCATACAATTGATCCTATTGATGTAAACTTGATTGTAAAACGGCATTTACTGCCTATAGTGATTATAATTAGGCAATGAAGATTGGTGGATCCAATTTCCCAGACTGGAATAACTATCATGCTCCTCAAAGAACCGGCTAAAAGCCTCAGAATGGGGACACAAGAGTTGGCTGGTGAATGCTTATTAAAAATGCAGAGCACTGTGTTCTAACCTACATATCCAAATTAGAATCTCCAGGGGTTAGGCCCAGATATCTTCATTTTTCCTTTTATCTCTTAGTTTTGAGACAGAGTCTCGCTCTGCCACCCAGGCTTGAGTGCAGTGGTGCGATCATGACTTATCGCAGCCTTGATGTCCTAGGTCCAAGTGATCTTCCCACTTCAGCTTCCTGAGTAGCTGGGTCCACAAGCATGCACCACAATGACTGGCTGGCTGGCTGGCTGGCTGGCTGGCTGGCTTATTTATTTATTTAGAGATGGGATCTTCCTATGTTGCCCAGACTGGTCTTAAACTTCCAGGCTCCCAAAGTGCTGGGATTACAGGTGTGAGCCACTGTGTCTAGCCGTGAAATCTTCATTTTTTAAACCTACAACCCAGAAAGGTTATTATCAAACTATCTACCAGGGCTCTTCATATGTCAGATGAAGTAGATAGTACTGGTAGATAGTTTGATAATAACTATTACAATTCGCTCACTTTTTTAAAAAGCAAAAAAATGTACTTCTAGACTAAATGAAGTATAAGAATTTGTTCTCATTTAGATAAACCAACCTTTCATAGATTTAATATAACACAAAATTCCTCATTTATAATTTTGTTCAGCTCAATTATTTTGTTATTACACTTTTGTCACACTTAATAAAGACCATGACATTCTCAGAATGTCTATTTAGAACTATGTCTATGTTTTGCAGGTATCTGGGAGGCAATTACATTGCTGTCATAGAAGGTTTAGAAGGATTAGGAGAACTAAGAGAGCTTCATGTTGAGAATCAGAGGCTTCCCCTTGGGGAAAAGCTTCTGTTTGATCCAAGAACTCTTCATTCTCTGGCAGTAAGTTCACATTTGAATATTTTGACAAGGAATATAGTGATTAACAAGTTATAATGAAACAGGAATGTGGTGAAGGTATATTTGGACATTGTACATCGTCTGCATTTTATATGGCCAGCTCAGAGTTTATCTGAGGACTGAAGCTGATTTTCTCAGGTACAATCTCAGAGACTCAGCATTTATAAAGTGGGATAATAAAACTTGCCTCTTTGGGTAACTGGAAGGATGAGAAGAATGTGAAAAGGTATGTTAACTGAAGTTCTAATACAGATGTTCATTCATTCATAATGTGGACCTTGGTGATTATCATGGCTCAACATTTTAAATTTTAGGAAAAAGCCTAAGGAGAGAGGAATGTGCAATCATTTGGAAACCTTTAAACAATATAGTAGAGAGCCATTGTAATAATAAGTTGTTTTCTTCCGGGATCCTGATTTGATTGTAGATTGCACTACATACAGCTCTACCACATCAGAACTATGTAGGCCTGGGAGCCCTGGGGTTGGGGCTCTAACTGTGTCGCCTGAAACGAGTCACATTGGATGGAGGTACCACAATAAATTGAGAAGCCAGAGGGTACCACTTAGGCTCCTGCTAATCCTCAAAACAACAGACTTACTGGGATAGGCTAACTTTAATTCTGGGGCAAGGGACATAAATGGGACATGGTAGTTGTTTTACAGATTTCATCAGTTTTATTTTATTTTATTTTTATTTTAAAAATAAAAATAAACTCTGTCGCCCAAGTTGGAGTGCAGTGGCACAACCTCTGCTCACTGCAACCTCCACCTCCCCAGTTCAAGCAGTTCTCCTGCCTCAGCCTCCCAAGTAGCTGGGACTACAGGCGTGCGCCACCACGCCCGACTAATTTTTGTATTTTTAGTAGAGATGGGGTTTCACCATGTTGGCCAGGCTAGTCTGGGATTACAGTGTTGGGATTACAGGTGTGAGCCACCGTGCCCAGCCTCATCAGTTTTATTTTAGAGGGCCCAGAAATAGAGGATAGTGGATGGATTTTGACCCAAATTTATAAAAATTAAGAGGTAGTTCTCCCAATACTTTAGTATCAGGAAATATTTTTTCTAAAGGTTGACTGTGCATGGATGCCTCCATGTTTTTTTTAAACTTAAACTAATAAGAACAGATACTGCACTAGATCTTAGCAAAAAGGCCATGAAGCGATGATTGACTCCATCTTGGCAGAGATTCCTGAGCCTCGTAAGATGACTCTGATTTAGTGTTATAGTGTTACAACAACACTGAAATTCCTGTTAATTAGCTAATTATTATTTTAAGTAGTTCCTGAACATATAGATTGATGGGAGAAAACCATATAGACAAGTAGAGAGAAAAATAAAAACCAGATATTATTTTATTCTTGATCATGTTTCCTATTTAGTAAAATAAAGACAAAAACTATTTCTTCCTATGTAAGTATAAATCTTTTTTCGAGACGGAGTTTTGCTCTGTCTCCCAGGTGTGATCTCTGCTCACTGCAACCTCCACCTCCCAGGTTCAAGCGATTCTCCTGCCTCAGCCTCCTGAGTAGCTGGGACTACAGGCGTGTGGCACCATGCCCAGCTAATTTTTTGTATTTTTAGTAGAGATGGGGTTTCGCCATGTTGGTCAGGCTGGTCTTGAACTCCTGACCTCAAGTGATCCGCCTGCTTCACCTCCTAAAGTGCTGAGATTACAGGCATGAGCCACTGCACCCAGCCCCTATGTAAGTACAAATGTTAGTAATATTTAGCACAAAATGATAATTTGCTAAAGCTACAGTATTGTGTTACTTGTTTATTGGGGCATCTTTTTTTCTTTCTTTGCTTTTTGATTCTTGGCTTTTTTATTCTATAAGTTTATTTTGTATCTTGGAAAAGAAAAATATGACTTATGGAGGAATTATAGGGAGAAAGGGTAAGTTATATGACATACTGTGGTTCTAAAACTTTCATCTGAAAAAAAAAATGCATTAAAAAGCATTTCATGGCTTTTGATGTTTTTACCTAAAGAGTAAAACAACCTGAACTGATCAAGCTTAAAATTTTCAAAGTTTAGGATTTCTGGTTCCTATATACAGTATTTAGACTATTTACTAATGCTAACTTGGTTATTTTTCTTACAGAAATCCCTCTCTATATTGAATATCAGCAATAATAATATTGATGACATTAGAGACTTAGAAATACTGGAGAATCTTAATCAGCTCATAGCCGTTGACAACCAACTTCTGCATGTGAAGGTAGTGTAAAGAGAAATTAATTTTTAAGATATTTACATGAAATTATGATTGAAAAATATGTGTTTTGAAATAGCTATAAAATAAATATATCACATTAGAAACTACTCTGGATTTTTTCTAAAATTAGCTAATGAATCCCTACTTCTTAATGTATTTGTGTGTATAATTCTGTCCTCTTATTCAGTTTTCTCCTTTATACTCCAATACCTCTATCCCTCACCAACAGAAGAAAAGTTTCTCTGAGACGGGAAGTATTTCTTCTTTGCATTATTTTCTCATCAAACTTTTTCTTCTAGAGACTAGATTTCTTGCCCCTTAAGCCTGATCTCCCAATGAATGAGTTTCTAGTAACTATGACTAGACCTGAACTCTCTCTTGGCTACTTCTTTTTGGGGAAGTACTTGAAATTATTCTGATTGAACTTACTCTAATTTGTACCAGCTATATTAATGTCATGTTATATCATATCATGCCATATTCATTCAATTATTCATTTAATCAAATATGTATTGGCCATCTACGTATTTGTCAGGCACTAATACTACTCAGCGTAGAACAAAGGAAGGAATATACGATCTTGATCTTCAAGAATTTGAAAACAAGGTCGACCAATCAACCAGTAATGAGACTACAATATGATACTGTTTTTATAAGTATTGTGATAGCCCTAACTCAGCCTAGGGCTATAGAAGGCTTCCTCGAAACAGTCATCCATGAGTTGAGCCATTGCTATGACCTTAAAGTTTCTAGTTTGGCAATGGAATGAGCTGTGGTATAATTTCTTGACATACGAACCACAGGAAGAAGAATGAGCTTCTTTCTCCCAAAACAGCTTTTGTTTCAGAACTACTTCCACACAGCCATTTGTTGACCCTAAAAATGTTACGTTGACCTTGTTTCCAAATTCAGATCTATGACCTGGTTCATCCCAAAGCTGCTATAAGCAATAGATAATTATGAAAATAAATATATGTATTCTAGCACAAATGAATTCCTCAAAATATCTAAAATGCCATTGAATAATCAGGGTGAATGTTTAAAATAAGAAGACCTTAGGAAGCACAACTCAATTAGTTGTTTCAACTTACAATGTGAAAAATGTAAGACATTCATGGGATAAATTCTGAATTAAAATATATTTTACATTTTATTTTATTTTTTTCTTTTTATTTTGAGACAGAGTCTCTGTCGCCCAGACTGGAGTGCAATGGCGAGATCTCGAATCACTGCAACCTCTGCCTCCCAGATTCAAGTGATTCTCCTGCCTCAGCCTCCCGAGTATCTGGGATTACAGGTGCCTGCCACCACACCCAGCTAATTTTTATATTTTCAGTAGAGACGGGATTTCACCAGGTTAGCCAGGTTGGTCTTGAACTCCTGACCTCAGGGGATTCGCCCACCTCAGCCTCCCAAAGTGCTGGGATTACAGGTGTGAGCCACCGCACCTGGCCCTTTATTTTATTTTTTGAGACGGAGTCTCACTCTGTTGCCCAGGCTGGAGTGCAGTGGCGTGATCTTGGGTCACTGAAACCTCCGCCTCCCGGGTTCAAGTCATTCTCCTGCCTCAGCCTCCTGAGTAACTGGGATTACAGATGTGCACCACCATGCCTGGCTTATTTTTGTATTTTAGTAGAGACAGGGTTTCACCATATTGGCCAGGCTGGTCTCGAACTCCTGAGCTCAAGTGATCTACCCGCCTCAACCTCCCAAAGTGCTGGGATTCTAGGCGTATGCCACTGCACCCAGCCTGGTAATGGCCATTACTTTTAAAGAGTTATTCTATTATGCTTTTTAACTCCAAACAGAGAAAGGGGAGTTTGATAACAGGGCAAAACTTCTAGCCTCTAAATGATCCCAAAGGAGGTTTTTCTGCATGACATTAAGACAAAGCTGTTTTGCCTACATGATTACTCTTAGACCATGTTAATAATGCATACCCAGAATAAATGTGCAGCCAAAATAAATACCTTCATTATTGCTAATTATTCTATCTAATGACCAACATCTAAATCCTCTTTTTTTTTTTTTTTTTTTTTTTTTTGAGACAGAGTCTCGCTCTGTCATGCAGGCTGGAGTGCAGTGGTGTGATCTTGGCTCACTGCCACCTTCACCACCTTGGTTCAAGAGATTCTCCTGCCTCAGCCTCTCAAGTAGCTGGGATTACAGGCATGTGCCACCACGTCCAGCTAAGTTTTGTATTTATAGTAGAGATGGGGTTTTGCCATGTTGGCCAGGCTGGTCTCGAACTCCTAACCGCAGGTGACCCACCTGCCCCAGCCTCCCAAAGTGCTAGGATTACAGGCGTGAGCCACTGCACCTGACCCAAATCCTCTTTAACGACTGAACTCCATATTATCTCCCCTATGTAGCTTTTCCTGAACCTCCCCATCAAGTTAATCTATTAAAGACTGAACTCCATATTATCTCCCCTATGTAGCTTTTCCTGAACCTCCCCATCAAGTTAATCTATTAAAGACTGAACTCCATATTATCTCCCCTATGTAGCTTTTCCTGAACCTCCCCATCAAGTTAATCTATTAAAAAATATTTACAGGCCAGGCGCGGTGGCTCAAGCCTGTAATCCTAGCACTGTGGGAGGCCGAGACGGGTGGATCATGAGGTCAGGAGATCGCGACCATCCTGGCTAAGACAGTGAAACCCCGTCTCTACTAAAAAATACAAAAAAACTAGCCGGGCGAGGTGGCGGGCGCCTGTAGTCCCAGCTACTCGGGAGGCTGAGGCAAGAGAATGGCGAATGGCGTAAACCCAGGAGGCGGAGCTTGCAGTGAGCCGAGATCCGGCCACTGCACTCCAGCCTGGGCAACAGAGCGAGAATCCGTCTAAAAAAAAAAAAAAAAAAAAAAAAAAATTTACAGTAGTCCCAACTTATATGTTAAGGCTACATTCTAAGACCCTCAGTGGATCCCTGAAACCATAGGTAGTATTGAATGCTATATATATTAGTTTTTTCTAAGTGTACATATCTATGATAAAGTTTAATTTATAAATTAGGCATACTAAGAGATTAACAACAACAATAATAAATGGAGGCTGGCTGCAGTGGTTCATACCTGTAATCCCAGCACTCAATCAGGAGATTGAGACGATCCTGGCTAACGCGGTGAAACCCCATCTCTACTAAAAATACAAAAAATTAGCCATGCATGGTGGCGGGTGCCTGTAGTCCCAGCTGCTCGGAGGCTGAGGCAGGAGAATCGCTTGAACCTTGGAGGCAAAGGTTGCAGTGAGTCGAGATGGTGCCACTGCACTCCAGCCTGGGTGACAGAGCAAGACTCTGTCTTTAAAAAAAAAAAAAAAAAAAAAAAAAAAGGGAGCGGTTACAATGTCAGCATCACTGCTCTTGCACTTTGGGGCAAGTGAAATAAGGGTTGCTTGAACACAAGCACTACAATAACCACACAGTAGATATGATAACCTAAGTGACTAATGGGTTGGTAGCATGTATAGTTTGGAAATGCTGGACAAAGGAATAATTCATGGCCCAGGCAGGACAAACAGGCCAGCGCAAGATTTCATTATGATACTCAGAACAGCATCCATTGTACTCAGCTGGGCTAGGCGGCTGATGCCTGTAATCCCAGCACTTTGGAAGGCTGAGGCAGGCCGATCACTTGAGGCCAGAAGTTTAAGATCACCCTGGCTGACATGGCAAAACCCTATATAATTTGCCCCACATGGTGGTGCACACCTGTAATCCCAGCTACTCAGGAGGCTGAGGCAGGAGAATTGCTTGAACCCAGAGCCAGAGGTTGCAGTAAACCAGGATTGTGCCACTGCACTCCAGCCTGGGTGACAGAGTGAAAAAAAGAGTATCCATTTTAAAACTTACAAATTATTTGTTCTGGGATTTTCCATTAAATATTTTTGGATGACAGTTGACTGAGGGCAACTGAATAACGGGGTTGGGGGAACTACTATATTATATTCCACATTCCAGGCACTGTTCTAGGCCCTTGGAAAAACACATCTTAGATACTGGAGATACATGATAAATAAGACAAAGTCTCTACCCTCGGCCAGGCACAGTGGTTCACGCCTGTAATCCCTGCACTTTGGGAGGCCGAGGTAGGTAGATCATGACATTAGGGGTTTGAGACCAGCCTGGCCAACATGGTGAAACCCTGTCTCTTTTAAAAAAAAAAAAAGAGGCCGGGCGCAGTGGCTCACGCCTGTAATCCCAGCACTTTGGGAGGCTGAGGTGGGTGGATCACGAGGTCAGGAGATCAAGACCATCCTGGCTAACATGGTAAAACCCCGTCTCTACTAAAAATACAAAAAAATTAGCCAGGTGTGGTGGCTGGCGCCTGTAGTCCCAGCTACTCAGGAGGCTGAGGCAGGAGAATGGTGTAAACCCGGGAGGCAGAGCTTGCAGTAAGCCGAGATTGCGCCACTACACTCCAGCCTGGGCCACAGAGCAAGACTCTGTCTAAAAATAAAGAAATAAAAATTAAAAAAAAAAAAAAAGCCTCTACCCTCAAGGCGCTTACTTTACAGAGGTACAAGGGAGGAAATGGTAAGAAAATACATAAGCAAGGCCGGATATGGTGGCTCATGCCTGTAATCACCGCACTTTGGGAGGCCGAGGCAGGAGAGGATTGCTTGAGGCCAGGAATTCAAAACCAGCCTGGACAACACAAGAAGACCTTTTCTCTACAAAAAAAAAAAAAAAAAAATTAAAAAAGAAATTAGCAATTTGCTTCGTGTGATGGCATGTGCCTGGACTTAGGTACTCAGTCCCAGGTACTCAGGAGGCTGAAGTGGGAGGATCGCTTGAGCCCAGGACGGGATCCCTTGCCCCAAGGGATCCCTTGCAGTGAAGCAGTGACCTGTGATCCATCCACTGCACTCCAGACTGGGTAATAGAGTGAGACCCTGTCGCAAAAAAAAAAAAAAAAAATTTAAAAAAGAAGAAAAGAGAAGAGAAGAGACCTAAGCAGAGAAGATTTTGAAAAGTGCTATGAGGGAATTAAATAAGATAACAGAAAAAGAGGAGTCAGTGGATATTTTAGATCAGGTTAATATGAAAGGCCTCTGAAGAAATGACATTTACATTGAGATCTGAAGGATGAGAAAGAAGATATGCAAAGAGCTAGGGAAAGAACATGCCAGGCACTAGCGAAAGTAGATGCAAAGGCTCTGAGGCCAAAGAAAGCTTGAGTGTCCAAGGAACACTGTAGTATGGTACCCAGTGCCTACCTTAGTTTCTGATACATTGTAGGTGCTCAGTAAATACACTGTTGAGTGAATGAAGAGGCAACAGTACAATATGAGATTAGAAAAGAAGGCACAGAGGCCAGATCATAAAGGTCATTTTAGGATATAATCACAAATTTTTACTTTATTCTAAGTATAATAGAAAGCCACTGAAAGGATTGTTTTCTTTTTCTTCCCTTCCTCTGTCAATTGAAGGATTATTTAAAAAAAAAAAAGATTTATCTACTGCTATATGTGCTATATGAAGAATGAGTTTCAAGAATGACAGCAAAGAGATCAGTTGGGAGACTACTGCAGAAGTTAAATAAGAGAAGATGGTTGCTTAGAGATGAAGAGGAGTGGGTGGGTTTGAAAGTAATGAGTTATATTTTAAGGTGGAATTCACATAACTTGTTGATGAGCAGGATGTAGGCATAAAGGAAGGGAAGGAATCAGGATGACTCCTAAATTTTGTGTGAGGAAACGGGAAGACAGTAGTAGCCTTTATAAGGAAGAAACAGAAAAATTCCACCTTGTGAAATGCCTGTTGGATACTGAAATGGACATGTCAAGTAATCATCTGGAGTTTAAGGGAGAAGTAAGATTGGAAAGTTTGAGAGTCAATAGCATTTACATGATATTTAAAAGCCATGGCATGAGGTGAAAGACAATAGAGACAGAAAAAAAAAATGAGGCCAAGACCAATCACAGAAACACTCCAGTATTTAGAGATCAGTTAGAAGACTCCATCAGGAGTCAGTGATGTAGAAGAAGAGAAAAAGGAGTTTCAAGAAAGAGGGAGTGGCCACTTGCACTGAATGATGTTGAATGGTTAACATGAGGGCAGAGGAGAGTTTAAAGAACACCTGGATAGAATATCTGAACAACAAAGTTACAGGGGATAAGTTTAATTTGTGAAGAAGTTGAACCACAGAGTCTGTGGGTCAAAAACCACAGCAAATGGTAATGCTAAAAAAACAAACAAACCAAAAAAACTCACAAGTGGGTGGACTTCCTGAAAGACTAAACACTGAAATGTTAGCCAATATTTCTCTCCCTCTCTTACATACAAGTAGGCTCTACTCTCAAAACCCTGCCTGCATGGCTTTAAAACATTGGGCAAAAGTTGGTGAATTCATTCCTCTTTAGGGAAACTGACTAGCTCACGACAAAACATCTCCCAATCCTGACATTTAAGAGTTTCAGAGGGAAATGCCAGCTGCCTGCCCAGTTGCCCCACAGTGAGACAGTCAACAAGCCTTGCCCTCTCACAGAAAGCTCTCATTCACTTTAATGAATAAACAGGCAGCTCAGGATTAGGAGACCTCTGAAAAGAGCCTCTAAAATCAAAGAGAGAGAAACAGAAACAAAAAGAAAGAATTCCAAAGAAATAAATCATGTGGAAACAGGAAAACAATCCTTTAAAATCCCACTATAATTTCCCAAGAGAAATGAAAAAGATTCCATAAACTTGAAATAAAGCAAGATTCTATTTTTTAAAAGAAACATGAATAACAGAGCACTTAGAAATTAAAAATAGGATGAGAAAATTAAATATTCAATATAAAGTTAAATGATAAAATTGACAGTCTCCCAGAAAGAACAAACAAAAAGAACTGAACATAAGCAAGTAGAAAAGAAACTTACAGAATTAATTCAGAAGATATGACTAATAAGAGTACCAGAATCAGAACCAGAATCAGAGAATAGGTATCTTAGTCCATTTGTGCTGCTATAACAAAATACCTGAGACTGATTAATTTATCAGCAGAAACCTACTTCTGAAAGTTCTGGAAGCTGAGAAGCCTAAGATCAAGGCACCAAAGGTTGGTTTCTGGCAAGGCTGCTCTCTGCTTCCAAGATAGAGCCTTGGGGCATCCAGAGGGGATGTGTCCTCAAACGGCAGAAGGATGAAAGGAGCAAAATTACCCTTTTATAAGGTTCTCATCCATTCATAAAGGCTCTGCCCTCATAAATTAGTCACTTCCTAAAGGCCTACCTCTTTTTTTTTTTTTTTTTTTTTTTTGAGACAAAGTCTCGCTCTGTCGCGCAGGCTGGAATGCAGTGGCACCATCTAGGCTCACTGCAAGCTCCTCCTCCCGGGTTCACGCCATTCTCCTGCCTCAGCCTCCCAAGTAGCTGGGACTACAGGTACCCGCCACCACGCCCGGCTAATTTTTTGTATTTTTAGTAGAGACAGGGTTTCACCGTGTTAGCCAGGATGGTCTCGATCTCCTGACCTCGTGATCCACCTGCCTCAGCCTCCCAAAGTGCTGGGATTACAGGCATGAGCCACTGTGCCAGACCCCAAAGGCCTACCTCTTAATACTACTGCATTGGCAATTAAGTTTCAACATATGTCCAGGAAGAATAAGGCAGGGAAAAAAAAAGTTTCAACATATGAACTTTGGGGAACACATATGGACCATAGCAATAGGGGGAAAATGGAGAAATATGTTTTTAAATTATAAAGACAATCTAATGGGCCATGATGTAGTAACCAGGACCAGAATCGCCCTCCATAAAAACAAAGAGAAACCTAGACAAAATATGTGAAACAACTTTTTCAGACCTTGGACAATAGGCAGCCCAGGCCTGTTGTCCCTAAGAGAAAAAAAACAACAAAATGAATATCGACCACAGTGCAGGGAGAGGAACAGCAAACAAGAACCACAAAAATCTTGCTTTCAGATGTAATCTTGTTGGGGGGAAAAAAAAAGAAGCAGCATGAAAATGTAAATCATAACCCGAGAAAAATCAGTCCAAAAAAAAAAAAAATACCCAGAAATGACATGAAGGATAGAATTAGGAGAGAAGACTTTAAAAAAAAAAAAAAAGCAATTATAAATATACTGTAAAATTTAAAGAAATTGTGAACAGAAAGGGAAGAGAAATGGAAAGTGTGGGGAAGACATAACTTCTAGAGCTAAAAAATATTTATTTATTTATTTATTTTATTTATTTATTTTTTGAGACAGAGTTTCACTCTTGTTGCCCAGGTTGAAGTGCAATGGTGCAATCTCAGCTCACTGCAACCTCCGCCTCCAGGGTTCAAACGATTCTCTTGCCTCAGCCCCGCCTAGCAGCTGGGATTACAGGTGCCTGCCACCACACCCAGCTAATATTTATTTATTTATTTATTTTGTATTTTTAGAGAGACGGGGCTTCATCATGTTGGCCAGGCTGGTATCGAACTCCTGACCTCAGGCGATCCACCTGCCTTGGCCTCCCAAAGTGCTGGGATTACAGGCATGAGCCACCAACTAAAAATATTCCTAAAATAAAAAATTTATTGGATAAGATTAAAAATATTCCTAAAATAAAAAATTTATTGGATAAGATTAAAAGTAGATTAGCCATTGTGCAAGAAAAGATCAGTGAACTTAAAGACATAGCATTAGAACTGTCCAAAGTAAAGCATGGAAAGAAAAAACACTGAAAAAAAACAAAAAACAAAAAACCGGGGGCAACAGAGCGAGCCCCTATCTCAAAACAAAACAAACAAGCAAACAAACACAGAACAACAACAAAAATAGTGGCCCCAAAATTACCAAATTTGATGAAAATTTTAATCCCTGATCCATGAAGCTCAACAAAACCCAAACAGGAAAATCCCAAAGAAAATTACACCAAAGTACACTACAGTAAAATTGCTAAACAACCAATGATAATAAGAATATCTTAAAAGCAGCCAGGCACAGTGGCTCACGCCTGTAATCCCAGCACTTTGGGAGGCCAAGGCGGGCGGATGACTCAAGGTCAGGAGTTTGTGACTAGCCTGGCCAACATGGTGAAACCCTGTCTCTACTAAAAATACAAAATTAGCCAGGTGTAGTGGCTCATGCCTATAGTCCCAGCTACTTGGGAGGCTAAGGCAGGAGAGTCGCTTGAACCCAGGAGGCGGAGGTTGCAGTTAGCCGAGATTGCACCATTGCACTCCAGCCTGGGCGACAAGAGCAAAACTCCATGTAAAAAAAAAATATATATGTACATCTTAAAAGCTACCAGAAGAAAAGACATTTAAAAGATATTTTATGTACATAGAAAGATAAGAATTATTACAAGCTTCTTGTCAAAAGCCATACAAGCCAGAAGATCATGAAACATATTTAAAATGCTAAAAGAAAAACACCCTTGTCAACTTAGAATTATATATCCAGTGAAACCATCCTTCAAAAAAATGAAGGCAAAATAAAGAAAAATAAAACCTAAGATAATTTTTTTTTTAGACAGGGTCTTACTCTGTTGGCCAGTCTGTAGTGCAGTAGTGTGATCGCAGCTCACTGCAGCCTAAATTTCCTAGGCTTAAGTGAACCTCCTGCCACAGCCTCACTGTAGCTGGGATCACTGATGTGTGCAACCACACAAGCAATAAAATGAAGGCAAAATAAATAATAACTATATAGCATGGGGTTTATGACATGTAAAAGTAAAATAAACAGTAACAATAGCACAAATGACAGGAATGGAGAAAATAGTGACATATTTTTGTCAAGTTCTTACATTACACGTGAAGTAGTATCATGCTATTTGATAGTAGCCTGTGCATATTTAAAAATGATTGTTTTATTTATTATTTTTTTTTTTTATTTTTTTTTTTTTTGAGGCGGAGTCTCGCTCTGTCGCCCAGGCTGGAGTGCAGTGGCGCCATCTCGGCTCACTGCAAGCTCCGCCTCCCGGGTTCCCGCCATTCCCCTGCCTCAGCCTCCGGCGTAGCTGGGACTACAGGCGCCGCCACCACGCCCGGCTAAAAATGATTGTTTTAAACCCTGAAGCAACCACTAAAATACAGTCAAAGATTTTTACAACTAGTAAGCCAACAATTAAGAGAAACTCAAATGCCAAAAAAAAGTAGGGGACAGGAAAAGAAAAAGGAAATAAAGAACAGATAAGACAAATAGCAAGACAGTAGTCTTAAACTCAGCCAATATCAGTAATTATATATTAATATTAATATTAATAATTATATTAACAAATAATTTAAATAGTTCAATTAAAAGGCAGAGATAGTAGGACCAGAGAACAGATAAGACAAATAGCAAGACAGTAGTCTTAAACTCAGCCAATATCAGTAATTATATATTAATATTAATATTAATAATTATATTAACAAATAATTTAAATAGTTCAATTAAAAGGCAGAGATAATAGGACCAGATTTTTTTTAATCCAATCTTAGCTGGGCATGGTGACACCTGTAATGTCAGCACTTTAAGAGGCCAAGGTGGGAGGATTACTTGAGCCCAGAAGTTCGAGACCAGCCTGGGTCTTGTTATTTATGCTTTAAAAAAAATAAAAAATCCAGTAGTACTCTCTGGAAGAAACACACTTTATACATAAAGATATGTGAGTTAAAAATAAAATTATGGGCCGGGTGCGGTGGCTCAAGCCTGTAATCCCAGCACTTTGGGAGGCCGAGACGGGCGGATCATGAGGTCAGGAGATCGAGACCATCCTGGCTAACACGGTGAAACCCTGTCTCTACTAAAAATACAAGAAAATTAGCCGGGCGAGGTGGCGGGCGCCTGTAGTCCCAGCTACTCGGGAGGCTGAGGCAGGAGAATGGCGTGAACCCGGGGGGGCGGAGCTTGCAGTGAGCCGAGATCGCGCCACTGCACTCCAGCCTGGGGCACAGAGCAAGACTCCGTCTCAAAAAAAATAATAATAATAAAATAAAATAAAATAAAATAATGAAAAAAATATACTGCAAACACAAGTAATATGAAAAATGAAATGGCTACATTAATATAAAATAAAATAGATTCTAGGACAAGAAATATTACCAGAGATACATAAGGAAAATTTATAATGATAAAAAGTGCCAGTTCTTTAAGGAAACATAACAATCCTCAAAGTTATGCTCCTAGCAACAGAATTACAAACTACATGAAGTAAAAATTCACAGAAGTAAAAGGAGAAATTGACAAATTCATAATTATAAATTATATCATAATTTTTGAGCCCAGGAGTTCAAGACCAGCCTGGGCAACATGGTGAAACCCTGTCTCCACTAAAAATACAAAAATTAGCCAGGCATGGTGGTGCATGCCTGTAGCCCCAGCTACTCAGGAGGCTGAGTTGGGAGGATCGTTTGAGCCCAGGAGGTGGAGGCTACAGTGACCAAGATCACAACACTGCACTCCAGCCTGGGCAACCGAGTGAGACCCTGTCTCAAAAAACAAAATTATCAACATAATCCGTATGAAATGAAACAAAGTCCATAGAAATCACAAAGAAAATTAGAAAATACTTGAACTGAATGAAAATGAAAACAAAACATTTGAAAATTTGTGGGATACAGTAAAGTAATGCTTAGAGGGAAATTTATAGCTTTGAACGCTTATAGTAAAAAAGAAGAAAAATTATAAAATGACAACAAGAATGAGGGAAAAATACAAACAATAATGATAATAAATTTAAGATGAAGAAAAATTAAAACAATGCTCTAATCTTGTACGTCAAGCAGCAAGAAAAATACATGCAAATTAAATACAAAATAAATTTGAAGGAAGGAAATGAAAAGGAAGGAAAGAAGGAAATAATGAAAATAACAGCAGAAATTAATGAAATAGAAATATAGGCAACCATTAGAAAAAAATCAATGATGCCAAAAGCTGGTTCTTTGCAAATATTAATAAAATTAATAAACTTCTATCTAGGCTGTTCAAGAAAACAGAGAAAACACAAATTAACAATATCAGGAATGAAAAATATGTCACTACAGTTAAAAGGATAAGACGGGAATGTTGTAAAGAACTTTATGCCATAAAGTTGGCAACTTAGTTAAAAACATATTCCTTGCAAGACATAAATACCAAAACTGATATAAGAAACAGGAAGTCTGAATAGCTCTGTATCTATTAAATGCATCATATTTCACAAATAAAAATATTTCCACAAAGAGAACTCCAAGACCAGATTACCTCACTGGTGCACTTTATCACAAAATTAGGAAAGAAATGATACCAATCTTACACAAACTCTTTCAGAAAACAGAAAAGCAAGGCCAGGTGCAGTGGCTCACACCTGTAATCCTAGCACTTCAGGAGGCCAAGGTGAGCAGATCTCTTGAGCTCAGGAGTTCCAAACCCAGCCTGGGCAACGTGGTGAGACCCCATCTCTACAAAAAATACAAAAATTAGCCAGGGCTCATGCCTGTAATCCCAACACTTTGGGAGGCCAAGGCAGGAGGATCACCTGAGGTCAGGAGTTCAAGGCCAGCCTGACCAACATGGTGAAACCCCGTGTCTACTGAAAATGCAAAAATTAGCTCGGTGTGGTGACATATGCCTGTCATCCCAGCTACTTGGGAGGCTGAGGCAGGAGAATCTCTTGAACCCAAGAGGCAGAGGTTGCAATGAGCTGAGATCATGCCACTGCATTCCAACCTAGGCAACAGAGTGAGACTCCATCTCAAAGAAAAAAAAAAAAAATTAGCCAGCCATGGTGGTGATCATCTGTAGTCCCAGCTACTCAGGAGGCTGAGGTGGGAGGATCACATGAACCCGGGAAGTCGAGGCTGCAGTGAGCTGAGATCATGCCACTGCTCTCCACCTGGCTGGGGGAACAAAGTGAGACCCTGTCTCACAAAGAAAAAAAGAAAGAAAACAGAGAAGCAGGGACTACTTCCCAACTCATGTTATCAAATCAGCAATATTACAAGAACACTGCAGAGCAATATACCCTAGGAACAGAGAAGCAAAAATCCCTACTAAAATATTAGCAAATCAAGTCCAGCAATATATAAATAGATAACACGCAAAGACCAGATGAGGCTTATCTCAGGAATGCAAGATTGTTTTGGCATTCAGACATAAATCAATATAATTCACCAAACAGAATAAAGGAGTATTATATGATCATCTCAATAGATGCACAAAATGCATTATATTCAGCACCATGTATGATTTTTAAAATTATCAGCAAACTGTAAATAGAAAGGAACTTAACCTGATAATAGGCATCTATATAAAATCTACATAACAAGATACTTAATGATGAAAGATTGAATGCTTTCCCTAAGATTAAGAATAAAGGAAGGATATTTGCTATACCACATTACTCAACCTTAGAGTTGCACCTGTCTTAGCTAGTGCAATAAGGCCAAAAAAATGAAACAATGACATTGCTTGAAAAGGAAGAAACAAAATGTTCTTTATTTGCAGACTACGTGATTGGGTACATATAAAATGATTAGAAATCCGCAAAAAGCTATTAGAACTTATGGAGTGTATTTAGCAAATCCATATGCTTAATGGCAAGGTCAATATGCAAAACGTAACTGTATTTCCATTGACTAGCAGTGAACAATTAGAAATGAAATTTTTTAAATTGGCATTTATAACTTCATCAAGATACATAAAATACTTAGGGATACATTTTTTAAACTATGTGCAAGAGCTGTACAATAAAAACACAAAATATTGGAAGAAATTAAAGAAGATCTACATAAATGAAGAGAGATACCATTTTCATGTATTAGCAGATTGTATTCTAGTTTTGATTTTTTGTTTTAATAGACTTTTTTTCTGGTTTTGATTTTTTTATTTTAATAGACTTTATGATTTAGATTAATTTTAGATTCATAGCAAAATTAAAAGTACAGAGATTTCTCATATACTGCCTGGCCCTACACTTGCATGGTAGAAGATCTGTATTCTTAAAGTGCTAATTCCTTCTCAATTGATCTATACATTCAACATAATCCCAATCAATATCTCAGATTCTTTTCTCTTGGAAATTGACAAATCAATCCTAAAATTTATAAGAAAGGGACCTAGAATACCAAAGCAACATTGGTAAAAAGAACCAATTGGTAAAACCATCATGGGCATGGTAACTCATGCTTATAATCCCAGTACCTTGGGAGGATGAGGCAGGAGGATTGCTTGAGCCCAGGACAGCAAGACCCCTTCTCTAAAAGATGTTTTTTTCTTTTTTTTTTTTTTTTTTTGAGACGGAGTCTTGCTCTGTCGCCCAGGCTGGAGTGCGGTGGCCCGATCTCGGCTCACTGCAAGCTTTGCCTCCCGGGTTCACGCCATTCTCCTGCCTCAGCCTCCCGAGTAGCTGGGACTACAGGCGCCCGCCACTATGCCTGGCTAATTTTTTTGTATTTTTAGTAGAGACAGGGTTTCACCGTGTTAGCCAGGATGGTCTGATCTCCTGACCTCATGATCCGCCCGTCTCGGCCTCCCAAAGTGCTGGGATTACAGGCATGAGCCACCGTGCCCGGCCTAAAAGATGTTTTTTTTAAAAAAAATTAACTGGAAATGGTGGCCTATAGTACCAGCTACCCAAAAGGCTGAGGTGGGAGGATTGCATGAGCCCTGGAGGTCGTGGCTACAGTGGACCATGATTGTGCCACTGCACTTCAGCCTGGACAAGAGAGTGAGACCGTGTTTCTAAAAAAAAAAAAAAAAGCACAGCACAGTGGCTCACATCTGTAATCCTAGCTCTTTGGGAGGCTGAGGCTAGAGAATCACTTGAGCCCAGGAGTTTGGCACTCCATCTCTACAAAAAAAATTTGTTTTTTAATTAGCTGGGTGTGGTGGCACATGCCTGTGGTCCCAGCTACTCAGGAGGCTGAGGTGAGAGGATCTCATAAGCCCAGGAGATTGAGACAGCAGTGAGACATGATCACGGCACTGCACTCCAGCGTGGGTGTCAAAGTGAGATCCTTTCTCAAAAATAAAATAAATAAAATAAAATACATTTGGAGAACTTACCCTACCTGATTTCACAACTTTAAAGTTACGATAATCAAGACAATGTGGCATTGACATAGGGTAGCCATGAAGATTAAGGAAACAGAATAGTTTATAAATAAACTCACACATAGGGTCAATTGATTTTTAAGAGTCTCGCTCTGTTGCCCACGCTGGAGTGCAGTGGCACAATCTCAGCTCACTGCAACCTCCGCCTCCTGGGTTCAAGCAATTCTTCTGCCTCAGCTTCCCAAGTAACTGGGATTACAGGCACGTGCCACCACGCCCAGCCAATTTTTTATATTTTTGGTAGAGACAGGGTTTCAGCATGTTGGCCAGGCTCTTCCTGATCTCCTGACCTCCAGTGATCCACCTGCCTCAGCCTCCCAAAGTGCTAGAAATACAGGTGTAAGCCACCGCGCCCAGCCAAAAATCCCAATATTTCAATGGAAGAAGGGATAATGTTTTCAACAAATGGTGGAACAACTGGATATCCAAATAGAAAAAGTGAACCTTTACTCTTTACCCCATGCACAAAAATTTACTCAAAATGGATCATATCCAAATTTAACTGCTAAAATATAAAACTTCTAGAAAAAAATAAAAATTTCTTTAAAAGAACACAAAAAGCACGACCCATAAAAATTGAGTATTTCACCTAAACAGGAGAGTAAACTAGGAAAAGGGAAGACATGGTATCTAGGAAACAGTAAAAAAGCTAAGGAAATTCACAGAAGTGAAGGTAAGTCTTAGGACAGCAGCTGTACGGTAGGCTAGAAGGCACCCAGCCCATGTTGCAACAGACTGAATTGTGGTAAGTACATAGAAAACTAAGAAATTAGGCAATTTTTAACTCTGTGGAAAATAAGAAGCAATCCTAGTGTACTATGTAGTTTAGCTATGAACAAGACTTAATTGAGCTTAATAATATAGTCACTGAAAATTGGCCAGGTGCAGTGGCTCACATCTGTAATCCCAGCACTTTGGGAGGCCAAGGCAGGAGGATTGATTGAACTCACGAGTTCTAGACCAGCCTGGGAAAGATGGTGAAACCCTATCTCTACAAAAGTACAGAAACATTAGACAGGCGTGGTGGCGCATGCCTGAGTCCCAGCTATTCGGGAGGCTTCAGTGGGAGGATCGCTTGAGCCTGGAAGGTTAAAGCTGCAGTGAGCCATGATCATACACTGCACTCCAGCCTGGGTGACAGAATGAGACTCTGTCTCAAATAATAATAATAATAATAATAATACACTCAGTGAAAATTAATTAACAATGTTAGTATAACTCTACTGACATAGTGGGAGAAGGGAAGTGTAGTAGAGGTTGGAGGCAGTACTTATGAGAATTAAATCATCATCTTTCTTAGTAGAAATTTAGTAGATAAATATCTAAGATTTAAAAATCAAAAATAGCCATTGTTATTTAGAAATGTGGACATAAATGTGTGTAGAAATAGCTGAAGAAGTTGAAAATGGTTTTGTTATAAGCCCTCACATACTCTTTAAGTTTTGTTATAAACCCTATGATCTTATTTGATATTTTAACTGTGTTGATTATCTCACTTTAATTTTTAACGTAATTTAAATAGAGAATGGTTGGTGAAGAAACTTGATTAATATAACCTTGTTATTGTGTATCACCATATCCTTCATTAGACTGAGTAGCTTTGAATGCAAGGAATTTTGATTTATTTACTTCAGGGTTACCCAGAGCCCAGCCCAGTGCTTGGCACATAGCAAGCACTTACTATATGTTTATAGAATGAATGAAGAAGGGCACAAAAAAATATTCTGGAGAAGGAATGCAAAACATTCACTGAGTTCCAGCTGTTGATATATACCAAAAGTTGCTTTCCCCCCGCATAGAGTGAAGATATCCAAAGAGTAAGAATAAAATCTTAAGTTCTTTTACTTCCACCATGAAGACACAAACAATTAAAAATGCCTGGACATAGCTTCTTGGCATTCTGAATATAGACATTGCCCGGGATATGTTTGAAATGTGCTTTTTGTGGTTCATTTTAAATAATATTCTGAAGGCTTAATCAAAGGGCATGTTGAAGCCTAGCATTAGAATATTAACTTGTTTTTCTGTTATGTATTCCTGGGGTCAGCATCTCTATATTTGGCTTTAATTTTTTTCCTTCTTTTTGTTCACTGACATTGTCCAAAAGCTACTGACATCAAATCCTGTGCTACAGGAAAAAAATCTCTCATGCCATACATAAGGTCACTGACATCCATCCTGAGTCGTCAGCAACAGACAGCTTTGTGCCATGGGAAAAAAGAAGTGGACATCATTAAAGAATCCTAACAAAACCACTGTAATTACCCAAGGTTTTCAGCACTTAGAGCAGCTGCTTGTATATGGACTTAGGTTCCTTAAGTGTACCTACAGAAAATACAGGAAATAACTAGTGTAGTTCTTACACAGGAAATTATCGTTTTAAAGTTATTACTTTTGCTGATAATTTACCATTATCTCCAAAAGTAAAAATTCAAAATTTAAAATTAATATTCAAATGTGTTTTTAAAAGGAACCTTAGTCACACTCATTGTATTATTATAAATATTGTAATAGATTACTCCATACTATGAAAGTCCTGTTAATTAATATTGCAGATAGATTTTTGTGAAGTATTATAAACTAAAACATGTTAGTAATTTGTGTGTATTTACAAATTGTCTTCTTGTAGTCCTGTTCCATCAAACTGAATTTATATTTTTGGCATAGAAGACACATTTTTTAAGTGACTGCTTTAAGAGAATATGAAAAAATAATGATCCCTTAGGATGGTTAAACAACTTTGAATCTTTCAACCAAGATTCTTGTTTGAGAAAGGAAGATATTTAAGGAACACATGTAGCAAGGAAAAGTGCTACCAAGGGACTGAAATTCTTGAGCTCTGTGGAAAGAAAAGAGAGAACTGGGTCTCTGAGAAATATAGGCACTCTGAAACATGCCATGCCCTAGCTTACTGAGGGTCCTAGAGCCACAAGGGAGTGACTGCATTAGAGGCTGAGGTACAGGATATAGACCTGTAAGAAGCTGGGTAGCCAAGCAACTTTTGTCCCTCCTGCTGCTTGAGATTTCATTCCCTTGCCTCTCCTCACATCTTTAGACCCACGACTGTCAAGGACTCCTTACCACCAAGATCCTCTAACTCTGCCTTTGTCTCTGCTATTCCTTAATCCAAAACTGGTCCAGGGCAGGGACTTCTAGACAGGAGGATATAGAAGTGGAGAGAAGGGACAGAGGAGGAAATAGAAGAAAAGAGAAGATAGTCTTTCTTTTCTCTCTCTTTCCATGTCTGCAGCACCTCGAATTAGCAACTTCTTCAAAAATGGTTCCATCTTATTTCTCCCTATAATTCCTGTCCTGCTTCTAGCCTTAGGTCACCTGCCTCTCTCTCGTTCATTCATTCGTTCATTTATTCATTCATCTCTTATACATTCATTGAAAACACCTACTCCTACTATGTGGCAGTACTTGCTAGACAATGGGGGACACAAGAGTGAGCAGAAAACAGATACGATCCCTGGCTTTGAGGAATTCTCAACATTCAGGGGAAGAGAAACATTAAGCACATAATCATCCCAAAACAAATATAAAATTGCACAAGTACCACAAAAATGAAGTATGTGGCTCTGAGAGCCTATTATAAGAGAGGGATCTGTCCTAGTTAGAGAGGTCACTAAAGGCTTCTCTAAGGAAGGGACAGCTGAGCTCTGACAGAAAAGAAGCACTTATCAGGCAAAGAAAACAGCATGTGTCAAGGTCCTAGGGCAGGTTGGAGCATGGCAACTATGAGGGATAAGAAGCTGAGATAGTGAAGGTAGAACATAGTACAGACGCCAGTGGGTAGATGGGCCACATAGGTCATGAAAGAGAGTTTTGTCTTTATCCTAAGAACAGTGAGGAGCCACTGGAGGTGTTTAAGCCAGGAGTGAAGTAACTGAAGATTAGCAGTTTGAAAAGATCTGCATGGCTACAGTGTGAAGAACAGCCTGGAAGAGGCCAGGCTAGTTACAAAGTGAGAGATGATGGAAACTTTAATAGGGTAGGGATGGAAATGGAATGGACAGATTGGAGAGCTGTTCAGGAAGTAAAATGGATAAGACTTGGTTGTGAGTTGGATATAGGGAGCATGGGAGGAGGAGAGGTCAAGAGTGATTCCTGGGCTTCTTGCCTTGCACAATGAGAAATAAAGAAGTCAAGAGTCAAGTTTGAGAGATCATGAGTTTTGGTAATGTAGGGTTTGAAGTGCCTTTGAAATGTTCCAGAGAAAATGTCAAGTACATAATTGGACATATGAGGCCAGAGCTCAGAGGATAGATAAATGTGAATCTTCAGTGTATTGTTTAAGTGGTCACTGAAACTACCATCATTCACAAGATTGCCTATAGTCAGGTGGGCAGAGAGTACAAAGAAATGCTCAGCTTGGCCTCCCAAATAATTTGGTTCTTCCTCTTTTGAATAGATGACCTTTATTTCCTTAGGGTAACAGAAGTTTGACTATTATCATCAATGTAGCCATTCTTTTTCTATAAAGGGTCTAAGTATAAATAGAGAAGGCAATGGGTTACAGGAGGCAAACTTTTTTCTAGCTATGATTTTACATTCTGTTGTGATCCAGGGAAGGGAAACAAACACTGTTTGAAAGGAATAAACATAGATTATAGAAAAGGAATCAAGTGAATTGGTCCCCAAGGTTCTCCCAGCAGGGACATATGCTCCTGCTCCCCAGTGGGAGCTCTCACTCTCTGGTAACGTCCTGATGCATTATGGCGAAGACTGTCCCTGCATAGATGTTCTTATAGCATTGCTTTTACCAGTTAGATGTTCTGTTAGTTAGATGTTTTATTAGTTAGTTGCTTCTATTAGTTAGATGTTTTATTAGTTAGATGTTCAGTTCTCAGTATATAGCTGAGATTAGTGGTTTGAAATGATCCACATGGCTACAATGTGAAGAACAGACTGGAAGAGGCCAGGTTAGTTAGGAAGTGAGAGATGGTGGAAACTTTAATAGAGTTTTCCCCAATGTATGAAACAGCCTATTCATACATTAGAGATTTCTGTAGTCAGGGGTTTGTTACTTGTGGGGTCAGAGATTCATGAAGGATCCATGGAGCCTGCAAGAATGTAGAATCACAAAGCCATGAAGGGAGTGATGAACAGGGTGCGATATTCCAAAGAATTGAGACTGAGAAAGTATGTGATTGGCAATGTGTGGATCAGTGATACGGTTAGCAATGCCTTTTCAGTGGCACCAGATTGCATGAGTGCCCAGTGGTTGAAGAAGCAACCAGCTGGTCTCCACACTATAGGCATGCAGTAGACTAGGCCAACTCCAAGTGGTGACCTAGACCAGCAGCAGCAGCAGCAGCAGAAATGCAGAATCTCAGCTTCTGTCTCAGACCTAACAAATCAGAACCTGCATTTAAATAAGATTACTCAGGATTCTTAAGCATACGAAAGTTTGAGAAGCATTAGTCCAGATCAGTCTTCAAGAAGTTTGGCAATGGTAGGTAAGAGACAAAATAAAATCCAGATAAGAGGGAGATACTAGAAATGGAAATGGAAGAGAGAGGAGAACCCAGGAAGAAAAGGCTGGGATCAAAAGACCTACTTAACCTGGGGAAAGAGGTGTGACTCTTCCTTTGTTGAGAAAAATGGAAAAGAAGAATGGAAGAGGAAGTGTGAAATCAAAGGCAGATAACTGAGAAAACTTGGTGGATGGATGACCCACTTCTCCTAAGTAAAACTGGTGGCAAGGTCAACCACTGGAGAGAAGGCAAAAGAGAGGTTTTAGGCCAAACAATATTTCATAGTTTAGAAACTCCTTTAACTTACAGGGCTCTAGTTAAGTGACATTTACTTTTGGTTAACATGTCTTTGCATGTTTTTCCTGTACCTCCTTTAAACAGATATTCATCAATGTATAAAAATTATTAAATACTTTAACAACAATTTACAACAAAACTTTTGCATTTGTACAAGTAATCTGATGAGGCTAAGCTGAGCCATGAACTTCACTAGGGCCAGCATTATATAGCTTGCTGACACTATTAACTCAAAGGAATATCATGGCTGAAAAATGTATACAATTTGAAGAACAAAAATAGTTTAATATTTACCTAAGTTTTGAAGTCTGTAAAGTTTGCTAAATGAATACAATGATCTGAAAAGTTCATCTCAAAGTCAGATATATTAGTGATTTACTTCATTGGTTTTCTGATGACCATTTATCATGAGGTATAGCATCTTCAGAATGAGGGAAATAAAAAACTTGACATATTTGCCTCTTATATGAACTAAATATCTGATTTATAAGACACAAATGAACAAACTTCTACGGCCTGTCATGTTTTCTCAGTTTCTAATTTATTCAACCTCTGCTCATTATTGATCCTGACAAGCAGAGTGACCCAAAGATAAATTTATTCATTCCACAGTTGAGTCAGGAACAAGCCAAAAATTATAGATTTTCCCAGGCAGATGATGACAGGCAGTCAGAGGGATGACAAATGGCTGTCTTTAGATTTAGTAAGGATGGTTGTTCCAGACATTGCCAATAAAGATTGGAGTATGCTGGTCAAATACAGGTTCATCAGCGGTCATCATTAATGGTAGAGAGAGCATTGCTGTGCTGCAGACGCCTATACAGGAGCTTAGGCATCAACCCTGCAGGGGAAATATAATTTGCTCCTCAGTATTTTGCAGCACTCCTCTAAGTGATAGCATGACATGATCATTTATCAAACAGAGACTGTCCAGAAAAGTGTCTGCTTCCTTTAGTAACTTATTGAAGAGAGGAAAGTGAAAGCTTTTTATTAAAGACAGGAAGGCAAAGACAGGAAGGCAATGAACAACCAGAGCGTATCCGAAGGGTAATCGTATTTCAGCAAAGGATTAGTTTAGTCTTAAATAAACATACACTGGAGGGAGTATGTCGAGGGTCATTTATCAAGTAAAGAACAATTAACAAAACTCTAAGCACTCTTTTATCTATATCAATTTGAAGTTCTGTAAGTGTTCTTATTAACTTTTAGATGATGGGCATCACATTCAACACTGTAAAAAATGTGATGTATAATCCCTTCCTTACAGGTTTCTAGAGTAAGAGAAATACAATGTAACTCTCACGTAAAATAAGGTAGTTATGGCTGTATTAAACACTGCCAAACAAATGCTGCTGGAGAAGGCATATTCCAGAGCCCAGAACTGAAGGCTGAAGTTATAATTTATGAAGATAACTTTCTTATAAAAAGCCAACTACTTATTTGTCAATAGGTCAAGAAGTTTCTTCTTCCTTACTTAAAATGTTTTCACTCTCTGTTGACAAAACTTGAGAGAAAGGGAATTAGTTAAGAGGTAGCAGGGCAGGCAAACAGGCAGAAAACTAACACATTTATTACTTTCTTTGTTCCAGGCACTTTATATGCCATGGCAACTAATCTTAATTAACCTCAAGTTATAGATGAAGACATAGATTTGCCTAAGGTCACACAGTAAGCAGCAGTGCCAGGAAGTTTAGGATTGCCTTATTTAAAAAAAAAAAAGTCTTATATTTTCACATAAATTATTTATTGGAATCCCTTAAAGTCTAGCGCAGACTAAATTTAGGGTATATATCCAAAGGAAGTGAAATTACTATTTTAAAAGCAACATGTGCACTCCCATGTTCTTTGCAGTAATATTCACAATAGCCAAGCTATGGAAACAACCTAAGTGCACTACTTTTGTTGAGTAATTCATAACAGATTAAATGCATCTGATATTAAAGATAAAGAACAGAACTTTGGCCACATATAAGAAATACTCAAAGTGTACTTCATTTTCATTAAATAGTAGTTAAGATAAAATACACTTTTTAGAAAGGGGGGAAGGGGAGAAAGCAAGAAATGACAGACAAGGTACTGGGGAAAGAGTGACATTGGATGGGAAAAGAAACTCATATAGGGACAAAGAGGCTGTGAAAAAAGCAAACTGAGACAGTTAGTTCTTAAGTTCCGTTAATCTGTTTTCCTCACATTTATTTGGGTTGTAGACCACAGAATAACTTTATTATTCCTTGAAATATCAGTTAGCTGATTTTCTTCTTATAAACTATAAAAACATGTAAACATTTATGATATAATGTAAAACAAAATTGTACTCACAGTACAATTATGACAATTAAAAATATGTACCCTCCCAAAAGTCCCTATGCTCAAAAAAGATTAGACGGATACATAACAACATATTAAAAATGATCTTTGCATGATAAGCATACAAATGATTTTTCCCCCTTTCTTCCATTTTTCCTTTTGGTAGGTGTTTGTTTTTGTTTTTGTTTTTTAACACTTAAAAAATTAATATGAATTATTTGTAAAATAAAAAGCAACAACACACATTGCTTACAATCGCAAGGGACTGCTTACTCACTACCCCTTAATTGCCTAATCTGTAAACTTCTATGAGCTACACTAAGAATAGGGCATCTTCCGCAGGAAAAAGTTTTTTCTGAGCTGCAGTGGGGGCCATTTAAGGGCGTATGACAGAGAACAGTTGTGTGGCCCTCAACTTAACACCTCATTTTTTTGCCTTATCTTCAGTGCCTTCTATTATCAGTATAGATTGTTTTATTCAAAATTTATTTTAGAAGGTATTATTATGCACAAAATTTATTTAGAAGGTGTTATTATGCACCTTCTAAGTACCTGGCTCTGAGCTAGAATTCCATGAAAGCAGTAATTACCTTTAAAAACAATAACCGACATGCTAGAAGTATTGGTAAATATGAAATGCTTGTGCTTTGCTTTTTCTTCTCTAATTATAGGATTTGGAGTTTTTACTGAACAAGTTGATGAAGCTGTGGAAAATTGACCTAAATGGAAATCCTGTTTGTCTCAAACCAAAATACAGGGACAGACTGATACTGGTGTCCAAATCACTGGGTACATATTTATATTAATAAGAGAATGACAATTAGTTAATTTTTAGTTATTTTACCAGTAAGCTTTCAGAAATATGAATATGACATCTGGATCTGTGAAAACTGTCAACTTTAAATTCAATATTTTGAATAAGAGCAAAAGTTAAAATTGACAAATAAAGCATGAAAAACATCTGCTGTTCAGAAGTAATTAAAGCACCTGATACTTATTCCTTAAGGAGGATATTTTGCTATTACCAATAAAAATGGTTAGTCATAAATGTGTAGAACTTGCTGACCTTTTGCCAAACTTTCACTGGCACAAATCCTTTGATGATCCCAAGAGACTCCTTAGCTCTTGGTTCTGTAGATAAAATTGATCAAAGCTTTCATTGCTTGACATTTGCCAAATGTTACCCTAAGAACATACAGGAATCCCTTTCATTTGATAGGAGAGCTAAGTGAGGAGACCCTTTATGAGATCCTTACAAATAACATTCCTGAATATGCACCATACTGGGGGAAATGGACAAAAGCACTAGATTAATAGTGACCAAGTGACACAGCATCAGAAAGACACACAGTGACCTCTCACGAAGGCACTGGTTTGCTGTGTCCTTGTAAGAAGTCATTTTTATGTTTTATAGGTTACCCAGTCCTCACCAAACAGAGTGACAGTCCACATATTTGGTTTACTTAGCATGAGTGGAAGCAAATTTTGTATTGAGAGCAACTTATTAAAATGAAATAAATCTCATTAGGTCTATAATCTGGAATCCATTACCTGGCTCCCAGTCTTGAACCATTTTCACACCTATTAACTTCAAATAAGATCATTTGAGGCTGGCCGCGGTGGCTCACGCCTGTATTCCCAGCACTTTGGGAGGCCACGGCAGGTGGATTGCCTGAGCTCAGGAGTTCAAGACCAGTCTGGGCAACACAGTGAAACTCCATCTCTACTAAAATACAAAACAATAGCCGGGCGTGGCGGCGTGCACATATAATAATCCCAGCTACTCGGGAGGCTGAGACAGGAGAATCACTTGAACCTGGTAGGCGGAGGTTGCAGTGAGCCGCGATCATGCCATTGCACTCCACCCTGGGCGACGAAGTGAGAGAATATCTCAAAAAAAAAAAAAAAAAAAAAAAAAGATCATTTGCTAAAAATCAGATGGAATCAGGTTAATGGAGGCACAGTTTCCTAGTCATTCCTCAGCTCTGCTTGGGACATTAACATGAGGAAGAAGAGATTACAATAAAAGACTTAGAATTTTCATTCCTTATCTTTATAGTATATTTTAAAAGTATGTATTGATTACATATATCTCATCCAAAAATATACTAACAAGTTATATAATTATTAATAAAAATAGATCTGGAAAGACATCAATAAATATAAGTGGCTGGAAAAACTGAGCATCAAAGAATGACCTTTAGAGTAGAGGCGGGGTTTCACCACTTTGGCCAGGCTGGTCTCGAACTCCTGACCTCAAGTGATCCACCCGCCTTGGCCTCCCAAAGTGCAGGGATTACAGGCATGAGCCACCGGCCCAGCCTGACACCACTGTTAAATTAGGGAGAAAAGGTTAAGGAAGGATGGCTAATTCTAGTTATCACGACTGTGAAAGGATTTACTTTCTATCAGAAAGACTGTGTTTAACACAAACGCAGAAGCCTCGCTCTTCATTCTAGCAGAATTTTGCTTTTGCACACTTATTCGCCATATGAGGAAAACTACAAGTAACCCAATTTCCGCTTCAGGAAGTTAAAGACATTAACTTGGCAGAAATAGGCTTAGTCCGGGAAACAGAAAGCAAGCAACTTGTTCAGGGAAACTTTTCAGTTCTGCGACGCATGCGCTCTGCCTCCAGGAAAGTGGCAAATACGGCTGCACGAATTGGCGGCCCGACCCTCCCTGGTCACATTTTGGGAGACAGCGGTGTGGCAGCGGCCGTGGCGATAGCGACGACAGGCCTAGGGCGGTCAGAAGGTTTCTGGTTCAGGTTTAACTTTCGGCTGCCGTCTCGGGGCTGAAGTTTGTGAGCTGTAGTATTGAGTCCCATTCGAGCTATTGTTCTCTTTTTCCTGAAAAATGGCACTAAGAGGGAGCTGGATGAGCTGAAACCATTGATCTTTTCACAGTCGTTGATAACTAGAATTAGACACTCCTTAACCTTTTCTTCCTAATTTATCAGTGATGTCAGGCTGGGCACAGTGGCTCACGCCTGTAATCCCAGCACTTTGGGAGGCTCCAAGGCGGATGAGAAGACAGTGAAGAGCGTGCTGGGTTTCTCAGAGCCTACAGTGGTCACAGCAGCATTGAACTGTGTGGGGAAGAGCATGGACAAGAAGAAGGCAGCCGATCATCTGATACCTTTTCTTGATGATTCTACTCTCCGATTTGTGGACAAACTGAGGCTGTAGGAGAAAGGCGGAAGCTCTAGGCATTCCAAGTCTAGCAGTGACTGAAGCAGAAAACGAGAGCTAAAGAAGGTGTTTGGTGATGACTCTTGAGATCTCTAAGGAATCATCAGGAGTAAAGAAGCAGCGAATACCCCGTTTTGAGGAGGTGGAAGAAGAGCCTGAGGTGATCCCTGGGCCTCCATCAGAGAGTCCTGGCATGCTGACTAAGCTCCAGATCAAACAGATGATGGACGCAGCAAAATGACATATGGAGGAGAGGAAAAAACAGCTACGCTTTATTAGCCCCCCTACACCTCAGCCAAAGACGCCTTCTTCCTCCCAACCAGAGCTACTTCCAATCAGCCACACTATTCTGCCCTCCCAGGCTGCCACTTTCATGAATGATGCCATTGAGAAGGCAAGGAAAGCAGCTGAACTACAAGCTCGAATCCAAGCCCGGGTGGCACTGAAGCCAGGACTCATCAGCAATGCCAACATGCTGGGCCTGGCTAATCTCCATGCCATGGGCATTGCTCCCCCAAAGGTGGAGTTAAAAGACCAAATTAAACCTACACCACTGATCCTAGATGATCAAGGGTGCACTGTAGATGCAACATGCAAGGAGATTGAGCTGACACACTGCATGCCTACTCCTGCCAATATTCGTGCTGTGAAGAGGGAACCATTCAAGCAACAGCTAAAAGAAAAACCATCAGAAGACATGGAGTCCAATATCTTTTTTGACCCTGAGTCTCCACTGTCGCTTCCCAGCGCCAGAAACGCACTTTTAAATTCCATGACAAGGGCAAATTTGAGAAGATTGCTCAGCAATTAAGAACAAAGGCTCAACTGGAGAAGCTTCAGGCAGAGATTTCACAAGCAGCTCAAAAAATAGGCATCCATACTTTGACTAGGCTTGCCTTCATTGCTCCTAGGAAGGAGCTAAAGGAAGTAGATATCCCTGAAATTGAGTGGTGGGACTCACATAATCCCCAATGGCTTTGACCTTACAGAGGAAAATCCCAAGAGAGAAGATTATTTTGGAATCACAAATCTTGTTGAACATCCAGCCCAGCTCAATCCTCCAGTCGACAATGACACACCAGTTACTCTGGGAGTGTATCTTACCAAGAAGGAACAGAAAAAACTTCAGAGACAGACAAGGAGGGAAGCACAGAAGGAACTACTAGAAAAAGTCAGGCTGGGCCTGATGCCTCCTCCAGAACCCAAAGTGAGAATTCTAATTTGACGCAAGTATTAGGAACAGAAGCTGTTCAAGACTACACGAAGGTAGAAGTCCATGTCAGAGCTCAGATGGCAAAAAGACAGAAAGTGCATGAAGAGGTCAATTCTGCCTGAAAACTCACAGCAGAATAGAGAAAGGTCAAGAAAATTTAAAAGCTTAAGACATTTCACAGGGGTACACATATCTGTATATGGAGTTAGAAATTTGAGCACCCCAGCCAAGAAGTTCAAGATTGAGATGGAGTTAGAAATTTGAGCACCCCAGCCAAGAAGTTCAAGATTGAGGCCACTGCTGGGCAACTGTACCTGACGGGGTGGTGGTACTGCACAAGGATGTCAACGTGGTAGTAGTGGAAGGGGGCCCCAAGGCCCAGAAGAAATGTAAGCATCTTAATGCTGCATCGGATAAAGTGGGATGAATGGACATCTAACACAAAGGGAGATGATCATGAGGAATCTAATGAGGAAGCTGTGAAGAAAACCAACAAATGTATACTATTCTGGGAGGGTACAGCCAAAGACCGGAGCTTTGGAGAGATGAAGTTTAAACAGTGTCCTACAGAGAACATAGCTTGTGAGCATTTCAGAAAGCATGGGGCTGAACATTACTGGAACCTTGCCCTAAGTGAATCTGCGTACAGTCCACTAATTGAGACTACTGCAAGCCCTTGCCTCTCCCCTCTTGCCTTTGTCTCTTCTGTCCTCTCATTTATTCTGTTTCCCAACCCACTCCCACTTGTATGATCTCAGAACTATGCCAAGCAGACATTGGGACAAAGGGAGAATATCTTGCTCCCTTCCCCAGTTAGCCTGGTGTTGCCCTTTATTCCCCTTATGTGCATATGATTAAAGAGGTTTTTTTAAAATAAATAATAAAAAAGATGACTTTTATTGTAAAGTTGTAAGTACTAAGATATTTGACAATTTCTTATGGTTTGGATAGTACTAGCATCTTCAGTGAAAAAAAAAGTGCATGAAATAAGATATGGAGACAGTTTTACTTCTAGATTCTATAGTTCTAGTTTATATTCTTTGTTTCAACATTTTGTTTTGTACTTTGGGTATAACACAATATTATGGCTCATGTTTAAGTGGCAGTATTAATATTTTCAGTAGTACAACTAATATTTTATCAGAATATTGTCATTATCCCTGAAATAATGTGTGATCTAATAAATTTTACTACATCCTTTCTACATTCTGGGATCTAGTGGATTACATGAATAATGAGAGAAAATATCTAATTTTCAAAACTACTATACATAAATTTCATTAGGAAAAAATCTATCAAGCAGAGTCCTATGGAAAGAAAGAAAAAATTTTGAAGAAAAAAATCATCCTTCTATTAAATGAAGGTCATCTGTGTTCATGTAATTGAGGAAACAATATAGGCAATATAAAATAACCTTTAATAAGGGAATTGTTCAGTATTTCATAATATATCCACAAACAATAGAACACCAGCCATTAAAAACTGTATTTAAGGAAAAACATGGTAAAATATTCACAACACAATATTAAAAAGCAGGATGCAAAACTAATATAAATAGAGGATTCCAATTTTACATACATATATCGAAAATAAAAACATGCTAAGAAATATACAAAAGTGTTACCAGTGATTATTTCTCATTGGGGAATAATTTTTTTATTTTTTGTGTGTTTTCCAAATGTCTTACAACATGCAAAAATTATTTGTATAATTTATGAAGCTCAATTTCTATCACACCTCTGTAATCCCAGGGCTTTGGGAAGCCGAGGTGAGAGGATTGTTTGAGGCCAGGAATACAAGAGCAGCCTGGGCAACATAGTGAGATCCCACCTCTACAAAAAAAAATGTCTTTAATTATCCAGGCTTGGTGGCACATGGCTATTGTTCTAGCTACTCTGGAGGTTAAGGCAGGAGGCTCACTTAAGCTGAGGAGTTTTGAGGTTGCAATGAGCTAAGATCATGCCACTGCATTCCAGCCTGGATGGCAGAGTGAGATCCTGTCTCAAAAATAAATAAATAAATAAATAAACAAACATAATAAGGGGTATGGTCAGGCACGGTGGCTCATGCCTGTAATCCCAGCACTTTGGGAGGCCGATGCAGGCGGACTGCTTAAGCTCAGGAGTTTCAGGCCAGTCTGGGCAACATGGCAAGACCTTGTCTCTACTAAAAATACAAAAAAATAGCTGGGGATGGTGGTGCACACCTGTGGTCCCAGCGACTCGGGAGGCTGAGGTGGGAGGATCACTTGAGCCCCAGGGGGCAGAGGTTGTTGTAAGCCAAGACCACCCTATGCACCCCAGCCTGGATGACAGAGCGAGACCTTGTCTCCAAAAAAAAAAAAAAAAAAAAGAAGGGGTATGGATAATAATTACGGAGCCTTTTAATGTTTTATTTGATGATATTTCCATTGTTTATAACAAGCATATGTTCTTTTTGGAATCAGAAAAAAATCTATAAATAAAATCTCAACAAAAGTACATACGTTGCGTAATTAACGTATTTTAAAAACAAATTTATTTCAGTCTATGGTGTAACTTAAGTTTCTGTGCTCTGAACCAGAATTGCATATTTTGACTTATGTTTATATGTATATATTGTATATATGTATATATATGTATATATTTTTAAATGTATGTATTTTTCTCCAGAATTTCTTGATGGAAAAGAAATTAAAAATATAGAAAGACAATTTCTAATGAATTGGAAAGCATCCAAAGACGCCAAGAAAATCAGCAAAAAAAGGAGCAGTAAAAATGAGGATGCAAGCAATTCACTCATAAGTAAGCACTCTGTCACTCATTAGGTGACTGCTCTTCTAGCAAAGGAAATATTCTAAGCAACAGAAAAATGCCAACAAATAAAATGTTTTTTGTTTAGTTTGTTGTTGTTTTATGGGTTTTTTTAAAACTTATTTACTTAGTTGTACATAAGTACAATTTGTCTTGTAATGGAAATTTTACCTATAATGTTTATGTAAATGGTAGCCACTGTGAACAACAGCTGTGTTTGGTTTTGTGTAGACATAGAGCCACAAGGGTAGGGAAAAATGTGTAATTTTATATCTGGCAAAAGTGCATGATATCAGCTATGTAAATTGTGAAACCTAAGCCACTCGTATATTTGTTAAGTAACAGTGCAAAAAGGCCAGGCACGGAGGCTCACGCCTGTAATCCCAGCACTTTGGGAGGATGAGGAGGGTGGATCACCTGAAGTCAGGAGTTCAAGACCATCCTGGCCAACATGATGAAACCCTGTTTCTACTAAAAATACAAAAGATTAGCCGGGCATGGTGACAGGTACCTGTAATCCCAGCTACTTGGGAGGCTGAGGCAGTAGAATCGCTTGAACCCAGGAGGCGGAGGTTGCAGTGAGCCAAGATCGTGCCATTGCACTCCAGCCTGGGCAACAAGAGCAAAACTCCATCTCAAGAAAACAAAAAGGTGCAAAAATAACATTTTTTGTCAATATAGAAAATAAAAATATATCATGGCCACATCTGTGGACTGTCCCCCTTCTTATGCACATACTCCAACACCTGAAAATTTGGATTATAATATACCTAAAGTTGTGTTACAAAGGACATACCAACCTCCCTTGCCTAACTAATGCAACAAAATGTAACTAAGAGCCATGTGTAACAGTTATCTTCATTTTGGAGCATCCAAGAATTGACTAGTCTGGCCGGGCACAGTGGCTCATGCCTGTAATCCCAGCACTGTGGGAGGCTGAGACAGGCGGATCACCTGAGGTCAGGATTTCAAGACCATCCTGGCCAACATGGTGAAATCCCATCTCTACAAGAATACAAAAATTAACCAGCCATGATGGCAGGTGCCTGTAATCCCAGCTACTCGGGAAGCTAAGGCAGGAGAATCACTTGAACCTGAGAGGTGGAGATTGCAGTGAGCCAAGATTGCGCCATTGCACTCCAGCCTGGGCGACAGAGCAAGACTCCATCTTAAAGAAAAAAAAAGAAGAACTGCCTAGTCACAGATTTGTTAGCCCACAACGTTGCAATGAGCCCCTTCCTCCTTTCCATGATAGTGTTTGATTCTACGACTGACTAAGGGAGGGGATAAGGACATAGTGAAGGGGCTAGGCCAGGGAAATAGAAAAAGGGAAATGGGGACACTGTAGTGAGGTTTTATGCACAGATAGCATATCCTAGGAGCTCTGTCACTCTAGGACATGGTGTCTGACATGAGGAGGAATACAGGTGGAGAGGTATGGAGCTCTAGTGATTTTGCCATATCATGTTCACTGAATACAAACTATGGGGCCAAACGTGGTGGTTCACACCTGTAGTTCCAGCACTTTGGGAGGCTGAGGTGGGAGGATAGTTTCAGCCTAGGAGTTCAAGATCAGTTTGGGCAACATAGTGAAACCTCATCTATACAAAAAATATTTTAAAATTAGCCAGGCATGGTGGCATGTGCCTATCGTCCCAGCTACTTGGGAGGCTGAGGGAGGAGGATCACTGGAGCCTGGGAGATCAAGGCTGTGGTGAGCGTGATTGTGCCACTTCACTCCAGCCTGGGGAACAGAGCAAGACCCCATCTGAAAAAAATAAAGAATATAAACTATGGAAAATCATTAAGTAGAATGGGACTTTCTTAGTTGATAATATACTCATGAGTAAATTGCAATATACTGTGTTGTAATGTGAATTTCTCAAGATCTGAAACTTCTAAAATAGTCAGAAGGCATGATTCCTTTGTTCATTCCTGACTGGCTGTGAAGGGCAGAACTAGACCTAGAGTAAGGATTCTAGTATTTTATATATTTTCAGTATTACATCAAAGATGTCACTTTTTAAATATTTAATACCAGCCTCACCCCAGAACTGGGCCAATTCTAAAAATAATGTAGTTTCTTTCATTTTAACTGATTTCAAAAATTCTTCCTAATTTAGGGACAACTACATTAATTGTTAACTTCAAGGAAATTTGACAAAATAATATGTCTTTAAATTTACAACTTAAAAAAATTATAGTCTACTAACGAAAGCAATCTATACAATGCAATCCCTATAAAAATACCAATGACATTCTTCACAGAAATAGAAAAAAAATCCTAAAATGTGTGTGGAACCCCAATAACCAAAACAATACTGGGCAAAACCAACAAAGCCAGAGCCACCACCTACTAGACTTCAAGGTATACAACAAAGCTATAGTAACTGAAACACCATGGTACTGGTATAAAAACAGAAAAATAGACTAGTAGAACAGAATAGAGAACCCAGAAACCAATCCACTTAGCTACAGCCAACTGATTTTTGACAAAGGTGCCAAGGACATACATTGGATCACAGCTCACTACAGCCTTGATCTCCCAGGTTCAAATGATCCTCCTGCCTCAGACTCCCAAGTAGCTGAGATGACAGGTGTGTGCAACCACACCCGGCTAATTTTAAAATACTTTTTGTAGAGATGAAGTCTCACTGTGTTGCCCAAGCTAATTTGGAACTCCTAGGCTCAAGCTATCCTCCTCCTCAATAAATGGTGATGGGAAAACTGGATATCCATATGCAGAAGAATGAAACTAGACCCTCAGCTATCACCCTATGCAAAAATCAACTCAGTATGAATCAAAGACCTAAATATAAGACCTGAAACTATAAAACTACTAGAAGAAAACAGAGGAAATGCTTCAGGACATTGGTCTGTGAAAAGATTTTGTAATAGAACCTCAAAAGCACAGGCAACGAGAACAAAAATAAACAAATGGGGTATGTCAAACTAAAAAGCTTCTGCACAGCAAAGGGAACAATCAAGAGTGAAAAGACAACCTACAGAATGGGAAAAATATCTGTAAACTATTCATCTGACAGGATTATTATTCAGAATATACAAGAAACTGCAATATCTCAACAGCAAAAAAACAACAATCCAGTTTTAAAATGGGCAAAGGATCTGAACAGACATTTCTCAAAAGAAGACATATAAATGGCCAAGAAAAATATGCCCAATATCACTTAATCATCAGGAATGCAAATCAAAATCACAATGAGGTGTCATCTCATCCCAGTTAGGATGGTTATTAACAAAAAGACAAAAAATAACAACAGCTGGCCAGGCACAGTGCTCATGGCTGTAATCCCAGCACTTTGGGAGGCTGAGGTGGGTGGATCACTTGAAGTCAGGAGTTCAAGAACAGCCTGGCCAACATGGTGAAACTCTGTCTCTACTGACAATACAAAAATTAGGCGTGGTGGTGCATGCCTGCAATTCCAACTACTCAGAAGGCTGAGGCACGAGAATCACTTGAACCAGGAGGCGGACATTGGCAGTGAGCCGAGATCGCACCACTGCACTCTAGCCTGGGTAACAGAGCGAGACTTAGTCTCAAAAAATAAAAACCAAATGCTGGTGATATGGGTTGGCTGTGTCCCCACCCAAATCTCATCTTGAATTGTAGCTTCCATAATTCCCATGTGTTGTGGGAGGGACCTGGTGGAAGATAACTGAATTATGGGGGCAGTTTCCCCCACACTGTTCTCATGGTAGTGGGTAAGTCTCATGAGATCTGATGATTTTATAAGCAGTTTCCCCTTTTGCTTGGCTCTCATTCTCTCGTCTGCCACCATGTAAGACGTGCCTTTTGCCTTCTGCCATGATTGTGAGGCCTCCCCAGCCATGTGGAACTGTGAGTCCATTAAACCTCTTTTTCTTTATAAATTACCTAGTCTCAAGTATGTCTTTATCAGCAGCATGAAAATGGACTAATACAGCTGGTGAGGATGCAGAGAAAAGGGAGCTCTCTTATACACTGTTGGTGGGAATGTAAAGTTGTACAACCACTATGGAGAACAGTATGGAGGTTCCTCAAAAAACTACAAATAGGGGGCTGGACGTTGTGGCTTAGAACTGTAATCCCAGTGCTTTTGGAGGCCAAGGCAGGAGTATCAGTTGAGACTAGGACATCAAGACCAGCCTGGGCAACAAAGCAAGACACCATCTCTTCAAAAACATTATTTTTAAAATTAGCGGCCAGGCGAGGTGGCTCACGCCTGTAATCCCAGCACTTTGGGAGGCCAAGGCAGGTGGATCACTTGAGGTCAGGAGTTCAAGACCAGCCTGGCCAACATGGTAAACCCTCATCTCTACTAAAAATACAAAAAAATTAGCTGAGCATGGTGGCACACACCTGTAATCCCAGCTATTCGGGAGGCTGAGGCAGAGAATTTCTTAAACCTGCAGCCTGGGTGACAGAGCAAGACTCCATCTCAAAAAAAAAAAAAAAAAAAAAAAAGGCGAAACAAAACAAAAACCTACAAATAGAACTACAGATTTTCCTCGAATTTAAAAAAATTCCTTGAGTTAAAAAAAGAAAAAAACCTACCATATGATCTAGCAATCCCACTACTGACCATCTATCCAAAGGAAAAGAAATCAGTTTATCAAGGAGACATCCACACCCTCGTGTTTGTTGCAGGAGTATTCACAATAGCCAAGGTACAGAATCGCCCTAAATGTCCAACAGATGAATGAATAAAGAAAATGTGGTATATATACACAATGGAATACTATTCAACTATAAATAAGAATGAAATCCTGTTATTTGCAACAACATGGATGGAAATGGGGGATGTTACATTAAGTGAAATAAGCCAGAAACAGAAAGTGGAACAGTGCATGTTCTCACTCATCTGTTAAAGCTAAAAAAAAAAAAAAAAAAAGTTGATCTCATAGAATTAAAAAGTAGAACGAAGATACTACAAACTGGGACGGGCAGGGGGAATAAGGTGAGGGAAGAGAGAGATTTGGTAAAGGTTATAAAATTACAACCAGATAGGCGGAATAAACTTTAGAGTTCTATAGCAGCTGTCCCCAACCTTTGTAGCAGCAGGGACTGGTTTTGTGGAAGACAATTTTTCCATGGACCAGAAGTGTGGTGGAGGGGGATATTGTTTTGGGATGATACAAGTACATTACATTTATTATGCACTTTATTTCTATTAACATTGCACTGTAACATATAATGAAATAGTAATTCACCATAACGTAGAATCAGCAGGAGCCCTGAACTTTTTTTCCTGCAGCTAGATCATCCTATCTGGGGGTAATGGGAGACAGTGACAGATCATTGGGCATTAGATTCTCATAAGGAGTTCACAACCTAGATCCCTCACATGCACAGTTCACAATAGGGTTCGTGTTCCTATGATAATCTAATGCTGTAGTAGATCTGATAGGAGGCAGAGCTCAGGTGGTAATGCGAGTGATGGAGAGCAGATGTAAATACAGATAAAGCCTCGCTTGCTCACCTGCCACTCACCTTCTGCTGTGCGGCCCAGTTTCTAATAGGCTACAGACCAGGACCATTGGGTTGGGGACCCCTGCACTATAGGATGACCATAGATAGCAATCATATATAGTTTAAAATAGCTAGAAGGAGAATATTGAATGTTGCCAACACAAAGAAATGATAAATGTTTGAGATTATGTATATGCTAATTTCCCTGATTTGATCACTATACATTATATGTATTGCAACATCACTATGTACCCTATAAATATGTACAATTATGTCTCAACTAAATTTTTTTAAATTAGCCATTTAATTTTCTCAAAACAGTCCTTATTAATCTCTTTATAATCTAGTATGAGCACCAACTAACAAAAACAATCTTTTTTTTTTTTTTTGATAGAGTAATCTGTTGCCCAAGCTAGAGTGCAGTGGCACGATTGCAGCTCACTGCAACCTCTGCCTCCCAGGTTCAAGCAATTATCCTGCCTCAGCCTCCCGAGTAGCTGGGATTACAGGCGTGCACCACCACACCCGACTAATTTTTGTATTTTTAGTAAATAAGATTTCACCATGTGGGCCAGGCTGGTCTTAAACTCCTGACCTCAAGTGATCCACCCACCTTGGCCTTCCAAAGTCCTGGAATTACAGGCATGAGCCACTGCGCCCAGCCCAAAAACAATGTTTCAAGTCATGTAGATAAACTAACAACAAACTATCTGAAAAGAAATTATGAAAATAATCCCATTTACAATAACAACAAAAGAACAAAATACCCAGGAATAAATTTAATTAAGGAGGTGAAAGACATATGCTGAAAACTACAAAACATCGATGAAAGAAATTAAACAAGACATCTTCTGCAATGTCTGCTTATAAATTTTAAAAGAAATTAAACAAGACACAAATGAAAAGACACCTCATGTTCATGAATTGGAAGACTCAATATTGTAAAATATCCATAAGACCAAAAGTGATCCACAGATTCAATGCAATTTCTATCAAAATCCCAATGGCATTTTTTATAGAAATAGAAAAAAGCAATTCTAAAATTCATATGGAACCAATGAAGACCACAAATAGCCAAATCAATCTTAAGAATGAAGAACAAAGCTGAAGGCATCACATTTCCTGATTTTGAAATATATTACATAGATATAGTAATCGAGAGAGTATGGTACTGGCAGAAGACAGACATATAGAGAAACAGAACAGAATAGAGCGCCCAGGAAAAAATCCATGCAGATGTAATCAATTGATCTTTGACAAAGGTGCCTAGAATACACAATGGGGAAAGAAAAGTCTCTTAAACAAATAGTGGTTTTTGTTCCTCCAAAGAAGACATACAAATGGCCAACAGGTATATGAAGAAATACTCAATGTCAGTAATCATCAGGGAAATGCAAATCAAAATTGTAATCAGCTATCACCTCACACCTGTCAGGGTGGCTTTTTTTTGTTTGTTTGAGACAGAGTTTTACTCTTGTTGCCCAGGCTGGAGTGCAATGGCGTGATCTCGGCTCACTGCAACCTCCGCCTCCTGGGTTCAAGCAATTCTCCTGCCTCAGCCTCCCGAGTAGCTGAGATTACACGCATGTACCACCACACTTGGCTAATTTTGCATTTTTAGTAGAGATGGGGTTTCACCATGTTGGTCAGACTGGTCTCCAACTCCTGAACTCAAGTGATCCACCTGCCTCTACCTCCCAAAGTGCTGGTATTACAGACACGAGCCATTGTGCCTGGATGGCTACTATTTTTAAAAAGGTAACACGTGTTAGAGAGGATGTGAAGAAATTGGAACCCTTGCACACCACTGGTGGGAACGTAAAATGGTGCAGCCACTATAACAAACAGTATGAACATTCCTCAAAAAGTTAAAAATAGGACTGCCATATGACCCAACAATCCCACTTATGGATATTTATCCCAAAGAATTGAAATCAGGATCTCCAAGAGACATCAGTACTCCTATGTTCATTGCAGCACTATTCACAATAGCCAAGATGTGTAAACTAGGTACATGGACATTGGAGAGATGAATGGATAAAGGAAATGTATATTAAATGGAACATGGAACACTATTCAGCTTTACAAAGAAAGGAAATTCTGCAATATGTGACAACATGGGTGAGCCTTGAGGATATTATGCTAAGTGAAATGAGCCAGGTCAAAGAAAGACAAATACTGATTCAACTTATATAAGACTAAAATAGTTAAATTCATACACTCAAAGAGTGGAGTGCTATTGCCAGCAAATGAGGGGAGGAAAGGGGGACTTACTAATCAATGGGCATAAAGTTTCGGCCAAACAAGATGAATAAGCTCTAGAGATCTACTGTACGACATTGTACCTAAGGTAAAATAATAATGTATTGTACATTTAAAACTTTGTTAAGAGGGTAGATCTTGGCTGGGCGCAGTGGCTCATGCCTGTAATCTCAGCACTTTAGGAGGCTGAGGCAGGCAGATCACTTGAGGTCAGGAGTTCGAGACCAGCCTGGCCAATATGGTGAAATCCTGTCTCTACCAAAAATACAAAACAATTAGCTGGATATGGTGGCGTGCGCCTGTAGTCCCAGTTACTTGGGAGGATGAGGCAAGAGAACTGCTTGAACCTGGGAGGCAGAGGCTGCAGTGAGCCGAGATGGCACCACTGCACCCCACCCTGGGTGACAGAGCAAGATATCATCTAAAAAAAAAAAAAAAAAGGGAGGGTAGATCTCATGTTAAATAGTTTTGCTACAATTTTTTAAAGTCCGTATAGAATGTTATAGTTTGTAAGCTTCATTTCAGACCTTGTGGTAGTTGCTGTTATGATAATTATTAATAATTTAAAATGGAAAGCACTCGGAATTAAAAGGCAAAGAAGAGGGGGCAAGGGAAGAAAAAAGAACTGACATTTACTGTGCTAAACATTTCAGATATTTACACACATTATTGCATTTAATTATTATGACCTGTGAGGCAGAAGATTATTATATGCATTTTGCAGATGAGAAAGTTCAGTTTCAGAAAATGAAGTGACTTGTCTTGAGTTTACAAAGCTAGCAGGGGGCACAGGCTAAATTAAGCTGGGATAGAAGGACAATTAATCATCTAAAGCAATAATGCTCTACTTAGAAATTCAATTTGGTGGGAATTTGGGAAAATCACGGATATGGAAATACATGATATGTAAACAATTTTTATAACTAAAAAGGAGCTAGAGGAAATAGGATAATAAAACAAATTTCAAAATTTTATAAGGAGTACTCAAATAGATTACATAATTTACTATATTGAAAAATGGTCTCGGCTGGGTGCGGTGGCTCATGACTGTAATCCCAGCACTTTGGGAGGCCGAGGCAGGCAGATCACCTGAGGTCAGGAGTTCAAGACCAGCCTGGCCAACATGGTGAAACCCCATCTCTACTAATAGTAAAAAAAATTAACCAGGTGTGGTGGCAGGCACCTACCATCCCAGCTACTAGGGAGGCTGAGGCAGGAGAATAACTTGAACCCAGGAGGCAAGGGTTGCAGTGAGCCGAGATCGTGCCACTGCACTCCAGCCTGGGTGACAAGATGAGACACTGTCTCAAAAAAAAAAAATCATCTCTAAAATCAATTAAAATAAAATTTAAAGTGAACACACTGACTCGCTGCAGCAGAAAATTTTCTGAGCTTTTCTCAGGAGTACTTGGTTATTCTTCCTTGGCCATTTGTAGGTCCTCCCTCCCCTTTGCCCATGTTTGCCATCCCCATCCAAACAGATGGTACAAACCTGGAACTCTCAGGCTTAAAAGCAGTGACATCCCTGTATACATGTATATAAATATACAATAACTCTATCCTTTTGTATATGTCCAATAGCAGACTATATGGTCTTTATGCAAAGACTTTTATAACTGTGCAAGAGAAAGGGAAAGCATAAATTAAAATCTAGAAAATATATTATATATTTTCAAAATCTACAGTATACCTACCTTTCAGATCTTTAGAAGAGTTAAAATGAACCTTTTAAAGGCACCTCTGCACAACCAAATACATTGTAAGGGAATAGGAATTCTTAAAAAGATGGTAATAATTTTTGTACTTCCTAATCTTTTATGTATTTTTGATAGCCTCGTAAATTTAGAGCTCTATATTGGGGATTATGGTAAAATTATAGGAATTATTATAACTTCTAACTTCAAGGATCTTACAATTTAAAAATCTTATCCTAAGTATGGTCATATAGCTATATGACACAAAATTGTAAACGTACTTTAATATCTTAATAAAATCTAAAATATACTCACATCTTTTAGCACTTTCTTTTATAGCACTTCTATAGAAAAAATCATAGTAAACATTAAGCACCTCGAATGTGTCCAAGAATATGCCAGTCACTGTGGATTAGAGGTGAATAGGGCTGTCCCCACTTAAAAGGAACTTACTGCTGGAAAGGGAGGAGGATCTGAAAGCAGGTAACTGATGTGGAATGTTAAGTGCCAGAATAAAGGTATGGACATATCCCCAAAAAGATACATGACTTATTTACTCCCTACAAATGAAACAATTTGAAAAAAATAAACTAACTCAGAACAGTAAAATTAAGGGCAGTTAATATTTATATTAATGTTGGCATGCCCATTTTATTTTATTTTAAAGAGTTGACCAAGAACTTTCCTGTATAGGTTTTTGTGTATGAAAGTCTGCACTATTTTTTCTTGGGTTATTAATTTTATTACTAGTTTTACTGTGTATTCATTTAGCTCTATTTAATTTTTAGATCATCTAATATTGTCATACCCTTTTTTACAATTCAGTTATTAGTTTCAAAGCAGAATGCTTTCATTTCTTTGTGTGCTACAGGTAACTTTGAAACAATGCATCACATCGTTCCTGTTTATTACCCACAGGTGGGTAAGCCAAAATTAGTCTTTTTCTCTGAAATACAGAGATACCCTGTAAATGGAAATGCATCTCCAGAAAGTTCCCGAGAAGATTACACTAAAATTATTGAAGAGATGGGGTAGGTTCTTTCAAATATTTATGTGACTTTATCTTTTTGGTGGGGAGGAGACATCTTCACAGTAAACAAAGAGGAACAGAGGCCATCCAATCTGTCTCCTAGTTCTTTGTTCTCAATCTTTTTTGGCCAAACATAGAAAGAAAAAAAAAAGGTTCATTGTTGGTCTGCCCAAACAGTCAGAAAGTTACAGTGGGAAGGGGTGTTTCCAGAAGACTTGGCAGTTAGACTGGATACACCCACTGAGGTAAGGTAGGGGACTCAGAAAAGTTCCAGAGGCAGTAGGTAAAGACAATGATCAGGGATTCTGTCAAAGGAGCCTGAGGCCTAGCTGATGAACAGTGGGTGGGTGACTGCACAGCATATGGTTGCAGAAAGTCCAGAGGACTACAGAATTAGGCTACTTTCACCACTTCTACAAACCAGATTTTTAAGCTGTTGTCTCTGAAGGAGACAGAAGTTTCTCCTGATGAGGAAAAATTTGCTTTTTGGTTTAAAAAAGGTATTGCTTTGATGGAAAAGTAAACCAGAGCTGGGGACAGTTGTTTATGCCTGTAATCCCAGCATTTTGGGAGGCTTAGGTGGGCAGATCATTTTAGTCCAGGAGTTCAAGACCAGCCTGGCCAACAAGGAGAAACCCCTTTACAAAAAAAAAAAAAAAATACAAAAATCAGCTGGACATGGTGGTGCGTGCCTATAGTCCCAGCAACTTGGGAGGCTGAAGTGGGAGGGTCACTTGAGCCTGGGAGACAGAGGCTGCAATGAGCTGAGATCGCTCCACTGCACTCCAGCCTGGGCAACAGAGTGGGACCCCATCTCAATAAATTAAATAAATAAATATCCATACCAGAAAGTAACTGCATTTATATGTAAAACATGAGATATCTGCCATATGCTGGGCAACACTGAATATAAAAACTCATTTGAGTTTTATATTCAAAACTGATAATCCTGTTTTGAGATAATGAGATAATGAGATAATCCTGATCTCAAATATTTTGCCACAAACAAGCTGGGGAGTCAAATATGGTATAACTACTCTATAGTGTGATAAATGCTATGGGCTTTAAAAACCAGATCCTAATACATCTTATACATTTTGCATTAAACTTATTTTTTCATTTATAATCAATACAATGATTGCTCTATTGATCCTTCCAACCATATCAGATTAGTGATCGCAATATACTAAAGGCCAATAGCACATTTCATTGAGAAAGTAAACAGAGCCAGGGGACACACTTTGGAATCGTTTTCCTTTTCCCAGAACTGCCTGCTGAAGGTCAAGTGGGCTTATCATGAGACCCTCTTTGCAGGGTCCCATCAAGGGATGATGATTTAGAATTGCCTAGTATAGCCCACTTCAAGAAGCCCTGTGAACATTACTGCTGCACTGTCCTACCCCTATTCCCTGCAGAGTGGCTCAGGCTTGCTGGGATGCAGTCTTAGGAGAGAGAAGGTCTGTGGGTATGGAAAATGCTTTATTTGGGGAAGAAATGAAAGGATATGCAGGGAGTCCTCGTTTTGGTATTGCCTCCTCTCCATTCACAATAAAACAGGAGCTATGTGAGACATTTACTGCTTATGTCCATTGTCATTACCACCAAACCACTGCGTAGTTGTCCATAGCACAATAATAGTTTCTTAAAGGTTTACACAACTGTTATCAATTCCACAACAGTGCTCTTAGGTTTTATTTCTTTGCCAAGCATTTTGAAAAATCTTGCTAGTATATCATCAAGGAAGAAAATAAAACAATAAAAATGACACAGCCTCAGAAAACAATGTTGATGAATTCTATACATTGCCATGTACATTGTTAGATCAATAGTGAGCTGTGGCCCATTCCACATACTCTATAGCCCCAAGCAAAGCTCAAGTCACTAGGAGTGCACTGATAAAACATCAAATCACTCTACCCTCATTTTCCTAACTACGAACACTAAATACAGAACTAAATGCATTTTTAAAAATACAAACTGCTATGTACTGCAAAGATAGGCTATCCTAAATGAAACCAGCAAACCAGAAGGGTTCTGTGAGAACATAAGAATGTCCTGCCTCAGCCACCATCAAGTGAAGCCAATTATGTTCAATCCTGAGCCTTCAATTTTATCCTGTGAAAAAGCATTAAATAAATGTTTAAATGCTTATTATTTCCTCAGGCAATACTTTCACCTTAGGTATGCCAAAATATTGTTTTAGTATATCAAAAGATTTAATCTGTATTAAAGGAGATTATCAGTTCTACCTCTCTTTAATAAAAGGTAATCAAATATATCACAGTTTCATCAAACTCTTGATATAGATTATCAGGGCATGCCTTTTGCTAATTTTAGTAATATAACATAAATCTAGGAGATAACTAAAATAAAGCTAGAAGTTCAGTAAAGTGTTGAAAACAAAATACTCAGCCCAAACACAAAGAACAGATTTTTAGTTTCTAGAAAATTGATTAAAGCTACCCCTTGCCTTAATTACTTTAAGGGAAAGAATGAGCTGGCATCAGCAGACATGTCCCTACACTCTATATTTAATATTCAAGGTGGGGAGCCTGCTCAGAGGTGGAAATAAGCTTACAGTGCATCTTCCAAAAAGCTAAAGGTATGTGCCCCACACTCCTTTAGGGTTCTACACACTGGGGGCTGTGCCTGTATCGTATGTGGAGCCAATGAAGCAACATCTGTCCAGAGACAGGGGAATGTTTTCCACCTCTTTTATAAATGCATGCAATCTGTGCTCATGTATATTTATACAAGCCTCCTTTCCCTACTGGGAGGAAAAAGTCAGACTCATTGACGTTGTTTTTGACCCTCAAACTGAACTTGATACTATCAATGTATACTTTAATTAACGATTAGGTCAAAACTATTTTTTATTTAAAGGCTGATTCTGAACAAATGCCTTCACTGTTCAATTTTTTAAAATATGGTATTAAACAAACAAAAAGGTACACATTATTGCTTCTTTCTGTGTTTGTCACGGTAAATACTTCTGACAGATGTTTCCTCTCTTTGCAAACATGCTAGGAGGTGCTTGAGCCTTAGTAATTTTAAAATAGACATTAAATGCATTTATATATTGCATATAAAATCCACTGAGAATACTCTGTAGCACCATACAATGAAAAACAAATTGTTACTTGATTATTTAACTAACTTTCAAACCCAAGCAATGTTAATAAAGTCAATCCATCTCTTTTGTTAATGTAAAAATAATAACTTTCTAGCTGGGTAAAAATGCCCTTAATTTCAGATACCTTTAAGGAATACAAATCACTGGGGCCCATAATTCACAGGAAATATTCACTGTATATTAACTATTTATAAAATACCTAGTACCCTTTGTTAGAATATGGAAGCGTTAGATTTCTTTGAATTAAAAAGTGAACTTGAATAACAGTCAAAACAACCTTCCTTCACCACTGTTAAGGTTGTTTGAACAGTTGTAACAACAGATCTATGTACTTAGGAAAGAATTTTTAAAACTCAGGTATTTTTAGTCACAAAACTCTGGAATTATGTTATATAAACTCACTTGCAAATTTTGCTTTGTTAAACATAACAGTCTATTTAATTTATATGCAAAAATAAGCTTATGTGTATCAGTAATGTAGGTATAATGTTAATATTTGGATTTGCAGTTCTCAAAGAACCATTTTGAAATTAAGATACTCCCCTCCTTCCTAAAAAAAGCACAATAGTGGTAAGCAACATAGTTTTTTTAGGCTGGGTCAGGTGGCTCATGCCTATAATTCCAGCACTTTGGGAAGCTGAAGGAGAGAGGATTGCTTGAGGCCAGGAGTTGGAAACCAGCCTGGGCAACACAGTGAGACCTCATCTCCATAAGAAAAAAAAAAATTCAGGTATAGTAACACCTCTCTGTAGTCCCAGCTACTTGGGAGGCTAAGGTGAGAGAATTGCTTGAGCCCAGGAGGTTGAGAATGCAGTGAGTCGCGATTGTGCCACTGCACTCCAGACTGGGCGACAGAGAAAGGCCTTATCTCAAAAAACAAAAACTTTTTTTAGTTAAAACAGACTAGTTTTAGTTAAAACAAGCTAGTTTTTGTGATCTGTCAATGGTTTACTCTGTGAACAAGAGTTATATAAGACCTAATTCAAAAGAATTATTTTCCATTTTAAAATGCCTATATTTTGAAAGCTGACTCTTCATTATCCAAACAAATTATTTATTTATTTATTTATGGTTTTTTATTTATTTTTACTTTTTGGAGACAGAGTCTCGCTCTGTCGCCCAGGCTGGAGTGCAGTGGCGCAATCTCGGCTCACTCCAAGCTCCACCTCCCGGGTTCACGCCACTTCTCCTGCCTCATCCTCCCAAGTAGGTGGGACTACAGGCGCTGGCTACCACGCCGGCTAATTTTTTGTATTTTTAGTAGAGACAGGGTTTCACCGTGTTAGCCAGGATGGTCTCTCTCTTCTGATCTCGTGATCCGCCCGCCTGGGCCTCCCAAAGTGCTGGGATTACAGGCGTGAGCCACCGCGCCCGGCCCATCCAAACAAATTTTAAAAGACAATGGAACTCTTTTAAGAATACTATAAGCCCCATTTTATAGATGGGAAAATGAGGCTTGGAGAGGTACAATCAGAAGGACCCAAGGTCACACAATTGCCATGAGCAGAGCTAGGACTTGAACACAGCTCACTGACTCCAATAGCCAGCCTCTCAAGTACTCTGCTGGGGACTCTCAAACAAAACCACCCTTAGGAACAGGAAGTTAATAAATGAGAACAGGTGAGGAGGTGACTAAGGTGAACTGGAAAGCACATGCCCGACTAAAGGCAACTGTAGCTATTCAGCTCCACAATGGTGTGGCCAGATGGACATGCATCACACTAGCTGGCAAGTGAGATATCTCGGTTATGAAATCATCTGATTTTTAAATATTTAATTTTTTCTTAAAAAATAACATGTACTAGAATGGATAAAAAGAAAAAACAAAAGCTGGTAATGCTGGCTAGGATATGGAGCAACTGGAACTCTCGTGTACTACTGGCTGGAATGCAAAAATAGTACAGACAATGTGGACAGTAGTTTAACATATTATTTTATTTATGTATTTATCTTTTGAGAGACAGGGTCTCACTTTGTTGCCCAAGCTGGAGTGCAGTGGCTCAAACACAGTTCACTGCAGCCTCAACCTTCTGTGTTCAAGCAATCCTCCTGCCCCAGCTTTCTGAGTAGCTGAGACTACAGGCATGTTCCACCACGCCCATGTAATTTTTAAAATTTTTTTGTACAGACCGGATCTCACTATACTATCCAGGCTGGTCTCAAACTCTTATACTTAAACAATCCTCCCACCTCAGTCTCCCAAAGTGCTGGAACTGCAGATGTGAACCACTGTACCCAGCCAGTTTGACATATTCTTATAACATTAAGCTGGGCATGGTGGTACATGCCTGTAGTTACAGCTACTTGGGAGGCTAGGGTGGGAGGATCACTTGGAGAATCACTTGAGCCCCAGAGTTCAAGCCTACAGTGAGCTATGATCACACCACTGCACTTCAGCCTGGGTGACACAACGAGAGCCTCCTTCAAAAAAAAAACAAAAAAAAAACAAAAAAAAGGTAAACATATATTTAACACATCTAGCAGCTAGTGGTTCACTCCTGGTTATTTTCCCAAGTGAAATTAAAACGTATACTCACAAAAACCTGTACCTGAACATTTATAACATTATTCATAATCACCAAAAACTGAAAACAATCCAAAGGTTTTCTTTCTTTTTTTTTTTTTTTTTTGAGACGGAGTCTCGTTCTGTCGCCCAGGCTGGAGTGCAGTGGCGCAATCTCAACTCACTGCAGTTCCAAAGGTTTTCATCTGAGGAATGGATAAACAAACTGTGGTACATCTATACAATGGAAAACTATTCAGCAATACAAACGAATGAACTAGTGATATACTCAACAACAGGGATCTCAAAAGCATTATGCTAAGTGAAAGAAACCAGACTCAAAAGGTTACATACTATATAATATGCTTCTATTTGTGTGACTTTCTAGCAAAGGCAAACTACAGAGACACAAAACAGATTAGCAGTTGCCAGAAACTGAAGGTGGGAGAAAGGGTGGACTGCAAAGGGTCAGCACAAGATAATTTTGGAGAATTAATGTTCTATATCTTTATTGCATTGATGGTTATAAGACATATGTTTATGAAAGCTTGCTGAACTGGGTGAATTTACACTGAAAAGGGTGAATTTAACTATGTAAATTACAATTTAAATAATGAGGGAAATAGTTGAAAGGTGAAAAAGTACCAATTAATCTACTGTTTTATATACATATAAAACATTTATATATTAAAAACAATATGGAATAAATTGATATGTGTGATTATATTGCATTATAAGACAATCTGGGTGCAAAATATAAGAAGCCCCAGACACCTCAAATTTGCCTCATCTTAGAGCTGGTCCACCTTTCCTCTAATATTCTTTCCATACCTCTCACAAATCACAGATTTTTTACATTCTTCGCTACACCAAGAGGAAAATCTTTGTTTCTGCTTCCTTTTTAAAGCCCAACAAGATTCACACAGTTTGGTGACTAATCATTAGCCTTTAATATTGTTATTGTGCCCTAGATTCTATAGGTTTGCTACCTTTTGGGGATACTTTCATTTTTTTAATTTAATGCTTTTTTCCCCTCTCTATAAATATAGGAATCTCTCTTTGAAGCAATCTGAAACCTTGCTGACAAAAAATGATGTGCATGAACCTCACCTTTTCCATAACCCCAAAGAAAAAGAAAATTTGTTTGCAGAAAATGAGTAAATTCAGCCTCAAGTGACAGGAAATGTTTGATTTTGTTTTTAACCTTATAGGACTAGGCAACAATATCTTTTGTGGGTTTGTAGCTTTATGGTATCTCACATAGAAAAACTTTTAAGTTATTGTTTGATTTGCTGCTTTATAGAATCTGAAACATTGCTTTCCGCCTGTGAATTCAGGGATCTAGTTGCTTTATTCCTCATTACATACAATTTACTGGGAAAATATGTACTTTTTCATTCAGCAATAGAAGTCCCTTTAATGGCGCGATCACAGCTCACTGCAGCCTCAACCTCCTGGGCTCACGAGATCCTCCCGTCTCAGCCTTCGGGGTAGCTGGGACTACAGACATGAGCCACCGCACCGAGCCCCCTTTTGAATCAATGGAATTTTGGTGTGCTTCTTTCTAAAGTGTAAATCTAATTACAGTTATTGGGTGGGAATTGAGATGAAAGCCTAAGTGCCATTCTGACTCACTAATGTACTTAATTTGTGGACCAGTACATCCAAATAGTGCCACCAGGACTGCTGACGACTTGGTTACAGTAGTTCCAACTTAGAAATCTACTGGAAAGTATTAAATGATGGTGCATATACAAGAGCGCGGTTTCTTTAGCGGCATTTTAAATTTGATATTCCGATTGACCCCAAAGAATATAAGAAAATATCCTGCTCTTGGCTTGAGCCCGAAAGTTGGAGGCTGAGGTGAGCCGAGATGGCACCACTGCACTCCAGCCTGGGCGACAGAGACCCTGTCTCAAACACAAAAACAGAAAATGTCCTACTCTGCGAATTGCAGGCATTGTTTCGAGTGTGTTCTAATTATGTTGTTGGAAAGTACTCAGATTTCACCTACGAAGGCGACGGGTCCAGGACCTGCAGAAACCGCTGCGGATTGGGGCGGCCGGGGGCCCATGGCTTTCTGGGGCGACTCTGAACAGGCCTTGGGGCGCAGTGCCCGCTTTCTAAAGAAGCCTGGGATCGGTCCTGCCTCGCTGCAAGTCACGCTTCCCGTGGGTCCACAAGAGCAAAACCAGAAAAGAATGTTTCGTCCAAATAATTAAAGAGCGGTGGCCCCCGCGCGGGCAGCGGAGGCAGTCAGCAAGGTCCGCGTCCCCGGGGAGAAGCGCCCACGATCCAAGGGCTGCCTGCTCTGGGAATTTCTTAAAGAATTACGGACAGCGGGAGCATTCGGGGTCTGGTAGGAAGTGCAGTGTATCTCCCAGCTTTAGGGTAACTAGGACAGTATGAATCTTTTACCTTGTGGTAGAATAAACGGCTAGCGCCTCGATGTGGCGCGTTCGACTTTTCCTCACAGAGCTTAAAAGTCACCCTCAACCAAACGGCAACGCTCCCGCCTCAGCTGGAAGCGCCCTGGAATCAGACTGGACCCGAGGAGGTAGGACCTCGGCAGCGCGAGGTTAACCACAGGCCTCACTCGCGGCCTCCAGCCCTGCCCCACCGCAGCCGGCAGCCGACACCCCAGACTTTCCACACGCCGCCCTCAGCGAGGCGCCTTGGGAAAAGCAGCGTGAGGCGCTGAACCGAGGGGTGGGGCCAGGAGGACGCCCCGCCCCCTGAGCCCGACCCACCGGGCGGTTTGATTAATGACCCTCTACGCCGCTGCAGCCCCTGGTGTAGCCCCTTGGGTGGGCCAGGCCCTCCGCCCGACCTGTCGTAGCCGGCCGGAGCCGCAGGGCGCCCGCATAAAAGTCACGGCCAGCGTGAGTTGGAAGCAGCCGTCGATTTGGGCTTCGGCCGGACGAGGATGGAGTGACCAGTGAGGCCCTGGCCACACAGGCCCTGCTCCACGCCCCTCGCCCGCCGCACGGCAGAGCGGAGCTCCACTCAGCTGCTCCAGGAAAGGTGAGGGGCCCATCAGACGCGTACTGTGCGGCTCCTGGGCTTGGAACGGTGGCGGGTGACTACTCCGAGGTGAGGCTAAAGGTCCCCCACTCCTCGGGCAGAAATCCCCCCTGGCGTGAAAGGCCGAGGGCAGCTGGTGAGCCGTGGTTTTCCGCGGCGTCGGCGAGGGGGAGCCGCGCCACCTCTCGTGCGCCCGGGTTGGATAAAGTCGCCGAATCGCGAACGAGTGCCGATCCTAAATTGAGCTTCCGAGATCTTTCTTCCCGGGTAGAGTAGACCTTTCGCTTAATTTGCCCCTGAAAAGCAAAGCCGGCACCGCGCCTCTCTTCATCCTTCTAGGAAGCCCAAGAACTCCGGAGCCCCGCAACTCGCCCCAGACGTCGGGAGGCAAAACGCGCCCCAGGCAAAACGAGCTCGCTTTAGAGCGCCCTCAGCCCCGCTGGGCTGCTAGTGGGCGCACGGGGAGAACCAGGGGGCTGCGCCTCTCGGGTTAAGCCCGACCACCCCCCGGCCTCACCGCACCTTCGGTCCTTTGCAGGGCGTGCGGCGCGGTAAGCTGCCATGGAGCGCGACCGCCCCGCGGGCAGCCCTCTCAGCGTCAGCGCCGAGCCCGCGCCCCTGGCCGCCGCCATCCGCGACTCGAGTACCGGGCTGACCGGGCCGGGGCCGGCGGGCCCCGGGGGCGGTGCGCGTTCCGGGAGCGGGCGGCCGGCGGCGGCGAATGCAGCGCGGGAGCGCACCCGGGTGCAGACCCTGCGGCACGCCTTCCTGGAGCTGCAGCGCACGCTGCCGTCCGTGCCGCCCGACACCAAGCTGTCCAAGTTGGACGTGCTGCTGCTGGCCACCACCTACATCGCGCACCTCACCCGCAGCCTGCAGGACGACGCCGAGGCGGCGGCGGACCCCGGGTTGGGCTCCCTGCGCGGCGATGGCTACCTGCACCCGGTCAAGGTAAGCGGGCGGGGTCGCACCGCGGGGCTGGGGCCGAGACCAGGACACCTTGATCCGCCCTGCCAGTCACCGTCTTGGATAGATGCTCTCATTCCTTTTCGGGTGAGGCGGGAAGCCGACCGGGAGAACGACCTCGGCCTTCGAGGGTACTGGTGGCAAGGTCCCCGCCGCGAGAGGCTGCTCCTTCGCCGTTCGCAGGTGGCGAGTGAGGCGTTTAAAGCCGGGGTGGCTTGAGTAAGAGTCTCGCAGGCCCCTTACAGGATGCCTCTGAAGGATTTGTGTACCTTCCAAGGTGAGAAATGGGGGCTTGGTTGCACATCCTGATAATGTTTAATATCTGAGCTGTATGTATGACCCTCGGAGAGTTTTTAAGCATCTTTTATTTATATAATTATGCTTTCATTGATTTTTATGGGATATTTGAAAGATTTCACTGGAGTAATGGCCCTAAGTGATTCTAGGAAAACACTGTTGAAATTTTTTGGTAAAACTAGTAAGAACAAATGAGACCGTTCTGCATCTCTATGTAGTAAAATTTCAGTCCGTTTAAATAAAGGTTAAATATCATATACTTGACAGCTACCAAAAGTATTAGAAAAAACTACAGTGTTTTTAAATACGTTCGCAATAGATTGGCATGTGTGTTGAGTGAATTGATTACTAAATTCAAAGTCTGTAATGTACAAAATTAGACAAGAGAATCCATTTTGCATAATTTCTTTACATATAGGTAAAATTTTCACTTAACATGGTGTATATGATTATGCTTCGTTACCTATTACAGTAGTCGGTTTTTGCATCATCCTCTTCTTCTAGATTTGATTGTTTTGAAACCTTACACTAATCTTTCTGTTCCAAATGCATCATCTCATTATTTGCCAAACCTAAATTTTCAGAGTTTTGGCTTCACCACCCTGAAATATTTGGCCACACGCGTGCACACGCACACACACACAAATGCAAAGTTAATACTTAAGACTTAGCTTTAAGTATATCAGTGTTCAATAAATTATTCAGTATGGTAAAGCACACCCTCTGATATTAACTGAACTTACCATTCTGTGGTAAGGTTTAACAAAATTTACTTTGCAAATATAATCATAATGATAGACAAATCATTTCAATATGAAATATGAAGACATGAAATATCATTATTTATAATTATGATATACCTTATCTCATTTGTAAGTTTATAATCTCAGCAGAAAAGTCATTATTAAGGGGTTCTGTATTACCATGTTCATTAGATTACTATTCGAATATACCATTAATATTAGATTTCTTTTGATTTGACATTTGCCATATACTCAAGGAAGTTTATTTTAACATTAAGTAGATTGTAATACAAAGAGCATCCGTTAAATACTTTATGGGAGACATAATTCAGAATGAGAAGTCAAGATGCTTTTCATCTTATTTTTTCTTGGAATGCTTTTTTTGAATGAATAATGTTAGAAGCGTCATTTCCATGTAACAATAAGCATAGCAAGTGTCTTTTTGCACTTGATTCATGTACCAAATGTTTTTATAATCATAACTTTTTATTTGTAAATATTGATTGTTTTAATTGAATATTTTAAAAGACAACTCTAGAGATAATGATACAAAGCCAAAGATTTTTTTTAATGAAATTAATGTTGCTTGAACAAGTGACTAAAATCAAGCGTGTTTTAAAATCAAACATGTATTGAATTCTTACTGTGTGCAAAGCACTATTTTAGGGGAGTGAACACAATAAGACTCAGTCCCTTTCCTATATGAACATATTATTGAGACAACGACAAAGAAACAACGGTACTGGAAGGGAGAATGTTACGTTTTCCATTAAAGAACTATAATTATGTGCTACGGAAGTTCAGAGGAAAGAGATGTTATGTACATAATTGAAACCGCCTGTTAACTGTTAACACATTAGTTTACAGACACTACCAAAATGTCTAAACATTGTCTACCTTTGATTAATGTGAAAGAAATTAAAATATCCTATTTGTACTTTTATGGTTAACTAAAGGCTCATTATAAACTATTGTTTAGTAAAAAGTGTTCTAAAATGACTTCATTTTTCTGCCTTACAACATAGTGTTAGTCTTACCCTGATGATCAAAGCTTTTTAACAAATATTTCAAGGTCATTATTTTGAATCACAAGTCCTTATTATCAGTATTGTTAGCACATTACCACTGTTGGGGATTTACTTTAAGAGCATTTCATAGCAAGACTTCCTCTATACTAAGAATTTTAAAAATTAGGTGGCTGTGGTGTGTGCACCTGTAGTCCCAGCTACTGGGGAGGCTTATGCGAGAGGACTGCTTGAGCCCAAGAGATTGTGTCTACATTGCACCACTGCATGCCTGGGCAACTGAGCACGACCCTGTCTCAAAAAAAGAGAACAAACATCTCAAATTAAACTGGAAGTTTAAGAGAATGGGGACCTGGTGCATAGCCTGAAATGGCAGTTTTTAATCCCTGTGGGGTATGAGCAATTTATTTCCATCAGCATCAGCTGCCCAAAAGGCAGTGATTGTCTAAGAAACAGAAATATATTTCAGATCTCTACATTTGGCAGAAAAATACAAATGACTTTATTATCGTGCCCCTTATTTTATAATCATTGTCTATGATAGGTAAACAATAATTGAAAAAAAATAGATAAGAGGGTTTTGTTATTTTTGAGTCACTTATTTAAACTAAGTGCTTTTTGTTGTTGTTGTTTTTTGAGATGGGGTCTCGTTCTGTCACCCAGGCTGGAGTGCAGTGGTGCAATCTCGGCTCACTGCAACCTCTGCCCCCTGGGTTCAAGTGATTCTTCTGCCTCAGCCTCCCAAGTAGCTGGGATTACAGGCCCCCACCACCACGCCCAGCTAATATTTGTATTTTTGGTAGAGACGGGGTTTCGCCATGTTGGCGAGGCTGGTCTCCAACCCCTGACCTCAGGTGATCCACCCACCTCGGCCTCCCAAAGTACTGGGATTACAGGCATGAGCCACCACATTCAACTTTTTTTTTTTTTTTTGAGACGGACTCTTGCTCTGTCGTCAGGCTGGAGTGTGGTGGTGTGATCTCAACTCACTGCAACCTCCACCTCCAGAGTTGAAGCGATTCCCATGTTGCCCAGGATGGTCTTGATCTCTTGACCTCGTGATCCGCCTGCCTCAGTCTCCCAAAGTGCTAGGCTTACAGGCATGAGCCACTGCCCTGGCCCGATTTTCCTCTTCTTAAATGGGTATTAGTTCCTCATGACCTAATCTAACTCTTTTTACCTCCCAAAGGCCTTGTCTCTAAATCCCATCACCTTGGAGGTAAGAGCTTCAACATGTGCATTTTGGAGGGACACAAACACTACAGCACTGGGATCTTCAGTATAATGAAGGACTTTAATCTGATATAACAATGCCAGATCTTGATACATCAGATAAACCTCACTCCAGTTTCTAAAACATATTAGTTTGGCTGGGCGTGGTGGCTTACACTGTAATCCCAGCACTTTGGGAGGCTGAGGTGGGCGGATCACTTGAGGTCAGGAGTTCGAGACCATCCTGGCCAACATGGCAAAACCCCATCTCTACTAAAAATACAAAAATTAGCTGGGCATGGTGGCACATGCCTGTAATCCCAGCTACTTGGGAGGCTAAGGCAGGAGAATCACTTGAACCCTGGAGGCCGAGGTTGCAGTGAGCCAAGATCACGCCACTGCACTCCAGCCTGGGTGACAGAGCAAGACTCCGTCTCAAAAAAAATAAAAATAAAAAACACATTAGTTTATCTTTGTAAAAGATCCCAGGAACAGGACCACTGACAATGATACACCTAGGATGTATAGGAATGCGTATGTATTATTTTTAAAAATTGAGTCCAGGCATGGTGGATCACACCTATAATCCCAGCACTTTGGGAGGCTGAGGCAGGAGGATCACTTGAGCCCAGTAGTTCAAGACCACCCTCGAACTCAAAGCAACATAGTGAGACTCTGCCTCTGCAAAAACAAATAAATAAACAAACAAAAAAACAAGTTTTTAATTAGCCCAGCATGGTGGCAGGCACCTGTAGTCCTAACTCAGGAAGCTGAGGCAGGAAGATTGCATGAGCCCAGCAGGTTTAGGCTGCAGTGAGCCATGATCACACCACTGCCACTCCAGCTTGTGCAGCAGAATGAGCCCCTGTCTCATAAATAATAATATAATAAAATAAAAAAATAAAAATTAGGACTTTGGTTGCCACAGAACAAAACTTTCCAGATAGTATCACATGCCCACTTATTCTTTATGGCTATGTTTTACATTTGGAGTCCCAGTTTAGGTGAAAATAACTGTGCTCACAAGTGCAATGAGAGTTTATATTATTCCATCTGAGATCTAACTCTACTTACATTCTTTTAACTCTGTAACAGAATTAATAGTCCATTCTGACTTAATTGTTCTGGGGTGTGACTTGGCCATCAGTATTTATTTAAAGCTCTCTGGGTGAGTCTTATATGCAACTTGGGTTGCGAACCCAGAGCTCTTAATGTTCTTTGGCGTGTTAATAATTGTACCTCTATTTGAGCACTATGGATTATCTGCCAGGCATTTAAAAACATATTATGGTGCTATGTAACTAGCAGTTGGCCTGTGTGTGTTCGCTGATGAAGATAGGTAGCCTGCTTACATAAGGCAGCACTTGCTCCCCGGAGAGTGTGGGACCAGATTGCTGACCTTTAGGAGTTGCTTTTTTTTTTTCTTTTTTTTAAGTCCATCTCTGTATTAAACAATAGTAGTATTCTAAGGATCTTAGAACTTAACTGATTATATGACAGCTGCCTCCTTCCAAAAAGAGTTTTATTCTGAAAGAACTACTCATGTAATATGTTTTTTCATCATTATGTCTGCCTGGCAATAAATTATATTGTTTGAGATGAATTTAGAAAAATCATCATCAGTAATTCAAATGTGATGATTACCAAAAGGTTAGAGCTAGATGATGTCAATACATACAGACATTTAATCAGGATGTTCTCTTAGTATAATACCAAATATTCTAATATTTATGACTTCGAGATACTGTTTTTAGCTAGATAAGATGCATAGATGGGGCTGGGCTTGGTGGCTTACGCCTGTAATCCCAGCACTTTGGGAGGCTGAGGCAGGTGATCTCTTGAGGTCAGGAGTTCAAGACCAGCCTGGCCAATGTGGTAAAACCCCATCTCTGCTAAAAATACAAAAATTAGCCAGGCGTGGTGGTAGGCGCCTATAATCCTAGCTATTCAGGAGGCTGAGGCAGGAGAATCGCTTGAACCCAGGAGACGGAGGTTGCAGTGAACCGAGATCGTGCCACTGCACTCCAGCCTGGGTGACAGAGCGACACTCCGTCTCAAAAAAAAAAAAAAAAAAAAAGAACATGTATAGATAGTTGACACTTTTCACTGTGGTCCTTTGATACGTGTAGACACATAATACCACGTAGAACTTTTTAAAATATAGTGCTCACTTCAGCCCCACATATACTAAAATTGGGACTTTTAAAAATATTTTTAAAGCCAAGGATCTAGTTTTAGGCTTAATTTTGTTTTAGGTTTAGTTTGAAATTAAAACATTACAGGCAGATATGTTTTTCTACACTTTAACTATATTTATTTTTCATGATTTCTTACAGTTCTTATCCGTAAGCACACATATTACTTCTAAAATTTTAATCAAAGTCTGAGTATATTTTTGTTTTTTACTGTGAGCATTAATAAACATTTTTTCATGTTGTTCTTTGTACTTCATACTTACAATTGTTATTAGCTACATAATACTGCATTTGCATTGGGCTGTTTGCAATCTTTAACATTGTAGACCACGTTAATATATGTCACAGATACTAACTTTTGAATTCTTGTTGAAATAATCTTTTTCAGAAATGGCCCATGCGATCAAGATTGTACATCGGTGCTACTGGTCAGTTTCTGAAGCATTCTGTTTCTGGAGAAAAAACAAATAATGACAACACTCCAACAGACTCACAGCCTTAGGCTCTCCCCTGGTGGGGGCTGGTAGAAGTGGTGGCTATTGTTTTTAAATACTATGACATAATTCTATATTTATTATATGAGACATAAAATTTCTGAAAGTTTACATGTGAACCCATAGTTGGATGTTCAGGTTTATCTGGCTAAATGTGGAATGAAATAATCAGTGTTATATAAAACACACAGCTTATCTGTTCAGTATGAGAGTCACTGCTATATAGTGCAAGAGAAATTATTAGAAAAAAGAAGTCACTTGAAAGCAAACAATTGTGTATGTAGCTAAAGAGTGCACACATTGCTATAGTGTATCTATTACAAACAGAAAAGTTCATATCTGTTGGTGCAGTCTTCCTAGTTTAGAAAGATAAAAATCTGTGTTTATAATATACCAGTATTCCTTTTTTGTGAAAACCATACTGTGCTTAAGTTGGTCTAAGACGCCATTTCAGTTGAAGAAAACTGTTGCAGTAATATGAAGATGCAATAAATTCAATAAGTAGTTATTTTTCCCTCTCAGAAAACTTGTTTGGAGTATTAGAAATGGTTTGCTCAGAGGACAGGGCTTGGCCACCTTCCTAGAGGGTTATTCTGTATCTTACTGTGTTTGCAACTTGTGGAAGGCACTGGGAATCCCTGCAGTCCAGTGTGAACAGAAGACCAGGTGTCAGCGGACAGCAGAGTTCACAGTGTAGGTGCATGTCACCACACCTGGCTAATTCTTTTATTTTTTGTAGAGATGGGGTCTCACTGTGTTGCCTAGGCTAGTCTTGAAATCCTGGCTCAAAAAATCCTCCCGCCTCACCTCCCAAAGTGTTGGGATTATAGGCAAGAACCACCATGCCTGGCCCAGTTTTATTGTTTTAATGTGAATATACACATAATGTGACCGAAGCATATCTTTTTTCAAGAAAGATATATAATAAAAGTTCTCTACATATTAATATGTAGAAAAGTACTTGCATATTTAAATATTTGTAAACATATTTACCTACTCATATAACATGGAAAAATAAAAAGTAAAATGAGATTTGGATTCAGCCATTCACTATTATAAGTTATTGACATAAGAAGTGCTAAAAAGAATCTTTATCCTAAGGAATGAAATCAAAACTTCTTTAAAGTTACCCCAAACTGAATTGTAAACACTAAATTTAACAGCAAGAATTTCAGAAAAATTGTTTTCTTGCTAATAATTCTTAAGATTTATTAGTTTGGCTAGTTTTTAAAGCATTTAACTGGGGAAACAACTATGTGTTGAATAATTAGACTTCTAAGTCATCCTGTTAAATAGTTAGTAGAGCTTTGCCCTTGATGGTATTACTTTTTAATTCTTCTCATCCAGTTACAAGTTGTTTTAATGCCAAAGAAGTGTATTTGTTACAGATTTTCATAACATTTTATTAAATTGCTAGATATGATGATAGGTGTCGGTAGGTTGGAAAATTACAGAGGAGAAATTTCATATTTTCACTCGAAGATTCAAAGGAACATGCTGTTTTAATGCTTTAATGGTGAATGGTCATGATAAGAGATATTATAAAAATAAAGTACTCATTTAAAAATTAGTCTGTTAAATTTGCATTTCTCTCTTTGGATATTTAACAAACACTGAAGGTACTTTTGAAAATCTTTTTAGATGATAGATGCCTGCTTGGTGTTAGCTGCTTTTTTACCATGCTGTCTTTTTTTTTTTTTTTTTTTTTTTTGAGACAGAGTCTCACTGTTTCCCAGGCTAGAGTGCAGTGGCACAATCTCCATTCACTGCAACCTCCACCTCTTGGGTTCAAGCGATTCTCGTGCCTCTCAGCCTCCTGAGTAAGTGGGACTACAGGCATGTACCACCATGCCCACCTAACTTTTGTATTTTTAGTAGGAGACAGGGTTTCAACTTGTTGGTCAGGCTGGTCTCGAATTCCTGACCTCAAGTGATCCGCCTGCCTCGGCCTCCCAAAGTGCTGGGATTACAGGCGCAAGCCACAGCGCCCAGCCTCTGTTGTTTTTCGAGATGGAGTCTCATTCTGCTGCCCAGGCTGGAGTGCAGTGGCGAGATCTCAGCTCACTGCAACCTCCACCTCCCAGGTTCAAGCGATTCTCCTGCCTCAGCCTCCCGAGTAGCTGGGATTACAGAGGTGCGCCACCATTCCCAGCTAATTTTTGTATTTTGGGTAGAGATGGGGTTTTGCCATGTGACCCCGGGGGTTCTCAAACTCCTGGCCTCAAGTGATCCACCCACCTCAGCCTCCCAAACAACTGGGATTACAGGCATGAGCCACTGCTGAGGAAATAATCTAATATACACAGAACATCTCTTTACAGTGGCCAACATGATTCACTTAGAAATGAACACATGATTTATATTTGTTATCATGACACGATAAGACAAGTGGCTTGTTGGCTCTATGTATAATCGTATTGTTATTATTAGCTGGCAGGGAGAAGAAACCACAAATCAAACTGCTTCTGATCTCAATTTATATAGTAGATATTTTGAGAGATGGCTTAATCTATATGCTCTTTTCTTATTACGTGTGGGTTACTACAGATTATATCAATTGTGTATTTTATTTGAAAAGCTATGAACTTTGACTCCTCTAGCACTAGCAGATTCTGTCTTCACCTGGTGACAAATTAATGATTTTGTTTGTTTTTTGTTTTGTTTTGTTTTTTGAGACAGTCTCGCTGTGTCGCCCAGGCTGGAGTGCGGTGGCGCAATCTCGGCTCACTGCAAGCTCTGCCTCCCAGGCTCACGCCATTCTCCTGCATCAGCCTCCCAAATAGCTGGGACTGCAGGTGCCTGCCACCACGACCAGCTAATTTTTTGTATTTTCAGTAGAGATGGGGTTTCACCATGTTAGCCAGGGTGGTCTCGATCTCCCATCCACCTTGGCCTCCCAAAGTGCTGGGATTACAGGCGTCAGCCACCACGTCCAGTCGAGTTTTTTTAAATCATTGTTGGTGGCCAGGCAAGGTGGCTCATGCCTGTAATCCCAGCACTTTGGGAAGCCAGGGTGGGAGGATCACTTGAGGTCAGAAGTTCAAGACCAGCCTGGGCAACATGGTGAAACCCCTTCCTTCTCTACTAAAAATACAAAAAAATTAGCAGGGCTTGGTGTGTGTGCCTGTAGTACCAGCTACTCAGGAGGCTGAGGTGAGAGGATTGTCTGAGCCTGGGAGATTGAGGCTACAGTGAGCCATGATCATGCCACTGCACTCCAGCCCCTTATGGCTAGAGGATGTGATTGTTACCTAATTTCCCAGATGGTGTAAGACACAGTATAGTATTGCTGTTTTTCTCTGATGCATGCACTTCTGATTTTTTCATTTTGTTTTTGTTATTGTCATTTTAAAAGAACTCAAAAGCTAAGATTGTAAAATTTTAAAAGCACTAGGAAAATACTGTAAAGTTGTGTATCTCAAAGATAATACGTACTTTTGTTATGTAATGCTAGCTGGTGGTCTTATAGGCAGCTGTTGTACTGAAAAATAAATGTTCCTTAAATCCTGTAGATTTGCTGCCTTTAGACTCTGAGCACTGCGCAATGGCACTGCAGCACAGTTGGGAGTGAGGGACATTAAGTATTCTTACCTAACTACATAAATCTGGGAAAGGTTTCCCTTTTTATGTTTATACAAGTCTTAATTTCAACTCATAGGACAAACCAGCTCAGTGAAATATACCTCAATCACTCAAATGCTTTCATTATAAATTATACCTTAGCATTTTAGCTGTCATAAGGTTTTAAATAATAAACTGAAGAATAATCCTATTAAAGATTATGTCAGTAGTCTTTTCTTGTGCATATGAATGTTACTTAATTATCTCATGCATTCCTGCCCTCCCAGGGCCAAGAAATATGTCCTGGGGATGAACTTTAATCATCATCTCCATTTTTTTTAGCCATTAGAAACTGGGGGCCATTTCAAGCAATGTGATGTCTAAAGAAAAATTTATTGTAACCATTTTTACTTTCAGATAGACTCTGAAATCACTAACTTAAAAATGTTAAATGTGTGCTATTATAAAGTAGCTTAACTCTGGTTTTTTTTGTTTGTTTGTTTTTCTGAGACAGAGTTTCCCTCTGTTGCCCAGGCTGGAGTGTAGTGGTACCATCTCGGCTCATTGCAACCTCCGCCTCCCGGGTTCAAGTGATTCTTTTGCTTCAGCCTCCTGAGTGGCTGGGACTACAGGCACCCGCCACCATGCTCAACTAATTTTTGTGTTTTTAGTAGAGATAGGGTTTCACCATGTTGGCCAGACTGGTCTTGAACTCCTGACCTCAAGTGTTCTGCTCGCCTCAGTCTCCCAAAGTGCTGGAATTATAGGCGTGAACCACTGTGCCTGGCCAAGGTAGCTTAATTGTTTATGTAGATGGATATATGATGTGGAACAAAAAAATTTTTAAGGCCAGGTGCAGTGGCTCATGCCTGTAATCCCAGCACTTTGGGAGGCTGAGACAGAAGGATCACTTGAGGCCAAGAGTTCAAGACTAGCCTGGGCAATGTAGCGAGAACCCATCTCTACAAAAAAATTTAAAAATTAGCCGGGCATGGTGGCATGTGCCTGTGGTCCCAGCTACTCAGGAGACTAAGGTAGAAGGATTGCTTGAGCCCAGGAGGTGGAGGCTGCAGTGAGCCATCATTGTGCCACTGCACTCCAGCCTAGGAGAGAGACAGTAAGACCCTGTCTCAGGAGAAAAAAAAAATTTAATTAAGCTATACTTTTAAAAAGTAGGCATATGCAAGATTGTCCCTACTCTGTGTGTAGAACATCTGTACCACCTTGCGGCCATAAGACCCTGTACCAGAGTCATCTTGAAACATGGGCTACAATCAAGTAAAAATAATAGTATGCAATGGCAGAGGCAGGCAAGTCAAGAGAGGAGGAGAGGTGCGAAGCTATTTTCAGATCCCCCATTTAGAAAGAAGAGGCCGGTTCCACCAGTGTCCAGTCCTGCTATAGGTGTGTGGTTATAGGGACACACAGGAGAGACTGACTCAAAGAGGAGACCTGACTTTGGAACCAAACCAGAACAACAAAAGCTGCCAGTGGTGAGCCACACTCGGTCTGAGAGGTCCAGAGAGCAGCCACACCTGCTGTAATGAAGACTGGGCCCAGGTGGTCTATTTTCCTCTCCAGTCAGCCAGTGCCAGAGACTGGACACTGGACAATGTCTAGGGTGATGGTGGTGGCGGAAGTGGCTTAACAGAAGGCAGAAAACTTGCAGTAAGCAATGACTACTAGTCTCTCCTCTTCCCCTAACCTATGCGAGCCCCACCCAGACTTGTGGCCACTCTAGGGATACACACTTTGTTTACATTAGCACATTCTTTTTCTTTGTTGACAGGAAGTAGAGCTTCTTGCCGGAATGGACAGTATGGTTCAGTGGTGGGAGGTAAGAGCTTATTTTTCAAGATAGAGGTTTAATCAAACTTGAGGAGGGGGAAAAGGGGAGGTAAGAAGGGGTCGAAGAAGAAATAGATCCTACCAAAAGACTTAGTTTCTACTTCTTAATAGGTGATGAGTTGGGGACTTTTTTTTTTTTTTTTTTTTTTTTTTTGAGAAACAGTTTTACTCCGTCACCCAGGCTGAAGTGCAGTGGCACAATCTGGGTTCACTGCAACCTCTGCCTCCCAGGTTAAAGTGATTCTTCTGCCTCAGCCTCCTGAGTAGTGGGATTACAAGCACACACCACCAAACCTGGCTAATTTTTGTCCTATTAGTAGAGACGGGGTTTCACCATGTTGGCCAGGCTGGTCTCAAACTCCTGACCTCAAGTGATCCACATACCTTGGCCTCCCAAAGTGCTGGGATTACAGGCTGAGTTAGGGACTCTCATGTGAGTAAATATCCTTAGGGCATGCAGCAGTTTAGAGGAAAGAGGAGATAATATATTTTTAATTACTAAACTGATCAGTGGCCCTCAGTGTCCCTAACTCATTGACTTAAGGGCCAAAGGCGAAGTCACTGTACGCCTGAAAATACAAAAATACACTGGGTGCAGTGGCTCATGCCTGTAATCCCAGTACTTTGGGAGGCCAAGGTGGATGGATCACCTACGGTCAGGAGTTCGAAATCAGCCTGGCCAACATGGTGAAACCCCGTCTCAACTAAAAATACAAGAATTACCTGGGTGTGGTGGTGGGTGCCTATAATCCCAGCTACTTGGGAGGCTGAGGCTGGAGAATCACTTGAACCCAGGAGGCAGAGGTTGCAATGAGTAGAGATAGCACCATTGCCCTCCAGCCTGGGTGACGAGAGCAAAACTCCATCTCAACAAAAAAGAAATGAAAATGCAAAAATAACTTTGAGAGTCTCTAGCAAGCAAGATAATAGACTTAAATTTCATACTTTATGAAGAGAGAAAATCGAATTCTAAGTTCCAAAAGCTCCCCTCTGTGTATAAGCGCCAAGATTGGAGGTCTATAAATGGAGTTTTACTAAAGGTGCTAACAGGGAAGGGAGGCCAAAGCACTGAGAGATAGTGGAGGTGTCAACCTCCACTGGTGTCCACCTTGGGAAGAATAGGTAAGCGTGGGGCAGTGAGGAATTGGAGACAAGGGCTGACCTTGCCACAGTTCTCTAGACAAAGCCTGACAAAGCTCTGGATTCTGCCCAGAGCCACAACCCGGGCAGGCAAGATGAGCAATGGCTGAGGGAGGGTCCTGAGGGCAGCCCCACACTGCAGGCTGCCACAGGTCACAAGCTGCTGAGAGTACTCAGGCCAGGATGCCAGAACACGGGAGGCCGCAGAGTACATGGCCCGCAAAAGGGGAGATTGTAAGCAGGATGCAGGATCTCAGCAGTGGGTGCCAAAATGACCCTGAAGGACCAGGTGGTGACAGACACTATGTCAGTGCAGTCTAGACCCAGAGGACAGACAGCATGGGAGCCTGCAGTCCCTCCCTCCATGTCCTTTTGATTCACAACTGCTTCCTGAAGCCATCTAGGGATGGATGGAGAAGGGCAGGCAGGAAGCCCATTGAGTGTAAACAGCACTGATACAGCTTCATCTTTTACTTGGCTGAATATTTAATGAACAGAGACTAACATCAAAAGGGATCTGTTTGGCAGGTGGTTTTCCTCTTCAGGAGTGGGGATTCTAGAACAAGATGATACAGGACATAAAGCTACATTATTTTCCTCACATTCCAGTCATGGTATGGACATTGTAGCCCAATTATACAGTAGAGATGAACTATCTGCATCAACAATTTACAACCTAATTGCTCAGTATTCCAACTTATTTGACCTTATATATAGTTTAGAACACACCAAAATGACTGTGGTGATACTGAGGACCTTCCTGGACCTTTGCAAATGGATTAGGAAAGAGTCTGAGAAACTTGCCTAGCGTTGTCCAGCTAATCAGAGCCCAGATTCAGGCCCAGGCAGTATGGCTCGGAGAGCCTGGTTCCTTTCCTAGACTACCTGCTCCGTTACTGCCTGGATGCTTAAAGCACCTGAGTTTGCACCCCTAGTTTGGTTGGAAAACACTGTCCTTTGCTACAGGTCTCTCACTGTGGTAAGCACTTGGTATAGGGTTTGTTCTCAATACATTTCTCTTGCCTTTTGCCCTCTTCCCCTTAGCTCACAAAGTTGATATGAAATAATAGCTGAGAAAGTGCGTGTAGGCAGCTCAGTGCAAGCCAGGTGTGTCTTCCCTGGCTTATTATCTCCATTTGATGAAGAGTTAAACATGCAAGGTGAAGCATGACACAAAAACCCGCAAGCTGCCTTGAAGGGAAAGATGGCTAATTTTGACTACATAAAAAAAAATTCGCAAAAGACAAGGTCAAAAGACAAAACACAAGCCAGAGGAAAAAATCACAACACATGATAAAGCAGTAAATCTCTTTACATAAAATCAGTTCTCAGATTTCAAAAAAGCAAAACACCAACAACTTAGTAGAAGCTTGCACAAATGGGAGCCAAGATCGAGCCACTGCACTCCAGCCTAGGTGACAGAGCGAGACTGTCCCTCCTCCCCCACCAAAAAATAAAAAGAAAAAAGAAAAACTTCCACAAATGGTAAGAAACAGCAGTTCATACAAAGAAACCAAACAGGGCCGGGCACGGTGGCTCATGCCTGTAATCCCAGCACTTTGGGAGGCTGAGGTGGGCAGATCACTTGAGGTCAGGAGTTCGTGACCAACATGGCCAACAAGGACCCCCGTCCCTACTGAAAATACAAAAATTAGCCATGGATGTTGGCAGGCTTCTGTAATCCCAGCTACTTGGCAGGCTGAGGCAGGAGAATCACTTGAACCCAGGGGGCGGAGGTTGCAGTGAGCTGAGATTCTCCCGCTGCACTTCAGCCTGGGTGATAGAATGAGAATCTGAGGAAGGAAGGGAGGAAGGGAGGGAGGGAGGGAGGGAGGGAGATTTATGAAAAGATACACAAGTTCAGGCATAATTAAGAAATACACATTTAAAAAGCAATGGAAGAACATATTTCACCTGTCAATGATACAAACAAAAAATACGCATCATTAGTGAAGGTGAGGAAATGAGGACTTTTGTACTGTTGGGAGTATAAGCTCTTTTAAATGTAATTTGACAGTATCTCCCACTATTGTAAGTGTACACACTCTGACTTAGCAATGCCATGTTAAAAAATTTCCCTACCAGGCTGGGCGCAGTGGCTCACACCTGTAATCCCAGCTCTTTGGGAGGCTGAGGCGGGTGGATCATGAGGTCAGGAGTTTGAGACCAGCCTGGCTAACACAGTGAAACCCCATCTCTACTGAAAATACAAAAAATTAGCCAGGCGTGGTGGCAGGAGCCTGTAATTTCAGCTACTCAAGAGGCTGAGGCAGGAGAATCGCTTGAACCTGGGGAGGCGGCGGTTGCACTGAGCCGAGACGGAGCCACTGCACACCAGCCTGGGCAGCAGAGCAAGACTTCCTCTCAAAAAAAAAACAAAAAACAAAATCCCTACTGATATTCTTACATTTGTAAACGTATGTAAGAATAATTATTGCAGGTATTCATCATTTTTACCTTATAATTTGTAGCCTTGACTGTTTTCCCAGCCTTCAGTATTGGCTGCACCCAAGTAACCTATCAAAAAATGCAAACCTGAAGATGTAACATACTTGCTCAAATCCCTTCAGTGGTATCCCATGATCTAAGGATGAAGTCCAACCCCTTAACTTGATTTATGAACCCTCTTCCTATGTCACTGCCCTCCACCATTTCCTATTTTACATTTTAATTATTAGTAAACACATGCACACAAACACAGCTATTTCATGCTTCAGTGCCTTTGTTCATCAATCATCGGTTGGTCCACAAATATACATATACATATATATATATATTTTTTTTTTTTTTTTTTTTTTTTTGAGATGGAGTCTTGCTCTGTCGCCCAAGCTGGAGTGCAGTGGCTCAATCTCGGCTCACTGCAAGCTCCGCCTCCCAGGTTCACGCCATTCTCTTGCCTCAACCTCCCAAGTAGCTGGGACTACAGGCGCCTGCCACCACGCCTGGCTAATTTTGTGTATTTTTAGTAGAGACGGGGTTTCACTGTGTTAGCCAGGATGGTTTCGATCTCCTGACCTCGTGATCCGCCCGCCTCCACCTACCAAAGTGCTGGGATTATAGGCGTGAGCCACCGTGCCTGGCTGCTTCCACTTATATTTTATTGCCAGAACTGGGTCATAAAGTTACTCCCACGTGTAAGGAAGGTATATCAGTTTGGCTGCAGTATCTGCTTTAGCTAGTTTAAATAGAAAGGGGCTTACCAGGGTGGCAAGGCTACAGTGAGCTGTGATTGAGCCACCACACTGCAGCCTGGGTGACAGAGCAAGACCCTGTCTCAAAAAAAAAAAAAAAAAGGAAAGAAAAGGAGGGAGAGAAAGAAAGAGAAGGAACGAGAGGAGGGAGGGAGGGAGGGAAAAAGAGAGAAAGAAAGAGAGAGAGGGGAGGGGAGGGGAGGAAAGGGAAGGGAAGGGAAGGGAAGGGAAGGGCAGGGAAGGGAAGGGAAGGGAAGGGAAGGGAAGGGAAGGGAAGGGAAGGGAAGGGAGAAGTTTTAGGTTATTAATGACTTACAGAATCATGAGATGAAACTAACCTGGGCTGGATTTATAGTAACAATTTCTAAATCCATTCCATGGAACTGGGCTGCCAAGGTAGCTGATACTTCTGTCATGACCTGAACTCTGCTTGCCAAACGGGAAGCTGCCCTACAGTGACTGACTCTGGAAGCATGATGCCTTGCTAGACATACATGACGGTTAATTTTTTGTGTCAAATTGACTGGGCCAAGGGATGCTCAGATCACTGGTTAAACATTATTTCTGGATGCTATGGACCGAATGTGAGGGAGGCTGAAACAGGAGGATCTTGAGCCCAGGAGTTTGAATCCAGCCTGGGCAACAAAGTGAGAACCCATTTCTAAAAACAAAACAAAACAAAAAACAAAAAGTGTCTGCCAGGGGCACCTAACTCAGTTATAAGCGATCAGGGAAGGCATAAAGGGATGAAAAGAACCTTCTAGGCTGGGAGCGGTGGCTCACGCCTGTAATCTCAGCACTTTGGGAGGCCGAGGTGGGTGGATTACCTGAGATCAGGAGTTGGAGACCATCCTGGCCAACATGGTGAAATCCCGTCTCTACTAAAAATATAAAAACTAGCTGGGTGTGGTGGTGGGCACCTGTAATCCCAGCTACTTGGGAGTCTGAGGCATGAGAATCGCTGAATCTCTTGAACCCAGGAGGCAGAGGTTACAATGAGCTGAGATCACACCACTGCATTCCAGCCTGGGTGACAGAGTGAGTCTCCATAAAAACAAAAAGAAAGAAAGAAAAAAGATTAGTATCCCCTAGATCAATTTTTAAAAATACAAATAGTCGGCCGGGCAGGGTAGCTCACTTGTGCAAAGAGTCTCACTTTGTGCAGTGGCACTATCATGGCTCACTGCAGCCTCGACCTCCTGGGCCCAGGTGATCCTCCATCTTCAGCCTCTCGAGTAGCTGGAATTACAGGTCTCAACATCTTAGCACATGTATCTGAGTTGTTTTCAGAAACCTGGACCCCCACCAGGTAGATCTGCTGGCATATAGACCTCAGATGCAGGGGAACTGAGGACTGAAATCTGACCTCTGTTCGTTGTTCTAAATTTCTTCCTGAGGGGCCTGGAGGAAGTCATGCCCATGGGCCAGGCTGTAACTTCCTTTCTGGTGACCCCAAGTTTTTAGACAAAGCTTCACTTACTTAACCCATCACAAACAAATCAGGGAGTCTTTGAATCCACTTATGATCTCTAAGCACCTCTGCTCCAAGATATCCCACCTCGGTGGGGTGGAGGCAGTAGATAAGGTATAGCAGCTAGCCAGAGAGTAAAGGCTTATCCACATGAGGAAATGTTGTTTTTTTTGAAGAACTACAAGATTTATGTATGATGGCTGTTGCAAAATGGAAGACAGTCATTCATTTTCTTTTCTTTAAATAGGGCCTTGCTGTTTTTGTGTCCTGTGTGGTTATCAAGGGGGTAGAGAGCCCATGACCATGTATAACCTCACCAGTGGACCAAAATTTCCAGGTTCCTGGGAGAGGGCTCATATACACAGAAGGATGACACTCTCTGAAAGGTGACTTTTGTCTTTTGAGGCACAGGAATCTCTGACATATACATATGTAACACACAAGAACACGTATGTAAATACACACACACGAAGGATATTCAAATCAGTTTTCTACATGGCTGCAATTGCAACATTATGCCCTCTAGTTAACTGTTCCTTCCAGTTAATATCTTCCTTGTCAATCATTATTTTTTCCCTTGGAGACTTTCAAGAACAGCATACTTATTGTCCCTTAAAAGTGAGATGGTGGCCAGGAGCGTGGCTCATGCCTGTAATCCCAACACGTTGGGAGGCTAAAGTGGGCGGATCATGAGGTCAGGAGTTCAAAACCAACCTGGCCAACACAGTGAAAGCCCACCTCTACTAAAAATACAAAAATTAGCCGGCCATGGTGGCACAACCCAGCTACTTGGGAGGCTGAGGCAGAAGAATTGCTTGAACCTGGGAGGTGGAGGTTGCAGCGAGCCGAGATTGCGCCACTGCACTCCAGCCTGGGCAACAGAGCGAGACTCCATCTCAAAAAAAAAAAGTGAAGCTGGTAAAATTTGAGAAAAGGGTTGCTGATTCCTTATAGTAATTTGTTGAAAGCTTTAATGGGATGTTAATTTCAGGACATAATTTATATTATATTATCCCCGAAGTGTGAATAACGTAATTTAACCTTCGTTTGAATGTTTCAATTACTTCCACATTCTGGACTCTCTGTGTAATCATTCTTGAATACTTTTTTAAGAGTTAAAAAAAATTATTTTATGTTAACAAGAAGCCTACGCTGGAGTGGCTCCCTGGCTAGTTCATTCTATTTAATTTGGTGACTATTAGGTGTCTTTATGTTGCTGGGCTCCTTCTCTTTTCCACTTTGCCATCTCAGATAAATCCCCCTCCCCCTCATTTAACAAGACATTTGCAACAGGGTCAGGTGTTCTTTCAGTGTCTAGATAAGAATATCAGGGGAAGAAGAGGCATTTCTTCCCATATGTGTCTCTTCATCACAGAAGAAAACCTTCCCTCAAGTCCCCTAGCAGACTTCCCATCAGGTCTCATTGGCCAGCTTGAATAATTTTAAAGCATTCCTTTGCATTCAGAATTTGTAGTATTTAAGTAGTTATTTGCAAAGTTTATTCTTAACATAAAATTTAAATGTTTAAACAGAAAAGGAGAACACTAGTGTCTCACATTGACAATTAAAGCCACTGTGACTACCTCATTATTTTGGATCCTGGCAGAAATAATAAGTAATTTAGTTAATTTTCACCAAAATTATCTCAGTGAAGTTCATATATTTCAAGTGTTTAAGAATCAATTTTCATTTAGATCAGTGCCCTAGTTTCTGACAATTTAATGTATTTTTCCACAGATTTGGAACTTTAACCTTGACGAGAGGTATAAATACTACGATTATCTCAATGTCAATATTATGCTTAGAAATAATTCTGCCTCAGGTAAAAGAATCTTATATAGAAAAGTCATGCATTTATGACTAGGGTCATTTACATTTCTCTTGCATTAACTCTATTTTGACATGCTTACTATTGAGCAAGGAAAAGCACAAGGATATAGTTATTACAGCCAACTGCCTACCAGTTCCAACCCCATTTTCTGCTGCAAATATCTAGGGGACATGGGAGGTTCTCTAAATCATTCACTAATATAAAAAAGGGCCAAGGGCCAAATGTATTAAATTACTAATGAGATTCACATATGTAAGTGCAGACTATAGATTATGACAGCCCATAAAAAATAATATCCTATATGTCCCTGAATCGACATGTATGTCTATCTATACAACATAAACTTCATAAGGTAGGTAATCATGATTATATCATCAAAGAAGTGCTATTTTTTAAAAGTTACTTTTGATAAACTAACTATATCACATTTAAACCATGAAATTTTCCCCTTGAAGTGGTTTTAGTTGTATTCGTAATTGTCAGCATTAGCTCAGTTCAGCAACTTAGAGACCAGTGACCCCCAGGGATGCACTCATTGCTGGAAAGTACTGAACCCTTTTTATAATGCCACTCAGGATGAAGAAATAATGGGCTGATGGTGCAAATCTTAGAAATGGTCTAGTTTTGCACCCTGCAGAGAAAATGTACTACTTTAATAGTATTTTTTCAATTTAATTTAATTACAAAATCAATGCATATGCATAGTAAAAATCCAAATAGGAAAGAATGATATATTAAAAAATAAGAAGATCACTTTCCCCACAAACTCAAGTTTCACTCCTAGAGGCATTCATTATAAAATTACAAACAGATTCTTTTTCATTTTCTCGTTTGTTTGAGACAGAGTATTGGTCTGTCACCCAGTCTGGAGTACAGTGGTGCCATCTCAGCTCACTGCAACCTCCACCTCCTGGGCTCAAGTGATTCTCGTGCCTCAGCCTTCCAAGTAGCTGGGACTACAGGCACGCGCCACCATGCCTGGCTAATTTTTTTGTATTTTTTTGCAGAGACAGGGTTTCACAATGTTGCCCAGGCTGGTCTGGAACTCCTGGGCTTGAGCAATCCACCGGTCTTGGCCTCCAAAAGTGTTGGGATTACAGGCATGAGCCACCATGCCCAGTCATAAACAGGTGCTTTTGTAGTCTCTTAAAAAAAAGTCCTATGCATTAACAATCACATATATTGCTTATTTTATTCTTTTTTTTTTTTTTTTTTTTTTGAGTCAGGGTCTCACTCTGTCACCAAGGCTGGCATGCAGTGGTGAGATCAGATTCACTGCAGCCTCAGTGTTCTGGGTTCAGCTATCCTCACACCTCAGCCTCTGGTGTAGCTGCGACTATACCACCAGGCATGTACCACCACACCCAGATCATTTTTTAATTTTTTGTAGATATGGGGTCTCCTTATGTTGCCCAGCTGGTCTTGAACTCCTAGGGTCAGGTGATCTTCCCTCCCGTCCTGCATTTTTTAAATCTAACCAAAAATGCAGTTTTTCCAAATACCTTCTGCACCTAGCTTTAAAATTTTTAAATATCTTGAAAATTTTTCCAAATCAGCACATATGTGTGATTCATTTATTTATTCATTCAACAAATATTTATTAAGTGCTAGGGACTATATTAGGTGCCAGGAATAAAAAGGTGAATAAGACAAGAACTTTCCTCTCACAGGATTTATATGCAGTGAGGGTGTGAAAGTATGTAAGTAAATAAACAAGAAAATTGCAGATTATGCTAAGTGGTTTTTTGGGTTTTTTTTGAGACGGAGTTTCACTCTTGTTGCCCAGGCTGGAGTGCAGTGGTTCAAGCAATTCTCCTGCCTCAGCCTCCCGAGTAGCTGGAATTACAGACATGCAGCACCATGCCCGGCTAAATTTTTGTATTTTTAGTAGAGACAAGGTTTCTCCATGTTGGTCAGGATGGTCTCGAACTCCCGACCTCAGGTGATCCACCCGCCTTGGCCTTCCAGAGTGCTGGGATTACAGGCATGAGCCACTACACCCGGCCTATGCTAAGTGTTAATGAAGGAAATAAAAAGGGAGATATGTTGGAGTTGGCCCACTTTAGACAGGTGGGGGAAATGTGGCCTCTCTGAGAAGTTGACATTAAAACTGAGATCAAAAAAAGAAAAGAAGTCAGCTACTAAAAAATCTGGGACAAGAGAATTCCAGGCAACAGTAAAGACCTTGGGATGTGAAAATTATCTGACATATTCCAAGAACTAAGAGTAGGCCATGGTGACTGTAGCATCACCAGAAAGGAGAAGCAGAAAATGAGATAGGCCATGTGAAGATAAGTGGATTTCTTTCCTTTTTAAAATGTCTTTTAAAAAATTATTAATTGTAGGCCAGATGTGGTGGCTCACGCCTGTAATTCCAGCACTTTGGGAGGCTGAGGTGGGTGGATCACTTGAGGTCAGGAGTTTGAGACCAGCCTGGCCAACATGGTGAAATCCTGTCTTTACTAAAATTACAAAAATTAGCCATGCATTGGTGGCAGGCACCTGTAAAGCCAGCTACTCGGGAGGCTGAGGCAGGAGAATCGCTTGAATCCAGGAGGTGGAGCTTGCAGTGAGCTCAGATCACACCAGCCTGGGCGACAGAGTGAGACTCCATCTCAAAAAAAAAGAAAAGAAAAACATTGTTTATTGTAGTAAAATACATGTAACAAAATTTACTATCTTAACCAATTTTAAGTGTATGGTTCAGTGTTATTAAATACAAACCATCCACAGATTAGGAGAAAATATTTGGAATATAAAAAGACCAAAAATTACAATTTGTTTTGCTAGGCTTAGATATTCATACCCTATGTTATTTAAGGCAAATTGAAATTTCATACTGGATTTTGTATTTGTTGCTTAGATTTCCAGTTTTTAAAGGAGAGATTGGCCAGGAGCTGTGGCTGATGCCTGTAATCCCAGCACTTTGGGAAGCCAAGGCAAGAGGATCGCTTGAGGCCAGGAGTTGGAGACTAGCCTGGCCACTCTCTTGTCTGTATCCCTTGATGCACAAAATTTTTTAATTTGATGAAGTACAATTTATTTTTCCTTTTGTTGCCTGTGCTTTCGGTGTTATAGCCAAAAAATCACTGCCAGATCCAGTGTCATGAAGATTGTCCCCTATGTTTTCTTCTAGAATTTTATAGTTTTAACTCCTAAATTTAGGTCTTGGATTCATTTTGAGTTAATTTTTTTATATAATATCAGATAAAGGTCCAACTTACTTTACTTTATTTTTTTGCATTGGATATCCAGTTTTCCCAGCACCATTTGTTGGAAAGTTTGTCCTTTCCACATAGATGGTATTGGCACCCATGCCAAAAATCAATTGACCATACACACAAGTGAATATTTTAAAAGTACAATGGGAAATGATGGACACTAGTAATCAAGGCTTCTAGGCAACTCTGAGTCTCTAGATTAACTTTCTTAAGCCCTTTTGGAGATGACAGACTCGAAAGGGAAAAGGGAGTTCTAAATTCCAAAAATCTCTTTACTAAGAGCAAAACATAAAGTAGTGAACATTAAACTTTGCATTTTTCCAACAAGAAACTATAGGAAAAAAAAGTTTTGCATAGGAAGAGGAAATTCGAGAAATGAACTCAAAGAAGAGAGGAAGTCAAGGAGGTCTTCGATAGAGATGAAGAAATACAAAGGCTTCAACAGAAAGAGAGAGGAAGAGGAAGAAGAGAAGGAAGAGGAGGAGGAGGAAGAGGAGAAGGAAGAAGAGGAGAAGGAAAAAGAGGAGGAGGAAGTGGAGGAGGAGGAAGAAGAGAGGGAGGAAGAACAAGAGGAGGAGGAAGAAGAGGAGAAAAGGAAGAAGAGGAAGAGGAAGAAGACAGGAGCCTGGTGCAGTGGCTTACACCTGTAATCCCAGCACTTCCGGAGGCCAAGGTAGGTGGATCACTTGAGGCAAGGAGTTTGAGCTCAGCCTAGCCAACATGGTGAAACGCCATGTCTACTAAAAACACAAAAATTAGCCAGGCTTGGTGGCAGGCGCCTGTAGTCCCAGCTACTCGGGAGGCTGAGGCAGGAGAATTGCTTAAACCCAGGAGGCAGAGGTTGCAGTGAGCCAAGATCCTACCACTGCATTCCAGCTTGGACAACAGAGCAAGACTCTGTCTCAAAAGACAAACAAACCAACAAGCAAGCAAACAAAAAACAGAAAAAAAAAATTGTGGTATACTCAGATAAGGGAATACCATTCAGCAATAAAAAGGAATTAACTGTTGTAACACACAACTGCATGGATGAATCTCAAAATAATTATGCTGAGTGAAAGCAACCAGACCAAAACACAGTGCATCCTGGCCCATCAAATTGTATGCATTAAATATGTGCAGTTTTTTTGTATGTCAATAATACCTCAATAACACTGTAAATAAAGTATATTCTGAATGATTTCATTTAAACAAATTATAGAAAAAGCAAATTGATCTATAATGACAGAAAACAAGTCAGTGGTTCCCTGGTGCAGTTGAGGGGAGTGATGTGAGGGTGACTTTTGGATTAGGGAATGAAGAAATGTTTAGGGATGATGAGTATGCTGATTATCTTGAATGTGGTGATGATTTCACATATGTCAAAACTTATCCAATTTTTCATTTTCAATGTGTGCAGTTTTTGTATGTCAATAAAGCTATGCTAAAGAAAAGCTATTTTTGCTTTTGTAACAGAAGTGGAACTGAAAATCTGTATCCATTCTTTGTCAGAATTCCTGTATCTTTCATTGTATCCTTGTAATCTTCTCTCACTTTGAATAGTAATGAGAGGTGAGCTCATGGATTCACAGCAATACCCTCACACTTTAAAGTTAAGGTTCCCCTGTGTGCAGACACTATTAGCAGCCTACGGAACAGGCATCTCCCTTCCCTTTCTGTCAGAGTCCACTTTCCCATGTTATAAGCTGATAATGCCTGGACTTGTAACCCAATCAAGGCCAGTGAGACCAGAAGACAAGTCAACTGTGGGCGTTCTCGGGAAGATTTTCCAACCTAGTTAAAAGAGAAACATGTGAAATGTCCCTCCTTTCCACCTTTGAATGTTGTTATATGAAGACATAGCTGGGTGCAGTGACTCACGCCTGTAACTCGGCACTTTGGGAGGCCGGGGTGGGTGAATCACTTGAGGTCAGGAGTTCAAGACCACCCTGGCCAACATGATAAAACCCCATCTCTACTAAAAATACAAAAATTAGCTGGGTGTGGCAGGAGGCACCTATAATCCCAGCTACTCTGGAGGCTGACGCAGGAGAATAGCTTGAACCCAGGAGGTCCATGAAGCAGGTTGAGGTCCATGTCACTACTTTTTTTTTTTTTTTTTTTTTTTTTTTTTTGAGAGGGAGTCTCGCTCTGTCGCCCAGGCTGGAGTGCAGTGGCACAATCTCGGCTCACTGCAAGCTCCGCCTCCCGGGTTCACGCCATTCTCCTGCCTCAGCCTCCCGAGTAGCTGGGACTACAGGCGCCTGCCCCTGCGCCCGGCTAATTTTTTCTATTTTTAGTAGAGACGGGGTTTCACCATGGTCTCGATCTCCTGACCTTGTGATCCGCCCACCTCGGCCTCCCAAAGTGCTGGGATTACAGGCGTGAGCCACCACGCCCGGCCCATGTCACTACTTAACAGGAGAAACAACTTCCACTTGGAGGCCCAAGCAAAGATTTTTAAGCTCCTGTAAAGTACTTTGCAATCCTTTGTTAAAGGAGGTACAATCACAATTTGTTTTGCTAAGCTTACTAGGCTTAGATATTCATACTCTATGTGACTTGAGGCAAATTGAAATTGTGTACTGGATTTTGTATTCGTTTCTTAGATTTCCAGTTTCTAAAGGAGAGATTGGCCAGGCGCTGTGGCTCATGCCTGTAATCCCAGCACTTTGAGAAGCCAAGGCGAGAGGATTGCTTGAGGCCAGGAGTTGGAGACCAACATAGTGAGACCCGCATCTCTACAAAACATTTTAAAAATTAGGGCATGGTGGTGAGCACTTAGCTACTCAAGACTGAGGTGGGAGAATCTCTTGAGGATCCTAGAAGATGGAAGCTGCTGTGAGCCATGACTGCACTACTACACTCCAGGCTGAGCAATAGAGGGAGACCCTGTCTCAAAAAAAAAAAAAAAAACAACCAACCAAAAAACAAAAAAAATGGCCGGGCGCGGTGGCTCACGCCTGTAATCCCAGCATTTTGGGAGGCCGAGGCAGGCAGATCACGAGGTCAGGAGATCGAGACCATCCTGGCTAACACGGTGAAACCCCGTCTCTACTAAAAATACAACAAAACTAGCCGGGCGTGGTGGAGGGCACCTGTAGTCCCAGCAACTCCGGAGGCTGAGGCAGGAGAATGGCGTGAACCCGGGAGGCGGAGCTTGTAGTGAGCCGATATTGTGCCACTGCACTCCAGCCTGGGTGACAAAGCGAGACTCTGTCTCAAAACAAAACAAAACAAAAGGCAAAAAAATTAAGGAGAGATGACCTATATTTAAATAATTCAATTGTTTAATCATATGCTTTCACGTGTATTCTTTCTGGCAACAAGATCATAAATCTTTCTCCTCCAGCATTAAACCCAGTGCTTTGCAGCCAGGATTCTATAATACAATGATTGAGAAAAACAGGAGTAATAAGACATGGAAATCAATAGCAAATTATAACATGTTCATAAACAAGGTAGGTAACTGCTTTACGAATGCTATATATATGTGTGTTTTTTGTTTGTTTTGAGACGGAGTCTCACCCAGGCTAGAGTGCAGTGGCGCGATCCTGGCTCACTGCAACCTCCGCTGCCTGGGTTCAAGCGGTTTCTCGTGCCTCAGCCTCCCGGGTAGCTGGGACTGCAGGCACGCGTCATCACACTCGGCCAATTTTTTTGTAGAGATGGGGGTTTCGCCATGTTGGACAGGCTGGTCTCGAACTCCCGACCTCGGGTGATCCTCCCGCCTAGGCCTCCGAAAGGGCTGGGATTACAGGCTTGAGCCGCCGCGCCCGGCCTTTTGCTCGTTTGCATCCACTGCAAACTGCATTAATCATTGACAAGCTCTAGCAGAGGTACTCCTGACCCTGGAAAGCCCCTGCGGGAAGTCACAAAGCCCCCACATAAACTTGCTGTGTGGCACACAGCGTTGCCGCACCGCGCAACTAGGGAAGAGGGCTAAGGTGCAGGTCTCATCTCCCCTCCGCCCCCTTCCCAGAGCCCCGGCACTCAGCCCCTTTTCACCCGGGGAGGGGCGGGGCCGCGTACCGGAAGAGGCGGGGCCATAGGAGTGCCTAAGAGCTGCCCTCCGATGTCGCTCTTCCTTTCCCGCGCGACCGGCGAGGGAGGAAGAAGCGCGAAGAACCGTCTGTCATGCTGGTGTGGTGGCGGCGGCGGAGCCTGCGGGCCCGTAGCTGTGCTCTGCGAGGTGAGAGTGATCGCGGTCTTAGGTCCTCCTCCTCTATGTGCCGGGTTCCTCCGCCATGTGGGTGCCGAGCGCGGCCCCTGTCCCTTTCCCTGGCGCAGCGGAGCGGGCGGCTGCTGCGTAGGCCAAAAGGCTACGCTCCGGGCACCCCCAAGGCCCACGAGCTTTCCCCACAAGCCATCTGCGCAGTCAGGTTTTGTCAGTAACCACCTGGGTGGCTTAGCTGACCTTTATCCGTCAACACCGGTTCACTGTCCTCTGCTCTGAAACTGGTGAAGGGCCTTCTGACTTAAGGAGGTGCCTGCAAGGGACCGCCGCGGGGCTTCGTGCTCCACCCGGCCTTGGCCAGATCTCTCTTGTGTCCCCATCTAAGTTGTGCGTGCGACCTTGGCGGTTTCAGGCTCTTAGTAGGCAGCTTGTTTTCCTTAAAAGGGAGCATTTTATAAATAGGAAGGTGATTATCCGTTAGTTGTCAGGATGACCCTTACTGGACCGTACTTTGTGAGTGGCTTTGAAATTGTAATAAGCGCAGTTTACTGAGTCATAACTAGTCTCGACCCATTCGTAGAACTAGTCGGTATTTGTTCCTGGACCTTCCTTCGTAATATGCTCTAAAGTCAAGGCATGGAGGTCGGAGAACAACACGTGCAAGTATGGAAGTCCCTTAGGCTAAATGCCTGCTACACACGGAGATGCTTGTATTTACATAGAGATGTGTATTTCTGGACATAATACAGAAGAAACCGGTCAGCAGCTGGGAGGCTGGAAAAACCTGTTAGCTATTCAGAAACTTTTTTTTTTTTTTTTTTTTTTTTTTTTTTTTGAGCCAGAGTCTGTTCTGTCGCCCAGGCTGGAGTGCAGTGGCTGGATCTTGGCTCCCTGAATCCTCCACCTTCAGGGTTCAAGCAGTTTTCTGCCTCAGCCTCCCGAGTAGCTGGGATTACAGATGCCTGCCACCACGCCCGGCTAATTTTTGTATTTTTCTAGTAGAGACGGGGTTTCACCATCTTGGCCAGGCTGGTCTTGAACTCCTGACCTCATGATCCACCCGGCTAAGCCTCCCAAAGTGCTGGGATTACAGGCATGAACCACCGCGCCCGGCCATAGAAACAAATTTTAAAATTTCGTCAGTGAGACTTGGTATAGGTAGTGTTTTTTTTCTTCAAATTTGAAATGCATTGCTTCGTGCGAAACAATCGTTAATTGTCAAGAGGACGAATGTCATGGCTTATACTTGAAATATTTTTGGTATTCTTATTTTTGAGGCTTCAGTAGCTTGAATTCTGTTTTCACTGGTAAGTGCTGGGACTTCTAAAAATTTCCAAACGAAATAATTGATAAAATTGGTAGTCCAGGAAAGTTCTGAAGCATAATACAAAAGAATCCACCGATACATTTGAGAACTATGATATTACCAATACTAGAGTATCTGTTGTTTACATTCCCCTGTTTCCTATTCATAGGTACCCACCATTTGGAATTTTGTGCCCATCAGTCTTTTGGTTTTTGTGGGGGAGGGGGTGGTGTGGATAGCTTTGGGTTTTTTTGTTGCTTTTTTGAGATGGAGTCTCGCTCCCGTCCGTGCAGGCTGGAGTGCAGTGGCACGATTCTCCTTCCTCAGCCTCCCGAGTAGCTGGGATTACAGGCATCCACCCTCACGCCCGGTTTATTTTTGTATTTTTAGTGGAGACGGGGTTTTGCTGTCTAGAACTCCTGACCTCAGGTGATCCTCCCGCCCCAGCCCCCACAAAGTGCTAGGATTACAGGCGTGAGAAACCGTGTCTGGCCCATTTTTTAGGCTTTGTGAAGACAGGATTATGCATGTTGTCTGCAGTTCCTGTGAATCATAATATTAAAATGAAACATTTTTGTTTCAGTTAATTTTTTTAATTACTCAAAACCAGTAATTTATATTCCTAATATTGATTGTGTGAAATATTTTCAGCATTTCAGCACATGAAAATGATTGTTTTGCAAGGTCCAACCTTGTATGTCTTAATAAATCATTTCCTATTGCTGCCTGGCTCAATGATGTATTCTCCTGCGGTGCTGTATGACATGATTTTTTACCCCAGTCCATGTTCTTTGCAGTGTTTTGTTAACTTGGGACTTAATTTTACAGGCATGTGTCCAGTAAAAATGCCAACGTAGGTATCCCTGCTCCAAAACTGCTAGGTTTGCTGTTTTAATGTTTTTAGGTGAAGGTCTTCACGCCAGTTTTTATACATCTAACCTGGCTCATAGCTCATCCTCGTCGAGCTGTGAGACAGAAAAGCAATGGCTGTGTACTCACTATGACCATTGTGTCTTAAAGTCAAAACTGTCACAGTGAAGGATATCATAAAATGTTTCTGCCATTTTCCAGCCAGTGCTAATGGCTCCTGTTTCCAGTTTGGAATAAGCTAATTTGTGGAATTATTAGGTGGTAATCAGACAAACATACTCAGTTACAGAGGTTTGGGTTTGTCAGTATTGACTATCAAAAAAGCAGAAACAGGTACTAGAATAATAGTACTTTTTTATTAAAAAGTGGGTTGGGAGTCTGAAAGGTAGATTGCAAGTACAGTTCCTAAAGGAATGAGATTCTCTTCTTGGACCATTCCTACATATAAGATGCCAAACAAAATGCAAATAAAAATGGGAATTCGAAATATAATATTTAATTTCCAGGTGCAAGAAAGCCTTTGCGGTGAAGGTGTATGAAGGTCATCATGACAAATGTTTTCCAAAAACTTGTAGAAGGCTGTGAAAAAACTACTAGGATCACACGTCATGTATTGAGGTACCTAAATTTAATTAATGTTAGTTATGTGATGTATTCTTGACAGATAGGTTTAATAGCTGGCACAGTGATGACTTAAATTACTTTTTGCCGTTTACCCAGCTGAGGGTGTCTTTGAAGAAATAATTTTAAGACTGAGATGCCAGTAATGTACATTGATTAATTACTGACATGTATGTAAGGCAATAATTTAATTAAGGGTGAATATTCTTTCTTTTTAGCATATAGGTTGCTGTAGATGAATGTTCTTTGCTGTCATGTTTAAAAATACTTCTGCTTCATTGCCTCAAGTAAGTGATTTGTCAAGCAACTCTATCTGCTGATAGTTCAGAAAGTATCTGATAAACTTCAAAGGGTGGGGGCCAATTCTTGTTGAAGTTGCTTTTGCATGTGGGGTATTCTCAACATTTAAGTTTTTGAGGAACGACTTGTGAATATTGAGGTTATATGAGAACTTTGAGTATGGAATGATTTTCACTGTTGGTTTCTGACTTTGTTTTGGAGGTGTGGCATGCAACATTTTGGAAGGAAAATTGAAGACTTGTTCAAGAAAACACGAACAGAAGCAAATGATGAAAATGAGCATTTTATTTGATGTTGATAACATCACAATAAATTATGGAGGAAAATACATATTTGGCTAACTGTTTTAATTGCTGAACAATAAAGTGTTTTCTTTTAAATCAATTCTAAATAGCCCCATTCTCATAGTCACTAGTCAGACCTGTTTTGAACATATTCGAAAGATTATATAATCTTGTGAATAATTAGATTATTTATGGGTGGTGATTCTCATTGAGGCCAACAGCTGGGGAGACATGTACCTCTAGGTTCCCTGTCTGGCTCCCCCTTCAGAGTTTGCTGTTGTACCAGATGGTTGGAATCTTAAAGCTCTTTAATGCCAAATAGCAATCAAATTCCCCCTTACAGATAAAGGTTTCACCTTTTTTATTCAGTTTGCTTTCATCTTTGTGAACAAAAAAGTCATCCTAATACTAGTACATGTAATAACTAAGCAATATGCTATGTTAAGAGAAATGACTGGGCAGGCCAATCTGTCTAGGACTAAATTGGCAAGAATTCTAAAGCTGAATTTATATCTGGGTGAAGGCTTAGAGCTAAATCTTTTCTCCTGTTGAGTACTAGCTTATAAATTCCTTTCACCAAGGTTATAGTTTTTATATGATAAATGGTATAAAACCTGTATAGCAACATCTTAGTCACTTCCCTCAGTATAGACTTGGGGGGTACAAGTGCAGTTCTGTTGCATAGGTATATGAAGTAGTTTGGAGTCTGAGCTTTTTGTGCAGCCATTACCTGAATGGTGTACATTTCACCCATTAATTTTTCATCCCGCACCCTACCCCCTTCTAATTCTCCAATGACCTTTAAAATACCATTGGCATCATATTTAATATTAATGAATTACCTCCCATAATTGTTTGTTTCTGAATGTACACTTCTACTCTTTAGGCACTGAAATAAAAGACTAGTAAATGCAGCCTTTGTAATGAGAAACTTAAACATTTAAACTTTTTTGTGGTGAAGTAACTATCTTTGAGACAGGTTGGGTTTTTTGAGCTGGAGAGATTAAGGTGGCAGTGAGTTATGACTGCATCAGTACGCTACAGTTTGGGTGACAGCTACATATAAATATGTATATATAAATATAGGTAAGTAAATAAAAGCCATCTTTGTGCCATGCATGTGGCTCACTCCTGTAATCCCAACACTTTGGGAAGCTGAGGTACTGAGATGGGAGGATAACTTGAGACCAGCCTGAGAAACATGGCGAAATCCCATCTCTACAAAAAAACACAAAAGTTAGCCCAGGGTGGTAGCATGTCCCTGTAGTCCCAGCTACTCGGAGGGCTAAGGTGGGAGAATTGCTTGCAAGGTCAAGGCTGCAGGGAGCTGAGATGGCGCCACTGCCCTCCAAACTGGGTGAGAGCCCCTGTCTCAAAAAATTTAAAAAAGAACTGTTTTTAAACTTTCCAATTGTAAAAGGATCCTAGTTTTATAAAATAGGAATGTGTTTTGCCTTCACCCCATAGAGAGCCAGACATGTTTGAAATGTAGTATTTGAGAAGCACAAAATAAACGTCTTAACATTCTAGAACTGTAATATGTAAATATTTTGCTGAAGACTACCTTTGTCACCAGGTGCGTTGGCTCACACCTGTAATCCCAGCACTTTGGGAGGCTGAGGCAGGCAGATCACCTGAGGTCAGGGGTTCGAGACCAGCCTGGCCAACATGGTGAAACCCTGTCTCTACTAAAAATACAAAAATTAGCCGGTCATGGTGGAGTGCACCTGTAATCCCAGCTACTTGGGAGACTGAGGCAGGAGAATCTCTCGAACCTGGGAGGTGGAGGTTGCAGTGAGCCAAGATCGTGCCACTGCACTCCAGCCTGGATGACAGAGCAAGACCCCGTCTCAACAAAAATACTACCTTTGGCTTCTGAAAACTAATACTGTTTTCTCCCTGCTACTAGTAGGTATTCAATAATACTGAACAACTTCCTCTGGGTCCTGTGGAGAATGAGAGGTCCAGCTGTATAGTTAAGCATCTCTGTTAAGGGACCAATTTTGAAAGAATTGATGCACGGTAGCATCTTGGTTAATAAAGTGACAATTTGGTAATGACATTTTGCTTTTCTGTGAATAGAACTGATCTTTTATTAAAGTTATGGAAACTGAACTAAAAAGGATTTATAAATTTTACAAGGTAGATTTGTTTTCTCATGATACCCCTATCTTCACAGCAGATATCTTCCCTCCAAAAATGAGGACTAGATTTGCAAGTTGGTTTCTTTGCCTTTTGGAACCTTTCTTGTAACCAGTTAGGGTTAGAGAGCCACTTTATAAGTTATTGGCTCCTTGATTCCGTGTAAAGTATTTTTTCATTTAACCTGGCATATACATGAAAACTTCAAGGCTTTTCCTGATTCCATATTTAGGGCTTCTAAAACAGTAGTATGTAATGGACATGCCAGTAATAAAGCATGAAAAGGCCTTACATTTGAAACTTGGGGTTATATAAAATATTTAGTCATGAGTTTAGCAAGTTCACTAGTGAAGAAAAATGTTTTAATTTGTAGGTAAAGAGTTATTGCCATCTTGTGACAGTAGAGTGAACTACATAAATGTTGACATTTTACACACTGCTTAAATTGCAACATTCTTTATATTTTTATCTGTTCACCACTGGTATTCTGGGCTAACCAGTTTTTCTTTATAGTATTCTCCTTGACAACTTTATCACTATTAAATTGTCCACATTGTTCTAAGTTTTAAAATTCTGTTGGTTTTAGAGGTTTGGATTAGTATTTATCACATTAGCAATTAGTTTTGAGGGGACTATATTTTATATTTTTAAAAATAGTATTGTAATATATTCCTGTACAAAGTATTATCAAAGCATTACTTCAAAGTCACTCTCAAAATACTCACACTTTTTCTCCACTGCTTAAGTAGGAATGAACAAAAATTCCTCAAATTGTTTATTCATCACTAGAGAAAATAGTTGTCCCAGGTCCATATGTGGCAATAAATTGTTCCAGCTGTTGTTGGCACTGAGTTAGATAGAGATCCCTTTGCTCTAAGTATTCTTCATTATACAGTTCAAATGGAAATACTGCATTCGGAGCAACACAAAATGCAGTGGCCCCTAAATGAAGAAGATAATAGAGTGTAAATGACAAATACTGCTTAAGATGACAAATATGAAATCACATTTTCAACCAAAATATTTTATTGGAATCTTAAAAATTAAGCCCAAGCCCATGTGGTTCTGTGAAAAATAAAAGTTAAAAAATTAAGTTTTGACCTATTCAGAAGAGTATTTCAATAACCATTATTGAAATCTGACTCTTATTTTCTGAAACCCAGAAAGCAGGTTCAGTAAGTGCACAAACATTGGTACCAGGGCCAATGGAAGAAGTATGTTGATGTTTATAAAGTTTAGAACTAGAAATTTGTCTTCTACTGAAATAGTCATTATAGTTTTGAAGCCGACTACTGATGTGAGGACCTGACAGGAGTAGGGAGACAAGGTACTGGAAAGCAGGGAAACACTAATCTTTATTTGATTAAGTGGATGATCAAAGATAAAGACATTGTAGTACATTTCTCAGTTGTTTAACCCATTTACATAAAGGCAGACACATAAATCTATGGAAGGGTTTCAAGACCATTCTACGGGAAAGGACAGACTCACTTTGGATTTGGCAATGATTTCCTGAATGTGACATCAAAAGTACAGGCACCAAAAGAAAATATACATAAATGGGACCACATCAAAATTTAAAACTGCATAAAACAATACAACCAACAGTGAAAAGACAACCCATGGAATGGGAGAAAATACTTGCAAATCATATCTCTGATAAAGGGGTCTATAAATCCACAGTAAGAAAATAATCATTAAAAAATAGGCAGAGAACTAGTCATTTCTCTAAAGAAAAACGACCAATAAGCACACGAGAAAGATGTTCAACATCACTAATCATTAGGAAAATACAAATCAAAACTACGATGAGCTACCACCTCACACCCATAAGGATTTATTATAAAAATAAAAAACAGAAAATGACAGGTGTTGGAGAGGATGTGGAGAAGTTAGAAGCTTTGTGCACTGTTGGGAATGGAAAATGGTGCACCCACTATGGAAAACAGGATGGCGGCATCAGAAAGAGTAAACAATTACTGTATGATACAACAATTTCACTTCTGGGTATATACCCAAAAGAATTGAAAGCAGGGTCTTAAAGAGATATTAGCACACCCATGTTCATAGCAGTGTAATTCACAATAGCCAAAGGTGGAAGCAACAGAAATGTCCATTGACAGGTGAATGGATAAACAAAACATTGTATTTACATACAATAGGATATTATTCAGCCTTAAAAAGGAAGGAAATTCTAATACATGTACAATATGGATGAACCTTGAGAACATTATGCTAAGTGAAATAAGCCAGTCATGAAAGGACAAATGTATGATTCCACTTATATGAGGTACCTAGAATAGTCAAATTCATAGAGGCAGTAGAGTGACGGTTCCCAGGAGGAGTAGAGGAGGAAATGAGTTATTGTTTAATGGGTACGCAGTTTCAGTTCGGGAAGATGAAAAAGCTCTGGAGACGAACAGTGGTGATGGTTGCACAACAGTGTGAATGTGAATGTACTTAACACACTGAACTGAACATTTTAAAATAGTTAAAATAAGTAGATTTTATGTATATTTTACTTCAATTTAAAAATTGACCATGAGGAGATAAGCTCTTCTCCTTTATTCATTAATTCATTGAACAAGTACTTAATGTGACAGGCCAAGAGTACAGTCTAGCAACTGTGCCAGGCAGTGCCCACCTTCCTAGAGCCTCATAAGAACAGCCTCAGACTTCTGACTGCTTCCTTTCCTACCTGACCTTCTCTGAAAGCTTACTATCCCTTAAGAACACTGCTTTCCTTGTGCCTCTCCAAAATGAAGCTATTTTTTCCCAAACATCCCATATACACAGTGTCACAAGACACAGTCAGAACCTAGCTTGCTGCCCCTCTGCTGCCTCCAGACCATTCTTGCCCATGCTTCCCTTTTGGTAAAAATCCTTTCTTCTTTGATGTTCAGTGCCACCTGGTTTTACTGTCCTTCCCCTTCTATAGTCAACCAGCAGCTCTCAGCACTTTGCTCAAAATCTTTCTTTCTTCCCTAATACCTGACATTCAGTGATTTTCATGTGGATGACCCATTTAACTCCCTTGCGATGTCCCACCTTTCCCTTCCGCCTCAGCCATACATCCCACAGTCACAGGAAACTAATATCACCAGAAACTTACTTCAAAACCTTGAGTTCCCACTCACTTCAAAACCACAACCCACTCCCCTACTCTACCTCCTATGCTTCCAGTTCACTTGCTCAAATGTTTCAGGTCTACTTCAGAGACCTCCAATCTGCTTCCTCTAATTCACTTTCTTCGTTAACCAGCTTAAAAGTCCCTCCCTTTAAAAGTTCCCCCACTCCTTTGCCCCTCAGCACCACTCTGCTACACTCACTTATCAAAACCTCAACTCTGCACGAACCCAACCATTCACCTTGTGCTGGCACGAAGGCTGCTAGGCAGAAAATCACACAACTGGCATTTCTTCTTTTCTCTTTAAGTGAATCACAGTAACTCTAAACGATCACCTGCCTGGCAAGCCTGCTGAGTTTCCCTCGGACACTTCTCTTGTAGCCCCAACAATGACTATTATATTCCATTCTTTGCTCCTCAAACCTTTCATTTTCAGCTAATAACATCAAGTAAAGTATATGGCCAAACTTACAAACCTACCTGGTTCTGTATCTGTTTTCTTCCCATCTGTAAAATGAATAAGTGACCCATTTATCAGAGGCCAATACATGTACCCTGGATCCTATCCCCTCTCATCCTTTTTGTAGTTCACTCGTTGATCTTCCTGTCTTTCTGTAGTGTTATTAGTTTACTCTCTACTGCACATCCTACGATTTTATACCTTCTATCTTAAAAAAAAAAAAAAAGTTCCTTTCTGAACAACACATCCTTCTCCAGTGATTCCCTCATTTTTTTTCCTCATCTTCATAGTTTGTCTATGTGTGCTGTCTCTGTAGCCTCATCTCCATTCCCATGCCACTGAAATAGCTCTGATCATGGCTACCTACAACCTTTAGGTTACCAAACTGAATCTCACTCAAACTCTCAGTAGCATGTGATTCAGTTGACCACTCTGCCGCTTTCTGGAAAAACTCTCATTTCTTAGAAAATCCACAACACTTGATTTTCTTTCTATATTCTAGCTACTGCTCCTAAGCCTCCTTTGTTAGTTCCTCCTCCACAACCCCGTATAAATCTTCAAGGGCAGTCCTGGGGTTCCCACTAGTCTCTATTTAGGCGATTTCATCCATTCCTTGGCTCTGAGTACCATCTCTATGCTGGTGATTCCTAAATTATATTCCTAGGTTAGAACTTTTCTCTAAGCTCCAGATTCTTTTATCTCTCTATTGATATATCTGTAGGATATCTCCTTTAAAAAAAAAAAAAAAGCTATATATATACTCTTTTCCTCCACTGCTTAAGTAGGAATGAACAAAAATTCATATATATAACTTTTTTTTTTTTTTTTTTTGAGATAGAGTCTTGCTTTGTCACCCAGGCTGGAGTGCAGTGGCATGATCTTGGCTCACTGCAACCTCTGCCTCCCGGGTTCAAGCAATTCTCCTGCCTCAGGCTCCCGAGTAGTTGGGATTACAGACGCATGCCACCACGCCCAGCTACTTGTCTTTTTAGTAGAGACAGGGTTTCACCATGTTGGCCAGGCTGGTCTTGAACTCCTGACCTTGTGATCCGCCCCCCTCGGCCTCCCAAAGTGCTGGCGTAAGCCACCGCTCCTGGCCATTTATTATTTTTTTTAAATTAGGGCCTTGTTATGTTGCCCAGGCTGGTTTCAAACTCTTGGGCTCAAGCAATCCTTTCGCTTTGGCCTCCCAAAGTGCTGGGATTACAGATATGAGCCACTGTGCTCAGACTATAGAATATCTCAAAGTTATATCTATAATTTGATTTTTCTCCCAGCTCTTTTTCTTTCTCCCCAGATTTGGTAATTGGCATGATTATCCACCCAGCTGCTCAAGGCAGAAACATGGGAGTTTTCCTTAATTACTCCCTCTCCTCCTTTCCCCTACCCCCAACTCTTAAATCTAGTTCATGAGCACGACCTATTGGTTTTTGCATCTAATGTGTATCTCTAATTCACTAATTTCTTTCCATTTCTACTGACTCTACCTAGTCGAATCTCTCATTATCAACTAACTGGACTACAACAACTAGTCTCCCACTTTCTGCTCTTAACCATTCTCCATACCATTCTCCATACCTCCAACCCATTCTCCATACCAACTCCAAACATGGTATTTCAAAAATATAATTGATCACATTAGTTCTCTGTTCCTCATTGCACTTGGATTACAATCCCAATTTTCTACCATGGTCTGTCTGGTCTTACTTTCCTCTCTAACCTCAACTACGATGCTTACTCTGCTTACTATGTTTTAGCCACCCTGGACCTCTTTCAGTATTTTGAAAACACCTGCATATGTGGTTCCCCTCTAACTTGACTTCTCATTCTTCAGCTATTTGCTTAAATAAATATCACTTCCTTAGAGAGGTCTCCCTAAAATCCAAAGTAAGTCCCTTCCATTGTTCTTTCTCATAACATCCTGTTGATTTTCTTCATAGCATCTATCTCAATTTGTATTATATATTCATTAATGTCTTTACTTTTTTTTTTTTTTTTTTTGGAGACAGGGTCTCACCCTGTTGCCCAGGCTAAAGTGCAGTGGCATGATCATGGCTCATTGCAGCCTCGACCTCCTGGGCTCAAGCCATCCTCCCACCTCAGCTTACCGAGTAGCTAGGACTACAGGTATACACCATCACACTCAGCTATTTAAAAAAATTTTTTTTGTACAGATGGGAGGTCTCACTATGTTGCCCAAGCTGGTCTCGAACTCCTGGGATCAAGTGATTCTCTTGCCTTGGCCTCCCAAAGTGCTGGGATTACAGGCATGAGCCATGATGCCCCGCCATGTGTTTACTCTTTTTTTTCTTTTTTCTTTTTTGAGACAGTCTCTTGCTCTGTCGCCCAGGCTCACTGCAACCTCCGCCTACCGGGTTCAAGCAATTCTCCTTCCTCAGCCTCCCAAGTAGTTGGGACTGTAGGCACACACCACCACACCCGGCTAATTTTTGTATTTTTAGTAGAGACAGGGTTTCATCATGTTGGCCAGGCTGGTCTCGAACTCCTGACCTCAAGTGATCCGCTGCCCCAGCCTCCCAGTGTTGGGATTATAGGTGTGAACCACTGTGCCTGGCTCATGTGTTCACTTTTTAATATCTGTTCTCTCAATAGGCTGTAAGTTCTACTAGGGTAGAGACTGTAACTTTTTTTCACTACTATGTAACTAGTGCCTAGCACCTAGTGATCATTCAATAAATATTTATTGACTCACAGATTGGAAAAAAGATCATGAATATTTAGTTCAAATAGTGATAATTATGAGGCATATTATGAGAACATATAACACACTATAATTTTAATACATCAATCCTCAAATTATAATTAACCTCAAATTACCTTTACAGTTTTACTTTAATATATACAGCCATATCTCAGAGATATTGCAAGTTCAATTCCAGATCAAAAAAGTGGTTCAGTTCCACAAAAAAGTGAATATCACAATAAAGCAAGCCACGTCAATTATTTGTTTTCCCAATGTACATAAAAATTATATTTACACTATATTGTAGTCTACTAAGTGTGCAATAGCATTATGTCTAAAAACAAGATCCAAACATACTTTAATTTAAAAATGCTTTATTGCTAAAAAAAAAATGCCAAAAATCATCCTCTGCCTTCAGGAGTCATAATCTTTTTGCTGGTGGAAGGTCTTGTCTCCATGTAGATGACTGCTAATTGATCAACATCAGCACAGTGTTTGTTGGAGGTTGGGATGGCTGTGACAATGTCTTAAAATGAGACAATAATGAAGTTTGCTGCATTGATTGACTCTTTCATGAAAGATTTCTTTGTAGCATGTGATGATTTTTTTTTTTGGTCATTTTTATTTATGTTTTTTATTACACTTTAAGTTCTGGGGTACATGTGCAGAACGTGCAAGTTTGTAACATAGGTATACACGTGCCATGGTGGTTTGCTGCACCCATCAACCCATCACCTATATTAGGTATTCCTCTTAATGCTATCCCTCCTCTGGCTCCCCCCACCAACAGGCCTCGGTGTGTGATGTTTTCCCTCCCTGTGTCCATGTGTTCTCATTATTCAACTCCCACTTATGAGTGAGAGCACGCAGTGTTTGGTTTTCTGTTCTTGTGTTAGTTTGCTGAGAATGATCGTTTCCAGCTTCATCTATGTCCCTGCAAAGTAGATGTACTCATTCTTTTTTATGGCTGCATAGTATTCCATGATGTATATGTGCCACATTTTTCTTATCCAGTCTATCATTGATGGCCTTTAGGGTGATGCTGTTTGCTAGCATATTTACCCACAGTGGAACTTCTTTCAAAATTGCAGGCAATCCTCTCAAACACTGCCACTGCTTTATCAACTAAGTTTATGGACTATTCTAAATCCTTTGTTGTCATTTCAACAGTGTTCACAGAATCTTCCCCAGGAATAGATTCCATCTCAAGAAACCACTTTCTTTACATCCATAAGAAGCAACTTTTCATCGGTTCATGTTTGATCATCAGTCTACAGCAATTACGTCACATCTTCAGACTCCACTTCTAATTCTAGTTCTCTTGCTGTTTCCGCCACATTTGCAGTTACTTCCTCTACTGAAGTCTTGAACCCCTTAAAGTCAGCCAGGAGGGCTGGAATCAACTTCTTCCAAACTCCTGTTAATGTAGATATTTTAACCTCCTCCCATAAATCATGAATGTTCTTAATCACATCTAGAATGGCAAATCTTTTCCAGAAGGTTTTCAATGACTTTGCCCAGCTCCATCAGAGGAATCATGGCAGTGATGGGCATAACAAGGCTTGAATGTTGAAATTACTTCTTTATCCAGGGGCTGCAGAATACATGTTAGCAGGCATAATAACAACATTCATGTCCTTGTACATCTCCATTAGAGCTCTTGGGAGACCAGGTGCATTGTCAATGAGCAGTAATCTTTTGAAGGGAATCCTTTTTTTTTTTTTTTCTTGAGATAGAGTCTCGCCCAGTCACCCAGGCTGGAGTGCAATGGTACGATCTTGGCTCACTGCAACCCCTGCCTCCCGGGTTCCAGCAATTCTCTGCCTCAGCCTCCCGAGTAGCTGGGATTACAGGTGCCTGCCAGCACACCCAGCTGATTTTTGTATTTTTAGTAGAGACAGGGTTTCACCATCTTGGCCAGGCTGGTCTTGAACTCCTGACCTTGTGATCCACCTGCCTCGGCCTCCCAAAGTGCTGGGACTACAGGCATGAGCCACCGCATCCGGCCCTGGGAATCCTTTTTTTCTGAGCAGTAGATCTTCACAGTAGGCTTCAAATATCCAATAAACCATGCAGTAAACAGAAGTGCTGTCATCCTGGCCTTGTTGTTCCCTTCTAGAGTACAGGCAGAGCATGATTAGCATTCTTTAATGGCCTTAAAATTTTCAGACTAGTATATGGACATTGGCTTTGACTTAAAGTCAGCAGCTGCATTAGCTCCTAACAAGAGAGTTAGCCTGTCCTTTGAACCGTTGAAGCCAGGCATTGAAGTCTCCTTTCTAGCTATGAAGGTCCTAGATGGCATCTTCTTCTAATAGAAGGCTATTTTGTCTATATGGAAAATCTGTTGTTTAGTGTAGCCACCTTCATCATCATCTTAGCTAGATTTCCTGGGTAACTTGCTGCAGCTTCTCCATCAACACTTGCTGCTTCATGTTGTACTTTTATGTTATAGAGATGGTAGCTTTCCCTCAGCCTCATGAACCAACCTCTGGTAGCTTTTGACTTTTCTTCTGCAGCTGCCTTACCTCTCTGAGCCTTCATAGAATTGAAGAGACTTAGGGCCTTGCTCTGGATTAGGGTTTGGCTTAAGGGAACGTTGTGGTTGGTTTGATCTATTCAGACCACTAAAGCTTTCTCCATATCAGCAGTAAGGCTGTTTTGCTTTCTTATCGTTTGTGTGTTCACTGGAGTAGCACTTTAAATTTCAAGACGTTTTTTGTTTGTTTGTTTGTTTGTTTGTTTTGAGATGGGGTCTCCCTCTGTCACCCAGGTTGGAGTGCAGTGGCATGATCTTGGCTCACTGCAACCTCTGCCTCCTAGCGAGACTCTGTCTAAAAAAAATTGAAAAAAAATTCAATATACCTAACCAAAATTCATTATGAAAGGAAAAGTAACTAAAGGTGAAAAAAATCTTCACATGGGTTTTTCTCCCTCCCTCCCAAAATAATAAATGCTGTTTATTTATTTATTTATTGAAACAGTCTTACTCTGTTTCCCAGGCTGGAGTGCAGTGGCACCATTTCAGCTCACTGAAACCTCTGCTTCCTGGGTTCAAGTGATTTTCCTGCCTCAGCCTCCTGAGTAGCTGGGATTATAGGCAGCTGGCAACAGGCCCAGCTAATTTTTGTATTTTTAGTAGAGATGGGAGTTTCACCATGTTGGCCAGGCTTGTCTTGAACTCCTGATCTCAGGTGATCTACCTGCCTCGGACCCCCAAAGTTGTAGGATTACAGACGTGAACCACCACGCTCAGCCTCCCTCAGTAAATACTTCAAGAAAGTCTTGACAAAATAGTCACTGTATTAGTCCATTTTCATACTGCTATAAAGAACTGCCCAAAACTGGATAATTTATAAAGGAAAGAGGTTTAATTGACTCACAGTACAGCATGGCTGAGGAGGCCTCAGGAAACTTACAATCATGGTGGAAGGTGAAGGGGAAGCAAGACATCTTCTTCACAGGGTGGCAGGAAGGAGAAGTGCCAAGCAAAGGGGAGAGAGCCCCTTATGAAACCATCAGATCTCATGAGAACTCACTCACTATCACAAGAACACCACCCCCATGATTCAGTTACCTTCATTTGGTCTCTCCCTTGACATGTGGGGATTATGGGGATTACAATTCAAGATGAAGTCTGGGTGAGGACACAAAGCCTAACCATATCAGTCCACCCTGACCCCTCCCAAATCTCATGTTCCTTTCACATTTCAAATCCAATCAGTCCCCCAGAGTTTTAATTCATTCTAGGATTAACCCAAAAGTCCAAGTCCAAAGTCTCATCTGAGACAAGGCAAGTCCTTTTCACCTATGAGCTTCTAAAATCCAAAGCAAGTTCGTTACTTCCTAAATACCATAGGAGTACAGGCTGTACACCTAAATACACCTGTTCTAAATAGAAGAAATTGGCCAAAATGAAGGGGCTACAAGCCCCATGCAAGTCCAAAATCCAGTGAGGCAGTCATTTATTTTTATTTTTATTTTTTTTTTTTGAGATGGAGTTTTGCTCTTGTTGGCCAAGCTGGTGTGCAATGGCATGATCTCATCTCACTGCAACCTCCATCTCTGGGTTCAAGCGATTCTCCAGCCTCAGCCTACCAAGTAGCTGGGATTATAGGCACCTGCCACCACGCCCAGCTAATTTTGTATTTTTAGTAGAGACAGGGTTTCACCATGTTGGCCAGACTGGTCTCCAACTCCTGACCTCAGGTGATCCACATGCCTTGGCCTCCCAGAGTACTGGGACTGCAGGTGTTAGCCACTGTGCCTGGCTAACTTAAAGTTGCAAAATGATCTCCTTTGACTCCATGTGTCACATCCAGGACATGCTGATGTAAGAGAGGGGCTCCCGCTGCTTTCACAGGCTGGTGCTGAGTGTCTGCAGCTTTCCTAGGTAACAGTACAAGCTGTTAGTGAATCCACCATTCTGGGGTCTGGAGGACAGTGGCCCTCTTCTCACGGCTACACTAGGGAGTGCCCAGTGGGGACTCTGTGTGTTGGGGGTCCAACCCCACATTTCCCTTCCTCACTGCCCTAGCAGAGGTTCTCCATGAGGGCTACACCCCTACAGCAAACTTCTGCAGGGACATCCATACATTTCTATACATTGTCTGAAATCTAGGCAGAGGTTCCCAAATCTCAATTCTTGACTTCTGTGCAACTGCCGGCCCAACACCACGTGTAAGCCACCAAGGTTTGGGGCTTGCACCCTCTGAAGCAACAGCCTGAGCTATACGTTAGCCCCTTTGAGCCAAGGCTGGGATGCAGGGCACCAAGTCCCAATATTCACAAAGCAGCAAGGCCCTGCGCCTGGCCCACAAAACCATTTTTCCTCCTAGGCCTCTGGGCCTGTGAGGGGAGGGGCTGCTGCAAAGACCTCTGATATGCCTGGGAGACATTTTCCCCATTGTCTTGGTAATTAACATTTGACTTCCCGTTACTTATGCAAATTTCTGCAGCCTGCTTGAATTTATCTACAGAAAATGAGTTTTTGCCTTTTTACTGCATAATCAGGCTGCAAATTTTCCAGACTTCAATGTTCTGCTTCCCATAAGTTCCAATTTCTGATTATGTCTCTCAAGTTCAAAGTTCCACAGATCTCTAGGGCAGAAGCAAAATGGCACCAGTCTCTCTCTTTGTAGAGCACAGCAAGAGTCACCTTTATTCCAGTTCTGAGCAAGTTCCTAATCTCCACCTGAGACCACCTCAGCCTGGACTTCATTGTCCATATCACTATCAGCATTTTGGTCAAAGACATTCAACAAGTCTCTAGGAAGTTCCAACTTTCCCACATCCTCCTATCTGCTTCTGAGTCCTCCAAACTGTTCCAACCTCTGCCTGTTGTCCAGTTCCAAAGTCACATCCACATTTTTGGGTATCTTTATAGCGGTACCCCACTCTGCAGTACCAATTTACTATATTAGTCTATTTTCATACTGCTATAAAGAACTGTCTAAGACTGCGTAATTTATAAAGGAAAGAGGTTTAATTAGCTCACAGTTCAGCATGGCTGGGCAGGCCTCAAGAAACTTGCAATCATGGCAGAAGGTGACAGGGAAGCAAGGCACCTTCTTTCAAGGCAGCAGGAAGGAGAACTGCCAAATGAAGGGGGAAAAGCCCTTATAAAACCATCAGATTTGTGAGAACTCACTCACTATCATGAGGACAGCATAGGGGAAACCACCCCCCTGATTCAGTTACCTCCACCTGGTCTCTCCTTTGACATTTGGGGATTATGGGGATTTCAATTCAAGATGAGATTTGGATGGGGATGCAAAGCCTAACTGTATCAGTCATGAAGTTAAAATATTCAGCCATATGGCTGGGCGTGGTAGCTCACACCTGTAATCTCAGCACTTTGGGAGGCCAAGGAAGGCGGATCACTTGAGGTCTTTTGAGACCAGCCTGGCTAACATGGCAAAACCCCATCTATACTAAAAACACAAAAATTAGCTGGGCCTGGTGGTGCATGCTTGTAATTTCAGCTACTCAGGAGGCTGAGGCAGGAGAATCACTTGAACCCAGGAGATGGTGGTTGCAGTGAGCCAAGATTGTGCCACTGCACTCCAGCCTGGGTGATGGAGTGGGACTGTCTCAAAAATAAATAAATAAATACATACATACATACATACATACATACATAGATACTCAGTCATATTCTATCATAGGAGTCCTTAATATAATAATAATATAATTCTTCAATTCAAAGACATATACTTTCATCTTATTACTGTACTCCAGTTGTATCTTAACAATTGATGGCATGGCATGGTAAAATTGGCAGAATTTTTTCTTTACTTCACATAGAATAATGTGTCTTAGATTTCATGAAATGTGGTCTTAAACATAGAATAGGAAAAGCATGTAAAGATAAAGCAAATTGATAATCTTCAACAAACCTGACAAAAAACAAGAGATGGGGAAAGGATTCCCTATTTAGCAAATGGTACTGGGAAAACTGGCTAGCCATATGCAGAAAACAGAAACAAGATCCCTTCCTTATATCTTTTTTTTTTTTTTGATAAAGTTCAATGTATTAATTTTTTAAATATACTTTAAGTTCTAGGGTACATGTGCACAATGTGCAGGTTTGTTACATATGTATACATAAGCCATGTTGGTGTGCTGCACACATTAACTCATCATTTACATTAGGTATATCTCCTAATGCTATCCCTCCCCGCTCCCCCCACCCCACAACAGGCCCCAGCATGTGATGTTCCCCTTCCTGTGTCCAAGTGTTCTCATTGTTCAATTCCCACCTATGAGTGAGAACATGCAGTGTTTGCTTTTCTGTTCTTGCGATAGTTTGCTGAGAATGATGGTTTCCAGCTGCATCCATGTCCCTACAAAGGACATGAACTAATCCTTTTTAATGGCTGCATAGTATTCCATGGTGTGTATATGCCACATTTGCTTAATCCAGTCTGTCGTTGATGGACATCTGGGTTGGTTCCAAGTCTTTGCTATTGTGAATAGTGCCGCAATAAACATACGCGTGCATGTGTCTTTATAGCAGCATGATTTATAATCCTTCGGGTATATACCCAGTAATGGGATGGCTGGGTCAAATGGTATTTCTAGTTCTAGATCCTTGAGGAATCGCCACACTGTCTTCCACAATGGTTGAACTAGTTTACAGTCCCACCAACAGTGTAAAAGTATTCCTATTTCTCCACATCCTCTCCAGGACCTGTTGTTTACTGACTTTTTTATGATCGCCATTCTAACTGGTGTGAGATGGTATCTCACTGTGGTTTTGATTGGCATTTCTCTGATGGCGAGTGATGATGAGCATTTTTTCATGTGTCTGTTGGCTGCATAAATGTCTTCTTTTGAGAAGAAAAGAATATGAACATGTATCTGTTCCTATTCTTTGCCCACTTTTTGATGGGGTTGTTTGTTTTTTTCTTGTAAATTTGTTTGAGTTCTTTGTAGGTTCTGGATATTAGCCTTTTGTCAGATGAGTAGATTGTAAAAATTTTCTCCCATTCTGTAGGTTGCCTGTTCACTCTGACGGTAGTTTCTTTTGCTGTGCAGAAGCTCTTTAGTTTAATTAGATCCCATTCATCAATTTTGGCTTTTGTAAGTCAAAAGAACAAAGCTGGAGGCATCACGCGACCTGACTTCAAACTATACTACAAGGCTACAGTAACCAAAACAGCATGGTACTGGTACCAAAACAGAGATATAGACCAATGGAACAGAATGGAGCCCTCAGAAGTAATACCACACATCTACAACCATCTGATCTTTTCTCTTTTTTTTTGAGATGGAGTCTCGCTCTGTCACTCAGCCTGGAGTGCAATGGCGTGATCTTGGCTCACTGCAAGCTCTGCCTCCCAGGCTCATGCCATTCTCCTGCCTCAGCCTCCTGGGTAGCTGGAACTACAGGCGCCTGCCACCACGCCCGGCTAATTTTTGGTATTTTTAGTAGAGACGGGGTTTCACCGTGTTAACCAGGATGGTCTCGATCTCCTGACTTCATGATCCACCCACCTCAGCCTCCCAAAGTGCTGGGATTACAGGTGTGAGGCACTGCACCCAGCCATCATCTGATCTTTGACAAACCTGACAAAAACAAGAGATGGGGAAAGGATTCCCTATTTAATAAATGGTGCTGGGAAAACTGGCTAGCCATATGTAGAAAGCTGAAACTGGATCCCTTCCTTACACCTTATACAAAAATTAATTCAGGGTGGATTAGAGACTTAAATGTTAGACCTAAAACCATAAAAACCCTAGAAGAAAACCTAGGCAATACCATTCAGGACATAGACATGGGCAAGGACTGCATGTCTAAAACACCTTCCTTACATCTTATACAAAAATTAACTCAAAATGGATTAAAGGCTTAAATGTAAAACCTAAAACCATAAAAACCCTAGAAGAAAACCTAGGCAATACCATTTAGAACATAGGCATGGGCAAAGACTTCATGACTAAAACACCAAAAGCAATTGCAACAAAAACCAAAATTGACAAATGGGATCTAATTAAGCTAAAGAGCTTCTGCACAGCAAAAGAAACTATCATCAGAGTGAACAGGCAACCTACAGAATGGGAGAAAATTTTTGCAATCTATCCATCTGACAAAGGTCTAATATCCAGAATCTACAAGGAACTTAAACAAATTTACAAGAAAAAAAAAACCATCAAGAAGTGGGCAAAAGATATGAACAGACCCTTCTCAAAAGAAGACATTTATGCAGCCAACAAACATGAAAAAAGCTCCTCATCACTAGTCATTAGAGAAATGCAAATCAAAACCACAGTGAGATACCATCTCACAAAAGTTAGAATGGTGATCATTAAAAATCCAGGGAACAACAGATGCTGGTGAGGCTGTGGAGAAATAGGAATGCTTTTACATTGTTGGTGGGGGTGTAAATTAGTTCAACCATTGTGAAAGTGTGGCAATTCCTCAAGGATCTAGAACCAGAAATACCATTTGACCCAGCAATCCCATTACTGGGTATATACCCAAAGGATTTTAAATCATTCTACTATAAAGACACATGCACACGTATGTTTATTGCAGCACTAAATATTTACAATAGCAAAGACTTGGAAACAACCCAAATGCCCATCAATGATAGACTGGATTAAGAAAATGTGGTACATATACACCATGGAATACTATGTAGCCATAAAAAATGAGTGCATGTCCTTTGCAGGGACATGGATGAAGCTGGAAACCATCATTCTCAGCCAACTAACACAGGAACATAAAACCAAACACGACATGTTCTCATTCATAAGTGGGAGTTGAACAATGACAACACATGGACACAGGGAGGGGAACATCACACACTGAGGCCTGTTGGAGGTCTCGGGGGAAAGGGGAAGGAAAGCATTAGGATAAATACCATGTGGGGCTTAAAACCTAAATGATGGGTTGATAGGTGCAGCAAACCACCATGACACATGTATACCTATGTAACAAACCTGCATGTTCTGCACATGTAACCCAGAACTTAAAGAGAAAAAAAATAGGTGGGGCGCGGTGGTTCATGCCTGTAATCTCAGCACTTTGGGAGGCCAAGGCAGGCAGATCACCTGAGATCAGGAATTCGAGACCAGCCTGGCCAACATGGAGAAACCCCATCTCTATTAAAAATACAAAATTAGCTGGGTGTGGTGGCGCATGCCTGTAATCCTAGCTACTCGAGAGGCTGAGGCAGGAGACTTGCTTGAACCCGGGAGGCAGAGGTTGTGGTGAGCCGAGATCATGCGATTGCACTCCAGCCTGGGCAACAAGAGTGAAACTCCATCTCAAAAAATAATAATAATAAATAATAATAATAATTTTAAAAAGAAATGCTAGTTAAAAAAGATAAAGCAAATTGAAATGAAAAACATGTATATATCCTTCCTAAATACTATTTAGTATTGGTTGGGAAACAGTGTTATTCTCTTTTGGTAAATAAAACTAATTCAGGATGATAATTAACCTCTTTTAGGGGCCATAAATCTCTCTATTTCATAAAAATTAATGCTGTATGGTCCTAGGAAACAATGTATAAGGCACACACATATGTACATTTGTATATGATTTAGGGATTTACAAGTCCCTATACCAAGCATCTATGGATCCTAGGTTAAGAATGCTTGACATTTATAGAACAAAGACAATTATAGAACAATTTAAAGAACTTTAGATAATTATAGAACAAAGTTCTAATATTCGAATGAATCTCTGCAAACGGGTATTACAATATAAATGTAATTTAAAGCAAATGTAATCACCAACACGTACACACAGAAAAGCTAGTGTTAATACATTCTTTAAGTCCCAGGGCTGGAACCAAGGTTTGGTTTGAAGAATGGTATCGCTAATCAAAATTAATGTCTCATCTAATTCAACCAAGAACTTTGGGAGAATAACTCTCCTTACCCTTATCTTAAAAACCTCTTTTGCGTGTTTATTAGCAAAAGCATAATAAGCGCCATTCATTTCAAAAAATTAAATGCTATAGACATAGTATTAAAACTAGAAATTCGGTGAAGGTGTTGATACAAGATAATCAGATTTTCTTTTCTTTTTTCTTTTTTTTGACATGGAGTCTCGCTCTGTCGCCCAGACTGGAGTGCAGTGGCACAATCTCAGCTTACTGCAACCTCCACCTCCCAGGTTCAAACGATTCTCCTGCCTCAGCCTCCCAAGTAGCTGGGACTACAGGCACCTGCCACCACACCCGGCTAATTTTTGTGCTTTATTAGTAGAGATGGGTTTTCACCATATTAGGCAGGCTGGTCTCCATCTCCTGACCTTGTGATCCACCTGTCTCGGCCTCCCAAGGTGCTGGGATTACAGGTGTGAGCCACTGCACCCAGCTGATGATCAGATTTTCTTTTGCTATCTTGCCTAACTCTGCTGTGGGGGATTGTTTGAAATCTAAATGTTGCAAGTTATTTTAAAAGGAAGATAAATTAAAATCATTTTATGTGTTGTATTAAGTACTTTTTCCCCCAGAATTCTTTAAGCAATGCAAAAGTTCAAATATGAAAACAATCATGCATAATAAGGAATTTAATATTAGATGATGATACTACCCGGAAACAGTTAATAAATGCCCAAATTAAAACAGGCCTTACCTGGTAGTGATTTGTTATTCTTTAAAATAATATTTTAAAAATATATGTAACATTTTAATTTAACCAATTAAGAATATTTAAGGTTAAATATAGTTATTTGTAGTAATCATCAATAATTGAATCCATTACCATATTTCAATGTGAGGGATGTTTCAAATAGTAAGGCTGCAATCAGCACATCTTCTTTAAGCACTTTATTCCTTAAGTTCAGTCGTGCATGGGCTTCAGATAGGAAAACGCTAAAAAAGAAAATAGTTACCAATCAAAATATGTTGATATTATAAAAATAATATATATTTTGGCAGGAACAAACCAAGACATATGTGAACCTTAGCCACACCTAAAGCATATTCTTACTTTAAAAAAATTTTTAGTTTCTTTTTTAGTTTCTTTTCTTTAATTTTTTTTTCCTACCAACTTAAATAGACTGTTCCAGAACAAGTATCCTATTGGTTTCCATCCTGGCTTTTATTTATCATTCCACACTCCCCTCCCGAAGTTTTGTTCAGATAAATACACAGTTGGGAAAATTAATCTAACTAAATATCTTTTACAGACAAATCCTTTACTTTTTCTTTTAATCCTTCATTTATCTAAAATCCTCATAGATTTCCAAGATTTTTGTTGGCAATTTCAGCATTGGAAGGGATCTTCGAATTCAAAGTTCAAACTTTCATCAGAAAACTAAATTTCCTCTACAACATCCTGGGCTATTCGTTTACCAGTATCTTTTGGACCTCTCCTAGCATTCATGGCTTCATGAGGCAATCCGTTCCTTTATTTTTAATTTTTTAACCAACTTCCATTACTGAAAGATCTCTTTTAAGCAAATGTGATGTATCTGAATGATTGCTGAACTTGGGAATCAGAAAACCTAGGCTGAGTCTCTAGAATTTACTAGCTGTATGACTTTGTATAAATCATTTAATGTATGAGATTTTTTGAAACTCAGCTATAAAAGGGAGATAAGTAAAGGCATTTGAAAGTTTTGCAACTAACTATAACCATAACTAACTATAACCAAGATTCTATCAATCTAAACTAAAATTAGTTTCACTGCAATTTCTACCCACAGGTCTCTTGTTCTGTCTGCTGAGACCTCTTAATATGCTCTTCAGATATGCAAAGATAACTTTTCGATTGCTCCGTGTTTTCTCTCCTTCAAGTTAAATATTTCTAGTTCCTTTACTATGCTATGAGACATAACTTTCAGCTCCTCACCATGATGGTTACTCTCCTCATGACCTGATTTGGTTAATACTCCTTTTCAGTACAGTACAATAGCGGTTTTGACCATCACAGTAGAGATGAGGCGTAACTAGCATTTTGTTGCTCTTGATATATATTCTATTAATATGACCCCAACTCTCAGTATTATTAATAGCCATATTACATTATTTACTCTTATTAAACATAAAAATAATGAAATATCAAATCCTTTTCATATTAAGCCATATTACCATTTTCTCATCAATTCACACTTATACTACAGAGTCTGGGCATCTAACAGAGGGCTTTACATTTATCCTATTAACTTTCTTCTTGTTAGATTAAGATCACAATTCAAGTTTGTGAAGTTCTCTCCAATATTGCTCATTTATAAATGTAATAATCATGTCTCTGATGTCCTCATCCAAGATCCTTCTAAAAATGTTGACCGGGACAGAATATGTATAGAGCCTTTAGAAAGTATTGTTCAGCTCCACTTCTCTAGAAAAGCAAAGATGCTTGTAATTAGGTACCTGTCTATAGAAATGGGGGAAAAATTCAAGGTTTATGACTCTTCTAGCTAGGGTTCATTTACTCTGCTGTTTCACAGACCACCCTTAGTATTTATTTCTACAATGTGAAAAAGTAGAATTACATTAAAATTAACTACTTTATTTTTGAATAAATAGCTGCATCACAGCTTCACTGTGTTGTGATGTAGCTGTACCATAGTTTAAACAGTCCCCTATTGAGAGACCATTTCTTTATTTGATATAGTATTAAAGTGTAATCTCAAAATAATTGTGAAGTAGAACCAGGAGTAAAATAATTCATTAAATAAATAAATAAATAAATATATTGTTAAAACTGCAACATAAAATAAGACAGATGAAGAACTGGCAGAAAATGTCAAGTATAAATCTGTAAGATTTAGATATATTTAGTTAATTTCCCCAACTGTATATTTATCTTCATAGAGCTGAAAAAATGCTAAAGATAAGCCAAGTAGAAGTCAACTCTTTGATAAATGTTTCAAAATGGAAAACAGAATTGCATTACATAATGCTATTCCCTGAATTAAAATTTAAAATACTCAGATCAAATTATACCGTTTGCTTTTTTTTTTTTTTTTTGAGACAGAGTGTCACTCTTGTTGCCCAGGTGCAATGGCGCAACCATGTCTCACTGCAACCTCTGTCTCCCAGGTACAAGCGATTCTCCTGTCTCAGCCTCCCAAGTAGCTCGGATTACAGGCATGTGCCACCACACCTGGCTCATTATTTTGTATTTAGTAGAGATGGGGTTTCATCATGTTAGTCAGGCTGGTTGTGAACTCCCGACCTCAGGTGATCCACCCCCTTTGGCCTCCCAAAGTACTGGGATAATAGGCATGCACCACCGCGCCCGGCTTTAAAAGTTCTATTTTCTCATAATGTTCTTTTCTCTATAGTAAAAACATGTTTTGTATTTGAACTCACATAGTCTCCGTTTACATATGAAAAAATATATGTATTTTTTGAGACAGTGTCTTGTTCTGTCGCCAGGCTGGAGTGCAGTGATGCAATCTTGGCCCACAGCAACCTCGGTCTCCCGGGTTCAAGTGATTCTCCTGCCTCAGCCTCACGAGTAGCTGGGACTATAGGCATGCGCCACAACCCCAAGCTAATTTTTTTTGTATTTTTTTGGTAGAGACGGGGTTTCACAGTGTTGGCCAGGCTGGGCTCAAAATCCTGACCTCAGGTGATCCGCCTGCCTTGGCATCCCAAAGTGCTGGGATTACAGGCGTGAGCCACTAGGCAAGGTTTTGTCTTTTTTTTGTTTTTTTTTTAAATTGAGAAGGGGTCTCACTCTGTCACCCAGGCTGGAGTAAAGTGGCACATCTAGGCACTCTGCAACTTCCGCTTCATGGGCTCAAGCAATCCTCCCACCTCAGCTTCCTGAGTAGCTAGCTGGGACTACAGGCACCTGTCACCAGGCCTAGCTAGTTTTTTGTATTTTGGGTAGAGACAGGATTTCACCATGTTGCCCAGGCTGCTCTGTTTTTTTTTTTGTTGTTTTTGTTTTTGTTTTTTTTGAAATAGAGATGAGGTCTCACTATGTTGCCCAGGCTGGTCTCGAATTCTTGAGCTCAAATGATCCTCCCACCTCAGCCTCCCAAAGTGCTAGGATTACAGGTGTGACCCGCTGCACCCAGCCCCAAGGCTGGTCTTGAACTGAGCTCAAGCCACCTGCCTGCCTCAGCCTCCTAAAGTGCTGGGATTATAGGCATGAGCCACTGTGCCTGGCCAACACCCACTTTTTTTTTTTTTTTTTTTTGAGATGGCGTCTCGCTCTGTTGCCCAGGCTGGAGTGCAGTGGTGTGATCTCAGCTCACTGCAACCTCTACCTCCCAGGTTCAAGCAATTCTCCTGTCTTAGCCTCCCGAGTAGCTGGGACTACATGCGCGCTCCACCACGCCTGGCTAATTTTCTGTATTTTAGTAGAGACGGGGTTTTACTGTGTTGCCCAGGCTGGTCTTGAACTCCTGACCTCAGGCAATCTGCCCTCTCGGCCTCCCAAAGTGCTGGGATTATAGGTGTAAGCCACCATGCCCAGCCAACAGTCACATTTTTAAAAACAAGGATTTGCATTTGAAATCAGTGCACTTTCCTCAGACATATCTCATATGTGGCATCCAATAAAAATTAGTTTAGTAAAAAAATTATTAGAGATTAAAATGATGTAACATGATATAACAAAAGGAATTGTGAAGCCTTTAGTCCTTTTGGAACAAGGCCATTTACAAACCAACTAGCAGTCAAGCAGAGAAACAATTGAAATAGGTAAATTAGCAATTTAATTAAACACATCATTTGTAACTCAATGCTGATTCTAAAATCTTGAATTGAATACCTACAGATATTTTAATGCAGATGCCGACAGTTTTGATCCACATATAGAGTCTGTTCTGATTCTGCGACTTGCTAGATAATAGCCATGAGTCATTCTTTCTGCTTCCAAGCTGAATTCTACATTCAAATTCTTTGCAAAGGCCAGTAGCTAAAAAGTGTGAAAAATCCAAGATAATCAAGCTTTATTATGGAATCAATATAACAGAAATCAAAAGTATACTGGCACTTTATTTTTACATGTTTGCATATTTTATTACATAAAAAAGAGTAAATGTCTGGGGCTATTCTGAAGTCACTGAACACTTTAAATATCACAGTGTTATACTTGTAAAGGATATTAAAGTTTACCCAGAATAATCTCCTCCCTGTCAGTGCAAAAATGTTCTGTGCAATATATTTGAATGACTGTACAATGTCTTTGCTCCCAGTGAAAGGCTCACCTCCCTCAGAAGCTAATTTTCCTTTGAATAGCTTTAATCACCTGATAGTTTTTTCCTCATAACTTTCTCTCATTGGCCTAGAGCTACTTGCCCTCCTTACTTCCCTTCCTTCCTTTTAAAGAGCACTTAACATTTGGTATGAGGGGAAACATTATGTTAACTGCTTTGAAGGTGGGCTTTGGTGATTGAATAAGATTTGGGTAGAGAATAATTCTGCAACACAATGATTATCACTGTTTTTTCTGAGTTTTGAGCTTTTTTTTTCTTTCAGAGTCAGTGATTCCTAGTTCCCAAAGTCCTCTGTGACATAATTTCCAAATTTTTTACTATCCTAGTTATTTTCTACTTTTTCAATTCAGATAACTACAGGAAAAATTAACTATAATAAGGTTGCTGTTTTTTTCTGACACTATCTACACCTGGAGAAAGGTTGCTATTAACTATAAAATTTATATTTTATTATTTTATTTATTTATTTATTTTGAGACGGAGTTTCACTCTCATTGCCCAAACTGGAGTGCAATGGCACGATCTCGGCTCACTGCAACCTCAGCCTCCTGGGTTCAAGCGATTCTCCAGTCTCAGCCTCCCAAGTAGCTGGGATTATAGGCACGCACCACCACACCCAGCTAATTTTTTGTATTTTTAGTAGAGATGGGGTTTCACCATGTTCACCAGGCTGGTCTCAAACTCCTGACCTCAGGTGATCTACCCACCTGGGCCTCCCAAAGTGCTGGGATTACAGGCGTGAGCCACTGCGTCTGGCCTATTTTGTTTATTTATTTTTGAGATGGAGGCTTGTTCTATCGCCAAGGCTGGAGTGCAGTGGCATGATCTCAGCTCACTACAACCTCTGCCTCCTGGTTCAAGTGATTCTCCTGCCTCAGCCTCTTGAGTAGCTGAGACTACAGGTGTGCGCCACCATGCCCAGCTAATTTTTTTTTTTTTTTTTGTATTTTTAGTAGAGACAGTTTCACCATATTGGACAGGCTGGTCTCGAACTCCTGAGCTCAGGTGATCTGCCAGCCTCGGCCTCCCAGATTGCTGGGATTACAGGCGTGAGCCATCGTGCCCGGCCTAAAATTTATATTTTAAATTTAACCTTTAGAAAAGCATAAGAGATGGCTGGGCGTGGTGGCTCACACCTGTAATTCCAGCACTTTGGGAGGCCGAGGTGGGTGGATCACGAGGTCAGGAGATCGAGACAATCCTGGCCAACGTGGTGAAACCCGGTCTCTACTAAAAATACAAAAAAATTAGCCAGGTGTGGTGGCAGGCGCCTGTAGTCCCAGCTACTCATGAGGCTGAGGCAGGAGAATCATTTGAACCCAGCAGGTGCAGTTGCAGTGAGCCAAGATTGCGCCACTGCACTCCAGCCTGGTGACAGAGCGAGAAAAGAAAAAAGAAAAGCAAAGCATAGAGACATGTTCCTAGACTGGACATGTCCTGGATTGGATATATATCCTGGCTTCTTTATTTTCTTTATTCTCCACAACTCTCTCCAGGCTTTCAGAACTGGATATACTATTAATAGTATCAATAACCCTCTCTAAGTTCTCTCTAAGATGGCACGATCATGAGCCACCAATATCCTCCTCCATGAAAGGACTTGTTGCCCAGCTACTGAGATTCTGTCAGCCCCTTCGGGGATTGCCTTAGGACAGTCCACATCACATGAATGATTGAGGCAGAAGTTGGGGAGGACTTTATAAAGTCCTCAGGTATTGACAGAAAAGCCCTCTCAAATACACATTGGCACACTAAACTCCATCTCAGTCTGTTCTGGAGAGCTCAGACTGCAACAAATTCCATCCACTTTGATTTGTGTAATAGATTTATCTTCCAGAGAAATCATTTTTACTATTTTACTTTTTACTATTTTACAGTTCACTCTACAACTGTTCTCTATAGTCTGACAAACCAACTATAAAATCTTTTGCCTGTGCAAGACTTACTGTAAATATGCCAAAATCCTATGACTCCAAAATACAATTTTTGCTCCAGTCAAGCTGGTCTTATCGTTTTCCATGTATACTAATTTCTACTTTTATGTCTTTACTCCTACTGTTAATTCTACTTAGAACACCCCATCCTTCGTGCATCTAAATTTTACCCTTTCTTACAGCCAGCTGATGTCCAGCCTCCTCCATGAAGTTTTCTCAGCTTCTGCATTCTATACTGATATCTTCCTTTCTGAATTCCTAAAATACCTCAGAGTCAGCACCACTTAACTTAGCACTTAAGTTGTTCCTTAACTATTTTATGCATCTTTTTTTTTTGAGACGGAGTTTTGCTCTTGTCGCCCAGGCTGAAGTGCAGAGCAGTGGCGCAATCTCGGCTCACCTCAACCTCCGCCTTCCGGGTTCAAGCTGTTCTCCTGTCTCATCCTCTGGAGTAGCTGGGATTATAGGCATGTGCCACCATGCCTGGCTAATTTTGTACTTTTAGTAGAGATGGGGTTTCTCCATGTTGGTCAGGCTGGTCTCGAACTCCCTACCTCAGGTTTCTGCCCTCCTCCTCGACCTCCCAAAGTGCTGGGATTACAGGCTTGAGCCACCTTGCCTGGCCTGTATCTTGTTTTTAATTTTAATTAAATGATAAACTAAAGGGAAAATTTATATATCTGTGAGAATATAAAAGAATGGAAATAGGCTCATATTTGTGAAGTATCCAGTTAATACCTGAATAATTAATAAATCTAGATTGTTTTGGCTTGTTTCTCAGGTAAAAAAATGGGCAACATTTTTCAGGGTCATTAGCCTGTCCATATTTAGTATCCTAATTCCTACAGACTACTTTTTTCCTATATAATAAAACCAAAACCAAAACCTTATTATATTATAAATATTATTCTTTTTTCTATTCTAATCTATGTGAATAAACAATGTTCATAATTCATGTTTAAGTCGATTTTGCCTTTCAACCTTTTACTCATGCAGTATGCTTACAAGGAAGATAGATACGAAAAAAATTTTTAATGACTCATAGACCTCCACTTTCTGACATCCCCTGCCTTTTATCTATCATACCCAGACAAGTGAACTCTACTTGGACAGATTTTTGAGTAGTTAAAAAGGTTTCAGTTGTAAATAAGTGAGCACCTTTAATAGCTATGAGAATTATTACTAAATTTACATCACCTACTTTCAGGTTCTCTGAATATGTCACATATGTTTTGATAATGTCAGGGTAATTAATTAAAATGGGTTAGTGAATCATGCTATATATCCCCTAAAGTCAGGACTTGAAGGTAGTCATCTGAGGACAATCCCTTTGAATAGACAGTAAAATGTAAATAACTGTATATCTATATAGCCTATTATAATTTTCCATAGAAAAATTCTATGTTGGTTTTCTTTCATTGAGATTCTGTCAGCTGTGCTGATTTGGACAATGGTACAAAAATAAACTGAAAATTTTAATATTCATTACCTAACACAGTTGTTTCTTTAATTATAGCCCTAAATAATTCTAAATAATTTCTCTATTTTTTCTTTTTTTCTTTTTTTTTTGAGACGGAGTCTCGCTCTGTCACCCGGGCTGGAGTGCAGTGGCCGGATCTCAGCTCACTGCAAGCTCCGCCTCCCGGGTTTACGCCATTCTCCTGCCTCAGCCTCCCGAGTAGCTGGGACTACAGGCGCCCGCCACCTCGCCCGGCTAGTTTTTTGTATTTTTTAGTAGAGACGGGGTTTCACCGTGTTAGCCAGATGGTCTCGATCTCCTGACCTCGTGATCCGCCCGCCTCGGCCTCCCAAAGTGCTGGGATTACAGGCTTGAGCCACCGCGCCTGGCCTTTTTTTTTTTTTGAGACAGGGTCTTACTCTATCACCCAGGCAGGAGTGCAGTGGTGCGATCTCGGCTCACTGGAACCTCCACCTCCTGGGTTCAACCGATTCTACCTCAGCCTCCCGAGTAGCTGGGGTTACAGGAGCCACCATCACGCCCAGCTAATTTCTGTATTTTTTGGTAGAGATAGGGTTTTCACTGTGTTGGCCAGGCTGGTCTCGAACTCCTGGCCTCAAGCGATCTGCCCGCCTTGGCCTCTCAAAATGCTGGCATGAGCCACCACACCAGCCTAACTCTAAGTAACTTCTATGCAATGTCCTTAAAATGTTTAAAAGCTGGAAACAAGTTGGAATAAAATAATTCTAAATAAAGAAAATCCAGCACTCAAAAGGACTTCTATATAATTTGAGAAACATTAGCACAGGCATTCTGGGTTACCGTTTTATCTATCTTTACCTTTTCAAAATCTTCAGTTGTGAACTGTCTAGAAGCCGCATAAAGCAGCCCTTCAGGATTAATGGCTTTCTTCAAAGTATGTTGCACAGTAGAAAGAAATGGGTGGCAGGGAGATGACTCATTGCAGTTAATCAATAAACCAAATGCCTCCACAAGGTTAGCTGGAATCAAACTGCAATCCTACATCAAACCAAAAAGTAACAGGCAAACATTAAACTTTGTAATTTTCACAATTTGGAAATAATTAATTACAAAGTAATTATTATATGTTGTTATTATTCGTTATTTATCATATTAATTATAATTTAAGGTAATTTTTTAATAATCTGGGAACTTTTTGGTGATTGATTTTTTAAAGCCTCTTTACTGAGTATTTTTGTATACATTATTCATTAAAGCCTCTCCAGCTACCTATTCAAATAGTAATTTCCAGTGAGCAGATATCTGGCTCACTACATGGCTAAAAAACATTACAATTTGTAAACAACTGAGTCATCAGGTAGTTCTGGTACTCAATAAAGTATAGAAACAGGTTAATAACAAAAATATTGAGATGTATTAAATTTGTGACTTAATTCCTTGAACAACATTCTAACAATAAAATATACATATACCTTACCATCTGACCAATTAGAGTGTTGATTTTCTGTGCATTTCTCCTTGAAGATGAATCCATATCAACAAAAGACCAAAAACTGCACTGAACTGGAAAAGTCATCTGTTGATCAGTATCCTCCCCAAACTTCTTTCCTGGGATGTACACTGTGATGTTTCTGCTCTCCAGAACTAAGTCAGAAGATATTATCCATTTGTTATGTAAGTTAATTTTGGTCTAAATGTCTACAAATTAATAACATATTATATAGAATTATACTGTGCAGACTTTGGATAGTGAAAGAAAGTAAATTTGATTGTTTTGCAGGACAATGCTCTAAGTTCTGCCATAAAAAATACATATTTGAAGCCTTATGTGTCCCATGACTTGATGAGAACCAGGAGTCCAAAGCACATAGCTGGAATTGTGGCGGGGCACCTGAGTGGACTAGGCAGGGGGCTAAGAGATTGGTCATATAATACAGATTTACAAGAGAGGCTAAAATTAAATCATGTTCTTTTATGTGGGGAAAATGATAGAAAGCAGGCCATCCATGTGGGAGTGAAAGAGGAAAAGACAGAGATAATATGAACTACAATGACTGGGGGAAAATACATCTCAAATTCAACATGTTCAAAACCAAATTCATTGTCCCTCCACCTCCCACTTAAAACCCAAACAAAAAATATGGAGCATTTTGGGAGGCTGACATGGGGGTATTGCTTGAGCCCAGGAGTTTGAGACCAGCCTGGGCAACGTGGCAAGACTCTGTTACTACAAAAAATTAGCCAAGCATTGTGGCATGTTACTGTGGTCCCAGCTACTTGGGAGGCTGAGGTGAGAGAACTGCTTGAGCCCAGGACTTCAAGGGTGCAGTGAGGTATGATGACACCACTGCACTCCACCCAGGGCAACACAGTAAGACCCTGTTTCAAAAAAAAAAAGAAAGAAAGAAAGAAAGAAGAAGGAAGAAGGAGAATAAGAAGAAAGAGGCCAGGGCCATCACGGAGGACCACGTATCATTTGATTCCATTTATAGTCAGCCATCTATATATAAAGGTCTGTCTGCATCTGTAGATTCAACCAACGGCTGATGAAAAATATTCAATAAATAAATAAAACAATAACAACAATAAAAAACAACACAGTATAATAATTTGCAAAGCATTTACATTGTATTGACTATTATAAGTAATCTAGAGACGATTTAAAGTATATGGGAGGATGTGCATAGATTATATGCAAATACTCTGCCATTTTATATAAGGGACCTGAGCATCTGTGGATTTTGGTATCTGCAGAGGCCCTGGAACCAATCCCTGGAGAATACTGAGGGAAGACTGCCTATGCAATGTTCAGAATAGGCAAATACACAGAAACAGAAAGCAAATAGTGTTTGCTAGGGACTGTGTGGGAGTAGGTGACGGGAGGCAGGGACTGGGGGTTGACTGCTAATGGGTATGGGGCTTCCTTTTGGGGTGATGAAAATATTCTGAAGTTAGTGGTAATAGTAGCACAACTCTGTGAATATAATAAAAAGCACTTTACTGTATACTTTCAGTGGTGAATTGTATGATGTGTGAATCTCAATAAAACTGTTACAAAAAATGTAATAGTAGTATTGCCATTCTAAATAAAGAAAAATTAAAATTTTATATTGCCATAAATTTTACCTTTTATCTTTATATTGTACAATACTTTTATCTTTATATTGTATAATGCAAATATATGTGCATTTATCTTATAAGTGGAACCGATAGTACTTTGCACATGCATATGTATTTTGTTTTTACCAGAACAGTGGAAATACTGCACAAAACAATTTTTATTTTACTTCTTGATATGCATACATTTCACCAACACTCTCTACCTTCAGCTTACTGATAAGTGAGGAATGACTGAAAAGACAAGGCTATGGATTTGCCCTATCTTTCCCTTTCCTCCTGTGTCATCATTTTCAGTGTAAGTGGTTGGCAAATACAGGGAACCAACCAAGTAAGAAAGAGGATGATAGGGCTACTTGGTAATGTGTGTTTCTTGAAAGGCCATTGCCTTCTTTCTGCATTAGAAGCACACTAGTTCAAATGAAAAGCATGGCCACTTGGGGTTATTAGCACTCCCTCTTACTCAGTTGAAAATGTGTTGATATGGAACTACAGGCACTGGCTTATAGTGCACCTATGACACATGGGAGTCCAGCAACAATCAAAGAAAGTACAAATTGAGTGTGTTATGAAAGCTGCATAGTGATCACAAATGCTGTATGAAATGGGGCAGGAAGGCACAGTAAAAACAGGCATCCATGTGTCTCCTCTACTCACAGTCAAGTGCCATTATCTCATGGGACTTCCTTATAATACAAAGATAAAATTATTAAAAATTTGAAGATGATGACAGCAGAGTTTTAAACCATATTCCAAGCTCTTGTGGGGAGAGGACATACTAGCAGGGCCAGCTTCATGAGTGTGGAACAAGTGCAGTTGTACTGAGGCCCTCCTCTGTACCAGCCAGATGTTCCACCATCCTTTGATGAGAAAAACTCCTTTTCCCACTGACTAACTTTGGTGCTGTAGTCAAAAATCAATTGACTATAAAATGTGGGTCTATTTCTATAGTCTCTGATATGGTTTGGCTGTGTCCCCACCCAAATCTCACCATGAATGCCCATGTATTGTGGGAGGGGCCTGGTGGGAGGCAACTGAATCATGGGGGCAGGTCTTTCCTGCACTGTTCTCGTGATAGTGAATAAGTCTCACAAGATCTGATAGTTTTAAAAAGGGGAGTTTCCCTGCACAAGCTCTCTTCTCTTGTCTGCCACCATGTGAGACGTGCCTTTCACCCTCCACCATGATTGTGAGGCCTCCTCAGCCATGTGGAACTGTAAGTCCAATAAACCTCTTTATTTTGTAAATTGTCCAGTCTCAGGTATATCTTTATAAGCAACATGAAAACAGACTAATACACCCTCATTTTGTTTTTATTGATTTTTGTTTTTTTTTTTTTTTTGTAGAGATGGGGTCTCAGTGTGTTGCCCAGGATGGTCTGGAACTCCTGGCCTCCAGCAATCCTCTTGCCTCAGCCTCCCAAAGTGCTGGGATTCCAGGTGTGAGCCACTGGGCACAGCTAGTTTCTGTATTCTCTTATAAAGTGAAGCAATATGCTGTGTGCCCTGAGCACACTTGTACATTCATGCTGGTATGCCAAGAAGGCAAGGCTCTGACTGCTCTTTGCCCAGTCCATGGCTGTCCATATCCTTGCTAGTTATAAATCTGGCCCAACCAGCATTACTCTAATACAGAACCAAACAACAACATTATAAGGAAAAAACTCTACAGATGAATATCTCTCATGAACATAGATTTTAAAAATCCTCAACAAAAATAGTAGCATATCAAATCCAACAATGTAGAAAAAGAATTATACAGCATGACCAAGTAAGCTTTATCCCAGGTATGCAAGGCCGGTTCGATATTCAAAAATCAATTAATGTAATCCATCATATCAACAGGCTAAATGAGAAAAATCATATGATTGATGATGGCAGGAGGCAGACAGGTTCCTGGGCAGAGAGGGGCAGGTCCCTGGTGGAACCCAATCTTCAGGCAAGAGACAGCTTGAAGCCTGAAAACCAGGCTGCCAGTTCTGGGTAGAGTCCACCACCTGGAGTGAGAATGTCCTTGATGCCTTTCAGCCAATCAGATGGTGTTTTTCTGGGCCCACCCATGGACCAATCAGCATGTACTTCCTCCATTCTTAGCCCATAAAAACCCCAGAGTCAGCCAGACTCAGACACAGGTTGGGACTACCTGCCTGTGGGTAGGAGCTCCCACTTCGGGTCTCCTGTCCACTGAAAGCTGTTCTGCCATGCAATAAAACTCTTCTCCACCTTGCTCACTCTCCAGTTGTCCACATAAGCTAATTCTTCCTGGACATGGGACAAGAACTTGGGACCTGTTGAATGGCAGGTGCAAAAAGGGCTATGACACTCTCCTGGCAGGCTTGTTGAGTGGCAGGCAGGAACAAAAAGGGCTGTAACACTTTCCTAGTCAGCTTGCTGAGCTATGAGTGGTGACACATTCTTGTTTGTTGGACTGCGGGACTGAAGATCAATGACCCTTCTGGAGGCCCAGACCTCAGGATTTCCTGAGTCAGAGCTGTAACACTATAATCCTCCTGCCTTCTGTCGGCCTTGGGCAGCTGTCCCATGACAGAAAGTAGCAATGTGCTGGGCCAGCCCAGGAGCCATGGGCTGGAGTGAGGCAGTGGACTGAAAGAGCTGTTAACATGTGCCCCCCATCCACTGAGCTGTGGGCAACAGGAACGAGAGACCTGTAGCATGCTTCCCTGCAACCCCTTGGGGCTCCACTGTTGCTGGTGTCTCCAAGTTTTTGGGTGCCACCCTGTTCCCCTCATCCAGACACCGGGGCCCTCAGTAGAAGCCACTTGCAGTATGCCTATTCCAGCTACAGCCACGCATGAAGCCAGCACCTGTGCCAGCACCTGGAGCTGCCTGCCCTGCCACAGCAGCCGGCATGCCTGGCTATGTGCAGTGGCTGGACCCTGTGCTTGCTCACTCACACACCCCCTCACTATTCCACTCCTGGCTTGCCCTCAGCAGGCATGGGATCTGGACTGGTAGTGTAAGCCAAGTGCAGCCTGCTGGGCCGAGTGAGCAGAACATGCCCAGCAGGCAGGAGTGAAACTCAAGCAGAGGTGCTGCTGGACATAGAGGTTTCTGGCTTGAAAAGCAGCACCCGAAGGATCCTGTGACATGATCATATTAACAGATGCAGCAAAGCATTTGACAAAATCCAATATCCATTTATGATTAAAAAAAAAAACCCTCAGAAAATTAGGAATAGAGAAGAACTTCCACTGATAAAGAATGTCTACAAAAAATGTACAGCTAACATCATACTTCATGGTGAGAAACTTGAAGCTTTCCCACTCAGATCAGGAACAAGGCGAGGATGTCCTTTCTCTTAACACCACTTTTCAACTTTATACTGGAAGTGGTAGCTAATGCTATAAGACAAGAAGAGGAAATAAATCTGGTCCATTACAAGCTCATGTGTTAGCACACTGAGAGCAAAGGCTAAAACTGTGCATTTGCACATTAAATTTCTGTTTTTGCTTATAAAACCAAAATGAGAAATGGCATCTAACATAATTTCTCAAACCCTCAAACATCTGCAATACTATCTTAACTGTTAAGTATCTCAACATGGATGAGAGTATAAGTTAAACAGGTGAAAATTAATTTTACAAATATTGTTTACCTGATTGAAGCTGTTCAAGTTTATCTTTTTTGTGTGAGGCCAAGTCTCCTATAAAGCAGATACCACCTTTAGCTAGCAAAGCACTGCCAGCCTGAATGCTAACTGCTCCAGTTCCATACTTATTCCTGGATAGAGTGGGAAAAATTTCAGCAGAGACTAGATGACGTATGCCACGGGGAACAAGGTTTATGCTAAAATTCAGAAGCCTAGGGAAAAAAAAATAAACTTTTCATTACTATTACTTAATTTTCAAAAGTCACAATGTGTTACATTAAATTTAATTTTATTCTATGTTTACTGAGCACCTGTGATACACCAGCTATTGTGCTAGGGATAAAAATATATATGACTAACATGGTGAAATCCCATCTGTACTGAAAATACAAAAATTAGCCAGACGTGCTAGTGCATGCCTGTAGTCCTACTACAGGAGGATGAGCTACTCAGGAGGCTGAGACACAAGAATCATTTGAACCTGGAAGGCAGAGCTTGCAATGAGCCAAGATCGTGCACTCCAGCCTGGGTGACACAGTGAGATTCTGTCTCAAAAAACAAAACAAAATTATATACAAGACTTGGACCTTAACTTAGAAAGCTCACAGTCTAAAAAGAGAGATATAAAAAACTAAAACACAATGTGATAAGTACTAAAAAAAAGTCTTCATCCTGGTGACAGAGCAAGACTCCATCTAAAAAAAAAGAAAAAAAAAGTATTTAGAACATCCATGGTGGCCAGGTGTAGTGGCTTACAACTGTAATCCCAATACTTTGGAGGCTGAGGAAGGCGGATCACTTGAGGTCAGGAGTTCGAGACCAGCCTGGCCAACATGGCAAAATCCCGTCTCTACTAAAAACACAAAAATTAGCTGGGCCTGTAATTACATACCTGTAATCCCAGCTACTGGGAGGCTGAGGCAGGAGAATTGCTTCAACCTGGGAGGTGGACATTTCAATGAGCCGAGATCACTTCACTGCACTCTGGCCTGGGAGACGGAGCAAGACTGTCTCAAAAACAACAACAACAAAAGAACATCCATGGGAGTATTATTTCTTCTTGGAAGGGAATCAGAGAAAGTTATAGAGAGATGACATTTGAATTAGGCCTTCTTTTTATGGATTGCTTTCTTTTGCCTATTCAGAATTTTTGCATTAGGCTTTCTAGCGTCCCATCAAAACTATCACTCTGCTGTTTCTGTATCATGGCAATTGTGGGGTTTTTTGTTTGTTTTTGTTTTGTTTTGTTTTGAGTCTCTCTGAGGCACCAAGGCTGGAGTGCAGTGGCATGATTTCAGCTCACCGCAACCTCTGCCTGTCACTAGGCTGGAGTGCAATGGAACAATCTCAGCTTCCAACCTCCACCTCCCAGGTTTAAACGATTCTCCTTCCTCAGCCTCCCAAGTAGCTGGGACCACAGGCACAAGTCACCGTGCCGGCTCAAATTTTTTTTTTTTTTTTTTGTAGAGATGGGTTTCACCATGTTGCCCAGGCTGGCCTTGAACTCCTGAGCTCAAATGATCCTCCTGCCTTGGCCTCCCAAAAAGCGCTGGGATTACAGACAGAGCCACTGTGTCCAGCCAAATTTTTTTTTTTTCTTTTAAGAGACAGAGTCTCACTCTGTCATACAAGCTGGAATGCAATGATACAGTCATAGCACACACAGCCTCAAACTCCTGGACTCATGTAAGCCTGCCTGCTCAGTCTCCCAAGTAGCTGGAACTACAGGCATGAGGCGCCTGTCTGTCTCATGGCAATTCTTGATATGTCATTTTGGTTTCTAACCTCTTTGCTAATTGCCTCAGTCTCTTCATATTCCAAATTTAAATTCTGAAAAAGGAATATGATTACCTCAGCCTAGCTTTCAAATCCTTGCCACAGAAATTATAGCTTCCTAGTGCAATCAACTATGATGAGTAGACATAGACGTGCGACACAAAAGGGGGTGATACAAACGTAGGCATAGACATGCAATGCAAAAGAGGGTGAGATGTGGATAGGTAGATGGTATAAAATATGTCTAGCGCATGTACCATTTTAAGGAATTTGGATGTTTGAAGATATATAAAATGAGACAGCGATATTTAGAAAGAAACCTTTGCAAGCCTATAAGGAGTGGTTCTCAACCACAGCCTGCACTAACCTTACCTGGAGAGATTTAACAAATTCCAATGCCAAGTACCACCCCAAACCACTTAAATTAGAAACTCTGGGGGTGAGACACAGTGATAAATATTTTTTAAAAATTCTCTCAGGTGATTCTAATAGGCAGCTAGGCTGAGCACTTAGTGATATGGAACAATGAGCCTCAAATTTGGCTACACATTGGAACTGGCTAAGGAACTTCTAAAACTATTGATACACAGAAAGTCACAGAATACAAAGTCAAAATACAAAAATCAATTGTATTTCTATATATTCATAGTAAACAACTGAAAATGAAGTTAAGAAAACACTACCATTTTAGTAGCATCAAAAATATCAAATATTTTTAGAACCAATTTAACAAAATATTTGCATGACCTTTATAAAAACATCACTGAGAGAAATTAAAGAAGATCTAAATAAATAGAGAGATATGCCACATTCATGGATTGGAAGACTCAATAGTATTAAGATGTTAATTCTCCCTGAAATTGATTTATAAGTTTAATACAGTTCCAATCAAAATACTCAAAAGCTTCTTTTTGGTTGGTATTAACATACTGATTTGGCTGGGCACAGTGACCCACATCTGCAATCCCAGCACTTTGGGAGGCCAAGGCAGGAGGATTGCTTGAGCCTGAGAGTGCAAGACCAGTCTAGGCAATATGGCAAGAGTTCATCTCTACAAAAAACTAAAAAGTTAACCAGATGTGGTGGTGCATGCCTCTGTTCCCAGCTACTCAGCAGGCTGAGGTGGGAGGATCACTTGACCCCAAGAGTTTGAGGCTGCAATGAGTCATGACTGTGCCACTGCACTCAAACTTGGGCAACAGACTGTGACCCTGTCTCAAAAACTAAAAATAAACTGATTCTAAAATTTATTTAAAAATGCAAAGGATCTAAAATTGTTTTAATCTTTAAAATGAAGGATAAAGTTGCATTACCTGATTTCAAGACTGAACATAAAGCTACAATAATCAAGGGAGTGTAGTATTGGTATAAGTATAGAACAATAGATCAAAGTATTACAAAAGAGAGTTCAAAAAGATTTACATCCAGTTCAATTTTATACCCAGATTCTGCCTAGTTCAATTGAATTTGAACAATGGTATCAAAACAATTTAATGGGGAAAGGAAAATCTTTTCAACAATTAGTGTGGAAAAATTGGATAAATGCATAGGACAAACATTAACTTTAACTCATACCTCCTACCAATCTCTGGGAGATTAAGGCAGGAGGATTGCTTGAGCCTGAAAGTTTGAGACCAGCCTAGCAAGACTTATCTCTACATAAATAAATAGTAAACTAAAACTATAATGCTTCTAGAAGAAAACATTTTAAAACTTCATGATCTTGGGATAGACAAAGATTTCTTCTTTCTTTTTTTTTGGGACAGGGTCTCGCTGTGTTACCCAGGCTGGAGTGCAGTGGCACAATCTCTGCTCACTGTAACCTCCGCCTCCTGGGTTCAAATGATTCTCCTGCCTCAGCCTCCCCAGTAGATGAGATTACAGGTGTGCACCACTATGCCCCACTAATTTTTTTTTTTTTTTTTTTTTAGTGGAGACAGGGTTTCACCATGTTGGCCAGCTGGCCTCGAACTCCTGACCTCAGGTGATCCGCCCACCTCAGCCTCACAAAGTGCTGGGATTATAAACATGAGCCACCGTGCCCAGCCAGACAAGGATTTCTTAAACAGAAGTAAGAAAACACTAAGCATAAAAGTAAATAATAAATTGAATTTCATCAAAACTAGAAAGTCTGCTCATCAAAGATACCTTTAGACAATTTTTAAAAAGCTTTATACCTGGAGAAAAATTTTATAATATATATATTTGGCAAAGGACATGCATCCAGAACAACTAAACTAAAAAATGAACAAACACTTTATAAAAAGACACTTCATAAAAAGAGATATACAGGTGGCCAATAAGCACATGAAAAAGAGTTCAAATCAATAGTCATCTTGGAAACGCAAATTAGAACAATGACATATCATTTCATTTCCACTAGTATGGCTAAAATGAAAAGGGCTCACAACACCAAATGTTGGTGAAGATGGAAACAAGAGGAACTCTTTACATTGTTGGCAGGAATGTAAAATGGTACAACCACTTTGGAAAACTGGCAATTTCTTTTCTTTTCCTTCCTTCCTTCCTTCCTTCCTTCCTTCCTTCCTTCCGTCCGTCCGTCCGTCCGTCCGTCCTTCCTCCCTCCCTCCCTTCCTTCCTTCCTTTCTTTTTCTTTCTCTCTTTCTTTTCTTTCTCTTGTTCTCTCGTTCTCTCTCTCTCTTTCTCTCTCTCTTTTCTTTCTCTCTCTCTTTCTCTCTTTCTTTCTTTCTGAGTCTTGCTCTGTTGCCCAAGCTAGAGTGCAGTGGCACTGTCTCGACTCACTGCAACCTCCACCTCCTGGGTTCAAACAGTTTTCATGTCTCAACTTCCCAAGGGTAGCCGGTTCTACAGGTACATGCCACCATACCCAAATAATTTTTGTATTTTTAGTAGAGATGGGGTTTCCCCACATTGGCGAGGTTGGTTTCAAATTCCTGACCTCAGGTGATCTGCCTGCCTCAGCCTCCCAAAGTGCAGGGATTACAGGCATGAGCCACTGCGCCCAGCCAACTGGCAGTTTCTTATAAAATTATAGGCCAGGCACAGTGGCTCATGCCTGTAATCCCAGCACTTTGGGAGGCTGAGGTGGGTGGATTACCTGAGGTCAGGAGTTCGAGACCAGCCGGGCCAATGTGGTGAAACCCATCTTTACTGAAAATACAAAAATTAGCCAGGTGTGATGGCACGTGCCTGTAATCCCAGCTACTAGGGAGGCTGAGACAGGGAAATTGCTTGAACCTGGGAGAAGGAGGTTGCAGTGAGCCGACATTGTGCCATTGCACTCCAGCCTGGGCAACAAGAGTGAAACTCCATCTCAAAAAAAAAAGTTATACATCTACCTTATGACCCAGCAATTCCACTCCTAGGTATTTACCCAAGATAATGAAAATACATGTCCACAAAAAGGCTTGTGCAAGAATGTTTACAGCAGCTTTATTAGTAATAGTCAAAACATGCAAAACCAAATGACTTCCACTATGAGAACAGATAAACAAATTTTGGTACATTCATATAATGAAATGCTACTCATCAACAGAAACAATGAACTACTAATGTACACAATTGGATCAATTCAAAAATATTTTGTTGAGTAAGAGAGAGTAGACCCAAAAGAGGATGCACTGTATGATTTCATTATCTGAAGTTCAAGAACAGGAAAATTAATCTATGGTGACAGAAATCACCAGTGAAGATAGGAACTGATTGGAAGAGGGAAGGAGGGAAATTTCTGGGGTGATAGAAATGTTCTATAATAAGATCTGATTATTTCACTGTGTGTAAATTTTACCTAAAAAGAAAAAACAAACCAATCTCTCACAGAGCCCCAAATATCATTTAAAAATGTCAAAAGATTAATGGCAAACAGAAAAAGAGAGAAAGACCTTAATTTACATGCATTACAAATCAATAATAAAAACAACATAATAAAAACAACGATCAAGAATGGGCGGTTCATAGAAAAATAATACATGTTTAGTAAGTTTTATATGATGCCAAAATTATTTTCAATTAAATAAATGCAAATTAAAATAAAATACAATTTTCCACCTATCAGATGGCATTTTTTTTTTTTTTTTTTTTTTTTTTGAGACAGAGTCTCTGCCGCCCAGGCTGGAGTGCAGTGGTGTGATCTCAGCTCATTGCAACCTCCGCCTCCTGGGTTCTAGCAATTCTCCTGCCTCAGCCTCCTGAGTAGCTGGGACTACAGGTGCGCGCCACCACACCTGGCTAGTTTTTTGTATTTTTAGTAGAGATGGGGTTTCACCATGTTAGCCAGGATGGTCTCGATCTCCTGACCTCATGATACACCTGCCTCGGCCTCCCAAAGTGCTGGGATTACAGGCCTGAGCCACCACGCCAAGCCCAGATTGCAAAATTTTAAAGTGTATAATGAGGTGAGAGGATTGCTTGAGCCCAGGAGTTCAGCCTTAGCAACATAGGGAGACTTTGCTTATATAAAAAATTAAAAAATTAGCCCACTGTAGTGGTGTGCACCTGTAGTCATAGCTACTCAGGAGGCTGAGGATGGAGGTTCACTTGAGCCCAGGAGGTTGACACTGTTGTGAGTCATGATCATGCTACTGCATTCCAGCCTGGGTGACAGAGTGAGACCCTGTCTCAAAAAATAATGATAACAAAAATATAAGTTTGATAATACCCAGAGTTGGTGAGGCTGTGAGGAAACAAATACTCTCATATTCTGTCAGTAGAAGAATAAAGTGGTACAATCTGGGCATTTGGTACCACATTTACATCACCAGTGGCAATTTAATTTTAGCAAAACATAATCTGTTCAATTAAATTACTGTTAATTTGAATTTTATTTTTTTCTATTTTAAATTCATTTTGTAAATTTATTTTTTGCTTTGAAACTGCATACAAGATACTAAACAAGGAGTTTATTCCTAGCTTTGTGAATATTTAAGCAACTTTTTAAGGAAAGGGTACTTGCTAGTGGGGAGCCACAAAATGCTAAGTAGAGGCTTACTCCAAAGTTAGGATGATATTCCCCCCAAACAGTAATTATGGCACTTCTGACAGGCTTATTTGGATGCAGTGAGTCAATATTATTGATGGAATATTGAAGAAAAATAAGAAAATGATTAGTTTGTTCCTTAGGGGGAAGATTATTCAAAACAAAGTACAGAAACAGCATACAGAGCTAGGGATAAGGGGAAAGGAAGGCTGGGAAGGATGCAATTATTTACAAAGGTCTGAGTGAGGAAATAGTTTGAAAATTGGAGTAATTCGACTTAGCACTTATCAATTTATCTTTCAAAGGTTTTGAATTTTATTGATAAAGACTGATTTAAGTACTTATACTGGCTCAGAAAAATTCTAAATATTCTTCTTGTAATAACGCTCATGGAAAGGATGTATGCAAATCTGTGACCAATTAATATTTGTAAAAATTCATGTCATGTATTTACCTGTCTATGAGTAGAGTATCACTTGTTATAATTAAAATATCCAGGCAATCTTCTAGTTCCTTGTTACGGTCAGTTGTCTGTACTAGACTCATCAACAAACAGAGCTTGAGCAAATTGTAAGTCCCAGGAGGGGTAATTTGTGATGCAAAGATATTGGCAAGAATTGCTGTAAACTTCCAGCATGAGCTGGAAGTTAAGGAGAGGAGACACCTGAAATTGTCACTAATTCCTGAAGGAACTGAAAGTAAATATTAACATATATATTAGAAAGGGTTTTAAAACAAGGCAACATTATAGATATTTGACTCCCTTTATATAAAATGTTATCAAATTATAGTTCTAATAATACCATATTCTTTTTTTTTAGAGACAGGATCTTGTTATGTTTCCCAGGCTGCTCTTGAACCCCTGGCCTCAACTGATTCCCCTGCTTTGGCCTCCCAAAGGGCTATGATTACAGGCCTGAGCCACCATGCTTGGCCTTTAAATTCTTAGAATGATATTAAATTATGATTCGAGGTCATGCTAGTTTACCATTTCTACCTCAGGGAATGTAATACAAGGAAGAAGTCACCCTTTGTGTCCACATAGATTGGCTGTGGGTTGCAGGCAAATCCCTCATTCTTCTCCTTTTAAGATCTATGAGAGCAAACCAGTTCATGGAGTGCCTGCATTGCTGTGTTTGCTCCTATATTTCTATGTATCACCTTCAAAGAGGAATAATAAGCAGAATGGGAAATATTTGAATGTTGCTGTTAAACAGAAAGATTTACATTCCACTACTTTGAAAGCACTGTACTGTAGTATACTGTAAAATTCTAGATCTTCTCCATCCTCTCACTCTCCACCTCCTAAAAGGAATGAGTGATTTATCCAATTGGTAATGTGGGTGGAACAGCTGTGCATGTATAACCTAGTCCCATTCTCCTTCTTTCTGGGCTGCCATCAAAAAGCAATGATTTCCTCTAACTCATACATGCCCATGGACTGAGAGAGGCCTACTTTAGTTCAGCTCTTGCCACATTTGGGTAGTTAAATATGTCTCATTCTGGAGTTCAGCATAAGAAAGCACACTCTCCATCTACAGAAAAGTCATGTTCTGCTACCAAATCAATAAATTTTAAAACACTTAGCAGAAAATATTTAAAAGATCACTAAACCCTCTATAATCCATCAGTGCTTTCTTTCTTTAACATTTTTGTTCTTTTAAGAAGCTTTTCTCTTCAAGAAAGTAGAAGTATTTAGAATCTACTTGCATTTAAATTCAACTTGGGTGTCTATTACTACTGATGATTACCCACAGTATGGAAGCTAAAGAAACTTCATCCTGGGCTGGGCGTGGTGGCTCATGCCTGTAATTGCAGCACTTTGGGAGGCCGAGGTGGGCAGATCAGGTCAGGAGTTCGAGACCAGCCTCGTCAACATGGTGAAACCCCGTTTCTACTAAAAATACAAAAATTAGCTGGGCGTGGTGGTGAGCACCTGTAATCCCAGCCACTCAGGAGGCTGAGGCAGGAGAATCCCTTGAACCCGGGAGGTGGAGGTTGCAGTGAGCCAAGATAGCGTCACTGTACCCCAGCCTGGGCGACAGAGCAAGACTCCGTCTCAAAAAAAAAAAAAGAAAGAAAAAGAGAAAGAAAAGAAACTTCATCTTGGAAGCTAATCTACCATGTTGACTTCTGGTAAACCCCAGATCTGTGAATGCTGGGAAATTGCCAGTTGATCTATTGTTCCTCAAGCAAGAGCACATACTTACCATAAATCCTGCCCTTAGATCAATCAACCTTGATAATTAATACTTACTGTAAATCCTGTCCTTAGATCAATTCCTATCCAATCCCTCGGAAGCGTGTGTACTCCTTCCCTATATAATTCCTGGGTCTGGGGTAATAGCATGGAGATCCACCTGTCTTGCGGCTGCCCAAGATCATGCTTCTGTCCTTAAGTTCCCCAGTAAAACCATCCTATAATGACAAGCTGGACTTGTCTGCCTGCTTTGGTTCCTCAGGTCCTTCTGCATTTAGGGATCACTTTGAATATATATAGCCCATTCAGGGAACATACAGATTACAAAAAAATCCAACTCTATTCAAGATTTAACCAGCCTTTTCTATATTTAGATACTTGTGAGCCAAGTTGAAAGAATAGGTCTGCTCTCCACTTTTGTTTACATAATGCTAACGCATGTTGGAGTTGTTAAAGGAAATTATCAGTAATAAAGGTGATATTTTGGTCCTCATCTGCCTTTATCTTATTTCTTGATTTGGTTCAGAATTCAGTTGAATAAAAGGATGCTTTTTTTTTTTTAGACGGAATCTCATTCTATCACCCAGGCTGGAGTGCAGTGGTGCAATATTGCCTTACTGCAACCTCTGTCACCCAGGTTCAACCGATTCTCCTGCCTCAGCCTCCCAAGTAGCTGGGATTACAGGCACCTGCCACTGTGCCCAGCTACTTCTGTATTTTTAGTAGAGATGGGGTCTCACCATCTTGGCCAGGCTGGTCTTGAACTCCTGACCTCGTGAGCCACCCACCTTGGCCTCCCAAAGTGCTGGGATTACAGGTGTGAGCCACAGCGCCCAGCCAAGGATGCTACTTTATTGAGCTCTCCTTCTCAGACCACAACAGTTAACCCAGAATTGCCTTGGCTAGTGGTATAGAAAAATCCTTTGACTAATCTCTAATCCTGAAACATTTTTCTCATTATTAATTATTTTAAAAATTAAAATAAGGCTTAGCCCAAAGAAAGGAGTCCTGCATGCTAGAAAGTTCCCACAACATTATCCTGTTTTATTTCCTTCATGTACTTATTATCTGAAATTGTCTTTTGCTACTTTACATGTTTATTGACTGTCTGCCATATGATTTAAGAGCAGAAACCTTGACTGTCCTGTTTACAACTGTATTCTTAGTGCTTAAAAGAATGCCTAGCACATAGGCAAACAATATTTATCTGTGGAACAAATAGATTTAAATTTAAATATTTGTTAATATATAATACTAAAATTTTCCTTACCTTTTGAATTACAAAAAGTTATGCTATTTGCTTCTATACAGACAGCAGTTTGTGAAGTTTTTACACAGGTTGGAATTCCAATAATTTTATATTCATTTCCTATATTCATTTTATTCACTGATTCATCTAAAATTATTAAAAACAGAAGAAAATGCATATTCACTAAATGAACTTTGTACATGAACATATGGTTCAAAGATCCAGAACTAGTAACAATTCAGTAGTTGAGTTAGGAGTATTTTTGTTTAGCATAATATCCACATAAAGTGACACTAATAATATAAACTGATGCAATTTTATTGCTGATAAATTTTGATTCTTATTTGCAATGATGAATTTAACTTCAAGAAGCATGTGATATAGCAACTAGACCCTCTTCTATAACATGGTCGAAAGAAAATAAAATTATTCCATATAAGATGAAACATTTTTCCATTCAATGAAAAGGAATGTTAATAAAAATGACCTTATAAGTGATAATTTTATTTGAGAGGAAAATAATTTTACTGTCTACAATACATGTAAGTACTTGTAAAAACATTATTTAACTTATAAAATATGTGTTTTTTTGTTTGTTTTTGAGACAAAGTCTCGCTCTGTTGCCCAGGCTGTAGTGCAGTGGCACAATCAGCTCACTGTAACTTCAAATTCTAGGGTTCAAGCAATCCTCCTGCCTCAGCGTCCTAAAGTGTTGGGATTACAGGTGTAAACCACCATGCTCAGCCTGTAAGATATTCTTATCTGTGTTTTATATATGAAAAAAACGAGAGGTTACATGGCTTGCACAAAGCTAAATAACTAGTAAGAAGCAGAGCTGAAATTCACATTTAGGTTTGCCTACCTACAAAGTCTACCCTCTTATATTATACTAGGTTCCTCTCTCATACCTAGAGTTTGGGCAACACTTTGCATGAGTTCAAAATTTATTTTAAAAAACACACGAAAAATTTTGATCCTCCATGCCACAGTTAGAAGTTGGTTGGTTGTAAAGCTGTGAAAGAAAGGTTTACAGGAAGGAGCAAGGGTTAACTTATCTGTGATCAGAGTGGTCTTCCTTTTTTTTTCTTTTCTCTCTAGCCCCAGAGAGCTGAACAATAACTCCAATATTTATGTAAGACACACACATAGAATAATAGGAGATCCCATTGTCTTAAAACAACTGTGGCCCTGGGACTTAGCTCAGTGCTTGGGACACAGTCGGTCCTAATATCATTTTAAGTGAGTGTTGTATGACTGAATGAATAATTGATATATTAACTAAATATGACTCTTTTAAAACACTCAAGAATTAGAAGACTTGTGATTCTTAAGATATAGAAATACCATTTATAAGCATAAACAAGTCAATGGCTTTTTTTCTGAGATGGAGTCCCACTCTGTCGCCCAGGCTGGTGTGCAGTGGCACGATATTGGCTCACTGCAGCCTCTGCTTCCCAGGTTCAAGCGATTCTCCTGCCTCAGCACCCTGAGTAGCTGAGATTACAGGTGTCCGTCACCAAGCCTGGCTAATTTTTGTATTTTTAGTAGAGATGGGGTTTCACCACGTTGGCCAGGCTGGTCTTGAACTCCTGACCTCAGGTGATCAACCATCCTAAGCCTCTCAAAGTGCTGGGATTACAGGCTTGAGCCACTGCGCCTGCACTGGCCAGTGTTTTTTTATTTTTTTAGAGACACGGTCTCGGTTGCCCAGACTGGAGTGCCGTGGCACCATCATGGCTCACTGCAGCCTCCAACTCCTGGGCTTAGGCGATCCTCCCACCCTCCCATCTTAGCTTCCCAGGTACCTAGGACTACAGACATATGCCACCACATCTAGCTAATTTTTTATTTTTAAATTTTTTATAGAGATAGGGTCTCACTATATTGCTTAAGCTGGTCTCAAACTCCTGGCCTCAAGTGATCCTCCCACCTCAGCCTCCCAAAGTGTTGGGATTACAGGTATGAGGCAGCCCCTGTGCCCAGCCAGTTACATACTTATAGCAATTTATTTTGAGTTCAAACAGAATTCACTTACCTCTTAGGAAAATTGTAACAGATTGAAACCTAAATGGCTGGTTGTTAGAATGTCCTTGAAAAGCATGAAGTCCCTTTGTGGCAATTATTTCAACTATTTGTTTATCTTAAAGCAAAGAGCAAAAAAGAATTAGATATTAGAATATATATTTAATTTAATTTCCATATTGAAATATCAGACACTACTTTAAAAATTGTAATTACAAAATGTAAATGCATATTACCACCAAGTACTCTAAATTTTCTGTCTTCTTGAAGTGAAGATGCACAGAGATTACACAAAAAGTCATTTCTTATCGTTGCAGATTCTGTAGCACCAGGCACATGCACTCTTATATACTGAAATCCTGAAAGAAAACAGTGGTAAGATACATTTGCTTTCAGATTTAGCTATCTATTTTGTTTCTTTTGTTATTGTTGTAATTTTTTAATTTTTTAATTTTACATTTTCTTTTTTCTTTTATTACTGACACTAACAGATTGTAGCTATTTCAGTCCTTTAAAATTAGTCTAATTCAAAATGGAATTAATTCAGTTTTGCACTTGAGTTCAGGGTAGTTCAATTAACAGTTAACAGCTGTTTTTGCAAGGCATTGTGCTAAGGCACTGGCAATATGGATGCTTAAGCACACAATTTCTATATGTGGCAGTGAGAAACAGGTAATTTCCACCTGTGGTATTCATTTGCAGAGTGTTCAGAGAGAAGACAGGAGGGTCAATCAACCCCAGTGAGAGGTGGCGGGGATAATTTTGAAGTCCTGGAGAAGGACTAAACTGAGGTTAAGCCAAAGGGTTGAGAGAGGACATTAAATGTTTCATTCACAACGTCATGAAATAATGTGTGAGAAGAGCAAGTACTTCAGCAATATAGGTGCACTTGTTAAGATGGGGGTGGCAGAGAAAAGGAGAAAAAATGCATTTCAAGATTATGCAAAGTAAATATATAAACATTAGGAGATATAAAATTTTTATTTAAATTTTTTCTATTTTGTGAGTGTTTTATAACTAATTGTAAATATGATTTAGGATTAAACAATACATTGTTCAATTTATTTATTTATTTATTTTTTTAGACAGGGTCTCTCTTTGTCATCCAGGCTGGAGTACAGTGGCATGAACACAGCTCACTGAAGCCTCGACCTCCCTGGCCCAAGCAATCCTCCCAACTCAGTCTCTTGAATAGCTGGGACTACAGGCATGTGCCACTATGCTGGGCTAATTTTTGTATTTTTTGTAGAGATGAGGTTTCTCCATGTTGCGCTGGTCTCAAACTGCTGAGATCAGGTGATCCTCCCTCCTCGGCTTCCCAAAGTGAAGGGATTACAGGTGTGAGCCACCATGCCTAGCCAATTGCTTAATGCTTTGATTTGCCTTTTTAATATTTACCTTTTGAAAGAGGGCATGCTTCATCTGAACAAAGAAATCTTGCACCTTGTGTATACTTGGTTACAGTTGTCATTGCAATCACAATTCCTTGCATCATATAAAATCTCTGAGATGTATAATCAAGTGGAAATTCACACAGATCAAGACCATAACTTGGCAGGGGAGGTAAATGTGTTAATTTCAGCACTATATTAATCTAATAAGAACATAAAAATGGTATTAATGAAAATTGAAAATCCAATTTGACTTGTATTACAATATAGTAAGTATATTATAGAGTAAGTCAAGTAATGATATGTTAATGTTCTTAGGAATCGAAATTTTAAGCCTTAGAGAAATGATATTCAAGTATAAAGTTAAAGAAGTAAAAATCCTGTAATCTAATATTTTAATTGAAAATAGCATTATGAACTTTAAATTTTTCCTTAAATATACACAATTTCTGACCATATCCACTGAAAAGACTTAAAAAGCAATGTCAACCAGGGCCAGGTGCGGTAGCTCACGCCTGTAATCCCAGCACTTTGGGAGGCCAAGGCTGGTAGATCATGAGGTCAGGAGATAGAGACCATCCTGGCTAACACGGTGAAACCCTGTCTCTACTAAAAATACAAAAAATTAGCCAGGCATGGTGGCGGGCCCCTGTAATCCCAGCTACTTGGGAGGCTGAGGCAGGAGAATGGTGTGAACCCGGGAGGTGGAGCTTGCAGTGAGCCGAGACTGTGCCACTGCACTCCAGCCTGGGCGACAGAGCAAGACAACGTCTCAAAAAAAAAAAAAAAAAAAAAAAAAGCCAAGTAGCAAAGAAGCATGCCTAGTGCCCAGATTGTGGTCTCTTGTTAAGTATCTTTTCTCACTAAAAGGAATCAGGATTCCTTGGGGGAAATGGCTGATTTCAGGCCTAGGATAGAAAATATAACAGATGAACTTGGGGTATCTTCTAACAAATGGCCTGTGTCAAAAAGACATAGAAGCAACCTTGAAGGGACCCCCAATGACAAAAGGTAGGATAATATGAGCATCAAAAGGAATGACAGAGACTCACTGAAACATATTGTATATATTTAAAAGTTCATGAGTTCCTCATATTTAAAAAAGGAACCCCCCCAAAAAAATTGGTCATTATTGGAGGCTGCTAGATTTCAACTCATTACTCTTTATAAAGGCAAAGAATCATTTACCCTGCCTTTCCTGCACAAATTATATTTCAGAGTAACTAACTAGCTGATGAGAGAAAATTAGTCTTACAGAAGAATTTCAGCTAATTCTGAAAGAACGCTAAAACTAGAAAAATTGCAATTTTGCAACTCCTAATGAAATAACGAATTCTAGGCAATGAACATCAATGGCTGCTAAAACCATTAGGTGAAAGTTGACGAGAAACTGTATAATGGAGAGAAGGGAATGACATCACAGGAACCCATTAATCAATTGTGACACTGTTAAAAGTGCAACAATAGATACTATATCCTCCTGATATAGCACAATATGTAATACATTACACTAACTATTATGTATTCTTGTCAAGTGATTTGAATCTGAATCTAAAAAGCTTTTACAGTTAACTTCTATTTTAGAAATATGAGGTTAGGGAAATAAAATAGCCCTACAAGGAAGCAATTAGATAAATCAAGATTATATAACATAGGACAATTAGTTTCTTCAAAAAGTTAATGGTCTAAAAAGGGAGGGAGAGGAAATGGCTCTAGACTGAAAGAGACTTAGTGAGATGTAAGAACAAATTATAATGTGTGAACTTTGTTTTGGTCCTGATTTGGAACAAACCTACTGTAAGATATTCTTGAAACAATTGGGCAAATTTAAATGTAAACTGGACTTTAGATAATATGAAGGAATTATTGTTACTTGTGTAGGGGTGATAACATTCTGGTTACATAACAAAAATGTCCACAGCCGGGCATGGTGGCTCATGCCTGTAATGCCAGCACTTTGGGAGGCCGAGGCGGGTGGATCACCCGAGGTTGGGAGTTCGAGACCGGTCTGACCAACATGGAGAAACCCCGTCTCCACTAAAAATACAAAATTAGTCAGGCGTGGTGGCATATCCCTGTAATCCCAGCTACTTGGGAGGCTGAGGCAGGAGAATTGCTTGAACCCGGGAGGTGCAGGTTGTAGTTAGTCGAGATAGCGCCATTGCACTCCAGGCTGGGCAACAAGAGTGAAACTCCTTCTCAAAAAAAGAAAAATGTCCATAATTTTTACAGGTTGATACTAAAGTATGTAGAGATAAAATAATAGAATGCCTGGGATTTGCTTTAAAATATTTCAGAAAAAAAATTCATGATGCAGGTATGAAAAAATATTATAATATTGAATCTGAGTTGAGTGGTAGATATATGAAGGTTCACTGTATTATTCCCTTTACTTTTGGGTATGTTTGAAAAGTTTTATTATACAAGTGTTTAATGTTGGCCAGGCGTGGTTGCTCACACCCGTAATCCCAGCACTTCAGGAGGCCAATGTGGGCGGATCATGGGGTCAGGAGTTTGAGACCAGCCTGGCCAACATGGTGAAACCCCGTCTTCACTAAAAATAAAAATATTAGCTGAGCGTGGTGGCGGGCACCTGTAATCCCAGCTACTCGGGAGGCTGAGGCAGAAGAATTGTTTGAACCTAGGAGGCAGAGGCTGCAGTGAGCCGAGATTGCACCACTGCACTCCAGCCTGGTGACAGAGCGAGACTCCATCTCAAAAAAAAAAAAAAAAGTGTTTAATGTTATAAGGGATAATATGAGAAATAAAGATGCATATGTAAGATATTCTATTGAACTTTGAAAAACATGTACTATCCTTTTTAAAAAAAAGTCTATGAATATAAAAATACCTTTTTACAGTCATCATGTGAATTTGTACCTGAGATTGCTTAGTTAAATTTAACTAAAACTTACTTGTGTTTCAGTCTGCAATTGTCCAATTAATGAGAGAGTCTTAACAGCAATAAAACAGACCTGTGATTTCAAACAAACAAAAAAAGTTACCAAAAATTCCGTGTGGCACAAAATTATTTCTTTTTTTGACTTACTGATTGAAAAACTTCAGCTGCTTTTAAAGGTTGGTGTAAAATGTGATTTCCAAGCTCAGCATCTAATTCAACAACATCAGAGGGATTTATTAAAATTTTGAATCGATAGACAGCATAGCTTTGTTTTGAATCTGTGAAAATATACAAATGTAAAAGTCAGGATAGCTATGTGTAGGAGTTTATTTGAAAGTTTTAAAAATTACTCACTTTTGCTGAACGTACCATTGTAGTACTTGCAATCATCTATAAACTTTTGGAGGCCTCCACTTCTGTCAAGATAGATGAGGGCCGCCTCTTTCATTTTTAGATTTGACATTTTCTCCTGGTTAATGACTCGTCTCTATTTCTAATTGATTAAACCACAATTGTTGGTAAAAGCTACAGATGGCGAAACTCATAGAAGGGATGTGAAAACCTAGAAATAAAATTAATTTTATTTTTGAAAATCTCTAATAAGACTTCACAAATTATTAAAGTTGACAGTGAACTAAAACTAGGCAAAACTTCCAACTTAAAAACATTCCTACCCAAAGAAAAACAAAACGTTGCTTTCTTTTGCCAAATAACTTTTTTTTTCTTTCTTTTTTTTTTTTTTTTGAGATGGAGTCTCGCTCTGTCGCCCAGGCTGTAGTGCAGTGGCGTGATCTCAGTTCACTGCAACCTCTGCCTCCCAGATTCAAGCGATTCTCCTGCCTTAGCCTCCCAAGTAGCTGGGACTACAGGTGTGTGCCACTACACCTGGCTAATTTTTTGTATTTTTAGTAGAGACGGGGTTTCATTGTGTTAGCCAGGATGGTCTTGATCTCCTGACCTCATGATCTGCCGGCCTCAGCCTCCCAAAGTGCTGGGATTACAGGTGTGAGCCACTGCACCCAGCCCAAATAACATTTTTATCCAGATTGTTATGAGATCCTTCACAAGACTGAAAACTTAAAAACAGGAACCTCAAATGTCTCAACAGAGGTGCTCCCAAAAATGTTTGAGATAAACAATATCTGATGATGAGGGTCCTTTGCAGGTGTTGTTTAAAAAATGAAACTGGTAAAAGTTGTTTTATAAATTCAATCTAAGTAACAAAATATAGTAGAATGAGTATTAACCTGGGAAACCTGACAACTTGGTTCTAGATCCAGCATTTCCTGATTGCTATGGGGAAATCATCTGACCTCTCTTGGCTCAGTATCTTAATCCGCAGGAAACGAAAGTGTTGTATCAGATGATTAAAGTCCCCTCCAATTTTAAATCTTATGTTAGTGACCAACATAAAACATTAAACCACAGTAATGAGTAAAGAATGGAATATGTGAAATTCATTGAAAGACAGCAAATACTAACCGGAAACAATAGGTCAGTAGTTGTAACAGGTGCTAGAAATAAAATGATTAATAGGTGCTAAAAATAAAATGATTAAGATTGGATCCTGCCTTTCAAGAAGTTGCTAGGCAGAGATAGAGAAGTCAGAAATAATGACTAATACATTATTCACTCATTACCAGTTTTTTTTTGTTTGTTTGTCTGTTTTTGTGAGATGGAGTCTCACTCTGTCGCCTGGGCTGGAGTGCAGTGGCAGGTACCATGTTGGCTCACTCCAATCTCCACCCCTTGGGTTCAAACGATTCTCTTGCTTCAGTCTCACAAGTAGTTGGAATTACAGCCACGTGTCACCTGGCCCAGCTAATTTTTGTATTTTTAGTGGAGACGGGTTTCACCATGTTGGCCAGGTTGGTCTCGAACTCCTGACCTCAAGTGATCTGCCCGCCTTGGCCTCCCAAAGTGCTGGGATTACAGGTGTGAGCCACCGCACCCGGCCTCATTACCAAATATTTATTTGGCTACTACTATAGGTTGGATACTAGATTGTCCTAGGCACTAAGGATACTAAGATGAGTAAAACGTGGTCCCTATCCTTCAGAAAGAGTTCAGTGAGAGAAGACATATATGTAAACAGTTACATGGCAATTTAAGTGCTGTAATAGAAATATGAATATACCAGGTAGCATGAAAGGAACAACATATACGAAATATTTCACAAAATTTGGGGTCATCCTTGTATATGTGTCATAACATTTTCTATTAAGACATTTTCATTGAAGACGGTGGGGTCATAGAGAAGAAGCTATGAATTCTACTTTAAGGTGACATTTGATAGATGACTATTTCACTAATTGGAGGAGAGGTGAAGAGAAAGAGTTTCAGAGATAGAGGTCACCTCCCACCCCCACTATCAGTTTTACACTACTGGATCCACACACCCATTACGTGGAGTTCGGCTACTTTCCAAAGAAAACTAATTGAGACTGTCTTTTTCACTACAACATAGAAGTGAAACTTTAGCGTTTATTTCTCTGTGGCCATAAGTACAATGATCTCAAAATGTGTGTTGTGTTCAGAACATCACATCTTTGCTGCACTAGAACATTAGGTTTCTGGGGTGAAATGAAGGGAGACTATTGGTAATTAAATGGTTGGGTGAGGCCAGATTATGCACGCTTTTGAAGATTATACAGGCAAAGAGAAGCCATCAAAGTTTTTTTTTAAGGGTGGGGAGTATTATAGTCAGACTTCTTTTGTGTGTGACAGGGTCTCACTATGTTGCCCAGGTTGGAGTGCAGTGGTGTGATCTCAGCTTGCCGCAGCCTTTACCTACCGGGCTCAAGCTATCCTCCCTTCTCTGCCTGGGACTACAGGCATGCGCCACCACATCCAGATAATTTTTAATTTTGTTATAGAGATGGGGTCTTACTATGTTGCCCAGGCTGGTCTCCAACTCGTGGGTAGCTGTCTCGTCCTCCTAAAGTGCTGGGATTACAGGTATGAGCCACTAGGCCTAGCCCATAGTCAGATTTTTATTTTGGAAACCTGTGCCTGCTGCCAATGTAGAAAGTAGGTTGGAATAGCGGGAGAGCTGATAATCAGTTTCTACCTATTGGGATATATTCCTACAAAATGGATGACCTGATCCAGGGCATTAGGAACGAAATAGAATGGGGGAGATCGATTCCAGAATTTTAAAGATTGCACACTGGACCTGGTGATCAGTCTACAATACGGAGAAGGGTAATCGAAAGCTGTGGGGTTTTAATATGTGTATGGGTGGATGCTGCTGCTCTAATAGAAATACGGAGCCCAAGGAGAAGCGTAAGGACATGAGGAAAAGTTCCCTTGAGATATTCTGACTTTGAGGACCCTTGGGATTCCCTGATAGATGTAAGCAGGAACGGGCCACAAATCAGGGCCTGGCTTTCGGTAGCATCAAAAGAGTTACAGCTAAGTCTGGGTGTCAGTGCGTAAAGCGGAGGCCCTGGGGAGTGGACGCGTTTTCACGGAAGCAGATTAAGTCGGGAAAAGACATACAAGCCTGTGGAAAAGCGTTAAGTGAGGGAACAGGGATAAAATTCTAATTCCCTGTCTTCCCTTAGTCTAACGAACACCGAGTGTTGCTGCACGCGGATTCTGTCTTCTCTCCGTGCCCTGTCAGCACCCGGATGAACTGGTGAGGGGAAGATGGCAGGAAAACGCTTCACACCAAAGCGGATGAAAGCGAGTCCAGACTCATGAGGTCCCCTCCCAGTGACAGCGGCGACCTCGAGTTAGGGGGACCCCAGCGCTGTAGTGCTTTTCACCCACCTTGACTCCCACCGAGCGCGGCAGCGGTTGCTCGCCGCCTGCAGCGTGGGCGGAGCGGAGCCCTAGCGCGCATGCGCGCATATACCGGCTGTGGGCGGCTTGCGCGGGGCTTGCCGGGACCGCCCGCGCCCTCCAGTCAGCAGGGGAACTAGCCGGGCTTCTCTCCCTACGTTTTAACTTCTTCACTCTTACTCCCTCCCAGCGAAGCAAAGAAAAGATAGGGCTACGTTTGGTTTTTGTTATCTCAGGCCAAAGGTGTTGATGTTTAAAAAATTCAAAACCCAGCTTCAGGGAATGCAAAATGTCTAGTCACTTTGGAAGACATTCCAGTATTCCCTCAAACGACTCAACATAAAGTTACCCTATGATCCAGCAGTTCAAGTCCTAGGTATTTATAAATACACCCAAGATAATTGAAAACATATGTTCACACAGAAACTTCTACACGAATGTTCATAGTATTATTCACAGTAGCCCCAAAGTGGAAATATGAATGCCCATCACCGATCAATGGATAACTGTGGTGTAGCCATACAATGGAATGGTTTTGGCCATAAAACGGGATGAGACACTAATACATGCTGCAACATGGATGAACCTGGCAAACAGTGGAAGAAGTCAGATACAAAAGGCCATATGTTGTGTAATTTCGTTTATATGAGATGTCCAGAATAGGCGAATCTATAAAGAGAGAAAGCAAATTTGTGGTTTCCCAGAGATTGGTTGAGAATGCAGAATGATTGCTAATGCTTATGGGATTTCTTGTTCTTTTTAAATTGTGGTGAAATATACATAAAATAAACAATTTTAACCATCCTAAAGTGTACAGTTACACTACCTACGTTCACACTGTGCACTCATCACCACTATCTGTAGAACCGTTTTCATTGTCCCAAACTGAAACTCCATATACATTAAATAACTCCCCATTCTTCTCTTCCTCATCCCCTGGCAACCATCATTTTTTGCCTCCTTGAATTCGGCTACTCCAGGTACCTCATGTAAATAGAATCATACAGTATTTGTCCATTTGTGATGGGCTTATTTCACTTTGCCGAACTTCTTCCAGTTTCATCCATGTTGTAGCATGTTAGTTTCTTCCTTTTTAAGGCTGAATAATATTCCATTGTGTGTGTGCCATATTTTTTTGTTGTTCATGAATTCACATGGGTTTTTTTTTTAGAAGTGATGGAAATGATCTAAAATTGATTGTGGTGATAGTTGCACAACTCTGAATCTACTGAAAGCCAGTTAACTGTATATTTTAAATCGATGAATTGTACAGTACTTAAATATTACTGAAGTTGGCCAGGTGCGGTGGCTCACGCCTATAATCCCAGCACTTTGGGAGGCCAAGGTGGGTGGATCACTTGAAGTCGGGAGTTGGACACCAGCCTGGACAACATGGTGAAACCCCATCTCTACTAAAAATACAAAAATTAACCAGGTGTGGTGGTGCGCACCTGTAATCCCAGCTACTCGGGATTAATACTATTAGCAGGCAGGAGAATTACTTGAACCCGGGAGGCAGAAGTTGCAGTGAGCAGATATCACACCACTGCACTCCAACCTAGGCGATAGAGCCAGACCTAGTCTCAAAAACAAACAAACAAACAAAAAAACCCCACAAACTTAATGAAACTGTTACCAAAAAACCCCAAACCCTTAAATTGTGCCTGCTTCTCCACCATTAGTATTCCTTTTTTTTTTTTCTTTTGAGACAAGTCTTGCTCAGTCGCCCAGGCTGGAGTGCACCGAGGTGGTGCGATCTCGGCTCACTCCAAGCTCCGCCTCCCGGGTTCACGCCATTCTCCTGCCTCAGCCTCCGGAGTAACTGGGACTACAGGCGCCCGCCACCACGCCCGGCTAATTTTTTGCATTTTTAGTAGAGACGGGGTTTCACCGTTAGCCAGGTTGATCTTGATCTCCTGACCTCGTAATCCGCCCGTCTCGGCCTCCCAAAGTGCTGGGATTACAGGCGTGAGCCACCACGCCCGGTCCCCCCACTTTTTTTTTTTTTTTGAGACAAGGTCTACCTCTGTCACAGGACTGGGGTGCAGGGGCCCAATCAGGGCTCACTGCAGTCTCAATCTCCTGGCTCAAGTGATCCTCTCACCTCAGCCTCCCAAGTAGCTGAGACTACAACCGTGCCTGGCAAACTTTTAAATTTTTTTTTGTAGAGACAGGGGTCTCATTTTGTTTCCCATGCTGGTCTCAAACTCCTGGGCTCAAGCAATCATCCACCTCAGTCTCCCGAAGTGCTGGGATTACAGGCATGAGCCACCGCGCCCAGCCTGGACCTTTAGTGTCCTTGATACAGTTATCAACTCTGTTCCATTGCATTGGGTTGGATCATTTACCATGAAAAAGTAATTGCGTTCATCCCTTTTCATATATAATAGGGGTGGCAAAACATCTCAGAGTTTGTCTGGGAGAATATAATCTATTTTAGTTGTGAGATAAAATATGTTTTAGGAGTAGAAATCCATTTACAACAACAAGGAGGATGTTCAAATTGTCTTGCACTACAATTCTGTGATAAAAACTACAATTTTATATGGGAATAGGCTATGGTCTGGTGATGGCCATTGCATTTTAAAGTAGAATAAATTCTTCTAGAAGGTATCTATATATTTTAAAGTTTTTTTGAGATGGAGTCACGCTGTGTTGCCCAGGTTGGAGTGCAGTGGCATGATCTCTGCCTCCTGGGTCCAAGCAATTTTCGTGCCTCAGCCTCCCAGGTAGCTGGGATTACAGGCACATGCCACCACGCCTGGCTAATTTTTGAATTTCTAGTAAAGTTGGGGTTTCACTATGTTGGCCAGGCTGGTCTTGAACTCCTGACCTCAGGTGAACTGCCTGCCTCAGCCTCCCAAAGTGGTGGGATTACAGGTATGAGCCACTGCATCCGGATATTTTAAAGTTTTAATTTTAATCAGTTCATAGCATAACATTGTTCATTTCTGCACCAGAGTAATAGTTTTATATCAACCAAGTCCAGCAAAATCTTCTAATAGATTTTTATGTATTTAATACATCCTATAAAATATCTGCACAGTCAGGCGTGATGGCATGCATGCACCTGTAGTCCCAGCTACTAGGGAGACTGACTGGGAAGTTGCAGTGCATTATGATTGCACCACTGGACTCTGGCCTAGGTAACAAAGTGAGACTCTTAGAAAAAAAATCTGTTAGGCCTAAAATCGGAATTTAAAACCTTAAGAATTCAGCACATTTTTTACATCGCAAACTCTCTGAAAATGATAGTGATATCTAGAGTCAAAATGCCATTGTTGCTTATTGCTACATACTTACAGTACTTTATTCTTACAAAACATCACTAAACAGCAGAAACAAGTTACATGCAATCTGATAAAATGGCTCAAATATTAAGGTGGTAGAATTATGAATTATTTTTACTTTTGCCTTTAATATAGTTTTTTTTGCCTTTTAGTATTTTTCATTGAGGTATAATTAATATGCAGCAAAATGAACGGCTCTTACATATTGTCTTATGAGTTTTTGAGTTTTGAGAAATACAAACCTTTTATTTTGTATTTTTTGTTTTTATTTTATTATTATTATTATTATTTTGAGACGGAGTTTTGCTCTTGTCTCCCAGGTTAGAGTGCGATGGTGTGACCTCGTCTCACTGCAACCTCTGCCTCCCAGGTTCAAGCGATTCTCCTGCCTCACCCTCCTGAGTAGCTGGGATTATAGGTGCCTGCCACCATACCTGGCTGATTTTTGTATTTTTAGTAGAGACGGAGTGTCCCCATGTTGGCCTGGCTGGTCTCGAACTCCTGACCTCAGGTGATCCACCCGCCTTGGCCTCCCAAAGTGTTGGGGTTACAGGCGTGAGCCACCACACCGGGCCAATTTTTTATTTTTAAATATTTTTTCAAAGCTTTCTTTTAATTTTAATTTTTAAATTTTATTTTTGCCATGACATGTTTTCATCTGATAATTTAAAAAAATATTTTTAGACACAGTCTCATTCTGTCACCCAGCCTGGAATGCAGTGGTGCCATCTCAGCTCACTGCAACCTTCGTCTCCTGGGCTCAAGGGATCCTCCCACTTCAGCCTCTGCAATAGCTGGGACTAACCACACCTGACTTACCAGGTATTTTAAAGGATGTATTAAATACAGAAAAATCTACTAGAAGATCCTTCTGCCTCAGCCTCCCGAGTAGCTGGGACAACAGGTGTGCACCACCACACCCAGCTAATTTTTTTGGTATTTTTTGTAGACAGGGTCTCACCATGTTGCCCTGCTGGTCTTGAACTCCTGGGCTCAAGCAACCTGCCCATCTCAGCCTCCCAAAGTGCTAGGATTGCAGGTGTGAGCCATCACACCCAGCCAGCCTTGTAATATATGTTAAAATCAGGTAATGATGCCTCCAGCTTTGTTTTTTTTTTTCTTTTTGTTTGTTTTTTTGAGATGGGATCTTGCACCGTCACCCAGGCTGGAGTGCAGTGGAGTGATCACAACTCACTGCAGCCTTGGACTCCCAGGTTCAAGCGATCCTCCCACCTCAGCCTCCAAAGAAGCTGGGATTACTGGCACATGCCACCATGCCTGGCTAGTTTTTAAAATTTTTTGTAGAGATGGAGTCTCTCTTCATTGCCATGGGCTCAAGTCTTCTTCCTGCCTTGGGCTCGCAAAGTGCTGGGGTTAACAGGTGTGAGCCACCCAGCCAAGCTTTGCTCTTTTTGCTCAGGCTTTCTTTGGCAATTCAGGCTCTTTTTTGGTTCCACATGAATTTTAGGATAGCTTTTCTAATTCTGGTAAGAATTGCATTCAATCTATAGGTTGCTTTGGGCATCATGGTCATTTTAATGATATTAATTCTTCTGATCCATGATCCATGAGATGTTTTTCCATTTGTGTCATATTCAATTTCTTTCATCAGTGTTTTCCAGTTTTTCTTGTAGAGATCTTTCACCCCCTTATTTAAATTTATTCCTAGGTGTTTTTTGGTTGTTGCTGCTGCTTTGTTGCTATTGTAAATGGAACTGCCTTCTTACTTGCTTTCTCAGCTAGATCATTATTGGTGTATAAAAATGCTACTGGCCGGGTGTGGTGGCTCATGCCTGTAATCCCAACAGTTTGGGAGGCCAAGGCAGGTGGATCACCTGAAGTCAGGAGTTCAAGACAAGCCTGGCCAACATGGTGAAACCCTGTCTCTACTAAAAATACAAAAATTAGCCAGGCGTGGTGGCGGTCGCCTGTAATCCCAGCTACTTGGGAGGCTGAGGCAGGAGAATCACTTAAACCTAGGAGGTGGAGGTTGTAGTGAGCTGAGATTGCGCCACTGCACTTCAGCCTGGGCAACAGAGTGAGGCTCTGGCTTAAAAAAAAAAAAAAAAAGCTACTGATTTTAGTATGTTGATTTTGTATCCTGCAATTTTATGGAATTCATTTATCAAACCTAAGAGTTTTGGGGTGGAGTCTTTTACTTTCTCTCTTTTTCTTTTTTCTTTTTTTTTTTTTTTTGAGACAGGGTCTCACTCTGCAGCCCAGGTTGGAGTGCATTGGTGGTGCAGTCACAGCTCACTGCAACCTCGACCTTCTGGGCTCAAGCAATCCTCTCACCTCTGCTTCCCAAGTAGCTGGGACTACAGATGTGTACCAACATGTCTGGATAATTTTTTAATTTTTTTGTAGAGACAGGGTTTCACCATGTTAGCCAGGCTGGTCTTCAACTCCTGGACTCAAGTGACCTGCCTGCCTTGGCCTCCTAAAGTGCTGGGATTACAGACATGAGCCACTGTGCATGGCCAGGTTTTCCTAGATATAGGATCAGGCCAGGTGTGGTGGTTCATGCCTGTAATCCCAACATTTTGGGAGGCTGAGGAGGGAGGACTGCTTGAGGTCAGGAGTTCGAGACCAGACTGGGCAACATAGGAATACCTCATCTCTACTAAAAATGAAGTTAGCCAGGCATGACTGGCTATATGATAAACTACAGGTGTGTGCCTGTAGTCCCAGCTACTTGAGAGGCTGAGGTGGGAGCATCACTTGAGCCTGGGAGATTGAGCTATAGCAAACCGTGATTGCACTACTGCACTTCAGCCTGGGCATGAGGGCAAGACTATGTCTCAAAAGAAAAAAACAAAATCATCAGTGAAGAGGGTCAATTTAACTTTTTTTTTTTTTTTTTTTTTTTTTGAGACAGTCTCGCTGTCACCCGGGCTGCAGTGTAGTGGTGCCATCTCAGCTCACTGCAACCTCTGCCTCCCTCCTGGGTTCAAGCGATTATCCTGCCTCCGCCTCCCTAATAGCTGGTATTACAAGCACCCGCCACTACGACTAGCTAATTTTTGTATTTTAGTAGAGATGGGGTTTCCCCATGTTGGCCAGGCTGGTTTCAAATTCCTGACCTCAAGCAATCCACCTGCCTCAGCCTCCCAAAGTGCTGGGATTACAGGTGTGAGCCACTGCACCCAGCTTAACTTACTCTTTTCCAACTTGCATGCTTTTTCTTTCTCTTGCCTGATGGCTCTGGCTATGACTTCCAGAACTAGGTCAAATAGAAGTAGTGAAAATGGGTGTCCTTGTATTGTTCCAGTTCTTAGAGAAAAGGCTTTCAACTTTTTCCATTTATTATATTACCTCTGGGTTTATCATATATGGCCTTTATTATTTTTAGGTATATTCCTTCTATGCCTTGTTTTGTTGAGGGTTTTTATGACAAAGGGATGTTGAATTTTATGAAATGCTTTTTCTCCAACTATTGAGATGATCATGTGTTTTCTCCATTCTGTTAATGTGATGTATCATGTGTATTGATTTGCATATGTTGAACCATCCTTGCATCTGTTACATATACTTGACATAGGATCAAGTATAAATCCTAGTTGATTGTGGTGTATTATCATTTTGATTTGGCTGTGATTCTATTTAGTCATAAGCTTTTTTTGTTGGGAGACTTTTTGTTACTGATTCAATCTTGCTACTCATTACTGGTCCATTCAGGTATTCCATTTCTTCCTGATTCAATCTTGGTAGGTTTTATGTTTCCAGGAATTTATCCACTTCTCAGTTTTCTTTTTTTTTTTTTTGAGACAGAGTCTTGCTGTGTCACCCAGGCTGGAGTGCAGTGGCGCCATCTTGGCTCACTGCAAGCTCTGCCTCCCGGGTTCACACCATTCTCCTGCCTCAGCCTCCCCAGTAGCTGAGACTACGGGTGCCCGCCACCACACCCAGCTAATTTTTTGTATTTTTAGTAGAGACGGGGTTTCACCATGTTAGCCAGGATGGTCTCGATCTCCTGACCTCATGATCCACCCGCCTTGGCCTCCCAAAGTGCTGGGATTACAGGCGTGAGCCACCGCGCCCGGCCCTAGGTTTTCCTATGTATAGTTGTTCATAATAATTTGATAATCTTTTCTATTTGTGTGGTATCAGTTGTGATGTCTCCTTTTTCATTTCTGATTATTTGGGTGGTCTTCTCTTATTTTCTTGGCTAATCTCGCTAGCAGTTTATCAATTTTATCTTTTCCAAGAACCAACTTAATTCATTGATCCTTTATATTGTTTAGTCTACTTATCAATTTTATCTTTTCCGAGAACCAATTTAATTCATTGATCCTTTATATCCTTTAGTCTATTTCATTTAGTTCTGCCCTGATCTTTATTGTTTCTTCTGCTCATCTTGGGTTTTGTTTGTTCTTGCTTTTCCTGGTTCCTTGAAGTACATTGTTAGATTGTTAATTTGTAACCTTGCTACTTTTTGGATGTAGGCATTTATTACCATAAGCTTCTCTTAGTGTTACTTTTGCTGCATCCCACAGGTTTTGGTACGTCATGTTTCCATTTTCATCTGTTTCAAAAATTTTTTCTCCACTTCTGTCCTAATTTCTTTGTTGACCCAATGGTCAGTCATCCAGGAGCATGTTGTTCAATTTCCACGTATTTACACTCTCCAAAGTTACTCTTGGTATGGATTCCTGGTTTTATTCCATTGTGGTCTGAGAAGATACATGATACATTGATTTAAAAAAATTTGTTGAGGCTTGTTTTGTAGCTTAACATATGGTCTATTCTGGAGAATGTTCTATGTGCTGATGAAATGAATATATATTCTGCAGTTGTTAGATACAACGTTATGTAAATATCTGACAGGTCTATTTGTCTAAAGTCCAGTTTAAATTCAATGTTTCTTGATTTTCTGTCTAGGTGATCTAATACTGAGAGGGGGATATTGAAATTCCCCATTATTGTATTACTGTCTATCTCTCTCTTTAGACCTAGTAATATTTGCTTTGTTATTAATCTGGGTGCTCCAGTGTTGGGTGCACATATATATATTTAGAATTGTTATATCCTCCTCCAGGCCTAGCATGGTGGCTCATGCCTGTAATCCCAGCACTCTGGGAGGCTGAGGCAGGCATATCACTTGAGGCCAGGAGTTCCAAACCAGCCTGGCCAAACCCTGTCTCTACTAAAAAATACAAAAATTAGCTGGGTGTGGTGGTGCATGCCTGTAGTCCCAGCTACTCAGGAGGCTGAAGAACGAGAATCACTTGAACCTGGGAGATGGCGGTTGCAGTGAGCTGAAATTGCACCACTGCCCTCCAGCCTGGGCAACAGGGTGAGACAGTCTCGATAAATGAATGAATGGGAAATCCCACTTCAAAAAGACTTAATTTCCAAACTGCTTGTATGAGGGATGAAAGTTATCAGTTTTAACACTGTATTGAAAAGGTCATTACAGCATTACCAAAAATGCTCCTGCATATCTATTCCTACTTTTAACAGAGTACATTATATACAAAAGAATGACTTATGTTTGTGTACTGTAGTATCATTTGACTGTGGCAAATCACTATTATTTGTTACAAACATGCTAAAGATATTGGTAATGATAAATTTTTCAGTGGTAAAAATTCAGAATATTTAAACCTCCATTCAAATGCTAACTCTTCTTAAATCATATCTAAACAGTGTTTGCTGGCTTTCTTTGTAAGTTGCGTATGAAAACTTCACACAGAGGATCTACTACCACTGCCTGCATCGTTGGGCACCTATTCCCCAAGTGTGACAAATTTGGTAATTTTCAGTGTGTATCATGAGGCAACAATGGCTGGGAAGCCCTATTTTATACCATATGCAATAAAATGGGAGGTATGGGTAACATGAAAAATGTTAGAGTCTTCATTTAGACCTTCTGGTATACTTTGATAATAACCATGAAATGGTTATTCGAAGGGTATACATTTTCCTAAAAGGCTTATGCTATGAGAGAAAAGATAAACTTGAAACTTAGAAAACATTTTGTTCTCTGGATATTATACACATAAGCCTATGATAATCTAGTAATTCATGTGTCCAAATAATTTGTTCAAATTTTATTTTCCCTCACACATATAAATAATTTATTTTATAATGACTATTGTAACCATTACCAATTTCAATTTCAAATAATGAGAGACATTAGTTGATTTTTTTTGCTGATTTTATTATACTATATAGATTTGTATTTCTTGTGATCTGAGAAACATCAAAATTCTATTTTAAATTTGTTCTTAAAAATATACAATATTGCACTTTAATTTTTGGCAGCTTAACAGGAATGAATGAGTACAAAAAAATCATACAAGAAACTACAATTTTTATTTTGCTTTATAATAAGAGCTTTGTGTAAAAACAAAACTTACAGTAGTGCCAAATAAACCAAATATTTACAGTGTAGATATTAAAGTCTTACCTCTAAAGGAAGATTCAGTGTATTGGATGTAAATATTAATATAAGAAAAGCACACTGCCACCCCCACTGCCCAATTCTGCTAAACACTTTTAAGCCAAAGAATATTGGTGAGAAATGCTTTCGTGATTTCTTTCTCAAGACATACATGGAAGGGATGCTTGCTCTTGGAGCATCTAACGTGGGTCATTAAACTTTTACAAAAATGTTTCCTACATAACTTAAAAAAACCTCTACTCTAAGCCAAGAATCCAAGGTAAGCTTATTTTTAATTTTTTAAAGTTCTTCTTTTTTTTTTTTTTTTTTTAAATAAATAGAAATGAGGTGTCACTACATTGCCCAGGCTGGTCTTGAACTCGTGGGCTCAACTGATCCTCCTGCCTTGGCCTCCCAAAGTGCTGGGATTTTATAGGCATAAGCCACCATGCCCAGCCAGTTATTCTCCTTTACTTTTATAAGCATGTAAGTTAGTTGGTAGGTTACAATTTTAAGGTCTGTTTCCTGCACTTTTTCTAAGATATATTGAATTGGATACTGAATACACATCTGCCTGATTTTCAGCTTTTGTTACATTGCAATAAAACTATATACATTTACACTGACCCACAATTTGTTTTTTTCTTTTTTTTTTTTCTTAACTAGGGTCTCGCTCTGGCACCCAGGCTGAAAAGTGCAGTGGCACGATTTCAGTTCACTGCAACTTCCATCTCCTGGGCTCAAGTCATCCTCCAACTTCAGCCTCCAGAGTAGCTGGGACTAAAGATATGTGCCACCATGTCTGGCTAGTTTTTGTATTTTTTTGTAGAGATAGGGTTTCGCCACGTTGACCAGGATGGTCTCAAACTCCTGAGCTCAAATAATCTGCCTGCCTCGGCCTCCCAGGATGCTGGGATTATAGGCATGAGCCACCATGCCTGGCTGTTATTTTACTTTTTAATTCCCAATTAGGCAAATACTCTAGAAAGCTCAATTTTTTATTTTACTTAACCAATTAGGAAAAGAGCTTTGAAATACCTATTTGCAAAAGCAAATACAAAGATTTAGAATGACTTAATAGCATACTAAACATTCAAAAGATGAACAGAACATAAACACAATGTATTTGTAATATAAATATATGACAGAGAGACATTCATTTTTGGTACCACCTCAAAAAATCCAGCAGTACATTTCATTACCCTTCAGATCTTTGGGAATACTTAAAAATCCTAACCATTAAACTTTTTCTTTTCCTTCAGAGGAAAAATAATCCACAAAGTTGAATTGGTATTTCAAAAACAAATAATTTCTTTTTGTTACTTATTTTTTTTTTGAGATGGAGTTTCCCTCTTGTTGCCCAGGCTGGAGTGCAATGGTGAGATCTCGGCTCACAGCAACCTCCGCCTCCTGGGTTCAAGCGATTCTCCTTCCTTAGCCTCCCGAGTCGCTGGGATTATAGGCATGCGCCACCATGCCCCGCCAATTTTGTATTTTTAGTGGAGACAGGGTTTCTCCATGTTGGTCAGGCTGGTCTCGAACTCCTGACCTCAGGTGATCCACCCACCTCAGCCTCCCAAAGTGCTGGGATTATAGGCGTGAGCCACCGCGCCCGGCCTGTTACTTCTTAAATGATCTGCAGAATAAAGTTATTCCAATTGTTAACTAGCAGCCAATGTATTCATTATGCTTTTACACTTTGATCATACCATGAACCAAATATTTCGAACAGTGATTTACCATGGAAAAATACGGTTTCTTCTTAAACAACCATGTACCAATTGCATAGTTTTGATGTGATAACAAAAGCCATAGTAAAGAGTTACAAAGGTATTAATATATGTTAGCTGAACTGAAATTGACTGTTAAAAAACAGTCTATCTTGGGTAGATGTTAGTGTAAACTTAGAGGGAAAAAACAGTCAATAGCAAAAAAGGTTTCTTTAAAAATAGGTTAATGCTAAGAATAAGAGCTTTTAAATTTTGTTTAAAAATAAGCTTATTAAACAAGAATATAAATTTTAATCAAAACAGCTCTTTGAAATGCCCTATTTTTCTTGCACATAGCAGAAAATACATTTTTTCAGTTTTCATCATTACATGTAAAAATGAGGCACTAGTTATACATATTTGAATATATTCACATGAATAGAAGTTTCAGTCCCATCTATAGACTTATTTTGCTCCATGGTTTCTGAATGGCAAACTGTTCACAAAAATAAGTCTTCTGAAGGAGGCGCATAAGAGAAACCAACGAATGCATCATCTGCCTCCAATACACTGGCATTCACTATAGAATAGTCAGAAGATACACACACAGAATATGGAACTGTTTCTTCTGTAAATGCTGTGTCAAAGTTTCTGATATCATCTGGTCCAGCCTAAAACATCAAAAGCACAGTATTATTCATCTTAGCTTTTCTTTCATTAATTTAATTCTTTATTTATTTTTTTGAGACAGGGTCTTGCACTGCCACCTGTGCTGGAGTGCCAGTGGAGCGATCTTGGCTCACTGCAACCTCCACCTCCTGGGTTCAAGCAGTTCTCCTGCCTCAGCCTCCTGAGTACCTGGGATTATAGGCACCCACCCACTGCGCCCAGCTAACTTTTTGTATTTTTAGTAGAGACAGGGTTTCACCATGTTGGTCAGGCTGACATGGTGACCTCGTGATTCACCTGCCTCAGCCTCCCAAAGTGCTGGGATTACAGGCGTGAGCCACTGCGCCTGGCCCAATTTAGTCTTTTATTACAACTCCTTTATGAATTTGTGTGTTTATTGCTGGCAAGTTTAGATGTCTTCCTAATTCATTCCCTTGAAACACTTTTCTGTTTTTCCTTTCCTGACCTTTATTATTTAGGTGAAGTTATCTGTCCTTCTGAAACAGGGGTGTCCAATCTTTTGGGTTCCCTGGGCCACACTAAAAGAAGAATGGTCTTGGACCACCCTCACTAACACTAACAATAGCTGATGAGCTAAAAAGCAAACAAAAAAATGCAAAAAAACTCTCAATGTTTTATAGAAAGTTTAAGAATTTGTGTTGGGCCGCATTCAAAACCACCCTGTGCCGCATGCAGCCCACAGACCGTGGGTTGAACAAGCTTGTTCTAACAGTTAAGGTTCTTTTTGAGTTGGGGGAGGAGAGAGAAAGGTAAGGAAGGCTCACAAACAGAGATTCATTGTTAATTTACATCTCAAGGCTTGTCACTGATCCCCTTTCTCTCTACCCATCACTGCCTCACTACACCCAAGTTTAGAAAAAGGTCTCAGGTAGGTTTTCAGGATAGCATTTTGTATTTGCATTTCCATAAAATGCCTATCCATCTGGTTTCTCAATTATGGGTAGGTAAAGCCTTCTGATGAAGAAATGAAGCAGTTATAAGGTAAAATTATAATTTTGTTATCAGTTATTTAATTAGGTTATTGGTTATAAGCAAAATTGTGAAAGATGACTCTCACTGTGCTACAGAGAATGTCATAAAGCATTTGACTAGGGCATCTTAGCTCTGGAGGGCTACGAAGTCCTGATATGAAAATTAAGCATGATGGCTGCTTAAGCTCATAGACAGTCATTCTTAATTTTCCTTTACAAATCTGATGCAAGCTAATAGACTCTACCTTTCCTACACACACACACACACACACACACACACACACACACACAAATTTGAGACAGGGTGTCATCCTGTAGCCCAGGATGGAATGCAGTGGCACAATCACAGCTCACTGCAGCTTCCACCTCCTGGGCTCAAGGGATCATCCTGCCTAAGCCTTACCCAAGTAGCTGGGACCACAGGCATATGTCACTATACCTGGCTTATTTTTTATTTTTAGTGGAGTCGAGGTCTCACCATGTTGTCCAGGCTGGTCTTGAACTCCTGGGCTCAAGCAATCCTCCCACCTCAGCCTCCCAAAGTGCTGAGATTACAGCCATGAGCCGCCATGCCCAGCCCCAATATATTTATAGACAAAAACTAGGATACAAATTCAGGTGATTCACTCTTAAAGTCCATCCCTGGTCGGGCACGGTGGCTCACGACTGTAATCCCAGCACTTTGGGGGGCCTAGGCGAGCGGTTCACGAGGTTAGGAGATCGCGACCATCCTGGCTAACAAGGTGAAACCCCGTCTCTACTAAAAAAATACAAAAAATTAGCCGGGCCTGGTGGCAGGTGCCTGTATTCCCAGCTGCTCAGGAGGCTGAGGCAGGAGAATGGCGTGAACCTGGGAGGCGGAGCTTGCAGTGAGCCGAGATCGCGCCATTGCACTGCAGCCTGGGCGACAGAGCAAGACTCCGTCTCAAAAAAAAAAAAAAAGTCCATCCCTGAATTTCTAGGTTATTTCTGCTCTACAGGGAAGGGAACCCTTAAAATGTTCAAGTCATTAAGTCTAACTGAGGGTGCACTCATAGAAATTCAGAGCAGATATTACAAGCAAAGGATAATAGCCTCGTACATCTACAGACTGAGCAGAGACCACAAAAACCCAGAATGCTAGATCCTCCCATATGAGAAAATCCCCCATAGAGACGAAGAATGCTAGAAATTTTATATGTATGTATGCATGTGTGTATTTTTCCTCATCAAATTCTTATATACAATCCTTCAAGCATGGGCTCTTGAATTCTGGCTACAAAATTTGCTAGCTGTCTTTTTTTTGAGACAGAATCTCATTCTGTTGCCCAGGCTGGAGTGCAGTGGCGTGATCTTGGCTCACTGAAACCTCCACTTTCCAGGTTCAAGCAATTATCATGCCTCAGACTTCTGAGTAGCTGGGACTACAGGTATGTGCCACCATGCCCAGCTAATTTTTGTATTTCTAGTAGAGACAGGGTTTCGCCATGTTGGCCAGGCTGGTCTCGAACTTCTGACCTCAAGTGATATGCCCGTCTTGGCCACTCAAAGTGCTGGGATTACAGTTGTGTAATTCGTTATATAAACTACTCTATCTCTATGAGCTTGTTTCTTCTTCCATAAAGTAATAATACTATCACCTACCTCCTCAGGTTGTTGCAAGCATCTGATGTGTTAATAAATAAAATTTCCCGAATGTAACATGTAGAAGGTACTCAAATGATGGCAATGTTCTCTGACTTGCCTTTATAATGCCCTCATGGCTCATGGCTGATACTGACAGGAATAATACAGGCTGAGCATCCCAAATCCAAAATGCTCCAAAATCCAAAAATTTTGAGCATCTACATGACAGTCACTGGAGCATTTTGAATTTCAGATTTTCAGATTTGGGATGCTCAATAACTAAGTAAATCCCAAAATCCAAAAAACAATTCCAAATCTAAAACAATTCTGGTCCCAAACATTTCAGATAAAGGATACTCAACCTGTACTATGTGCTTTATTAAGAGTGAGGGCGGGCCAGGCACGGTAGCTCATGCCTGTAATCCCAGCACTTTGGGAGGACGAGGCAGGCGGATCATGAGGTCAGGAGATCGAGACCATCCTGGTTAATACGATGAAACCCCATCTTTACTAAAAATACAAAAAATTAGCCAGGCATGGTGGCAGGCACCTGTAGTCCCAGCTACTTGGGAGGCTGAGGCAAGAGAATCACTTGAACCCAGTAAGTGGAGGTTGCAGTGAGCCAAGATCGTGCCACTGCACTCCAGCCTGGGTGACAGAGCAAGACTCTGTCTCAATCAATCAATCAATAAATGAAATGAAATTTTATGTAGTCAAATCTACCAACTTTTTTCTCTTATGGCTTCTGGGTCATGCTTTAAAAAGTGACAGAGCAAGACTCCATCTCAAAAATAAATAAATAAATAAATAAAAACAATAAAAAAAAAGAGTGAGGGCTCTGCCCATCTCTACTAAAAATACAAAAAGCAGCCGGGTGTGGTGGTGCACACCTGTAGTCCCAGTTACTTGGGAGGCTGAGGCAGTGGAATAGCTTAAACCTGGGAGGCGGAGGTTTCAGTGAACCAAGATAACGCCACTACACTCCAGCCTGGGCAACAGAGCAAGACTCTGTCTCAATCAATCAATCAATAAATGAAATTTTATGTAGTTAAATCTACCAACTTTTTTCTCTTATGGCTTCTGGGTCGTGCTTTAAAAAGCATTCTTCACTTAAAGATTATACACAAAAATATTATCTTAGGTCTTGCAAGGGTTACTTTTAGGTGCCTGGAATAGGTGTGACTACAGGTGCATGCCACCAAACCCAGCTATTTTTCACTTTCTGTTGTTGTTGTTGTTAAGAGACAGGGTCTTGCCATGTTGCCCAGGCTGGTCTGGAACTCCTGGGCTCAAAAAATCCACCCACCTGAGCCTCACAAAGTACTGGGATTACAGGTATGAGCCACTGTGTTCAGCCCATACCTAGGTTTTAATTCTTCAGAGGGTTTGGGAATGCGTATCAAGGACCTAACACAATGCTGGGTACACGGGGGGACGCACTAGAAGCTAATTCCTTTTTTCTCCCCTCTACTTGGAAATGTACAGCATAACTATGTGCTGGTACTAATACACACCCTCACTCCAATCTGTCCTTTCCAAACCCCTGTATTTTCATAGTATTTCCCTTCCTACCACATCCAATCCCTTAACACTTAGCTAGTGTTAACAACCATTAAAAAGAGTGATTCATTGACCCAGCAATGAATATTTTCTTTCAGCTTACAGAATTGTTAGAATGATGCCAGCCTCTCCCCAGGTCCAGACCCACCCCTCAGATGGGTTCTGAATGACCCACTTGGAGCATGGCCAAGCCACTCCTATCACAGCTGCATACCACATCTACCCCCTCAGGGCAGGACTATGCCATACTTTTAAATTTAGGGATTATTTTCTATGCTATACTTTTACTTTAAGGACTTTTTGGGGGGAACCTCTAATTTGAAATGTTGGTGAGCCCTCTCCCACCAAGCAGTCAATTTTGTTTTCATACTTTTCCAAAATTTTATACATAATAAACAGAAATTCCTAAAGCAGGGACTGAGGCCACAGAACTGTAAACTATTAGCTATGCAGAATAGTCGGTATTTCAAAAATGGAGTGAAAAACCTGAGCAATTTGTATTCCAAGAGATGCCAAAATGAAACCAGCAACAAAGTGAGTTTTTCTGAGGATTAAAGTGGAGGCAAGGATCAAAACCTGGATGTATCCAACATAGAATGAAATGTTAGGATATGCTTCATAGTAACTTAGAGGATTTCAGATGGAGCTTCAGTGAAATCCTATATGAATATGGCTTATTTTGGAGGTACTTCTTTTGTGTTAGTTGTTCTGAAATGGTATAATGAGAAATCTTTCAAAGTGTCAAAAACTACTTGTTGATGATTTTTATAGCAAAAAAAAGATTAAAATATAATAATGTACTCATTCATTGTATTAACCCATTTTAGGCCACTGCTCTTATCCTTTCTCTATCAGCTGCTGAGAGAATAAAATTAAGCAACCAAATCTTATTAGGATAAATTAAACATTTAGCAGTATAACCTCAAGTTTGTGGGCTAAAAAAGAGAATCCAGAATGCGTTTTTACCCATTGTAAACAGAGAAATAAACTACTTCGAGTCCTTTTTTAATGTAGACTAGTTGGACATGTATAATTGAAGTAAATATTTTATGCAACCTGTTAGATTTTGTAATAATTCTCACTAACTGCTAGCAACATTCATCATAGAAATACTGAAGCTTAGCATGGTCAATAACCCCACTCTCTCTTTTCCTAGTAACTACCCTATTAAAATATAAAACACTAAGCAGACTGGAAAATCAACTAATTTATTTTATTCACTGAAAGAATAAGCATCAAAGACTATTTCTGTCAACTGTTTTTCCCCCACAGATGCAACCATAAGTTATTATGAGGCATCTGTTTTTTTGTCTCACATTACATATTTTAATTCCACAACACTGAATGCCTGATATACACTAAATATATAATTATTTAACTCTTCTCTTTATATATTTTATCCCCTTAACTGTAATTTTCTTGAAGACAGAGCCTATGTTCTACTTATTTGTGTTTTCTAACCAAGTTACCAATAAATATTTAATGGGAAAATTCCCAGAGGGAAAATGATTAAAAAAAAGATATTACTAATTAAATATCTACTGTGTGCAATGCACTCTGGTGCTTTACAAATGTTACCTGAATTAAACCTCACAGCTCATGTTGTGAAAGAAAAAATAAGTATAGAGAAGCTTAACTTCTAGTTAATCAGAGAAGAGCAGGGATCCAATGCTGGAGCTATCCATTTCCAATGTCGCTTAGGAGTCCCTAATTCAACATGCCTGATGATATATTTATTTGAATGTAATTAAATTCTGCTAAGATACTTAGTCTAAAGAGAAAAATAATTCTTAAGAGTCTTAGTTTCCTACCACAAACTCTACAAATTTGGGACCAAAATTATTCTTAATGGTGTCATTCCTGGATGCACTACATGAAATAAGTCAGTCTACAAATATTATGTATGTAGGTGTAAAATATTACACCTATTAATACCAGCTAGGAGCTATGTATAGAAATTAACCTTGAACAAAGCCTGATAGACTATTAAGTAATACTTTCCTGATCTCCTTATGTGCTCTAATTTATTAAAAAAGTATTCCTGGCCAGGTACGGTGGCTCATGCGTGTAATCCCAGCACTTTGGGAGGCTGAGGCGGGTAGATCATGAGGTCAAGAGATCAAGACCATCTGGCCAACATGGTGAAACCCCATCTCCACTAAAAATACAAAAATTAGCTGGGCGTGGTGGCGCACCCCTGTAGTCCCAGCTACTCAGGAGGCTGAGGCAGGAGAATATCCTGAACCAGGGAGGCAGAGGTTGTAGTGAGCCAAGATTGCACCACTGCACTCCAGCCTGGCGACAGAGCAAGACTGTCTCCAAAAAAAAAAAAAAGGCCGGGCGTGGTGGCTCAAGACTGTAATCCCAGCACTTTGGGAGGCCAAGACGGGCGGATCACGAGGTCAGGAGATCGAGACCATCCTGGCTAACATGGTGAAACCCTGTCTCTACTAAAAAATACAAAAAACTAGCTGGGCGAGGTGGTGGGCGTCTGTAGTCCCAGCTACTCGGGAGACTGAGGCAGGAGAATGGCGTAAACCCGGGAGGCGGAGCTTGCAGTGAGCTGAGATCCGGCCACTGCACTCCAGCCTGGGCGACATAGCGAGACTCCGTCTCAAAAAAAAAAAAAAGTATTCCTTAAGTTTTACAGCAACATCAAAAAACTTAAATTCACCTATGATCTTAGAACTCCAAACCAATCTTGGTTTATATTCTATTCTAGTCCTTATCCTTATTTTTACTGCTATAATTATAAGTCACAGAAATTGTAATTACCATGTTTTCATGTAACTTTATAAGGATTTTCTAAGTGTTTGCTCATTTTTATACAATTTAACAAGAAAAGACAATAGCACATAAGGAAACATAGAATGATGACTCTGGAATCATGCATATATTAGAATCCTGGCTCTACTACTTTTCATCCAGCTATGAGACATCTCTGAGCTTCTATTTCCTCATTTATAAAATGTGTAATAAGAAAAACAGTAAGTATTACTAAGTAATACTTATTAATAAGCTGGTAGCTTGAAGAGTAAATTATATATTATAACACATACAAAGTGTATATCCCTATACAAAGGCAGCTATCATTAGTTACTAACATCATTACTGGCCTACTGATGATTATTAACAATTTCCCTGTTGTTATATATTTACTGTATTTTCCAAAATTTCCCACCACTGTTAATAGTATAAAGCTCATCTACAATGTGGCTTTTTGCTTTAAACAAATTATCTTTAGGTGAAATGTTTCCATCAAATAGATTTAACAAGTCTAGCTAACACTAACATTTTTATAATACTATCCTATTGTTTTCCCAAAAAAGTAACAATTTACATTAATATTATTTTATTAATGTTTGTCTATACCTGTTTTTTTTTTTTTTTCCAATTTTATTTTGAGACAGGGTCTTGCTCTATCACCCAGGCTGGAGTGCAGTGGCGCAATTTTGACTCACTGCAATCTCCACCTCCTGAGTTCAAGTGATCCTCATGCCTCATACTCCCTAGTAGTTTGGGAGTGTAAAGGCATGCATCACCACACCCAGATAATTTTTTTTTTTTGTATTTTTAGTAGAGACAGGGTTTCGCCATGTTGGCCAGGTTGATCTTGAACTCCTGGCCTCAAGTGATCCACTCACCTCGGCCTCCCAAAGTGCTGGGAGTGATCTGCCCGCCTCAGCCTCCCAAAGTGCTGGGATTACAGGTGTGAGCCACCATCCCTGGCTGACTTATTGAGTTCATTCTTTTCTTACACATATTCCAAAGAAACACTTTACAATTACTGTCCTGGAAGATATTTTTATCAAGCTAATCTAACTATAATCTTACTGGTCTCCCCAAAGTTATCAGTTATACTAGACAACCCTGAGTGACATATTTTACAAATATTTAGGTAATGACTCCATTTAATTCAGGTGATTCTGAGATCTAGTCTCAAAATTATAATGAACTGCTATTATGTTTCACGATTTTAGAAAGGAAGATTTGGATATATACTTACCACATTAGGATTAAATGGTGGTGGAATCTTCTTTTGTACAAGGTCAGCCCAGCTGAGTGATTCAAAAAAAGGATGATTCTGAATTTCAAGCTGGAATATTAAAAAAATGTTTGACTAATGCTGAAGAATATATTAAGTACTAACTGCATAATTTTATGAAGCCACACTATTACTATTTTGCCCCTCAATGACTCTTTTTAGGAACATGTGTATGTTATTTGTGTAGCAAAATGATGTTATTCATGTAAGCAATAGAAAGACTGAAAAAAGTTACTTAGAATGATCTACTTAAACTTAAGTTGTATTCTCTTCACAGTCAGTTTCCTCACTGGTAAAATGGGGATAACATTTCTGCCCTAAATACTTCAGGGGAAGTAGGTTTTAAGGATCAGTGTAAAGTATAGATATAAAGTGCTATGAAAAGAATAAAGCACTACAGAGGTACAAAGAATTAGTGTTATTACTGGAGTAGGGGGGGTAAAGAAGTTGGGCAGAGAGCTTTATACAGTAGAGTAGAAATAAAATCTGTCATGAGTTCTACTAATAAAAAAATATCCCACTCAGGGTTGGTATTACCAAACAACGGCACAGTATTGACTCTAGCTTTTTTTCCTTCAAGGTGCCATGGGAGTGTATAAAGCGGGATCCAATCTAATTTGGTGGGTTAAAAAAGACTTCTTGGAGAAAATGGTATCTCATGAGAGGTCTGAAAAATGAGTAAGAATTCAGCCAGACAAAAGAATGGGGAGAGCATGTTCCAGAAAGGCTCTGAGGTGGCAAAAAGGTTAGTATGGTCAAGAAAATGAGAGTCCAATATGGCTGCAGTGTAGGGAAGGATGGGACTGTCACATAAGGTGAAGCTCAAGAGCTAAACCGGCTGTATCATATCAGGTCTATGTTAAACATGTTGGATTTTGCTCTAAGGTCGCAAGAAGCCATCAAGGGGATTTAGTCATGAGAATGTCATAACTGTTTTTTTTTGTTTGTTTTTTAAAGCATCAGGTTGGTGAGAAATGTTTTTTAAACCACCACCCTGGGCCAGGCGCAGTGGCTCACACCTATAATCCCAGTACTCCGGAGGGCCGAAGTGGGAGGATCACTTGAACCCAGGAGTTCAAACCCAACCTGGGCAATACAATGAGACTCCCCCATCTCTACAAAATAGTGTGGTGGCACGCACCTGTAATCCAGCTATTTGGGGGCTGAGGTGGGAGGATCATTTGAACCTGGGAAGTTGAGGCTGCAGTGAGCCGCGATAACACCACTACAACTCCAGCATCGGCGACAAAGCAAAACCCTGTCTCAAAAAAAAAAAAAAAAAAAAAAAAAATTCCCCCAAAACACCACCCTGGCTACAGGGAGAATTAGATTGAAGAGTCAGGACCAGATAAAGGAAAAGCAGCTACCACTGTAACCAGACTAAAGAAGACAAATAGTAGGAAAAGAGTAGCAGCAGTGGGGCTAGAAAGAAATGTCTGGATATGGGAAAGATTCAGGCAGCAAACGGAACAGGACCTGGCTGTTTGTTGAATATGGAAGTAAGGAAGAGAGAAGACTCAAGAATGCCTCTCAGATTTCTGGCCTGAACAGCCACATGGACAGTGATGTCCTTTAATACGAAAGGGAGCATAGGGGGACAATAGCGGCATTTGAGGTACTCTCAAGAACTCCAAGTGGCGGTGGTGAGCAGGCAGATACTATGTAAGTCTAGAGTTTAGAAGAGAGGGCTGAAGAGTAAAGAAAAGATATAAATGTGTGAGATGAAAACACATAGATAACTAAAGCCATGGGATCAATTGAGATTGCCCAGGAAGACAGCACAGAAGAAAAGAGGGTTTAGGACAACAGGGCACCGCAACACTTGAAGGTTGAAAAGGAGCTTACACAGGAGGTAATGGAGAATGGTCCAGAAATACAGAAAGAAAAGCCTGAGATGAGACGTATGTGTGCTCTTGCAAAAGCCTAGAGAACAGGAGAGTGTTGCCAAGTTTAAATGCTGCTGAGGGCGGCGTAAGTTGAGGAAAAGTATCCAGCAATTCTCCTGGCTATTTTGTGGTAGACTGAGAAATGAAAGAGCTTGGGAAAGGGAGACTGAACAAAGAAAACTTTCAACAAGTTTGGCTAAGAAGGGAAGAAGATAGAGTAGTACCTCTCAGGATATTTTTAAGACTGAGGGTTTTTTTTGGCTTAAGAAGCAACAGATTTGATAACATTTAATTACTGACTGGAAGGAACCAGAAAAAAGGGAGCAATTATTTGTGCAAAACAAACAAGCAAGCAAGAACAGGGTTCCTTACAAATGGACAGGATCTAGTGCACAGGTGGAAACAGACCTTTTCCACTACAACAGGAGGAAGGAAATGACAGGATCCTGCAGGTTTATATAGGCCTGTGGATTTGATAACAGGAAGCTAAGTTAGCTCCACTCTGATGATTCTATTTTCCTTACAAAACAGAAGGCAAGATCATCTGTTAAAAGTGAAGAAGAAGAAAGGGCATCTGGGAAGTCTGGAGAGAAGGTGTGAAATAGTTAATACAGAGAGGAGGAGAGTAAGCTACACAGAGAAACAGAGTATTACCAGACAGTGGGGAAGCACAGACAAGGTTCACAGTGCTTCCAATAAGCCCAGTTTGTTACTTTCTTTAGCACTGTTCAGCAGCCCACGAGATGATAGTTGGATTCATCTAGAGCTGCAATCTCCGTCAATGAATTCAATAAATGGACCAAGGGACAAGGAGGTGTGAAACATTAGCAAGACTGTCTGGAACAACGGAAAGGAAGTTGTTGGCAGAGCTACCAGCTGAACTGGGGAGCCGGGGGTAGAGCAGTAGCAGCAAAGTCTTTTATTCACAGCTCAGGTTCAAGACCGATAAGCAGCCTCCAAGAATATCTGAGAAAGCAATTTAGAAGTTCATATTCCTTAATATTTTGTGCATTTACTGACACACTAACATAATGCCAGTAACTACACTACAAATTTAATTACTCTGATTTGAAACAAACATGCAGATTCCATAATTATATCAAGGAGGTCTCACCAAATTCCAAAAAAAAAAAAAAAAAAAAAGTGATTCAGCGTTCAAGGCAAAAGACATTACCTCATGCAGACAAGAGGCACTTAACAAATTCCTGCCAAAGGAAATGATTTAGATGTTTAGATAGTCCCAAACCCTCAACAAAAAGCTTACTAGTTGGTTAGTCTCTGTGTTATTAGTTCATGAAAATGTTAGTATTATTTAGCAATAAAAACAGCAAAAGTAAGTTTAGGTAGTGAAAATATGCCACACAACACTTTTTAAAAAGAAGGGGAGGGGAATTTGTAATAAATGAAAATCAAGTAAATAACAGGGTGCGAAAGTGTATGTGGTGGACAGGGCGAAAGTGCATGCAAGAGAAAATGCTTTAAATACTATATAGTTTTATATAAATACAGGTGAAAACTATGGGGACGAGTATGCTCTTTTTCCATGTTGCTATTCTCCTCGTGTTGTATTCATTCAATTAAACACCATATAAAATAAAGCTTTATTTCCAAATTTTAAATAAGCTTAAATAAAGCTGGAGCTGGGAAAGCTGTTACATACAAAGTCTTCCTTGGCACCAAGTCGATTTTGCCTGTCTTTTTCTAGGAGTTCTTCCAGAATGGACCAGGCTGTAAGGCTCACTCCTGGCCTCAAACTTAGGGGTTTGTGAAGGATATTGTCATACATTTCAGCAACATCTCGGCAATAAAAAGGAGGCTGGGAAAAAAAAAAAGCAAAATAAAACTTAGTGGTAAACAAATTATGCGAAAATGGGGTTAAAATGGCTTTGATCTTGAGGGAGCAGTCAGTTGAAAAAATGTACGGACCTTTTAGGTCGTGCAGATACCTGCAGTGTGGCTTCTTGAAGCAAAGAGATTCTAAAACCCAACACATCACAGAGCTTAATAAGTGTTTACTGAATGAATTAGGGCCAGTTTGTTCAATACCACCTTGTAGACAGCTGTTAAATTATATACAACTTGTAGTAGTATCTGTTTTAGAGAAAATGACCAACCTTATCGTACGCATAATGACAGAATCATTGGAAATGGAAGTTCAAGACAGATCAAACATTAATTTCAGACTTGGGAATAAACTCACTAAAACAAAGGAATTTCTAGTAGAGATGGAGGCCTGTAGATATTATGTTCCTTAGGTACTTACGACAGAGATAATATTATGACTATACTTTGCAGAATTAAAAATGCTACCGTGACAGCCAAAAGACTTGGGGTATGGCTTCAACACAAGCATTAGCTAATCATCTAATTATAAAGATTTAAGGTAAAAATAAAGGCCAGGCATGGTGGCTCACACCTGTAATCCCAGCACTTTGGGAGGCTGAGGTGGGCAGATCACTTGAGGCCAGGAGTTCAAGACCAGCCTGGGCAACATGGTGAAACCCTGTCTCTACCGAAAATATAAAAAACCAGCCAGGCATGGTGGTGTACGCCTGTAGTCCTATCTACTCAGGAGACTGAGGCACGAGAATCGGTTGAACCTCGGAGGCGGAGAATGCAGTGAGCTGAGATTGTGCCACTACACTCCAGCCTGGGTCACAGAGCGAGACCCCATCTCAAATAAAATAAATAAATAAACAAACAACTTTTGAGAAAAAAAAAATGAGCTGTACAGGTTTCTGTATTCTGGGAATAAGAGGAAGGAAGATTATCATGCTACTCAGGTTCTATCTGCAAGGTAACCTGAGTAGCATGATATGTAACCTACAAAACTACTTCCTTTTGAATTAATGTATCCAGAGCACCAGAAACATTTTTCCAAAGGGGGAATTACCATGTAAAATGTTACTGTTTATTTTTTTTTCCCAAAAAAACTCCCAATTTATTCACCAGAGGACTGGCCTCTAATATTTTACCCTTGTGGGTTTGTTTTTAACCTCTTAAATATTAGTTACTAGTATTTTTATAAAATAAGATGAATCTGACCTAAAACATTAAATTGACATTTTTTTCTTTTTAGTCTCCTTTTGTGAAAATTAGAAAAGTAATATATGCTTGTAACAAATCTAGACAATACAGAAGTTTACAAAATAAAAAGTGAGGCCAGGCACAGTGGCTCACACTGGAAATCCCAGCACTTTGGGAGGCTGAGGCGGGCAGATCACTAGAGCTCAGGAGTTTGAGACCAGCCTGGGCAACATGGCAACACCCTGTCTCTACTAAAAATACAAATAAATAAATAAATAAATTAGCTAGGCGGGGTGGTGCACACCTGTAGTCCTAGCTACTCAGCAGGCTGAGGTGTGAGAAGCATCAGAGCCTGGGAAGTCAAGGTTGCAGTGAAGGAAGTCCACTGCACTCCAACCTGAGCAACACAGTGAGACACTGTCTCAAAAAAAAAGTAAAAATAATAAAGTATACATAGTTTTTAAAGTTAAGGGAGTTTTATAGGCTTGTCACTTTTCCTTTGTGTAGGAAAGAAAAAGCTTATCTTCTAAAATATAACTTTTTTTTTGTTTTTTGGTCTTTTTTGAGATGGAGTCTCGCTTTGTTGCCCACGCTGGAATGCAGTGGCATGATCACCACTCACTGCAACCTCCGCCTCCCCGGTTCAAGTGATTCCCCTGACTCAGCCTCCCAAGTATCTGGGATTATAGGGGCACGCCACTGTGCCAGGTTAATTTTTGTATTTTTAGCAGAGATGAGGTTTTGCCATGTTGGCAAGGCTGGTCTTGATCTAAGGTGATCTGCCTGCCTTGGCCTACCAAAGTGCTGGGATTACAGGCGTGAGCCACTGCTGCTGGCCAAAATAAAACTTCATTTTAAAACAATCAGTAAAAGTTTGATTAATAAAATATATGTTTCAAATGTCCTCTTTTGAATCAACTGCATTTTATGTGCAATGATATGTTTTCAAAGTCCTCTAAATAAATTAGAAGGATTCTGAAATATGAAGATGGCAAATAAACAGTGCTTAAAGGGAAATCAGGTATAAAGTGGTTTTCCAATGTTCTAAGTCAGCAGCATAACCAGACAACTAGATCTTTTGACATGCAGGTCACAGTCAAGGGCAAAGAAGAGATGATGTTGGCTTTCACAGGAATCTATCATTTGAAACTAGCAAGATAAAACAAATGCTCTGAAATGTACTTCATGTTCTAAATTTCACTGTAAGCTCCACAGTTTTCAATGAAAAGCAAATAGACACTCAGCTCAGGTCTTGGCTGACAGCAGCATTTAACATTAGCGCTACACGTAGCAGCAGCTTCAGGGATTTGCACATTGTTCCCAGCACAAGGCTGCTGGACACTTAGGGGACCACAAAGGGAGTCTAGAAACTGTTCTAAACATGTCATAAACCCTACAGAAAAACATACATGTACTCTTATAAAGCTATTTGAGCTAACTAAAATGCCAACACTGTTTGCTTTGGGTTGGAATAATATTAACTCAATGTAGTGAAAAAACTTTATTCTTGTTAATCAGAAGTTCTGGCCAGCCTACGTGTCTTTAACTAAATAAGAACTGGGCAAACTGACTGCATAAACATTACTTTTTTTCAAGAAAAATTTTAAGACATGGTGTTTTCAGGGATGGGAATAGAGTGATCTTCAATGATGGGAAAAGCTGAGCACCTGTGTATTAATTAAATCTATTAAACAAAATAAAAGGCAAAAACCAAAAGACCTTATCTTCTGAAATACAGTAATTTATTGATAAATGCAAAAATCATTTTCTGTTCATTATCTTAAAATTAGAGTGATATTTGAGTAAACTGAATGGAATCAGATAATTTTAATATTACAACCAGGTGTCTATTTCTAAAAACGCCAGGGGGGTGAGAACATCTGAAATAGTTATTAGTATAACAGAGAAACAATTATATTAATTTTAAAAAACTGGTAACAAAATAAAAAGGGGTTTTTTTGTCCTTTTTTTTTTTTTGAGACAGAATCTCCCTCTGTCACCTAGGCTGGAGTGCACTGGTACAATCTTGGCTCACTGCAAACTCTACCTCCTGGGTTCAAGCGATTCTTGGGCCTCCGCCTCCCAAGCAGCTGGGACTACAGTATGCACCACCATAGCCAGATAATTTTTTGTATTTTTAGTAGAGTTGGGATTTCGCCATGTTCCCCAGGCTGGTCTCAAACTCCTGGCCTCAAGTCTGCCCACCTCGGCCTCCCATAGTGCTCAGATTACAGGGTGAGGCACCATGCCCAGCCTCTTTTTGTACTTTTTCCTAATGTGGTTTTGAGTTCATTAAACCGGCTATTACTGCTCTGTTAGTGTTATCTAAGTGTCCATGAGATTCTTAAGGCGGGAGAGAGACAGACAATCAAATCAATGAGAATACATTGGAATAAAGAGATAAAGAAATACATACCAATCCATACAGCATTTCATACAGAACAGCCCCAAGGCACCACCAATCCACAGTATTGTCATAGGGCTGTTTTCTAATTACTTCAGGTGCAAGATACTATAGAAAAGAATAAAATATTAGAGTAACTTGGTAAACAAATCAAGACAAAATTTATAAATAATTGAGAAATTTAACAAATTTCAGTTGTTGCTATCATACTAAAACCAAATTATCTAGATTTCCAGTGGGTTGGGTATTCTCAGTCTACACCAGTGGTTCTTAGGTAACGTCACGTAGGACACTTCAAAATACATGTATTCTGCATTTCTCCTCGGAAACTGTGAGACAGTTAAAATAAATAAAAGAGTATAGTGAAGGTAGATTCTATAATTCTCAATAGGTGAAGTAGGTATTTGTGGGAAAAGTCTTTCAAAGATTATTTTAGAAGTTCATTTGGTCATTACTCATGTTTTCCTCTTAAATACATTTTTTTTTTTTTTTTTTTTTTGAGACAGGATCTTACTCTGTCACCCAAGCTGGAATGCAGTGGCACAATCACAGCTCACTGCAGCCTCGACCTCCTGGGCTCAGGTGATACTCCCACCTCAGCCTCCCAAGGAGCTGGGACTACAGGCATGCACCACCACACCTGGTTAGTTTTTTGTATTTTTCATAGAGACGGGGGTTTAGCCATGTTGCCCAAGGTGGTCTGGAACTTCTGGGCTCAAACAATCTGCCCACTTTGGTCTCCCAAAGTGCTGGGATTACAGGCATGAGCCACAGCACCTAGCAAGAATTGTTAATGTAGCAATTATAATCCTTTTTTTTTTCTTTTCAGTAAAAAACAATGAATTGTATTCTCATTTGAGAATTATAACAGCAATTCTCTAACATATTATTTAGAAAACTTGTGTAAGTTGTAAATGTCTATTTACATTTTAATTTGCAGGAAATTTAGACTCATCACAACTTAACACATCTAAGATAGTGAACTTGAATTTTACATTCCAAAATATATTACCTCTTCCCATGTGAAATACATGTAAGAAAGTAATTTCCTCGTAAGCTTTTTTATGTGATCTAAAGAAATGCCAAAATATTTTAACTATGCAATTAATATACAATAACAAAAAATGTTTCTTCATACATAAACCAAAACAGAATGGTTATAAATATATACAAGCACCAGGGTTAGACAGAAAAAAGAAGGAAAAACTCATTTCAAGGTAAATACTTGTTACTTAGAGATACTTTTAATTAAGTTTCTGAACTCAATTAGAAGCCATTTTCTCACACATTTTCAACATTGTATTTGCAAGTACTCCACGATAAAGATGAAATATTACATGGTACCTACAATCATTATAAATACCTTGGAATTTGGACAGTTTAAAATAAATCAAACTTGTTTCTGTGTGTGAAGTATGAATAATAAAGGTTTTATATGATTTGTAAGGATTATCATTATTGTCACAAATAGATAATTTTTGCTAGCTAACATGATTAGAAAATGGGATGGTCTGGTAAATAAATTCTGATTTGTGATTTTTTTTTCCATATCCACTGCTTTATTTTCTTCTGGTAAGTAAACACTTAATTTTATTACAAAAGATTTCAAGCATACAAAAAAATGAGAAAAAACAATAAACTGCAACTGAGATATAGTCAAGTGTTAATATTTTGCCATATTTGCTTTAGCTCATTTTTTAAAAGAAAAACAGCTTTATTAAAATAGTCACATACCACACAATTCACCCATTTAAAGTGTGTGATTCAATGTTGTTAACATATTCACAAAAAGAACACTTTCACCACTAATTTGTGATTTTTAAAGGATTAGAAATATAATTTTCTACAATATTTATTTTAGAACAAAAACAAAAAAAGAAATATAATTAAATGTGTAAGGAAGTTTAAGGTAAACTTCTGACATTAAAAACAAATAAACATAATTTATATTTGTTGGATTATTCAAAAGGGTCTTGCGGTATCTAACAATCACAGTTAAAAATACCCAACTATCAAGGCATGATTATCAGATATTTCCAGCTGGCTAGAAGCTGAAATGACAGTTTTTATTCTACTTTTCTTATTTTAAATTCATATATGCAATCCGTAATTCATATTTGCATTTTATACATGATTATATGAATGACAATGAGATATATTTCTTACCTCTGGTGTCCCACAAAATGTGGTAGTGGTGTCAGAAATAGCAATTCCTTCTTTACAAAGCCCAAAATCTGTTAAGACAACATGTCCCTGACAAATACAGGGGCGGTAAGATAAAACAGTGCATAAATAGGAATTGACAATTTTTCAGCAAGTTTTTCTTTTTTTTTTGAAACAGAGTCTTACTCTGTCGCCCAGGCTGGAGTGCAGCGGGGCGATCTTGGCTCACTGTGACCTCTGCCTCCTGAGTTCAAGCAATTCTCATGCCTCAGTCTCCCGAGAAGCTGGGACCACAGGTGCATGCCACCTGGCTAATTTCGCCATGTTGCCCAGGCTGATTTTGAACTCCTGACCTCAAGTGATCCGCCCACCTCGGCCTCCCAAAGTTCTGAGATTACAGGTGTGAGCTACCACACCCAGCCAATAAATTAACAGTTTTAAAAATCCTTTTATTTTCACATAATTATAGATCCACATGAAATTGCAAAATAGTATACAGAGGAAATTGTCATTGGTACAATACTATTAACCAGACTGTCAACCTTATTCAGTTTTCACTTTTTACATGCATGCTTTGTGTGTGTGCTTAGCTCTACGCAACACAGATGTATAGATTCACGTAATCACCACCACAATCAAGACACAATTGTTCCATTGCAAAGGAACTTCCCTAATGCTACTCCTTTATCTTTGCACTCTCTATCCCCTTGGACCCTGTCAACCACTAATCTGTTCTCCATCTCTACAGTTTTGTCATTTTGAGAATGTTATATAAATAAAATAACACAGTACAGAATCTCTGAGACTTTTTTTTGCACTAAGCATAAAAGCAACAACAAAAATTGAGAACTAGTAGATTTTTAAAAGAGAATACTTACTACTGAATCCAAAAGAATATTTTCTGGTTTCAAGTCTCTACCGAATTAAAAGGAAGGAAAAGCAAAACTGAATACAAACCGAAATAAAATACTGTTATATATAATTTTTACAAGTATATTTAAAAATTGTACCTGTATACTATTTTGATGGAGTGTAAGTAACCCAATGCACTAGCAATTTCAGCAGCATAAAACCTAGCTCTGTGCTCAGGAAAGGACCGTTCTCTTTGTAAGTGGAAAAAAAGCTGTAAAATTGGTTGAGGGGTAGGAGAGAGAGAATGTTAGGATCATTCACACATAGCATTAGACAAATATATTTGGTAAATACAAGGTAGGAATTGTTCTTTGTTACTTTGAACGTGAGCTAAAAACATAACAAGGCACAGAACTGTGACTCCCCTTCATCCATGTCCCCACCTAACAATCATTCTCTCTCTTTAACCACGTGTCTTTGTTTACCCTTGCTAATGTCACTCATCTCCCATTTACTACTCAACGCAATAATGTCCTCACCCTTCCAGGCAACTGCTCTGGAAAAGATTATCAATAAAGATCAATGATCTTGATATTGCCATGTAATTATCTTACAGGGCCTTTCTGGACTGTTTTCCATTTGAAAAAACAAACACTTCAGAGATTAAAAACTAGTGCCCAGCAGAACAAATATAACCATATGAATATATATCTCCATAGATATAATTTACTTGAGCCAAATACTGTTTTTCAGAAACTCTGAATTAGTTGGTAACATTAAAAACTGGGAATTTAGGGGTAAAAATTCACGGTTTTAATTTCTTTTTTAAAGAAAGGTAAGCTCTGGACCATTAGGCCTACTCTTCACAGCAGCAGCAACTGGCTGCAGCTAAACAGCAGTCGGACTCTCTAGTTCATTTCTTATACTTCCTAATTTTTAATTTATTTCTTATAACCTGGCCTTTAACTAAGGTTACTGCCTGGGGGAAGTTTCCACTGGGTCCCTTGGCTTCTAAGACAAAAATCTCTCCTTGAGTCTTGGTGAATTCCATCTCTGCTCCTTTCTGGCCTCGGAAAATGCAGGGACGACAGCGTTTCTGCCCTCGGTCCACTGTTATTTTTTCTCCAAATACCCTTGCCAGGTAACTTGATCCATTCTGTTGATTTTAACCACCACCTCAATGTTGATGTCTCCTATGTGGACTTTACTGAATGACTTTGATGCAGAAAATCAATGAGGAAGCTGAGGCTCAGAGAGGCTTGCTTCTCTGCCAAGTATCATACAACCTACTTGTTTTTATTCTACTTTGCTCTGAAAAAGATACGAGGTAGTATACAAAGCTAAGTATTCATATGTCAAGGTTAAAATTTCTAAGTATGAACACTGGGAGAAAATAAGAGTATTAATGTATGCAAACCACACTCCTCCTGCCTCTAACTTTTCTCTTCATCTTTAACCCTTGTTTACCTATTACCCACTCAATTTCTCCTCCACCCACCCTGGCATTCTATTGTATTTTATTCTCCTTTTTTCATTATCTTGCATCTTTCAGATGACAAGACTACCTCTTTCAATCTTTGCCAGTGAGCAGTCACTGTACAAAAAAGTCTCAGAAGTAGAGCCCTAAAAGAGCACAAAGAAACCACACATAAAGCAGGGAGCTTGCAGTGGGATCTCACCTGCACTAGATGCTTCTCATGAACATTTCAAAGACACAAGGTGGCACTTAAGAATGGGCTCTGTTTGGGGAGGGGGGAGGGGGGAAAGATTGCATTGGGAGATATACCTGATGTAAATGACGAGCTGATGGGCGCTGACGAGTTGATGGGTGCAGCACACCAACATGGCACAAGTATACATATGTAACAAACCTGCACGTTATGCACATGTACCCGAGAACTTAAAGTATAATTAAAAAAAAACAAAAACAAAAAAAAAACCACAAAAGAAAAAAAAAAAAAAGAATGGGCTCTGCAGTTGAGATATCTAGGTTAAATCCAGGGCCTGACACTTACTAGAGCACTGTAACATTGAGACTGTTATTTAACCTTTCTTATTTATAAATAAGAAAATTTTGGCCAGGTATGTTCTCTCATGCCTGTAATCCCAGCACTTTGGGAGGCCGAGGCGGGCGGATCATGAGGTCAGGAGTTCGACACCATCCTGGCCAACATGGCGAAACCCTGTCTCTACTAAAAATACAAAAATTAGCTCGGCGTCATGGCACATGCCTGTAATCCCAGCTACTCAGGAGGCTGAGGCAGGAGAATCGCTTGAACCAGGATGTCGGAGCTTGCAGTGAGCTGAGATTGCACCACTGCACTCCAGCCTGGTGACAGAGAGACTCCATCTCAATAAATAAATAAATAAATAAATAAATAAGAAAGAAAATTTCATTAAATGGGCATAATAGTGTTTTCTGAAGGAGTTGTGATTTGCTGACATAATGCATGTAAAATAATTGCAAAGTGCCAAGCCTCAATAAATTCTGTTTACCTGTCAGCACTCGGGCACACACAAAATTAAATGAAAACCTTCAAAGTGAAAACAATACGGGGTCACCTGCATCAGCGAATCAGGATGCCTGAGAGATGCATAATCTTGCCTCCACACTGAAGAATCTTAAGGGATTTTTTTTTTTTTTGGACACAGTGTCTTGTTCTGTCACCCAGGCTGGAGTGCAGTCGTGTGATCATGGCTCACTGCAGCCGTGACATCCTGGGCTCAAACAATCCTCCCACCTCACCCTCCTGAGGACTACAGAGGCATGCTACCATGCCCGGCTAATTTTTGTTATTTTTTTGTAGAGACAGGGTTTCGCCATGTTGCCCAGGCTGGTCTTGAACTCCTGGGCTCCAGCGATCCACCCATCTTGGCCTCCTAGAGTGCTGGGATTATAGGTGTTGAGCTACCACACCTGGCCTTAAGGGACTTTTGTCATAGATGTATAAAGGTGAATAATCATTCTTTATACAATCTTCCCCTAAAATGATCTAGGTGTGTCTGACCATCTTTTGGTTTTGCAGAATATTAACTCATTTTCCTTATAGTTCCCTTTATTCTACAGTTAAATGTACTACAGTAATCTTGAAACAGTGATTTTCTGCTCTGAGATTGGGGGATGAAAGATCCCTTTGTAAAGATATGACAATACCTATTAGTTACAATGATTTTTAAGACATTCACAGGTCAAAGACCAAACAAATTAGAAAGGTGTGAAGGTTGAGAAGTCAGCTGCCTAGATCCTGGAATCAGGCTGCCTGAGTTCAATCCCTGCCTCTGATAGTTACCACATTACTTCTACAAGCTACCTAGTTTCTCTGTGCCTCAGTCAGTCTTATTATAGTTGTTGTGAAGGTAAAATTATATGTACAAAGAGCCAGAGTGATGGATACTAAGTAATACTCAATGGAAGTTATTATTGTAATTATTATAATAGCAGCATTTCCCAAAGTGTATTTCAATATCCATCTGAATCAGAGTTTTGCATAATACTTAAGAGATTGGTTGAAACAAAAAAGGGGACTGCATGGTTTTTTTGTTTGTTTTTGAGGCGGAGCCTTGCTCTGTCGCCCAGGCTGGAGGGCACTGGTGCGATCTCGGCTCACCGCAAGTTCCACCTCCCGGGGTTCACGCCATTCTCCTGCCTCAGCCTCCCGAGTAGCTGGGACTACAGGCGCCCGCCACCACACCCTGCTAACTTTTTGTATTTTTAGTAGAGACAGGTTTTCACCATGTTAGCCAGGATGGTCTCAATCTCCTGACCTCGTTATCCACCCGCCTCAGCCTCCCAAAGTGCTGGCATTACAGGCGTGAGCCACCGCACCCGGCCGACTGCATGGTTTTAAAAAATTCTCTTGGATTTGAGGAGGTTGAGGCTGCAGTGAGCTGTGATCACACCACTGCACTCCAGCCTGATGACAGAGCGAGACTGTCTCAAAAAAAAAAAAAAAAAAGATATCCTGACTTTGTATAAGACAGAATTTCTCAAAGTCTTTAACATGCTGAGGCATACTGTGAAACACCAAGAAACGATATAACATGAAACATTTCCAAAACAGACTTTATCATAAAGCTTTTTTTGTTTGTGTGTGTGTGTGTTTTTAAAGATACGGGGTCTCATTCTGTTACCCAGGCTGCAGTGCAATCATAGCTTACTGTAGCCTCAAACTCCTGGGCTCAAGTGATCCTCCTGCCTCAGTCTCCTGAGCAGCTGAGACTAAAGGTGCAAACCACTGAGCCAAGCTACCACCACAGAGCCCCTTATTAGAGGACTATAGCATCTGATTGATAATTTGCATATCTTGGAAAATGAGAACCTGGAGTAATATTTGTATGCAACTGTTGAGATAATTGCCTAAATTACAAATCACGTTTTATTCTAATATTTCAATATGTTATTCTTGCTGTATAGTTTAGTGACAAACCTGTCCATGAAGCCAGCAGCTTCATATCAAGGTTCTTTTATGAACCTTTTCAACTATATCATATGCTTAAAAGCTCTGTGTTACTATTCTCCACATCCTGCATTGTATTCAGCCAGTACCTTGAATATTATTGCTATAAAAAGCTACTGATTTTATACTGTCCTTCTAAAACTTACAAGAAAAACTTTGACTTTATGCTATTTTTCTAAACTATTAATATTAGAAAACTCATTATAAAACTCACCTCCCCTCCATTAACAAAATCCAGAACAAAATAAAGCTTTTCAGTTGTTTGGAAGGAATAATGCAATCCAACCAAAAATGGATGTTTCACATTTTTCAAGAGCACATTACGTTCAGCCATAATATGTTTTTGCTGGAAAAAAGGCAAAAGATCAATTGTATTATACACTAGAAAACAACTCTCTTAATTGAGAAAATGGGCTTGGGAGAAGCAACAGCTATTTTATTTTACCTCTTTTCTGTTGAGAACTATTTTTTTCTGTAACACTTTGACAGCATAAAATTTTCCATCCAGTTTCCGTTTTGCAAGAAGAACCTGTTATAGTTAAACATTAGTGTACACTATTAGAAATTTCAAATTTTGATAGAAATAATTCACTTGTCAATACATCAATACTTCTTAAATTTTGTAAAAAGAAGAAGTCCATAAGGGACCTAGATCATGTTTTTGTTTTAAAAATCAAGTAGTCAGGCACCATTTCTTAGTCACTTAATGTGTTGATATTTGAGATTTTTAAACTAAATTTAAGTGCCCAAATCTACACTGCTTGAGAACTTTGTGTGTGTGTGCACGCATGTGCTCCAGCCCTGAATCCTGAAGTCTCCTGTACTTTCAGGAGAGAATACTGACCGTAGAAAATACTATTATAAACTTCATGGCTATATTAACAAGGATAAGGAAATGTTTTTTAGGTAATCAAAATGTACTCTTTCATACTGAGATTTTTCTTAACAGGTTTTAAATTCACAAGAGTTCAGAGGAAAAAGTGCCATGGATTTCTATAGTGGGCTGGGTCGCAGCCACTATAAAGAATCTGAAGGCTTTAAAGAATCTGAAGAAATCTAGAGTATCTTGAAGTGGTACAATTTTGACTCACTGCAGCCTCGACCTTCCCAAGGCTCAGGTGATCATCCCGTCTCAGCCTCCCAAATAGTTGGGACTACAGGCGTGTGCCACCATACCTGGCTAATTTTTCAATTTTTTGTAGAGATGGGGTTTTGTCATGTTATCCAGGCTGGTCTCAAACTCCTGGGCTCAAGCGATCCACCTGCCTCAGCCTTACAAAGTGCTGGGATAACAGGCGTGAGCCACCGCACCTGGCCTTCTTTTGTTTTATTGCACTTTGTTGGTTTCTAATCATTTTGCAAGATTTTAATTTTTTTATTAAACATAGCATACATATAGAAAAACTCATCACTACAGCTCAATAAATTGTTACAAAGTGAATACAGCTATGTAACCAGTATGCAGTTCAAAGAAAAAAAACCCCTGCCAGTAGCCTAAAGCCTCTCTTCTGCTAAATCCCAGTCACGACTCACCCTTCTCCTTCTCAAAGGTAACTAACTACTACCATGTCAACTTGAAATAACACAGATAACTTTTGCCCTTTTTTGAATTTCATGTAATTAGAATCATATGGAAAGTTGTCTGTCTTAATTCTTTTACTCTAAATTATATGAAATATTCATTAACATCGTGGCATATAGCATAGTTCTCATATTTTCTGTGTTATGCAGAATATTCCATTAAATGACACACTACAATGTATCTACTCTCTTGCTGATAGATTATTTATGAATAATGATGCTATAAGCATTCCTGTATATACCTTTCCTAGTGGATATTCATTTCGGTTGGATATGTAACTAGGGAGTAGAACCAATGTGTCTTAGGTAACGCATATACTCAGCTTCAAGAATTAACACCAATTTTCAACAGCAAAAAAACCCAAAACACCTGACCAGGCGTGGTGGCTCATGCCTGTAATCCCAGCACTTCGGGAGGCCGAGGTGGGCAGATCACCTGAGGTTGGGAGTTCCAGACCAGCCTGACCAATATGGAGAAACCCTGTCTCTACTAAAAATACAAAATTGGCTGGGCGCGGTGGCTCAAGCCTGTAATCCCAGCACTTTGGGAGGCCGAGACGGGCGGATCACGAGTTCAGGAGATCGAGACCATCCTGGCTAACACGGTGAAACCCCGTCTCTACTAAAATACAAAAAAAATTAGCCGGGCGAGGTGGCGGGCGCCTGTAGTCCCAGCTACTCGGGAGGCTGAGGCAGGAGAATGGCGTGAACCCGGGAGGCGGGGCTTGCAGTGAGCTGAGATCCGGCCACTGCACTCCAGCCTGGGCAACAGAGCTAGACTCCGTCTCAAAAAAAAAAAAAAAAAAAAAAAAAAAACAAAATTAGCAGAGCGTGGTGGCATGTGCCTGTAATCCCAGCTACTCGGGAGCAGTAGAATGACTTGAACCCAGGAGGTGGAGGTTCCAGCGAGCCGAGACTGTGCTACTGCACTCCAGCCTGGGCAACAAGAGCAGAACTCTGTCTCCAAAAAAAAAAAAAAACCCCACCTAGGAATAAATCTAATTAGAGATATGCAAAAATTCTAAACAGAGTACCATAAAATATTATTGGGAAAAATTAAAGATGAGCTACATTAACAAAGTAATATAGCACGGTCACGGATCTGACAACACAATATTGTAAAGATGATAATTCTTCCCAAATTGATCTACAGAGTCATTGCCATCCCAATAAAATTCAAATAGAATTTTTGCAGAAATTGATATGCTGATTCTGAAATTTATATTGATATGCAAAGGGCTAAGGATAGTCTCTTGAAGAACAAGAAGGGAGGACTTAATTCTGTTGCATATCAAGCTACAGGTGTCACAACAATGTGGTACTGGTGTCAGGATAAACAGATAGGCCAATGAACAGAAAATGAAAAGAAATGCAATCTAGAAACAGAAATACAAAACTTAAAATCTAAAAAGAGGGTGGGCTCAGTGGCTCATGCCTCTAATCCCAGCACTTTGGGAGACTGAGTCAGGCAGATCACTTGAGGTCAGAAGTTCAAGACCAGCTTGGCCAATGTGGTAAAACCCCGTCCCCACTAAAAATACAAAAATTAGCCAGACATGGTGGTGTGTGCCTGAAATCCCAGCTACTCGGAAGGCTGAGGCAGGAGAATCGCGTGAAGCTGGGAGGCAGAGGCTGCAGTGAGTGGAGGTAGCACCATTGCACTCTGCACTCCAGGCTGGGTGACGAAGTGATACTCTGTCTCCAAAAAAAAAAAAAAACAAAAAACAAAAAACTAAAAACAGGTCTGTGAAGGTATAAATAGTGGATACATAAGGTGGCCCTGGAGATCAGGTGGCCCATCAGATGGCAAAAAAAAGTTTTTATAAACTGTATAGGATCAGCTGATTATCCACATGGACAAAAATGAACTGTGATGCTATGCCTCCCATTATATGCAAGAACCAAATCCTGGTAAGACTCTAGATCTAAACATTAAGTTTTGAAAAGATAATGCCCTTTTTTTTTTTTTTTTTTTTTTGAGATGGGGTCTTTCTATGTTGCCCAGGCTGGTCTTGGACTCCCGAACTCAAGTGATCTTCCTGCCTCAGGCTCCTGAGTAGCTGGGATTACAGGTATGTGCCACAATGCTTTTGTTTTTAATGACAGAATTTTGTTTTTAAAGACAGATAATTTTTTTTCTTAATGAGAACTATCTCTAGCATTCCAATAGAATTTTGGGGATTTAGAGAGCAGGATTCATTTCTAACTTTCTATTGCTTATACTAGCACAATACTCAGCATGTAGCAGATAATATGTATTTACTGAGTGAATAAACATAAATGGGTTTAATCGCATAGCCACAGTTGCTAGTCTTAAGGAAACTCAGAAAACAAACTGGAGTTACCAAAAGCTACAAATACAGCAAAATATGATTAAACACTTACATATTCCATTTTTACTAAAGACTGAAGTACGGTGCAAAAAAGCACTTAAATATATTTGATGATTCTGATAACTTCATCTATGATGCTTTCCTGTTAACCCTGGCCTTAAGTGATTATCCTTCCTTGGTATGGCTATACTGTCAAATTACATGACTCATCTGACACCGTAAAAAAATAAGCAGGGTCTTTACACATTCATTTCCTTCTCAAACTGTTATTTACACAGCTGCTCCTTTTGGTCTTTCCTACTTTGGCTTAAATAGCACGTCTTCTGAAAAGCTATGTAAGTGGGAATCTTCCCTCAGCTGCCTATTGTCCTTTGTCATTTCACCCTATTCTTCATTTCCTGCACTGCTATTATTATTTGTACTTATTTACTTGACTGAATATTTTTAATTGACTATTCCCCCAACCCTAGATTGTAAGCACCACAAAGGTAGTAACCATGTCACTACCTGGTTAGAAATTCTGTAATTTTCTAACCAGGGTCCAGAAGGGTAAATACCTTCTGAATAAGTGAATTTTATTATAGAATTTGAGTAGATGCCTTTTCTCCCTAATTATTGTTAGTATTTTGAGGGTGGGGAAAGTATCTTAATTCCATTTCCTACAAGCCAAAAAGTCCTGTGGCTCCCACCCATAAAGCATGAATTCCTTAAGTACTTATTTACTGAATGAGAAAATAAAAACACTTTAGGCTGGGGATGGTAGCTCACATCTGTAATCCCAGCACTTTGGGAGGTCAAGGATGGGAGGATCACTTAAGGAAAGAAATTTGAGACCAGCCTGGGCAAGAGAACAAGGCCTTGTCTACAAAAGAGTGAAAAAATTAGCTGGGCGTGGTGGTGTATGAGTATAGTCCCAGCCACTCGGGAGGCTGAGGAGGGAGGATGGCTTGAACCCAAGAGTTCATGTGTGCTATGATTGCACCACTACAGTCCAGCCTGGACAGCAGAGTGAGACGCTGTCTCTAGAAAAAAAACAAAAACAAAAACCAAACAAAAACCTCACAAAACACTCTTACCTTGCCAAAGCTGCCTTTTCCAATAACTTTTAAGAAATCAAAGTCAGTTGGTTTGGCACTGAAATAAATTAACAATAAGAATTAGCCTCCTAGAAATTGGAAAGATTAACTTTTAAACATTTCTTAGCACTTCCCTCTTTAATAAATAAATGTTAGGCACAAAACACTTCAGCCTAGTAACTCCAGCTTTCCTGCTGAGCATTTCATCTTTCATATATAGTAGGTAATATGAATAGTAATAATATCTACTCTCTGATTAGATAAGGCATTTCATAACTTTAAGCCTCATTAAGTTCTGCTTAAGAGGAACTTCAATAATACTCTCTTTGAGAGAAAAGGATATATGCATATCCTATATGTAGAGTTTTGAACTCGAAATAGCTTCTATCTAAACCTATTTTATTAACCATGGCCCAATGTTGTTGAGGAAACTGAGTAACTATATAAATTAGTGATACATTCTAAGGACTATATAGCATGTGGTAATTCTTCTGAAAATGAAGCTGTTAGTTGGAACACCTAAAGACGCTAAGAATAATTTCTGATGGAGAAAAAAGTCATTACAGTGTTTCACATATAAACCACGTATTGTACATTAAAGATAAAAGACTTCTTAGCTTATTCTCATGGATGGCAATACAGGAAAGCCAGGAACAAAAAAGCAAGAGGGAATACTAAGACTGCCCTTTTATTTATGTTAACTTAACCTATCAAGTAAAAATAGCATTGGCTGTTAGACAAAAACACACGGAAGCAGAAAGGGGAGCTTAAGCAGCCAAAAGAGCCGTTTCCTCCAACCCCGTCTGAATTCGTAAGTTGTATGGGAAGAGGGGAATAAATCCATTTGGATTTGAAATTTGCTTAATTATCAAAAAAAGAAAAATAGTTAATTCAAATATGAGAGTAAAACCAGAACTAGGTTAAATAATGACAGGTAAAGATTAGTGAGATAAACACTTAACTATATTTAGATGTTTTTCTTTTTCAAAAACCTGCTTTCTGGACTATTTTCTTCTTTAAAGATATGCAGAGGTACCGAAATAACTTTGTAAACAAATCTAACAGTGAAAAACATGCAGATCCCTCAAACATAATAAATAGGTGAGCTGAGTCCATACTCCAAGCCCCGCTGTTAACTGCTAGGGATTAACCTTAACTGAAAGCCAATTTCCATTTTTGGCCAGGCACAGTGGCTCACGCCTGTAATCCCAGCACTTCGGGGGGGTTGAGGTGAGCGGATCACCTGAGATCAGGAGTTCAAGACCAGCCTGCCCAACATGGTGAAACCCTGTCTCTACAAAAATACAAAAATTAGCCAGGCATGACGGTGGGTGCCTGTAATCCCAGGTATTCAGGAGGCTGAGGCAGGAGAACCTGGGAGGCAGAGGCTGCAGTGAGCGGAGATCGCACCATTGCACTCCAGTCTAGGCGACAGAGCAAGACTCCGTCTCAAAAAAAAAAGAAAAAAAAAAACTTCCACTTTTTATGCTGCCATTTTTGTTCAATGCTATGAACAACAGAAAAGAATGCTTAAAACCAAACTTCCAGTTAGCATCCTATTTATCTGCTTTCCTTTGAAGCAAAAACTCTTCAAGCTAAGTTTTGAAAACTCCTTGTCTCTACCTGCTGTCCTCTCCTCTAGTTCTCTAGTGAACCCTTTCTGATCACAGTCTTATACCAACTACCACATCACTGAAACTGCTCATTAAAAGTCACCAATGACTTTATGAAATCCAGTGGTCAATTTTCAATCTTCGTATTACTTGCCCTATCAGCAACATTAACAGAGTTAATTACTCCCTCCTCTTTCAGGCACTCTTCCCCTGACCTCAGGCAACCATATTCCTGGTTTTTCTCTCATCTTACTGACTGCTCTTTCTCAGTCTCTGTAAGCAATACTTTCCTGACCTCATAATGTTGAAGTGTCCCAGGACACAGTCCTTGGACCACTTCTCCCATCTGCCTATAATCATTCTCCAAGTAGAGCAAAAGGGTAGAGAAAGGGTAGGAAAAGCCTACAATGAAAAAACACTTCAGAATAAATGTAATATGCCTGTAAGGATAATTAAGTAAGTAAGGGCAGCAAGACCACATTCCTCTTCGAACCCATGGCAGACACTACTAATCAATTAAGTCTGGGCATATGGGGAGAAATTGGGTAAACAAAGTTTAATAGCCTTTAATATTCTAATGTCTATTATGACTCCTCTGGAACAAGCTGGCTAACAACAGAAGTGCACCAATTACACCAAACACCAGCAGAATGTCAATTAGGCCTGCAAGGGTGCTTTTTCTCAGGGGACCTGATAGGACTTATGGTCCTTATGGTCCCTTGGGAAATATGGTCTACTGATTTTACACACACACACACACACACACACACACACCCCAGAAAACTGATGATAAAACAGCAGAACCCAATTAACAATTTGTGGATTAAAAGTTCCTTAGGGCTCTCCTAAAGCAATGAAAAGCTGGAGCAGTAAATCAGTCAAGCATACGATAGCACTGTATTCACTGTAACTATGGTTATATTTCAAAGGCCTCCAGTTAAATTAGTGTAATTATACATATCTGCATACTCTCAAAAAAGATCTTCCTAAAATTCAGTTAAAAAATTGTTTGGAACAAATTAAACATACTGAGGATTTCCAGATGGTCCCAGGTTGATGTTCTGTGAGGTAGAGTGTAGCTGTTAAGATGGGGGGAAAAAAACAACATTCTTATTGGAGCATCAAAAATTAATTAATGTTTTGAAATAAAATATTTATAACTGTACCACAAATATTTGGTTTGTTGCCATGTTAAAGAAACCCAAGGTCCTGATTCTCAGTAAGGGTATAGACTTAACTTGGAAATACACATAATTTGACAAAAACATAATCATTTTTCTCATGGTAATTTTCAAGAACTGTTGTAAGAAAAAACATAAGCCAGAAATCAAGCTCTAAGTTGGCAAATGAATGAAATAAACTGAGGAAAGCTCCTTGGAGGAGGTGGGTATTGAAACCGCAATTTAAGAGGGATCACTTTTTAAAAAACTGGTTAAAAATGGCTTTTCAAGTTTTCAAATAGTTTATCAAAGAAATGATAGGATGATGACAATGATGATCGTAAATGCCGGGTTTTCAGTTTTAATTTGATGGCAGGTAAATACAGACAAAGCAAACACAGAAAGCAGTGCTTTTCTTTTCGTTTTTTGAGACAGAATCTCAAGCTTGTTGCCCAGGCTGGAGTGCAGTGGCGCAATCTCGGCTCACTGCAAGCTCTGCCTCCTGGGTTCATGCCATTCTCCTGCCTCAGCCTCCTGAATAGCTGGGACTACAGGTAACTATGCCCAGCTAATTTTTTTGTATTTTTAGTAGAGACAGGGTTTTACTGTGTTAGCCAGGATGGTCTCTATCTCCTAACCTTGTGATCCGCCCACCTCAGCCTCCTAAAGTGCTGGGATTACAGGCGTGAGCCGCCGCACCCGGCCTTTTCTTTCTAATTCTAGCACTGTGGTAGCGCCAACATTTTATATAGGCTTTTCTCTTTGCAACAGTTAACACAGTAAGCTTAAGCCCTGGTATTAATTTAGAAGCAAATCTTTATTTACCTAGTATGCTATAAAGAAATTTAAGTAATAAAAGATTCTAGTTCACTAATAATTAGCTAAAATTTTAACTCAAAAATCCCAGAAGATTAATCTAGTGATCCTATCAGAGTGAGCATTTTTTATAAAAGCCAAGTGTAAGTAAATTCTGCTTCACATAAATAAACTTTAAAACTCTTTATACATTCAGATAATTAAATCAGTTATAAATGTTTCAAAAATGTATACGTTTATGAGGGTTCTATGTAATTATACTTCATATAAGCTATAAATATAAAAAAGCTTTTAAAAACTTCTCTAATCAAAACGAATCTTTTTTTTTTTTTTTTTTTGAGATGGAGTTTCACTCTTGTTGCCCAGGCCAGAGTATAGTGGCCCCATCTTCACTCACTGCAACCTCCACCTCGTGGGTTCAAACGATTCTCCTGCCTCAGCCTCCCAAGTAGCTGGGATTATAGGCACACGCCACCACGCCTGGCTAATTTTTGTATTTTTAGTACATATAGGGTTTCGCCATGTTGACCAGGCTGGTCTCAAACTCCTGACCTCAGGTGATTCGCCCACCTCAGTTTCCCAAAGTACTGGGATTACAGGCATGAGCCACTGCACCCGGCCAAGAAAATTTTATCTTATCAAACCTCTTATTTTGGACACATGTAATATATATTTGTACTTCAATTCATTCCAAATTTATAATCTCTAGAATATAAACTATTTTTTCAAATAAAGGGCAAATAATCTCATCCTTCAAAAGTTCTTAAGTTTCTGAGTGGGAGCGGTGGCTCATGCCTGTAATCCCAGCACTTTGGGAGGCTGAGGCGAGTGGATCATCTGAGGTCAGGAGTTCGAGATCAGCCTGGCCAACATGGTGAAACCCTGTCTCTACCAAAAATACAAAAATTAGCTGGCGTGGTGATGAGCACCTGGAATCCCAGCTACTAGGAAGGCTGAGGCAAGAGAATCCCTTGAACCCATGAGGTGGAGGTTGCAGTGAGCTGAGATAGCAGCACTGCACTCCACTGTGGGCGACACAGTGAGATTCTGTCTCAAAAAAATAAATAAATAAAATAAATAAGTTTCTTATGAAAAAACAACATTGGCACCAGCATTGTAGTTACAATTCAAATTTATTTCCTATTGTTACACCTATACATAAAAAATTCATTAAATGAGATTAGTCCTGTTGTGGCGTAGTTTTAACATAGGAGTAGTCTTTAATGTTTAAATATTACAGTGTTCCTTTCTACTAAGAAACTGCTATAAAATAATCAAACAAATAAATACTAAAAACGGAAGAAAAAAATAAATACTTCAGTGTTCCTTTGACTCTTACAATGTAATTCAAACTGAGTTGTAACTTTAATACACTTATTCTTTTAATGAATGTGCAGATAACTGGTTTAATTTTCCATTCAATACATTTTTCTCATAAAGATGAAGGAAGGCTGGGTGCAGTGGCTCACGCCTGTAATCCCAGCAATTTGGGAGGCCGAGGCAGGCAGATCACAAGGTCAGGAGTTCGAGACCAGCCTGGCTAACCTGGTGAAACCCCATCTCTACTAAAAATACAAAAATTAGCTGGGTATGGTGGTGCACACCTGTAGACCCAGCTACTTGGGAGGCTGAGGCAGGAGAATCGCTTGAACCCAGGAGGAGGAGGTTGCAGTGAGCCAAGATTGCACCACTGTACTCAGCATGGGCAACAGAGAGACTCCATCTCAAAAAAAAAAAGAAGGAAGAGGATTAAATATAGTGCAGATTAAACAACATGAACAACTTGTCCCCTGAAGTATGTTAATATGTTAATATGTAATTAGATTTTATTATTTAGGCAAGGATTTCCCTAATGGAGCACATTTCTGAAATGATGAAAATTATTAGACTATATAATTAGACAACTGTACTTACTATTTCTGAAAACAATATCCAGTCACTAAATTGAGGGTGAGGTATAATTTCTTAACAGAATGAATACTAATTGAGATCATTTAAGTTTCTTGACTTCCCTTGGCCTCTATTTTTCTCTGTATCAATAAGGGGGTAGGTCCAGACGCCCTCTAAAATATTCCAGCTAGGAGCTTCACTTAATTATTCACTTAAAAGTCCTTCATAGGCCAGGCACGGTGGCTCACGCCTGTAATCCCAGCACTTTGGGAGGCCAAGGCCGGCGGATCACAAGGTCAGGAGATTGAGATCATCCTGGCTAACACGGTGAAACCCTGTCTCTACTAAAAATACAAAAAATTAGCAGGGCGTGGAGGTGGGCGACTGTAATCCCAGCTACTCGAGAGGCTGAGGCAGAAGAATGGTGTGAACCCGGGAGGTGGAGCTTGCAGTGAGCCGAGATCCTGCCACTGCCCTCCAGCCTGGGCGACAGGACGAGACTCCGTCTCAAAAAAAAAAAAAAAAAAAAAAAAAAAAAATCCTTAATAAATAGTTACAATTATATGACAAAGTATGGCTTTTTCCTTTTTTTAAAAGAGATTCTTTTTATCAGTATTTTAAAACCTCAAGGGATTCTAGTGGCAGTTTCAGACATTATGGATGGAAAAAGAAAAAAAGGAACAAAACTCAGATTTAAAGCCAACAGTGGCAGAACCCAGAAATCTCTCAGCTTGGTTCTGTCTTCAAGTTGTCTGCAGTTGTCTTCCACTGCAAGGCAAGATAGTCTTCAAATAACCTAAACCTACCCAGTCTCACATGAGTAGCAAGCAAAACACGAAAAATCATGATTACATAGATTTTAATCTTTAAAACATTACTTGAATACATTCATTTTTCAATTAAAAATACTAATAGCTGGAAAGTGTCAAAAATATTAGGAAAAGCATTTTTAAAAATCCATAACCTTATCAATATATAATTTTGCAAATATTTACACTACTTTCATATAGTATTTGCATATTTTTAAAAAACTGACTGTAAATCATACTGTGTGAATATGCATATACATATTTATTTATTTATTTATTTATTTATTTATTTATTTTTTGAGACAGTCTCGCTCTGTCGCCCCGGCTGGAGTGCAGTGGCCGGATCTCAGCTCACTGCAAGCTCTGCCTCCTGGGTTTACGCCGTTCTCCTGCCTCAGCCTCCCGAGTAGCTGGGACTACAGGCGCCCGCCACCTCACCCGGCTAGTTTTTTGTATTTTTTAGTAGAGACGGGGTTTCACCGTGTTAGCCAGGATGGTCTCGATCTCCTGACCTCGTGATCCGCCTGCCTCGGCCTCCCAAAGTGCTAGGATTACAGGCTTGAGCCACCGCGCCCGGCCGCATATACATTTTAAATACTGATTTCGCTTAATATATCGAAGCTTAAAATCTGATCTTCAAAAATAAAATGCATAACATATATGGACAAACACTAAGTGACTGGTAAATATTTAGGTTGATTCTAATACTGTTTTTAGTAGATCATACAGAAATGAACATCTTTTGCTTTTTTCTGTGTGGAATATTTCATTTGCATCAATTCCTGATGTGAATTGTTTTCCAAAGGAGTTGCAGAAAATTATGACACCAATGATGACCAAGGGTGCTCGTTTTACCTTACTGTTATCAGTTCTGCAATATTTTATTTACATTTTTATTGATTTGAGCAATAAAAATCTCTCTAAGATTTTCATTTGCTAATAGCATCAACGTTGAACATTTTCCTCTATGTTTTTTTACTAAGAGTATTCCTTCACGCCCCATTTCCTTTTATCTACTATAGTGTTAAGTATCATTCTTTTAAAAAACCCATTTGTATGAGCTTTTCATACAGACGTTATTTCTTGTTATGCCTTATTTATTACGAATGTTTTCCCGGTTTGTTGTTTCTCTTTTGACCAGCTACAGAGATTTTTTTTTTTTTAAGTTTTTTACATTGTCCTAGGAGCAACCATGTCACAGATGTAAAAGTTAGATTTGTTCTCGTAACTGAAAATCTTGGGGTATCTGAGAAGGAAAATTACTACTTTCCAGCAGTCACAAAAAAGGAGTATGTCTTTTTTCAAAATGAAGATTTCAGCCCTAGGACACTAATATTCCAATGCACCATGTTATCTTTTAAATCACAAAAACAGAGCCATAACAGAATTAACAGGCATTATAAAGAAAAACTGTGTTTCAACCCATCATCTCTGATTTTCATGTACATATTTAATAATAGTTGTTTAAAAGTTTGAATTATGTAAATATATTTATATAACCTTTATAATAATTTAATTGCTACAGAGTAATACTTTGAGTTAAATTATTACAATTTACCTCTCCCATACAACTAAGGTAAATGTTGAAAACATCTTCGTAATAAGGCACAAGCCTATTTTACTTATTGCCATCACGATTTAGTTTTAAAAACAACACTGGCCAAGCGTGGTGGCTCACGCCTACAATCCCAGCACTTTGAGAGGCCAAGGCAGGGGGATCAGGAGGTCTGGAGTTCGAGCAGCCTGGCCAATATGGTGAAACCCCATCTCTACTAAAAATACAAAAATTAGCCGGGTGTGGTGGCAGGCACCTGTAGTCCCAGCTACTAGGGAGGCTGAGGCAGGAGAATCGCTTGAACCCGGGAGGCGGAGGATGCAGTGAGCCAAGATCGTGCCAATGACTCCGGCCTGGGCAACAGTGCGAGACTCCATCTCAAACAAACGAACAAACAAAAAACAAAACAAAGCTTCCTTCTGTTAGGAACACATATTGGTTATGTACATACATCACAGAAATAAAAGTTAGTTGATGCCAACTGGTATGTGTGTACTGACTGTTCTGTATAGAAAATCCTGACAATGCAGAGGAAGTCGGATGTAATGTGGTTGAGAAGGCCTTTTCTGTTGGCCAAAATTCAAAATAGTTTCAAGTGTGGCAATAACGATAAAATAAGACATAAAGTGAAGAAAGTAGAATATAAAATTGTATACACTGCATAATTAAAATCAGGTAATTTAAAAACCCTATACATTAGAGAACATTGGAAAGAAAATTACCAGAATGTTAAAAATTTCTAGGTGTGGGTGCAATAATATGGGTAATACTTTTCTTTTTACCTACTATTTTCAAATTTGTCTGATTAACCTATATTACTTTTTAGTATAAAAAGTACTCATTCTATATGTTTTGTAAGAAATAGTGATCTGTGGCCTGGGCGCAGTGGCTCATGCCTATAATCCCAGCATTTTGAGAGGCCGAGGCAGGTGGATCATTTGAGGTCAGGAGTTCGAAACCAGCCTGACCAATATGGTGAAATCCCATCTCTACTAAATGCAAAAATTAGGCAGGCATGGTGGTAGGCACCTGTAATCCCAGCTACTGGGGAATCTAAGCCAGGAGAATCACTTGAACCCGGGAGGTGGAGGTTGCAGTGAGCTGAGATTGCGCCACGGCACTACAGCCTGGGTGACAGAGTGAGACTCCATCTCAAAAGAAAAAAGAAATACTCATCTGTAAGAGATATGTGCATTTGTTTTTATGCGTTCTACATAGTAGAAACTACTATGGATGAAATTACTTCATTTGAAGTAAGTGTCCTAAAGCCACTAATTTCATCTTTGGGGAATGGTACTTTTTCTATTAAGAAAGAAAATTCCTCTTAATACCTTCTGAGAACTTCTTTCATCCTCATCTTCAGATGGATCTGACTGGTGTTTTGGACTGTCCATTTGAAGGAATGCTCTGACATCTGGACTAAAAACAAAAATTAACTTTATTATAACTTCAAAAGCATTTCTACAGCATTTCTCCCCTTTAAAAGGAAAATCAAAATAGAAATAACTATATTAGCATTTACAGTAAGAAAGTCAAACAGAATCCATTAATATTCATTATTATAAATATAATAAGCAAATTAATTTTTTAAAAATAGAGAAACAGACAAATGGGCAAACATATAAACAGGAAGTATATGGAAAAGAAAACCCAAATGACAAGCAAATTTGTGAAGATGGCTAACTTCACTAGTAATCAAAGAAATATAAGTTTTTTTTTTTTTTTTTTTGAGACGGAGTCTTGCTCTGTCGCCGGACTGGAGTGCAGTGGCCGGACCTCAGCTCACTGCAAGCTCCACCTCCCGGGTTCACGCCATTCTCCTGCCTCAGCCTCCCGAGTAGCTGGGACCACAGGCGCCCGCCACCTCGCCCGGCTAGTTTTTTGTATTTTTAGTAGAGACGGGGTTTCACCGTATTAGCCAGGATGGTCTCGATCTCCTGACCTCGTGATCCGCCCGTCTCGGCCTCCCAAAGTGCTGGGATTACAGGCTTGAGCCACCGCGCCCGGCCAGAAATATAAGTTAAAATGATAATGAGACATCATGTTATGTCCATTATCTGGCAAAGGTTAGAAAGACAGATAATACCAAAAGTTGGTTAAAAAAAAAAAAATAGGGTAAGAGAAATGCTCAAATATTGTTGGTGACAATGCAGAATGAAGCAACTTTTCTGAAAAAGCAATCTGGCAACACTTGGTAAAACTGTGTATGCATTTTCCCTGGGCCCAGAAATTCTAATTTTTGTGGTAAACCATAGAAAAAATTATGTGCAGGTCCAGTGAAAGGCATGTAATTATAATGTTCATTGCAGCATTTTCTGTAACAGGAAGTTAGAAGCAAAATAGGCATTTATCACCAGGCAAATGAGTAAGTCAACTATGGTAACTGCCTACAGGGAATACCAGTCAACAGTCAGAAGCAAGAAACTATAGCACAGTACCATTTATATATATATATTAAATACTCACAGACACAAAACATCAGTCTGTTTACCGAAGATACACAGATATATAAGGACAAATATCAAACACATTAAAATGGGTGTCAACGGGGGGATGAGGAAATGGCTATGAAGATGAAGGATGAAGAGAAAAAAATGGACTAAAATTAGAAATGGCCCACATATGGACTCATGACAACTGTGGGGAATAATTAAATCTCCATACCTGGCACCTTCTCCCCAGTCTGTCCTTAATTATTTAATCAAATAATACATATTATTTGTAGGAAACTCGAAATTTGAAAAATTATTTTTAAAAAGAGGAGGCCTTAGCCAGGAGTGGTGGCTCATGCGTGTAATCCCAATGCTCTGTGAGGCTGAAGCAGAAGGATAATTTGAGGCCAGGAGTTGGATACCAGCCTGGGCAACATGGCAAGACTCTGTCTCCACAAAAAATAAAAACAAAAAAACCCAGGCATGATGGTGTGCACTTGTCATCCTAGCTACTCAGAAGGCTAAGGCAGGAGGATTACTCGAGCCCTGGAGGCTGAGGCTGCAGTGAACCAAGATTGCACCACCCCATTCCAGCATGGGTGACAAAGCAAGAACTTGGCTCTAAAAATAAATAAACAAAATAGGAAAAAAAGAAAAAGAAAAAGAATTGGGGCCGGGCGCGGTGGCTCAAGCCTGTAATCCCAGCACTTTGGGAGGCCGAGACGGGCGGATCACGAGGTCAGGAGATCGAGACCATCCTGGCTAACACAATGAAACCCCGTCTCCACTAAAAATACAAAAAAATTAGCCGGGCGTGGTGGCGGCGCCTGTGGTCCCAGCTACTCGGGAGGCTGAGGCAGGAGAATGGCAGGAACCCGGGAGGCGGAGCTTGCAGTGAGCCGAGATCGCGCCACTGCACTCCAGCCTGGGCGACAGAGCGAGACTCCGCCTCAAAAAAAAAAAAAAAAAAAAAAAAAAAAAAAAAAAAAAAGAATTGGGCTGGTGTAAATGTAAAATGGTACAGCCACTGTGGAAAACAGTTTGGCAGTTGCTTGTAAAGTTAAACACAGAGTTACCTTATGACTCAGCAATTCCAAACCTAGGCAAAGACCCAAGAGAAATAAAAACATACGTTCACATAAAAACTCATACATGATTTCTCACAGCAGCATTATTCAGCCAAAAAGTGGAAATATCCCAAATGTCCACCAATGGATGAACGAATAAACAAAATGTGGTGTTATCCATACAAGGGGATATTATACAGCCATAAAAAGGAATGGAGAGCACTAATACATGCTGTAACATGAATGAATCTCACAAATATTATGCTAAATGAACAAAGGCAAAAAGAAAAAGTCACCTACTATATACTTTCATTTTAATAGGCAAATCTGTACAGACAGAAAGTAGAGTAGTGGTTGCCAAGGGTTGGGGGAAGACAGAATTTGGAGGTAAAGTTTCTTTTTTAGGGGGATGAAAATGTTAGATTAGCTTTGAGGTGATAGAATTAGTGATGACGGTTGTAAAGCATCATGAACATACTAAAAACTACTGGGCTGGGTGCAGTGGCTCACACCTGTAATTCCAGCACTTTGGGAGGCCAAGGCAGGCGGATCAAGAGGTAAGGAGTTCAAGACTAGCCTGGCCAACATAGGGAAATCCTGTGTCTACTGAAAAGACAAAAAATTGCCAGGTGTGGTGGCACGCACCTGTAGTCCCAGCTACTCAGGAGACTGAGGCAGGAGAATCTCTTGAACCTGGGAGGTGGAGGTTGCAGTGAGCCGAGATGGCACCATTGCACTCCAGCCTGGGTGACAGAGCAAAACTCTGTCTCAAAAAAAACCAAAAACCAAAAAACTACTGAATTATACACTTTAGAATAATTCAAATGGTGAATTTTTAACTTAATAAAAAAGGTTTATAAAATGTAGGGGTGGGGATTTTCAGTCTTACCACATAGAAGCAACTACTGTTAACATTTTGGCATATTTTATTTCAGTCTTTTTCTCTGCACATTTAAGATCATAATATATTTAAAATTTCACTTTAAAATTACATCATAAACATTTCCCTGTTTTGTTAAAAACTTTGTAAACAATCACTTTTGATAGATGCATGATATATAACATGAATGTACTAAAAATTACTCAATGATTCTTCCACTTGAGGGTATGACTTCTAACTTTTCATTACCATAAACAATGCTGCAGTTGACAATCTTTGTGCATAGTATCAGAACTCTACGACTTTCAGAATAGATTTTTAAAAATAAAATTACTCGTCTGAATTATAAACCATTTTACAGTATTAAACAAATACAGTTTGTAAGACTGATTTCCAGAGCAGTTGTACCAATTTATACTCTTCTAGCAGTATATGAACATCCTGAAGACTCTCAGGCTTGATTTGCATTAAATGTTACATTTTATATTAACATCTTGGATAATTTGATGTGCAAAACTGTATTTTAAAGAGGAACTACTCAGTATCACTTTCAGTAAAAAGTGAAATGCAAAATTAAAGCAACAGTAAGATACCATTACCCACTCACCAGAATGGCTAAAATGGAAGACTAACAATACTAAGTGTTAATGAGGTAAGCAACATGATTTCATATGCTCATGGAAAATGTACAACGGGTAAATCACTTTGCAAAACTATTTTGCATTATCCACTAAAGTTAAACATATACATACTCTACAACCCACAAGTTCTACTCCAAGATACATCAGAAATGTTGGCACATGTGCACCAAAAGGTATGTTAATGGCAGTATTATTTATAATAGTCAGAAAATAGGAATATTAGTATCTCAAATGCCCATCAACAGTAGAATGAATCAACTGTGGTATACTCATACAATGGAACATTATACAACAATGGAAATGAACAAACTATAGCTACATGCAACAACATGGATGACTCTCACATTGCTGGGAAATAAGCCAGACAGAGAACACATATTGTATGATTCCATTTATATAAAGCTCAAAAACAGGGAACACACTAGTCTATTTTGTTAAAAGTTAGGCTGATAGTTACCTTTGGGAAGGAAGAAAGAAAGAGAGACTGAAAGAGGATGTGTAAGAGATCTCAGGGGTGTTCATAATATTTTCTTTTTTGGCCTGGGGGGATGATATAATTCAGTTTTGTTTATTTCTCATAATTTATTGAGCTATACAGTCCTGATCTGGGCACTTTTCTCTTTGTTATACTCAATAAAATTAAAATAAGGTATTTCTGCTTCCATTTCATTTCTTAAATACATAAGGAAATGTTTAGTTTCTCTGACAATAAGCCATTTCTGTGTCCTTCTTTGTGAACCATTCAATGTGCTTTGTCCTGGTTTTTTTTTTTTTTTTTTTTTTTTTTTTTGGTGTCTTAAGTGTTTGCATGGGCTCTTTCTATGTTAAATGTATTTATCTATCGTCCTTTATCATGGAAAGCTTTTTCTGTATTTTTGGTTTTCAATTTTACTTACTTATGATTTGCGGGTTCAAAAGTTTTGCTTTGTTTTTTTGCTTTTGCTGTTTTAGAGATGGGTCTCACTCTGCCACCCAGGTTGGACTGCAGTGGGATAATCACGGCTCACTGCAGCCTGGATCTCCTGGGCTCGGGTGATCCTCCTACCTTACTACCTCAGCCTCCTGAGCAGCTGAGACTACCAGCACATGCCACCATGACAGGCTGATTTTTTGCATCTTTTCTGTAGAGAGGGTTTGGCATGCTGCATGGGTTGGTCTTGAACTCCTGGACTCAAGTGATCTGCCTGCCTTGGCCTCCCAGAGTGCTGGGAGTATAGGCATGAGCCACGGTGCGCAAAGTTTTTATTAGTCAAATTTTTCATTGTTTTACTCAGTGATAATGTCATGCACTGACAATATGCTCAGAAAACCCTTTTTCATCCAGAGATGAGAGAAATACTAACATTTTATTCTAGTTTGAAAATGATTTTAAAATGTTTTTAATAAAGTCATCTTAAAAATCAGCTTTTCAGGCCGGGCGTGGTGGCTCACACCTACAATCCCAGCACTTCAGGAGGCCGAGACGGGAGATAACTTGAGGTCAGGAGGTCGAAACCAGCCTGGCTAACATGGGGAAACCCCGTCTCCATTAAAAATACAAAAATTAGCGGGTGTGCTGGCACACGCTGTGGTCCTAGCTACTTGGGAGGCTGAGGCAGGAAAACTGCCTGAACCTGGGAGGCAGAGGCTGTAGTAAGCAGAGATCATGCCACTCTACACCAGCCTGGGCGACAGAGTGAAATTCCATTTAAAAAAAAAAAAAAAAAAAAAAAAAAAAAAGCTTTTCTCTCTACTGAACAAAAGTTTTTTTTGGTTTTTTTTTTTTTTTTTTTTTTGAGATGAGTCTTGCTCTGTCGCCAGGCTGGAGTACAGTGGCATGATCTCGGCTCACTGCAACCTCTGCCTCCCAGGTTCAGGCGATTCTCCAGCCTCAGCCTCCCAAGTAGCTGGGACCACAGGCACGCGCCACCACGCCCGGCTAATTTTTGTACTTTTAGTAGAGATGGGTGACACCACATTGGCCAGGATGATCTCAATCTCTTGACCTCATGATCCACCTGCCTTGGCCTCCCAAAGTGTTGAGGTTACAGGCATGAGCCACTGTGCCTGGCCAGAAGAAAAGCTATTTTTAAAGTGTATTTCCTGCTGGGCACAGTGGCTCATGCCTGTAATCCCAGCACTTTGGGAGGCAGATCATCTGAGGTTAGGAGTTCCAACCCAGCCTGGCCTGTTGATGAAACCCCATCTCTACTAAAAATACAAAAATTAGCTGGGTGTGGGGGCGCACACCTGTAATTCCAGCTACTCAGGAGGCTGAGGTGAGAGAATTGCTTCAGCCCGGGGAGTGGAGGTTGCAGTGAGCTGAGATCACACCACTGCACTCCAGCCTGGGTGACAGAGCAAGACGCTGTCTCAAAAACGTAAAAAATAAAAATAAAAAATAAAGTACATTTCCTTAACAGTAATAACAGGTACACAGGAGGGGCTCAAGATACACTTGCTGACTGGCTTCTCTTCTTGCTCTCTTAAATTTCTACTATTTTAAGAACAGCTTGGCCGGGCGCGGTGGCTCAAGCCTGTAATCCCAGCACTTTGGGAGGCCGAGATGGGCAGATCACGAGGTCAGGAGATCGAGACCATCCTGGCTAACACAGTGAAACCCCGTCTCTACTAAAAAATACAAAAACTAGCCGGGCGAGGTGGCGGGCGCCTGTAGTCCCAGCTACTCGGGAGGCTGAGGCAGGAGAATGGCGTAAATCCGGGAGGCGGAGCTTGCAGTGAGCCGAGATCTGGCCACTGCACTCCAGCCTGGGTGACAGAGCGAGACTCCGCCTCAAAAAAAAAAAAAAAAAAAAAAAAAAAAAAAGAACAGCTTGATGTTCAAATGAAGAGCATGAAAATTAAAAGTTCTGTTAACAACAGAAAAGATCTAGAAAATAGGAAATGTGGGCCAGGTGCAGTGGCTCATGCCTGTAATCCCAGCACATTGGGAGGCTGAGGCAGGCAGATCACGAAGTCAGGAGATTGAGACCAACCTGACCAACATGGTGAAATACTGTCTCTATTAAAAATACAAAAATTAGCTGGGTGTGGTGGCACACACCTGTAATCCCAGCTACTTGGGAGGGTGAGGCAGAAGAATCGCTTGAACCTGGGAGGCAGAGATTGCAGTGAGCTGAGATTCTGCCACTGCACTGCAGCCTGGGTGACAGAGCAAGACTCTGCCTCAAAAAGAAAAAAGGAAACGTCACATTTTGCTAAAAAGATAATGTCAGTTAAAAAATTAAGCTTATCACACCTGTAATCCCACCACTTTGGGAGGCTGAGGTGGGCAGATCACGAGGTCAGGAGATTGAGACCATCCTAACACTGTGAAACCCCGTTTCTACTAAAAAAAAAAAAAAAAAAAAAAAAATTAGCCAGGCGTGGTAGCACACCCTGTAGTCCCAGCTACTGGGGAGGCTGAGGCAGAAGAATGGTGTGAACCCAGGAGGTGGAGTTTGCAGTGAGCTGAGATCACACCACTGCATTCCAGCCTGGGTGACAGAGTGAGACTCCTTTAAAAAAAACAAAAAACAAAAAAACAAAAAAAAAACACCAGTTTAAAAGACTCTTGGCTATTTTTGGGGTGCTGGAAATATCTTTTATCATGAATGGAATGGTGATGGTTACAGGGTGTATATATATTTCAAACTCCATTGAATTGTATACTTAAGAATTGTGTATTTCACAGTATAAGGTTTTGGAAACTGGCAATTTAAAATAATCCAATTGCTTTTAGTTGAATTTTAATGCAAAATATAACATACTTATAATACTGCATGTCAAGATTCAGAATGAATACTTAGTATTTATTATATAGTCTTAGGGGTTCTGAATAACTTAAAATACTAGGAGAAGTAATAACCACTACCATTTATTGCATACTTATTCCATGCCAGCTCTGTCAAAGGAAGAGACAAATTCAAGCTTTGAATGCATGACTTACATTTCACACAAGCCAGTAATATGCCAATTCAAAGTAATCTCCAGTGTATATAGCAATAATTAGAGATTAGAAGGGTGGGTCTAAGGTGAAGGTAGCATAGCGCATATCCCCAGGAAAAGGCATAACGTTTAAGAAAATAATTAAATAAAAAGCCAAATAAAAAGACTTTTTACTGAGGAACAGACTAGACAAGGGAACTGTGAGTTCAGGTATCCTACCAAATTTCATGCCCTTCTGCCACCTGCCAGAGGATATCTGTTCTTACTGCACTGCCTAATGCTGGTGTGACCACAGCTGTGAGACCTGCTTGACCCTTGCCCTACCTGGGAGCATCAGGGGAAATCCCTGACCAGAAGACCTTGTCAGAGGAAATCCAGTTTTAGCATTTTAGTAATTTAGTAAATTCAATTAAGTAAATTTAAAAAGCAGGTCAGAGGGCCTGTTCAGAATAGTAGAAGGCCTCTGTGAGCTATAAAGAACCATATAAATGATAATCATTTTTAGAACAATTATTCAAAAATACAGTTCTTCAGTGTTGTGGTTCTGAAAAGACTGTTAAAGTGTGTCATATTTACACCATTGCCCATAGGCAACCTTTAGTTTACAGATAGGTGAGCTGCGGAAAAGCTCTCCAAATATTTATCCTCTTCATTTCCTCTTAGAGAACTTTATACACACAAGTATTATAACATAAATTACAAAACACAATAAATGTAATGAATACTCATAAAACAACCACCAGACTCAAAAATGAAAACACAAGCCAAACCACAGATCTACCAGTGTTTTTGTAGGTATTTCTGATACAACCTTCCACCTTCCCAGCTGGCAGCTACTGGCCTACAGAAAGAAGTTTAAACCTGTCAGCATGAGACACCCACAGGGCTGGGAAAGCGCCTTTATCTTAATGGCTGCTGGAATACTGTGTTGAGAAAGAATGGAGGCCTCATGTGGGTCAACAGAACACTGCCCCAAGTGGAACAGAAATGGTGGCACGTGTGCCCAACCCCAGACAACTCCTTCAACTTCGTCTTCTTTCCCAAAATCTACTCAGCTCCAGTCACCATGAAATGTTAAGTGTCCTGACGGTTCAGGCTTTCTGTATCCTTTTATGCCTGGAATGCATTCTCTTTCTTTCTCGAATGATTACACATCCTTTAAGTTGCAGGAAGCCTTCCTTGACCTCCTCAAGAAGAGACGCCTACACCTTTCTCTGCTATCTTCTAGCACCTGTATCATAAAAATTATCCAGCTTCAATTTCTTGTTTATTAATATATGCCTGTCTCTCCCACTACACTGGGAGCCTGCGCCTCTGGAAGGTAGGGATGACACTTAGCTTTATATTCCCAATGCAAGTAGCAGGTACTTAAATGCTTTTTGAAGGTATAGATAAAATATAATACCAAATAATTAGCAAGATGCTTTATTATGCTAATTCATTTCAAGTTTAATCTATAAAACTAATGCAAGTACAAAAGGAAAAAAGAAAATAAGATGAAGAGAAAAGGGGAGAAAGAGTATCAGGGAGAAAATGCTCAAGGAAGATTTTACAAACATATATAGCACAGTAATGTTTCATAGAACAAACAAAATTTATGTAAGGATTATTCGGTATTCTTAGGTTTGGTGTGAGTGTCCCTTTAGAACACAACAAAAATTACTTACTGGTTATAAAGTTCTGGATGCCTAACAAGGTTCTGAATGAATTCATTTAGTCCTGCTCTTCTTTGTTTAATAAAATCTGGAAGAGAAATATAAACTATTAGGATTATTTGTATCAGACTATGCAATTATCATCAACAGTTATATAATAGACAAGCACAAGATAGTAAATTTTGATTAAGAAGCTATTTTTAAATACATGCTACTTGTCACACAAAGAATACATACTTAGAAATTATATATTATATGAATCATTGTATTTATATAATATATAATTATATATTACATATTACATATATGTAATTATATACTAAAATTAAAACTAAGCGGACAATTTATCTCCAAAAAGAAAGTTCTCAAAAACTGCCTATTATGGACTCTAAATAGACTAATTACAAAAATTGGAGAAGCACATAGATTTGTCCAACTCCTCATGTACTACCAGACAAGGAATAAAAACTAACACTATGACACTGATGACTGAAAATCACACAAATTAAAAAAAATGAAGATTTCTGGAAATCCTTTGCAACTGGGAAATAATGATTAATTGGTTAACTGAATATCACCAAAACTCTAGTTTAACTTCCACTGTGAAAAACAAACAAGCAAAAAACTTAAAAAAATGCACAGGCATACTTTCGTAACAAGTAATTGTCCAGTATTTTCTTTTTTTAAATTTTTCTTTTTTGGTTGAGACAGGGTCTTGTTCTGTTGCCCAGGCTGAAGTGCGGTAGTGTGATCTAGGCTCACTGCAACCGCTGCATCCTGGGCTCAAGCAACCGTCCTGTCTCAGCCTGCTGAGTAGCTGGGACTATAAGCATACACCACCATGCCTGGCTAATTTTTGTATTTTTTGTGGAGACAGGGTCTCACTATGTTGCCCAGGCTGATCTTGAACTCCTGGGCTCAAGCAATCCACCGTCCTCAGCCTCCCAAAGTGCTGGGATTACAGGCATGAGCCATTGTGCCCAGCCTGTCCAGTATTTTTGAAGTGTTTTGTTTGTTGATAATTGAAGCTCATGCAATAGCAGTTTAGGAATAAATATTAAGCACAAACCTTTACTTTGAAATACACACTTACACACTTTTCTTGGAATTAGAAAACTTTATTCAAATATCTTTGTCTCTCCCATTTCCTAACCTTGAACTTTTCCAAGATTTAAATTTTTACTTGTAAAATGTGGATAGTAACAATATTTATAACTCATAATGCTGTTATAGGATTAAATGAGATAATGTATATAAGTTTATAGTAGGATGTCTGGCAGATGGTAAGAGCATTATTTATAGCTAATAATTATTAGATACTGTTACTTTTGTTGTTATTATTATTAGTGGTTGTGGGGTCTAAAAGCCATTTTCCTAAACTCTTTTTTTTTTATTTAAGACAAAGTCTTGCTCTGTCACCCAGGCTGGAGTGCGGTGGCGTGATCTTGGCTCACTGCAACCTTCACCTCCTGAGTTCAAGCGATTCTCCTGCCTCAGCCTCCGAAGTAGCTGGGATTACAGGCCTGCACCCACACCTGGCTAATTTTTGTATTTTTAGTAGAGACGGGGTTTCACCATGTTGGCCAGGCTGGTCTCGAACTCCTGACCTCGTGATCTGTCTGCCTCGGCCTCCCAAAGTGCTGGGATTATAGGCATGAGCCACAGCACCCAGCCAATTCTGAAGAAATATGCTCTAAAAATTAAACACATGTCATTTGAGAAACTGTCTCCTAAATGGCGAATCTCTGGATAAAAACCCGTAAGAAATATTCCACTTGATAATGAGTTTTGGTTTAGTAAACTGATTTCTACTGAATAAAGGTATAATGTATAGTATTTGTCACCAAAATGATGGGTCATTTTCAGGTTTATTTCCATTTCTTAAATGGAAGGTATGGCTTCATACAAATATAAACAAATATAAAATCAGGTCTGGTCTTTGGGAGCCAGATGCATGTACTTGGTACTTTTTTCTTATTCGTCTAAGAATTCCTTGAAGAATTTCAGGTAGGTATCTTATTAAACTCTTTTTTTTTTTTTTTTTTTTTGAGACTGAGTCTGGCTCTGTCGCCCAGGCTGGAGTGCAGTGGCCGGATCTCAGCTCACTGCAAGCTCCGCCTCCTGGGTTTACGCCATTCTCCTGCCTCAGCCTCCCAAGTAGCTGGGACCACAGGCGCCCGCCACTTCGCCCGGCTAGTTTTTTGTATTTTTTAGTAGAGATGGGGTTTCACCGTGTTAGCCAGGATGGTCTCGATCTCCTGACCTCGTGATCCGCCCGTCTCGGCCTCCCAAAGTGCTGGGATTACAGGCTTGAGCCACGGCGCCTGGCCTTATTAAACTCTTTCAAGGACATTCATAATGTTACCAGGTAGCAAAGCATATGTGAGGTTTACATTAAAAACTATAATTGAAACACAGATATTTCTTGAGAACTGAACTTAGTAACACATGAAGAACTAAAATGAATGACTACATTTAGGATATTCAGAGAAAACCTAATAACTATATGGAAGCAGCTTTAAATTGTTCTGTGGATGCTTACTGAAGATATATTGGTTTCTTCAATATATCTTATATGGTTTCCTCTGGGTGTATCCTATTAAAAAATCTTTAAATTCATAATAAAATGTTAACAAAAAGTACAGGCAGAGATCATTCTTAAAATCAGCCTTCAAGTATGTAAGATGTATCTTATAGAGGTTGACAAACACTAGAATAAAGAAGTAGAAAAAAGAAAAAGAAGACATAGGCTTAAGCTGCAGGATAAGAACTCAAAAAGATAAGCAAAAATCCCATAAAATGGCTACCAACCATGAGATAAGTTAAAAAGAGAATTTCAGAATGTTTTTCTTAGGTATTATTTTATTTATTTATTTATTTTTGTTGTTGAAACGGAGTTTTGCTCTTGTTGCCCAGGCTAGAGTGCAATGGCGTGATTCCGGCTTACGGCAACCTCCGCCTCCCAGGTTCAAGCAATTCTCCTGACTCAGCCTCCAGAGTAGCTGGGATTACAGGCGCGTGCCACCACGCCCGGCTAATTTTTGTATTTTCAGTAGAGATGAGGTTTCACCATGTTGGCCAGGCTGGTCTAGAACTCCTGACCTCAGGTGATCCACCCACCTCGGCCTCCCAAAGTGCTGGGATTACAGGTGTGAGCCACTGTGCCCAGCCAACTTTATTTTTAACTTTTTATTATGAAAAATTTCACAAGTACACAAAAGATGAGAACCTTATTCGCCTACTTTAAAATTTATCAACATTCTGCTATTCCAATTTCATTCATTTATCCTCATTCCTCACTTTTTATTTTTTTTCTGGAGTATTTTAAAGCAATTCTCAGGCAGTTTTTTGTTTTGTTTTGTTTTGGTGGAGGGGGGAATAAATCAGTATTTCTAAATGGTAATATCTTTAAAAAAAATAGTAAAGCCATGAAATCACTCTCTCATAATGTCTATAAATTCTTTTATTTCCCTCCAATAAACAGGTAGAACTAATTCTTCTCTCTTGAATGGGGGTTGGACTTAATGACTACCTTCTAATGAGAGGAATATGGTGGATGTGATGGCATGTGCCTTCTAAGACTAAGTCAGAGAAGGCAACGAGGCTTCCTCCTTGCTAGCTCTCTTGGATCACTCACTCTGGGGAAGCCAGTTGCCATGTTGTAAGGACACTCAAGGCCCCTTAAGAAGAGGCCCACTCACAAGGAACCAAGGCTTTCTACCAGAAACTATATGAGTGAGCCATCTTAGAAGCAGATCCTTCTGCCCCAGTAAAGTCTTCAAATCACTGATGGTCTTTGCCTAGAACTATTAATTCATCAGAAGTTGTATAAGGATTTTCCAGTTCTATCATTCTGTGATTCTTCTATTTATGAACTGTGATTCCACTACCAAGTATTTTCCAACATTATCTCTTTGGTACAAAGAAATTACATTTCATACAACAAAGGCAAGATAAATCCTTGATTTTTTAATTTATTGATTTGGCAAATAAATTTACTCTAGTAACCTCTACAGCATTTCATGAGGTTTTTTTTTCCCCTAAACAAGCAAAGTAAATTGGAAAGTCTTTATACTGACGTGCTCTAACCTGCTACGATAATTACTTTCTCCATGCCGTCTAATCTTTGCTCAGTAAAAGCCCCAACAGCTAGGCTCCTGTGTTCTTTTGATAAAACTCCAGTCATCCTAAATAGCTTCCTTGCTTTCAGGCAAGCTGTCCTGAGATCACTGTGTACATTTCCTGTGCCAGATCTGGGATCACCATTTATCCATGGAACTCTGGTTTCTTTGAGAGGGAAATGGTACTTAGAGATCACAATCTGAATGCTAGGGGTGTTGGTTACTACTTGTTATTGCTTTTAGGCGTTTCCAAAAGAGAGTGCTAGAAAATATTTTTACAAAGCTAAAAAAATAAATTATGGGTCAGGTGCAGTGGCTCATGCCTATAATCCCAGCTACTCGGGAGGCTGAGACAGGAGAATCGCTTGAACCTATGAGGTGGAGGTTGTGGTGAGCTGAGATCATGCCATTGCACTCCAGCCTGGGCAACAAGGGCGAAAACTCTGTCTCAAAAAATAAATAAAATAAAATAAATAAATATTTCAAACTATATCTCCAAATTAAGTTACAAATTACAGGATTCTGCTGGGTGTGGTGGCTCACGCCTATAATTGTAGCACTTTGGGAGGCCAAGGCGGGCAGATCACCTGAGGTTGGGAGTTCGAGACCAGCCTGACCAACATGGAGAAACCCCAGCTCTACTAAAAATACAAAATTAACCAGGCATGGTGGTGCATGCCTGTAACCCCAGCTACTTGGGAGGCTGAGGCAGGAGAATCATCTGAACTCAGGAGGTGGAGGTTGCGGTGAGCCAAGACCACACCACTGCACTGCAGCCTGGGCAACAAGAATGAAACTCTGTCTCAAAAAAAAAAAAAGAAAATTGGCCGGGCGCGGTGGCTCAAGCCTGTAATCCCAGCACTTTGGGAGGCCGAGACGGGCGGATCACGAGGTCAGGAGATCAAGACCATCCTGGCTAACACGGTGAAACCCCGTTGCTACTAAAAAAATACAAAAAACTAGCCGGGCGAGGTGGCGGGCGCCTGTAGTCCCAGCTATTCGGGAGGCTGAGGCAGGAGAATGGCGTAAACCCGGGAGGCGGAGCTTGCAGTGAGCTGAGATCCGGCCACTGCACTCCAGCCTGGGCGACAGAGCGAGACTCCGTCTCAAAAAAAAAAAAAAAAAAAAAAAAAAAAGAAAATTACAGGATTTTTACTTAAAATCTTTGATTTTGTTTGTATCACTTTCCTCTCCTGTTTAAAATCTTGGTTTCCATGATAGTAACATTAATGACAGAATAACAACTCCATATAACTAACATTAACACTACTGAATGCAGTGTAAAATTTGTCCATGGGTTTTTGTTTTTATCCTTAGCAATATATCCCATGAAGAATATACAGTCAAAATCCCATGTTTTAAAGTTATTTAAATTAAGTTAGGTTTTTTCCTTCAGTTTATTTTCAGTTGTTAGAGGCTGCTTTGTTATTGCATTTTTATTTTTGTTTTTAAATTGTTTAAAATGTGTACATGGTTCCAAAGTCAAAGGTACAAACAAAATTCATTCAAGGGCATCTAACTTCCACCCCTTTTGCCTTTCCTGATCTCTCCTTCACCCTTAAAGTCACTAGTTTTATTAGTTTTTCATTTATTCTTCCATTATTTCTTTTTGAATCCCCATACCTTTTCCTACACAAAAAATAAACACCATACAAATTCATTTGCTATATTGTGATTTTTTTTTTCCATTTAATGGTATATTCTGGAGATCACACCATAGCAAAATACATAAAGAGCTTTTTTGTTCCTTTTTACAAGTATGTTATATCCAGCTCCATCAGAAAAGTATTTCCATTGTTTCCCGTTTTTCTGTTAATAATTGTGTCACAATACACAGTCTTGTGTGTACATATCATATGCAGTTTATTTTATGGACAGATTCCTAGAAATGTGATTTCTTGGCCAAAATGGAAAATGCATTCACAGGTTTTCTAAACATTACCAAATTCCCCTCAACATGGATTGTACCACTTTTTATTCCACCAGAAAAATATGGGAATGCCTGTATCCCCAAAGTGTAACCAAATGAGCATCTTATCCATCTCTGTTTTTCTGAATTTAACTTAGATCTGATTTCCCCAATGCAGGACTTTCTAATATCTCTGTGATATATGATCCCTTTCACTGTATGCAGTGAACAGAAGTCTTAGGGAAATGTAATATTACGCATATTCGATATACGCAGGATAGACAAACAGTTCTTCAAAAAAATCAATTTTTAGTGTCAATTAATTCATCAAAACAAAGTACCAAAGAGCATGCAGCTTGGTATCTTGCTTTTAACAATGACTTCTTTGCTTTCTTTCCTTGATTAAATAATTGTCTTAAGTAATTAGTTAAGGGCTCTACAGAACTCCAACCCAAGTTCCAGTCTCATATTATCACTAGTAGTTTCTTAATATTTTTCTGCCACTTCTAATTAGTTAATTCTCTCAGTCACCCAGGCCAGACCCTCCAATTATCTCTCATTCTCTTCTCTATATGTCTGTTACCTAAGCAATCATCAAGATGTATTCCAGATTTTTCATTAAAGGAGTTCTCGTACATTGCTCATTTTTAAACTCTATTTCTACTCTAGTCCCCATACTCATTATCTAATGCCAGGGCTACTGGACTATTACCTTAACCAGTCTCCCAGTCTCTACTCTGCTGTGCCCACCATAAATTACCCACTGTCAGTTTCACATCTTGATCAAATGCCACTAAGGCCAACACGCTACCCACGAAGATGCTTTTCAACCTGTGCTCCAAGGAGATACTTCACTGTAATATCAACAAAACAGGTCTATTTAAATTTTTTTTCACATATTACATTTCCATAAGATTTTGTGCGTGTGTGTGTGTGTGTGTGTGTTTTTGGGGGACAGAATCTCACTCTGTTGCCCAGGCTGGAGTGCAATGGCGTGATCTTGGCTCACTTGCAACCTCCGACTCCTGGATTCAAGTGATTATCCTGCCCCAGCCTCCCGAGTAGCTGAGACTACAGACACACACCACTATGCCCGGCTAATTTTTCTATTTTTAGTAGAGACGTGGTTTCACCATGTTGCCGCTGGTCTTGAACTCCTGGCCTCAAGTGATCCGCCCACCTTGGCCTCCCAAAGTGCTGGGATTACAGGCGTAGCCACCATATCTGGCCTCCATAAGATTTCACTTGGGAAAAAAGAGTTCTGCTGCTGAAAACAAAGCACGAGTACAAAAGCCACAGGTCTACAGAATATAATCCGACTTTGTTGTGCCAACTCAATTTTCTCTTGCTTCTCTTTATTAATGGGTTCATATATTTAGTAATACTTTAAAACCTAGTATTTGCCAGTTTTAAAATAATAAAGTAATACTTTAAAACCAGTATATTGCCATTGTCAACCAATAAAAAAAGACATGTCTGCACCTTCAGAAAATCTACAGCCTACTACAAGACAGATTAGCAATTACAATGAAATGTGCTATATACTCCTGAGAGAAAAAAAAAAACAACTCTGTATGTAACCAGGGAAGTGAGAACATTCTCCAATCCTGAGTTTCATAAAAAGTGTAAATAATAATAAGCCTCTTTATTATTCTATAGAGCTATAGGCAAAGCAGCCTCTGGGGAAAAAAAAGTTTTAATTAAAGGAAGAATGTGGAAGAAATGTGAAACAGATGCAGGATAAAGAGCAGTCTGTTAATGGTGGGTAGAATTCTATAGGATACAGTGATATGGTCTGGGAGGAAAATGAATGGTATGAAGTTAGGATGGAGAGAGAAAGCACAGTCAAGATAAGGGACCTTAGAGCTTTTATCTTGAGTAGTGACCAAGATCTCTCTCTCTTTCTTTCTTTTCTTACACAGACATGTAAGGTATTAATTTAACTGGTTACAAGCAAATTAGTTGCAGAAGGAGGGCAATCCATTTGGGATTCATCCGTGGCAGAGACAGATGACTCTTCTGATAGAATTCCTGGTGGATAAGAAGACTTCTGTTTCCCTATAAGTAGACACCTGTGACCTCTATTAATCTCTTGGGTTCTAGGGGAAAATTCCATGCCCATAGCTTTAGTCATACAGGTGCTAGATGCTGAGACCCTGTGTGTCAATGGGCTCCCCACGGGTGAGCAATAGGATATCTTTTTTTTTTTGAGATGACGTCTCGCTCTGTTGCCTAGGCTGGAGTGCAGTGGTGCCAATCTCAGCTCGCTGCAACCTCTGCCTCCTGGGTTCAAGTGATTCTCCTGCCTCAGCTTCCCAAGTAGCTGGGACTACAGGCGCATGCCACCACGCCTGGCTAATTTTTTGTAGTTTTAGTAGAGACGGGGTTTCACCATGTTAGCCAGGATGGTCTTGATCTCCTGACTTCGTGATCCGCCCGCCTTGGCCTCCCAAAGTGCTGGGATTACAGGCGTGAGCCACCGCACCCGGCCTAGGATATCTTTTTGGTATCCCATTCAGAGGTCTGCAAGTTGCTATGTACCCAGTATATATTTAATGTTTCTGAATATAAAAGTGAATATTCTTCATGACACTGATTTAAAGTCAGTAAAGTTTCCCAAATTAACTTGAAGGATCAATAAAAAAAAATTTTAATAGGGTCTCCCTCTGTCACCCAGCCTGGAGTGCAATGGCACAATGACAGCTCACTGCAGCCTTGAACTACTGACCTCAAGCAATCCTCTCACCTCAGCCTCCTGAGTAGCTGGGACTACAGGTTCATGCCACCATGCCCAGCTAAACTTTAAATTTTTGTAGAGATGAGGTTGCCCAGGCTGATCTCGAAACTCCTGGCCTGAAGTGATCCTCCTGCCTCGCACTCCCAAAGTACTTTGATTACAGGTGTGAGCCACTACACCCAGCCCATAGACAGATAAATTTATCTGAAGTCTTTAATTTAGCTTCCAAATCTGCCCTTTACTATCTGTATGTGGTCCTGGGCAAATTAATGTGTCTTAGTTTCCTTATCTATAAAAATAGTGATAACAACAATAACACCCAACTCACAAAATTGTGAGGATCGAATAAATTAAAACACATGAAGTACTTAAAACAATGCCTAGTAGACCGTAAGCACCTTCCTGAAGCATTATTTTCATAGGGCATGAGATCTTTTAAAGTCCTGCACTGCTATACAGTGCAATGAATATGTTAATTTACTTCTTCAAATTTCAACGATCACTTCATGGCTGGCCTATGAAGTTGTTTCTTACCTGGATCAAAATTATCACCAAATATTCTCTTGGCAGGAATCTTCAGAGCCATAGCAGGAAACTGTTTTTTTAACTAAAATTTTTAAAAATAACATTATATGAACTAATTTTATAAGTCTTCTAGTTATGCATACATCAAAGCCAAATACAATCTGATTTTAAAGAAAATCCATCATAAGACATACTTTTGAATTTATGATCATCCAAAGTACAATATAAATTATACCAATAAAATGTCACAAACTAGTCATCTTTTTTGGTCCCAATAAAATACCTGGTATCTGTGTGACCTAGAATAAAATACTCAACATCTGCATCTCATTTTCCTGCCTGTAAAGTGAGGATAATTTTAACAACTACCTTACAGATTTGTTGTTTTAAAGGAGATTATGTATGGCAAGTGCTTAGGCTAGAACCTGGTGTTACAGTTCCGAATATGTATTACTCACTTATTATCTTAGTGTTTTCTCTACATGGACTGACAATAGATTTCTAACAAAGTAGATGAATTTTGCTTTCAATATCCTTTCTGCTCTAACCTTCCCCTTACTAATATTCTAGTAAGTGAGACCTCATCTCTACAAAAATAAAATTAAAAAAAATACCTAGTCATGGTGGCACATGTCTGTGGTCCCAGCACCTTCTAAGGCTGAGGTGGGAGGATTGTTTGAGCCTGGAAGGTTGAGGCTGCAGTGAGCCATGATTATGCCACTGCACTTCAGCCTGGGCAACAGAGTGAGACCACGTCTCAAATATATATCTATTTTTTCTAATACATTTGTTTATCAGATATGCTTGTCTTCAGAGAAGGAAAACTTGGCCCTGAGGAAATTAAATTTGGGGCAGTTAAGTCACAAAAATGGGTTATATTTTCATTATAAGTTTGATGTCAAAAATACACACACACATGTAAAAACTATCTCAGCTGGGCAGGATGGCTCACTGAGGCCTGTAATCCCAGCACTTTGGGAGGTTGATGTGGTAGGATTGCTTGAGCTCAGGAGTTTGAGACCAGCCTGGGCAACATAGCAAGGCCTTATTTCTACCAAAAAAAAAAAAAAAAAAATCAGCTGGGTGTAGTCCAGCTATACAGTATGCAGGAGGCTGAGGTGGGAGGATCACTTGAACCAGGGAGGTCAAGGTTGCAGTGCACCGTGATCACACCATTGCACTCCAGCCTGGGTGACAGAGCAACAACCCGTCTCACCAAAAACAAACAAACAAAAAAAACACCCCAAAACGATACCTCTAACTACCAACTGATAGGAAATACAAAGAACAGAGGAATGTACTAATCACTTTACAGCATGGGGCATGCTGTCAGTAAAATGCAGACTGAAAAATATGTAAACAAATGATCTTGTTTTTTTTCATACACACACACAAAAAAAATGTGTAAAGGAAAGAAAAGAAACGCAGAGGGGGAACCTAGTGATTAAATGACACTTAACAGACTTATCAACCAGTCACATAAACCCTAACTGGATATCTGATATTAAGGCATTACTGTTCATTTATTTTTAGATGTGGTAATGATACTGTGTATACGTTTTGTTTTTAAGAATTTTTATCTTTTAGAGATGTATACTAAAATATTTACAGATGAAAAGATATGATGTCTGAAATTTGTGTTGAAATTATGATGAGCTGGCTAGGGATAGAGATGAACCAGGAATGGCCATGTATCAGTAATTATTGAAGCTGGATGGTAACATATTATTATTTTCTGAATTGGTACTAGTATGTCTACTTCTGTATGTGTTTGACAATTTCCTTCCTTCCTTCCTTCCTTCCTTCCTTCCTTCCTCCCTCCCTCCCTCCCTCCACTTCCTTTCCCTTCTCTTTCCCCTTCCCTTCCCTTCCCCTCCCCCTCTCCCTCTCTCTTTCTTTTTTCCCTTAAGATAGTCTATAGCTCTATCAACCAGGCTGGAATGCAGTGCTGACCTCCTGGGCTCAAGTGATCCTCCCCTCAGCCTCCTGAGTAGCTGGGACCACAGGGCACACACCACCACACCTAGCAAGTTGTTTTATTTTTTGTAGAGACAGTCTCATTAAGTCATTGCCCGGGCTGGTCTTGCACTCCTGAGCTCAAGCAATCCTCCTGCCTCAGCCTTGCAAAGTGCTGGGATTATAGGTGTGAGCCACTGTTCCTCGCCTGTGTTTGACAATTTCTATAATAAAAAGTTTAAAATATACACTAGTCATAAAGGACACATTGAAGTTGACAAAATGCCTAGAGATTTTTTCTTTTCTTTTATTCTAAAAAGAGTACAGGAAAATAATTTGTGTTTTTGAACTTAGGGAAATCCAGACCAGGTTCAACCTGATTTCTGTAGTTTCAAATAATTCAACCAATAACTATTTTCCTATTTTTTTCTTTGCCCCTCACTACAGGAGGCAGAATTACAAGGAGTTACATAAAAAGAGACACAGAAAGTGATGAAATAAGAACAATGAAAAAAGGGTGAAAAGAAATACAAAAGAAATTAGGGAGACGAATGATAAAACCTGAACTACAAGTTAAGGAAACTCTTCTGCAAAAAGTCGAAAGATGGGATGTTTCACAGAAGAGAGAATGAAAGTGATCATGGATGGAGGTACCCCAAACAAGCTTTCCTATTTTATTTTTACGCTTACAGATACTCAAATATTAACAATTTAATTAATCACCTGCTATTAAAATCATGATGACACACTACCAGTGTGGATCTCCACAATGCTGAGTTTTTAGATGACATTCCCTACACCCCTTCCTCTTATGAAGAGTTTCACAAAAGACAACATCTTTAGAAGGTAAATTTAGCCTACGAAATATTTTAAGCAAAAGACAGAAAGAAGCCTCAAATGTATGTGGTGTATGCGGTGTGTATGTGTGTGTGTGTGTGAGTGTGAGAGAGAGAGAGAGAGAAAGAAAGAGAGAGATACAGACACTACAGTCATGTTATTTTTACCCGAGCATAACCCAGGCATCCTGATGGGTACAGGTGGATTTACACACTCCTCAAAGACATGCTGAACATATAGATAATGCGTATTCAAGAGTTTCAAAATGAGCTAACATTTCAACCCGCACTCAGCCTCCAATATAAGCCATTTTTTAAAAAATCACTAAAAACTAATGGAAGATATTTCCATGTACAAACTCTTATTGACTATTGTTTCAACAGTATAACTTTAATTACAGGAAAAAAAAACCTATCTCAATATCCTTTGATGAAGCAAATATCTAAAACTACACAGGTTGAATATCACAAATCTGAAAATCTGAAATGCTGCAAAACCAGTAACTTTTTGAGTGCTCAAAGGAAATGCTCACTGGGGCATTTCAGATTTCAGATTTTCAGATTTGGGATGGTTAACTGGTAAGTACAACTTAAATATTCCAAAATTTGAAAAAAGTTTGAAATCCAAATCACTCTGGTTCCAAGTATTTCAGATAAGGGATACTCAACCTGTATTTAGTGAGTGCAGTTGCATATGCATTAAAGAAAAACTGAAGAACAGAAGAAACGTAAAATGTTATTTCTGAGCAGCAACATTACAGGTGTTTGGTTCTAGTTTTTGTTTTGAGACAGGGTATCAAGAGTGCAGTGGCATGGTCATGGCTCATTGCAGCCTCAACCACCCAGGCTCAAGTGGTCCTCCTACCACAGCCTCTGAAGTAGCCAGAACTATGGGTATGTGCCACTACACTAACTTCTTATTTTTATTTTTTTTGTAGAGATGGAGTCTCCCTATTAATTTTACATAGGAAAAAAATATTTTTAAATTGCACTATTATCTTCAGAAATTCAATTTCAAGTAGCAAGTGATCTGAGTATTAGGAACAAATATACACATAGTGAAATGCTAAATAAAGATGAATCAGAAGTGTAATTTTCATGACTTAACAAAACACAGGAAGTGGTACAGCTAGACACTGTTTGATTCATTCTGACCCATTTAGGAATTTGTTTCTTAATTGATATATGTGTAACTTTCCTCATATTCAAAAATATCTTACAAATAATAACCCACAGGCATATATTTATTCCTATGTTTAAAATCAAGAGACAGGGTTAAGAAATTTTAAAATTCCCTTCTTTTTTTTTTTTTTTGAGATAAGAGTCTCGCTCTGTGGCCCAGGCTGGAGGGCAGTGGCACCATCTTGGCTCACTGCAACCTCTGCCTTCTGGGTTCACGCCATTCTCCTCCCTTAGCCTCCCAAGTAGCTGAGACTACAGGTGCCCACCACCATGCCCAGCTAATTTTTTGTATTTTTAGTAGAGATGGGGTTTCACCATGTTAGCCACGATGGTCTCGATCTCCTGACCTCGTGATCTGCCCGCCTCAGCCTCCCAAAGTGCTGGGATTACAGGCGTGAGCCACATGCCCAGCCCAAAATTCTGTTCTTAAATATATAACAAGAGTTTTTCCAGAGGATGCCTAGTAATCTACCATTCATTAAACAATGACACTGGGAGATCCCTATTTATTAATACATGAGAGCAGAGGAATTTCAATTTGGGACTTGAGGCCAACGACAGTGGCTCATAGCTGTAATCTCTGCACGTTAGGAGACCGAAGTGGGCGGATCACATGAGGCCAGGACTTTGAGACCAGCCTGGCCAACATGGCAAAACCCCATCTCTACTAAAACTACAAAAACACTAGCCAGGTGTGGTAACTCATGCTTGTAATCCCAGCTACTTGGGAGGCTGAGGCATGAGAATCGCTTGCACATGGGAGGCAGAGTACGTTGTAGTGAGCCAAGATTGTGCCACTGCACTCCGGCCTGGGTGACAGAGCAAGACCATCTCTCAAAAATAAATAAACAAATAAACAAATAAATAAACAAACAAACAAACAGACAGAGGATTTGAGGCACAATTGCTTTTGTTCTTAACTGAAGCAAAACTTTAAATCCAGGACTGTCTTAATGACCTGGAGTTCCATAATAGCTATTAATAACTCAAGAGGTATGCTTTAGTTTCTATGTATGATCTTCACAAACACTGCTACCTGTGGAAGATATGGACTGATGTATGACAGTGACCGTGGTGGTCTTGCTGCCTTTATTTTTTTAGATGGGGTCTTGCTATATTGCCCAGACGGCCGTGCAGTGGGGCAATCATGCCTCACTGTACCCTCTGAACTCCTAAGCTCAAATGTTCCTTCTGCCTCAGCCTCCCAAAGTGCTGGAATTACAGATGTGAACCATCATTCCTGGCTCTTTGCTGCCTACTTTAGCAAGTATGTACTGTATATACTGTAAACACTAGATTATGAATACTATTTAATATCTGAGTTATGAAAATATAAAAACAGGTTTTAGTAATTTAAATAGCTAATGGTCTCTTAGATCTCACCACTTAGGTAGCTGTCAGAACTCTAAAAGTCAACAGTCATTTCAGTTGCGTTAGCTACTTAAAATCTGGAACCTAAGACATATCTTTAAGAATGGAAACAAACTATGGAAGGGAGATAGGTTTGTGACAGACTTTCAAACATAAAGCTTACAGTAGGCAGTTTAACCAGAAATACCATGATGATTAACACTTATCAGAGAGGTAGGTAGAAAGAACTGACTTCTAATTTTTTATGACATTAAAAGGTATTTTATCTAGTTCTCATATTTTTAATGGTTTATTTGGAATTGTTCAGCAGTCCTCTCTCTACCCTTTCTTTGTAAGCATTCCAAAGTTAGGATGTTTTTGAAGAATCTCTTACCTTTGTCTGCTTGTCTGACATATTAATATGTCAGTATCAACTTAATCATTCAAATACATTTCTCTTAATTTGGGGTTTTCTCAGGTGCTTTCTTTTAATTAGAAATCTTGTAGACTATTACTTACAGTGTTGTAAAGTTTATCAAACTCTGCATATCTCCTGAAGACAAACCATTCACTCCTTCCCACTGAAACCAGAACTTTATAAACCTGTGGAAATAAAAAAAATAACAATGTAACAAAATTTAATTGCAAAAAACCCATTAGCTACTTAAATACATTAAACCTGTTTTCATATATATATATTTTTTGAAACAGTCTGTCTCTTTCAATAAGGCTATTTTCATATTCTGAAACTGATACTAACATTAACATTTTTATATGATTCTCCAAGATACATAAACATACCAATTAAAGCACTTATTGAATCTTGTCAAATGGTATTCTTGGCTGGGCTCAGTGGGTCATGCCTGTAATCTCAGCACTTTGTGAGGCTGAGGTGGGAGGATCACTTGAGCGTAGGAGCTGGAGACCAGCCTGGGCAACAGGGAGACCCCGTCTTTACAAAAAACTTAAAAATTAGCCAGGCATGGTGTACACGCCTGTAGTCCCAGCTACGCAGGAGGCTGAGCTCTAGGACTGCTTGAGCCCAGGTAAGTCGAGGCTGTAGTGAGCTGAGATCACACCACTGCACTCCAGCCTGAGTGTCAAAAGCGAGATCATGACTTGAGGGAAAAAAAAAAAGGTGATTTCTTGTGATGGGAAGAATATGAGGTCAGGAAAAAAAACAGGAGATATTTTATTTTTCAAATGTTACAAAATATTTCTGTAATTTTCAGGGAATAACATAGTCAACACCCACGTGCTCATTATTTGGATCTACTGAATTTCTAACATTTTGCCATTCTTGCTTCAGATTTTTTTGCCAAAGAATAAAATACTATAGATTCAATTGTTGCCACTTTCCTCTCTTCTTCCCTAGCAGTAATTAATACCTTGAACTTACAAAGTATTTTCAAAAGTGATACTTGCTTCATAAAAAACCTTCAATTATTAGTTCTCTTCATCTTTCACATAGTAGTTTTAGGTCACCTTTCACATAGTAGTTTTCAAACTATTAATAAGAATTTATTCTCAGATTTCCTAGTATTATCTTCCATATTCAGTATTTTCAAGTATACATAACCTCATATAATCATAATCCAACAACCCTATGAAGTAAGCAGAACAAATATTATAACCCCCCACTATACATGAGACACCCTACATGAGCTGCAGGATGGTAATCTGGCTCTCTTGGTCTTAACCGAAAAGGAATCTGGTTGTCTTAGAGGAAGCTATTGTGTGTAAGATGTTAGAATTAATTTGATACCCCCCCCCACCATGGACAGTATGCAGAAGTAGAGGGCAAAAATCTTAGCCAAGGTTCCAGTGACGTTGAGTAGGACTAGACAAGAGATTTATCTCACATGGCACTCAGGATCAGACAAGCCTAGAAGCAGAACTGCTGTAAGAGAATAAAACACTTAAGTTTATATGATTGTGAGTTTCTTGAATTATTTGTGCTGACTTGGTGAGAAGAATGGACCTTAGAAAGTTCAGGTGGCCTCCCCTGGCTACCCAAATACAGCCAAGACCAGGAGCAAGTCTAGGTTCCAAGCTGGAGCAGCTCTGCGGCAAATATATTTACAGAAGGCAAGATAAAGCCTTGTGAAATTATGAATTAACAGTATGATTTATAAACAAGTGCTTATTAAATATGCACTAATAAAATAGTAGACAAAAACAAAAACTAATCAAATCCTTAAAAATACTTCCATTGGTAAAAAGCAAAACAAGATTAGATTCCCTGTGAAATCTAACAGAATTTCACAGGAAACAGTACAATACTTAATACAATATGAAATTATCTTATTTGCATATTTCCTTATTGTCTGTCTTGCCCCAGTTAATGAAAGTTCCTTGAGAGCTAGGGCTAATGTCACTCTTGTTCCACTGTATCCACAGTGCCTAGAATATGACATAGAAGCTCACAATTTCTCAAGTGGATAAATGAAAATATAATTTAGACTTGGCTTAAGTCAAGACACCTACAATGCAACACATTTCTCTGTTAGAAGCTTCATGGCATAGAACTACATAAACTACCTATGCAAACTAGAGTATAAAAATATTATCAAGGCTGGGCGTGGTGGCTCATTTCTGTAATCCCAAAACATCGGGAGGCTGAGGCAGTAGAACCACTTGAGCCCAGGAGTTCAAGACCAACCTATTCAACATAGCAAGACCTGTCTCTATTAAATTTAAATTCAGGCTGGGCACGGTGGCTCACGCCTGTAATTCCAGCACTTTTGGAGGCCAAGGCAGGTGGATCACGCAAGAGATAGAGACCTTGCCAACATGGTGAAACCCCGTCCCTACTAAAAAAAAAAAAGGAATATATATATATACATATACACACACACATAAAAAATTAGCTGGGCATGGTGGCATGCACCTGTAGTCCCAGCTACTCGGGAGGCTGAGGCAGGAGAATCGCTTGAACCCAGGAAGTGGAGGTTGCAGTGAGCCTAGATTGCGCCACTGCACTCCAGCCTGGCAACAGAGCAAGATTCCGTCTCAAAAAAAATAATTAATTAATTAATTAAAAAAATAAAAATATTATCGATAACACGGGTACCTAGGCTGAACAGAGCATCTGTGTTGGGTGGGATGGGGTCTATCTGCACTGAGAGAACCCAGTTTCTTGAGGATTGAGGACTACACTGTAGTAATCAGCAAATAACAGACGAACAATTCAACAAATACTTATTTGAATTCCTACTATCTTTGTTCTAGGGGCTGGTGAAACGATAATGAAGAAGTCCTTGCTTCAAAGAACCCTGCATTCTACTCAAAGGCGGCACATATAAACAAACACGAAATGTGGCAGGAGGGAAAGCAAGACAGAGTGAGAGGGGTAGCGTGGGGTGTGAAGGTGCTGTTTTTTATAGGGTGGTCAGAATATGCCTCTCTAATAAGGCAATATTTGAGAATCTGAAGGAAGTAAATGAATAAGGTGATTTAGTTAGGGCCTTTGAGAACTCAGTGCACAGCGTAAAAACAGCTGAGTAAGAGAAATGTTACAGGTCTCCTCAACCATCCTACAGAAGACATGGAAATACCTCCAGCCTGGAAAATCAAAGGACACATGAGATAATCTGCTGACATTTGCTATGTGTGAACTTCCATCAAACTTGGCAGGAGGTATCCTCTCGAGGAAAGAATGACCCAAAGGCAAAAATAAGGAGGGGGAAGGAAGGAAGAAAAACTTTCACACACTCTACCATTTTATTCTAGGTATATCAACCTTTGTTTACCTTCAATGTGATACTGCTAAAAATTTGCTTATACAAATGTGCAACAAATGCCTACTGTTTAAGATATTCCTGCAATCTAGAGGCTCAGAAGGGGTATATGGTCGGAAACACATTGCAATTTATCTGCTCTGGGATGTGGTGCCAAGTGTGACAGGTGTGTCTGTTAAGGAAGAGAGGACAGAGGGACTGCTTTCCCTGCTCCTTGTCTGAGACCTTGAGAGAAAACCATCATTTTCTAGCACCCAGCCCCACCTAGTTAAGAAGGCAGAGAGATTTAGTTTAACTCCTCAGCTTTCCTCAACTGCCCTATGACAGGGACTCTGAGTTGAAAGTCACCTATCATGGGACTCAACTGGCAGTGACCAGGTAACCCCCTTTTTAGAGGCTGGGTTGGACCACTGAGCCAGGAGCAGGTGAAGGACATGTCAGAGCCTCAGGGGGCTCTACAGCTATCAAGGGCCAAGGTACTGAGTCAGTGGAGAGTTGCCGCAAGACCCTGGGGTCAAGTCAACAAAGAGATCACAAGCTAGTTCATCAACTGAAGGTGCCAGCAATGGATGCCAGCAAAATGCCCAGGTTACCAGGTCAGTCATAGCTGGCTATCTGCCAGACCAGCCACTTTACAGCTCAAAAAACAAAGATCTAGAGGGACGACAAGAACTCAAGAGGCTTCACCAGGCTACCATGAGGTCATTCACCAACTCAACAATATTGTGAAAGGGGACACCTCTCCTCCCATAAACCATGATGCCAACCTGAGGAGGATGTGTGTTCAAGTAAGAGAAAGAAAGTAGAAGAGAGGCTAAGCATTTTATCCTGAGACCTGATTAAATTATTAGATCAGACTAAGTATTAAACAGAATTGGGCTAAATGAATTTCTTCATATTACTCATACAACATAGAAAATATCTAGTTGGAAGTAACCAAAGTGTGGTTTTCAGACTTCCTGCATCAGGATGAACTGGTCAAGCGTGCTGAACAATTCAGATTACAGTCCTGTATAGTACATAGTTATTTACTCATTTTGCAAATAAGGCAACTGAAACAGACAGGTGAAGTAATTAATACATCCCAGATTTGAACCCAGGCCATCTGACTCCAGAGTTCCAACTCTGTAGGTGAGGAGAGAGTGGGGAGTTACGAGGAAGAGCAGATCAGTAATATACATGATAAATGGCTTTTTTTTTTTCAGGGGGAGGAGGGCACAAGACCTCTGTATGTACTAATAGGACTACTGGAACTACATACAATATTGTATGTTTCAGCACACTAATTAGAAAAGTGACCATTCTCCAATAATAAAAACTGATACACAGATTGAGCAAATGTTCATTGCGCTTACTCTTTATAAAGCCCTGTAGTAGATACTACAGTGATAAATGATAAAATTAGAAATGGCTTAGCCTTTAAGGTTAAAAAAAAAAATTACTGAATTAAATATTTTAAAACTGAGAGATACTATAAACATTTCAGGACAGTAGTTCTTAATATGAAATCGATGTCTTCAGGAGTCCATTAATTCCTGACAGTGCACGCAAAATTGTGTGTGCGTAGATCCATGTGTATGCACATGCACATTTTCTGTTAAGAAGATTAGTTAGTAGCTGGGCATGGTGGCGGGCGCCTGTAGTCCCAGCTACTCAGGAGGCTGAGGCAGGAGAATGGCGTGAACCGGGAGGCGGAGCTTGCACTGAGCCAAGATCGAGCCACTGCACTCCAGCCTGGGTGACAGTGTCAGACTCTGTCTCAAAAAAAAAACAAAAAAACCCAAGATGATTAGTTAGATACAGTCAGGCGTGGTGGCTCACGCTTGTAATCCCAGCACTTTGGGACGCCAAGGTGGGCGGATCATGAGGTCAAGAGATCAAGACCATCCTGACCAATATGGTAAAACCCCATCTCTACTAAAAATACAAAAATTGGCTGGGCGTGGTGGCATGTGCCTGTAGTCCCAGCTACTCGGGAGGCTGAGGCAGGAGAATCGCTTGAACCCAAGAGGCAAAGGTTGAACCCAGGAGGCAGTGAGCAGAGGTTGTACCACTGCACTCCAGCCTGGTGACAGAATGAGACTCTGTCTCAAAAAAAAAAAAAAAAAAAAAAAAAAAGGATTAGTTAGATAGTTTCATACAATTCTCCAAGAGGATAAGTAAAGAGACTAAAAAAGGAAAATGTATTCCATTACGGTAGCCACAGAAGACTTTGTGGAGAACAGATTATGTGAAAGTAAAATCCAGGTATGTGGGAGATGGGGAAGGGGGTGTTCTAGGTTGGAGAAGAAAAGCAGAAATGAAAATATTCTCTATATTCAATTTTTTTCCACATGCTTTATGTTAAGTACTTACAGTAAACCTCTTCTTTTTCTCTCTGTGTTCATCAGAGCTGGGAATGCTTACACTTGGGCAGCTTTCCTTGTAGTCCATGGTATGATCTCTTTGCATTTAATCCCTCAAGAGCACACCAAAAAATGCATCCGAAGAAACAGTCAGCAGAGGACAAACTCAATTAACTAATCCAAAACATAACACCTCTTGAAGTAATGTTCAAATTCCATCATGCAACCTTAACCAACAGAAAAAAAAAAAAAAGAAGTGATTAACAAAAACAATTTTAACATACTATGACGGTTATTCCTTAAGCATGGGACTAATTTTACATTTATTCTGGCAGGAATTTACTTTTGCTCATCAGTCTCAGCCCAGGTTAGAGATTTAGTTTCTACTGTGTTCCTACTACAACCCACAAATATCTGCAGTCCATCTACCTTCCTTACTATTAGGAAATTCCAGTAACTTACACACCTCAGTTCATGTAGACTAAGCACTAACTCTCACCTAGAAAAGATCTAGTTGGAGGTAACCAAAGTGTGGTTTTCAGACTTCCTGAATCAGGATGAACTGGTCAAGTGTGCTGAACAATTCAGATTACAATCCTGTATAGTACATAACTATTTACTCATTTTACAAATAAGGCAGCTGAAGCACAGAGAGGTGAAATAATTCATACATCCCGGATTTGAACCCAGGCCATCTGACTCCAGAGTTCCAACTCTTAACCACTGTACTATGCTTCATTATAACTGTGGATTATTCTTTTGTACTGAACCTCTGGTCAGAGACACTACAGTAGATCTTCCTACAAAATAAATGCAGTATGTTAATATCATCCCACTCATGAATAAAGGGCTAGAGATGTCACACTGATGTCACCTTTGCTACACACAGCAGCCCATACTCTGACACCACATGACACCAAATAATACCTTTCTTTTAGAGACAGGGTGTTGCTATGTTGCCCAGGTTAGAATGCAGTAGCTATTCACAGGTACAATCATGCTGCACTGCAGCCTCAAACTCCTAGGCTCAAGTGATGTTCCTGCTTGAGCCTCCCAAGTAGCTGCGACTATAGGCACAGACCATCACGCCTGGCTCAAACAATACTTTTTTTTGTTTTTTTCTTAAGATACGGGGTCTCATTACATTGCCCAGGCTGGTCTTGAACTCCTGGGCTCAAGCATTCCTCCCAACTTAATCTCCCAAAGTGCTAGGATTACAGGCATGAGCCACCACACTCAGACTAAATAATACTTTTTAAACTGTCAGTATGCTTGGATAATTTCCCTGGATGGTCAGTTTCAGGAAGTCGCTGTAACAGATCTAGTCACTATAAATAAATTATATTCAGGTAATGACTTAAAATATATATCAGCAGGCATTGAATATTCAGGTATAATGAGTTTTAACTGATTATAAGAATGCTTCCTTTGAGATGATTCAAAGCTTCCCTTGTTGGATTTGCTGCTGGAAATGCAGTCAGAAAGATTTCTTTTTTTTTTTTTTTTTTTTTTTTTGAGACGGAGTTTTGCTCTCGTCACCCAGGCTGGAGAGCAATGGCGCGATCTTGGCTCACTGTAACCTCCGCCTCCCGGGTTCAAGCGATTCTCCTGCCTCAGCCTCCCAAGTAGCTGGGATTACGGGTACGTGCCACCTCATCCAACTAATTTTGTATTTTTAGTAGAGACGGCGTTTCTCCATGTTGGTCAGGCTGGTCTCAAACTCCTGACCTCAGGTGATCCGTCTGCCTCGGCTTCCCAAAGTGCTGGGATTACAGGCGTGAACCACTGCGCCCAGCAGTCAGAAATATTTCTGTGTAGCTGAATTAGTTGTTAGAATATACAGACAAGTAATTGGTCCCGCCTCAACAAAGAGTACAGCATCTGTCTGTAAATTATAGCATTCTAAAGCCCCATAATAGTAGCTGCTTTGCCCCACTAAGACCAGGGAAGCACCTGACCAGAGCCTGGCCTGCCTGTCACAGCGATCTACTGCCTAAGCATGAGAGCAGGTGGATGGAACCTATTGTACTTCTAAGGCAGACTGGCCCTGTCCTGGAACCTTAGAAGCCACATTAACCCATGCTTCTCCTCCTGCAGCAGAGACACTGAGAAGGTGAAGGTTATGAGCCACACTTTCCACACCTCTCCCTTGAGAATGTGGGGCTCAGGGTGGCAGGTACTGCTGTTACTTTATATGAGTGCCTTGCTGTGCTATAGCCCAAAGAAGCAGAATTCCTCAGGTCCTCCTTTTGGAAGGGACAGTAAGGTATCACATTAAGTGGCATCAGGAATAAAGGAGAAGGAAAGAGATGGTAGGCAGGACAACTTGTTTCCTGCAAGGTACCCAGGGGACATCTAAGAGAACAGGCACAGCTGGCACTTAAGTGTAGAAGTCTACACTCAAGAAGCACACTCAAACCTGAGCCAAAGGTTCCAGTTTGGCAATTGCACTTGACAGTCTCTATCTGCCCTTCCAGACCCAAATGCCACTCTTTCTCCACCCAGCCACATGTCCAGAAGTCTGAGCTCTACGGACTGCACACTATTTTGCCTTTGCCCTCTGGCTGGATGCAGCCATGAGAGTCACTAACAAATTACAGGGTAAGAGAAGCATGGCGCTAAGATATTTGTTCCCCTGGTCCCTTTCTGACATCAGTGGTTTACCCACCTAAGCCCACAGTTCCTAGCAGGCAGCCCCTCTTCCACAGCTACAGCTGAAGGGCCTGGGAATAATAACAGCTTCCTGACTTTGCTAGTAAAGAGGTGCTTCAACAAGCCATGATGGTTCCTCTAATCCTGCCCACAACATCTTAGTTAACAGTCCCTTTGTTAAACTCCCTTCAACTACATTTGAGTGTGTCATATGACTGATGCAGTTAACTGGTACCAAGAAGACCGCAGGAAACACAGCCTCAAAAATGGAATGTGTACTTGACAAGTGTCCTGAAAATCTTCCTGTGGGGGGAGGGGATGGCACACAGTGACATCATGATCGCTCAAACTACTACCTGTGCATGGTGTCACAGGATGGAGTGCAGGTGGAGAGTGCTCAAAGTCCAAGTAGCAGCTAAAAACACTGACTTCAGAGACTGCGATGTGGGCTGGGGCTGCTTCTGGCTGTCCTTGAGAATGTGCCTAAAGCAAATGACAAAGTCAAAGCTGTGAATTCCCAAAGAGATGGGTAGAAAATCCGTGGCTGTTTTATTAGAGTCCTTCATCTCTTATAGTTGCCGAGCTGAGAAGATCAAGCCCAGGGTTTGATGGCTAGGGTTGCAGAGCCAATTCAATATACAATCCTGCAAAGTCTAATGTGTTAACATACGGCACTGGCTGGAAAGGAGAATTACTTGAATCATAGATGCAGGCATTTGGGTAGGCATAGATGAGGCTAAGAATGCTGAACCCCAAATTCAGCTGAACTGCCTTGCTGAAAGCAGCTGTCTGTATCTCTCAGAGAATACCCTACATCCAAACGCCTCCTTCTCAATAAAACTCTTTTCAAGTTGTTTCACAAGGGATGCTAATTCTCTTCACTATCTACTCCCACCATCTTTCATTGTCTCGTAACCCAAAAGACCCCAGAAAGAAGTTCCAAGTCTATTCTGGGAGAAAACTGCCTTTATAACAAAATATTTTAGGATCTCAACAATTTATTTACCAGTGGGAATGTGGAGAGCACATACAGGAATATATTCAAAGGATCTTAGATCAAGGAAGACTAATAAGATTATTGTGACCTTTTTTTTCTTTTTTTTTTTTGAGATGGGGTCTCATTCTGTCGCCTAGGCTGCAGTGCAGGGCACAATCTTGGGTCACTGTAACCTCCACCTCCAGGGTTCAAGCAATCCTCTCACCTCAGCCTCTCAAGTAGCTGGGACTACAGGCATGTACCACCATGCCTGGCTAATTTTTGTATTTTTGGTAGAGATGGGGTTTCGTCATGTTGGCCAGGCTGGTCTCAAACTCCAGAGCTCAAGCAAACTGCCCATATCGGCCTCCCAAAGTGCTGGGATTGTAGGCATGAGCCACCACACCCAGCGTATTGTGATCCTTTAAACGGCCACAGGCATATACTGTTGATCTTTCTTCAGGCCTTTCCTGAGAAGGACCTGTAGCAATTCCCCAGGATGATTGTCCACTACAGAAATGGGAATATATAATCCTCCCAAGCGTTAGTAGATACTAGCTCTGAAATAACATTAATCTCCTAGAGACCCAGAACATGGTCTACAAGTCAGAGTGGGACTTCCAGAGGTAAGGTCAGAGAGTAAGTCTGTCTCCCAGTGGGTCCAGTGGGACGACAGGCCCATCCTGTGCTTATTTCCCTAGTAACAGAATTGTAGTGGAAACTGATATACTTAGTAACTGGCCAAATTCCCATATTGGTTCCCTGTCCCATGTCATAAAAGCTATAATGAGAGAAAAGGCCATGAAGAAGCCTCTGGAACTGTCTCCCCTTTTCCTACTAAGAAAGTAATCAAAAAGTATACCACATCCATGGGAAAAGCTCAGAAATCAGTACCACTATCAAAAACTAAAAGGATGCAGGGCTGTTAAAACTTCTTATATCCCCATTTAACTTGGCCATTTACCTAGATCAAAGCTGGAAAGAACTGGGAACATAACAATGGATTACCATAAATTTAATCAGATGGTGACACCAATTTCAAATGGGATTCTGAGATTCTAAATGTAGTGTTTCTGTTTTTGTTTTCTGAAGAAAATTAGTATAACCCCAGACATCTGGTATGCCTACTGACCTGGCAAATGCTTTCTTTTCTATCACCATCAGTAAGGACAATGAGATGCAAATTGCATGAAGTGGCAGAAAGGCAGTGTATCTTCATTGTCTCACCTGAGGGCTATGTCTGAATCGCCATAATATAGTCTGGAGAGTCCTTGATCATCTTGACAGCCCACAGATCACCATACTGGTCCATCACATGGATGCCATTTTCTTAACTGGACCTGGTGAACAAAAACTAGCAAGCACTTTGGACACCTGCGTAAGACACATACACAATCCAGAGGATGGAAAAAAACTCATGAAAGTTCAGGGACTCACCACACTAGGATTTCCCTGGTCTGAGCCAGGATATCCTGTCTCAAGTGAGAGAAATTACTACACCTTGCACCACTTGCACTGAGAGAGGTAAAACAAATAGTGAGTTTCAATACTTGGATATGCTGTTCTGACCCATTTACTGGGTAACCTATGAGCCTGCCAGTTTTTATTGAAGCCCATTCCAAGAGAAGGTTCTAGAGCAATGAAAGCTGCTCTAACCCTTGAGCCTATGCCTCAGCATACCCAGTAGTACTGGAAATGACATGGCAAACAGGAATGAACTAGGGACCCGTCTCTCTGACAAGCACCAAGGAAAGAGTAAGAGTTTCAGACCCCTTAGGGTTTGCCAGCAACCACTGTCTGTGGTTCCTGGCTTGTTACTAGGCCCAGGAAGAGATGCAATGACCGCCTATGGAAAATGAAGAGACTGTGTCAAAAGAACAGCCCATCGTGAACAGAGTATTATCGGGTTCACTGAATCATAAAACTAGACATGTACAGCACTAATCCACTTGGTACGGTAAAAGCAAGACTAGGCTTAAGCAAGTCTGGATGGCACAAGTAAACTGCAGGGATCGGCAGCCCGGACTCCCCTACTGTTTGTTCCTCCTTCCTTGTAAGTTTTCTAGACCCACATTTAAGGCCCCATGGGGAGGATCCTCAGGCCAGTTAGCAGGGCAGGAAAAAGGCATGCTTGTTTATGGATGGACATGCACAGTGTGCTGACACCAGCCAGAAGTGAGAAAAGGCAGCCCCACTCAGGGATGGCGTGAAAGAGAGTGGTGAAGGGAAATCTTCCCAGTGGGCAGAACTCTGAGCAGCACACGTGGTGGTTTACCTGTCAGGAGGAGTGCCAAAGGGACGTATCTATGATGATCTTGGGCAGTGGCTAATGGATGGCCTGCTGGTCAGTGACTAGGAAAGAACAAGATTGGGAAATTATATATTTTTTAAAGGGAGGTGTGCAGAAGTACGTATACGAACCTTTCACTACAGCACAGAATGTGAGCGTATTTGTGTCTCACATCAATGCCCACTACAGACAGGCTCTCAATAATCATGTGGTCAAGATGACTTGTCTTATGGATGTCAGTCAGCCTCTTTCCCAATCGTCCCATTGCTTGCTCAATGGACCGATGACAAAGTGGCCAAAGCAGTAGGTGTGGAGGCTATATAGGGACAATATGGCCTTCCCCTCACCAAGATGGATTCAGTGCTGCCAGTGCTAAGTGCCCGACCACAACACAAAAGACCAACACTAAGGCCCACTATCCCACCATCCCACACGGGGTATTAGAGAGCCCTTAGGGGAAAATCTGTCTTCACAGAAGCAAGACTGACTTCATATGGGTTGCTTTAAGGATTTGAGATAGCGTAAAAGACCTAGCACTGTAAAAGTAACCAATAAATCAGATCTAAAGTATAACAATTTGTTTTGAATTCATTTTTATTCCTTCATTCAACGAACACTTATTGAGTGCTCATCATGCACTAGGCAATAAAAAAGACAAAATGAAGTCCGTGTGCGGTGGCTCACACCTGCAATCCCAGCACTTTGGGAGGCTGAGGAGGGTGGATCATGAGGTCAGGAGTTCAAGACCAGCCTGGCCAACATGGTGAAACTCCATCTCTACTAAAAATACAAAAATTAGCTGGGCATGGTGGTACGTGCCTGCAATCCCAGCTACTTGGGAGGCTGAAGGAGGAGAATTGCTTGAACTGGGACACAGGAGGCAGAGGTTGCAGTGAGCCAAGATCGTGCTACTGCACTACAGCCTGGGTTACAGAGTGAAACTCTGTCTCAAAAAAACAAAACAAAAAAAAGACAAAGAGAAAATCCTACTCTCACAGAACTTACCTAACGGGGAAGACAGGGAAGACTGACAAGCAACATACAAATTTGTAAGTATGATGTTATGTGTATGCATGGTATACTGAGAGGGTACAGAGAAGGGACATAGCCGCAAACCGTACAGCTTAGCTAAAAATAAAGCCAGGCAGGTATGGAAGCAGAGGTTTGAAAGAGATTCCACCCATTTGCCTCAATCATATTTGGAAAAAGAAGTCAAAATTATATGTTAGGAATAAAGATGTTGCTCTGAAGAAAAACATAAAGAGGTTAAATCACTTGCCCAAGTTAATATGCGACTAACAGGCAATAGAGCTAGAATTCAAATGCAAATCTGTCCAACTCCAAAATCTATATGTGCATGTTTGCTGTACCACATCAACTCTTCTTAAATAAGATTTTGCTTTCCTTCAAGCTAAATTGAACTGGCAGCCTAATACTTACTGATTAGTGGCTAAACTTATTACAAGCCAGACTGTGCTTTACATGTGTGAATCTGGTTGCTCCTCACAACAGCCCTAACTAGAAGAAATTGAGGAGAAACTGAAGCATGAAAGGATGAAGGACCCTGCCCCAGAGGCAGAGGCAGGATTTGAACCCAGGTGGTCTGACTTCAGGGCTTCTATCCATTATACTACCCTGCCTCCACAACATGTACATGCTTTACAGAGTCCTCTGGGGACCAATGAAGAAAGTTCACAAATTTATTTTAAGTGATTAAAAGTAAAATGAAAAAGCAAGCCTGCTATTACTATACATGTAGTACCTATTTATGCTATAAAACTGAAGCAATTAAAATTCCGCAAAATCATCTTCTGGCCAGGCAGCTAAATAAAACAGAGTAAGAAGGGGATTGACATAAAAACCCACAACTAAGAAAGAACAGAACAAAAAGCTATGTCATTTATGTGGGATTAAAACTGGGACTTTTTTGGGAGATTCATATACATGCAGGGCTTTTCAAAAGAGGAACAGGAAAAGGATCTGCCTTCACTCTGCTAGACAGTCAGAAGATAATTTTGTAGTCTGGTGCTCAGGGGCAGCTGGCTTGCCAGGGGGGTAGGTAACAGCTCTTCCAAAGAGGCTTAAGATGATGGCAAAACTTTTCAAGGCCAGCCAATTCTTAGGTGAATCTGCAAGGGTAATATAACAGCTAGTAAAGATTAGACAATGGTTCTCATCTGGGGCCAATTTTGCCTGGAGGATATTTGGCAATGTCCGGAGACATTTTTGATTGTCACAACTTGCCAGGGTTGGGGTGGGAGTGGGGGTGGGCGGTGGTCGTCAGGCATGATGTTAAGCATCTACAATATGCACAGTACTGCCCTACAACAAAAAATGATTTGACCCAAAACGTCAACGGGGCTGAAGGTTGAGAAATAAATATTTACTGAGCACTAATGCCAGGGCTGGTTTAAGCGCTCACATCTAACACATCAATGAGTCCTCATAGCAACCTCTGAGGTAAATATCATTATCCTCATTTTACAGATGAAGAAGAAACCTAAGCACAAAGAATACTTCCACACAGTCAAGCAGCTGTGGGTGAAAGCACTCTCACGTGAGCCCAGCTCACATACCATAACCCTCAACTTACTATGCTGTTACATGCATCCTTTTCTAAATCATCTTTGGAGATACAGAGTTGAAGAGAAGAGAGCACCAGGGATCCACTAGGCAACTGCGTTACGGAAAGAAAGTCATGCACAGGAAAAGCAGATTTCTGATTCTGCCACCAGGAGGGGTCAAAGTCTGGACAGCACTTTGTCAGGAGCCCGGCTTAGCTTTCTTAAAAAACGTCACATGTAAACATCTAACTGAGAGCTTGGTCCACAGCAGGCTCTGAGTGTTGGCCCCATCACAATGACAACCAAGGGCTAATTATGAAATAGGAAGGACACAGGAAAAGACACTATCAAGGATACAGTTTTTTTAAAAGGAGGGGGAAAATTCATCTTTTTTAAAAAAGCATCCATAGACTTAAAATTTTTTTGTTTGGGGTCTGTAAAAAAATACCAATATGGGTGAAACTCTATGATAAAAAATTGCCCAAATTCTTGTTATGTTAAAATGTTACTGATTCAAATATTGCTTACAATAGGTGACCATTAAAACTTTTCTTAAAAAGGATGTTTTCCTTCATCATTGTGTCCATCTTTTTGTCTATCATATGCTAATTACCGTCCTTGGGTCTTGCCTATCTTTGTTTCAGGGCAGTGAAAAAAAATTTTTTTATGAAAAAAGTCAAAAGACTCTTCTGCTTTCACCTGTAAAAAATAGAGAGAATTTCTGAACCATATTTCCTTAACCCATCATAAAGATTGTTTGATATTGACTAGAGGACCCTACTCAGATTAGAAGGTAGATATACTCGTAAGTATCATTTCCCATTCTTACCCAATACAGCATGGAGAGTGAGTTGGTGATTCACACCAAGGCATAAAGGGAAGTAAGAACAAACATGTCCCAAAAGGAAGGAATTTGGCCTGTGAAGAGCTACAAGTTTTCCTCAGCAGGGGAACAGGGTACTGGGTGTTTAGAAACGATGGCACCTAAAGGAGGGCACTAACAAGGCTGGTCAAGGAAGATACAAAAGAAAAGCCATGCACATAAATTGCAAAAGTAGGCCGGGTGATGGCTGATGCCTGTAATCCCAGCACTTTGGGAGGCTAATAAAGCGGGAAGAGCCCTTGAGCCTAGGAGTTCGATATCAGCCTGGGAAATATAGTGAGATCCTGTCTCCACAAAAAAATTTTAAAAATTAGCCAGGCATGGTGGCATGTACCTGTAGTCCTGGCTACTTGAGAGTCTGAGGCCAGAGGATCACTTGAGCCCAAGAGGCAGAAGTGGAGAGTGCAGTTAGCCTCGAGACTGCACCACTACACTCCAGCCTAGGCAACAGAGCAACACTGTGTCTCAAAAACAAACAAAACAACAACAACAACAACAAAACTATAAAATTCCTACACACACACACACACACACACACACACACACAAGCCTAGCATGATGGTATGCACCTGTAATCCCAGCCACTCAGGAGGCTGAGGTGGGAGAATCGCTTGAGCCCAGGAGGTGAAGGTTGCAGTGAGTCAAGATCGCATCACTGCACTCCAGGCCGGGTGCCAGAGCAAGACCCTATCTTAAAAAACAAAAATAGGCCAGGCATCGTGGCTCACACCTGTAATCCCAGCACTCTGGGAGGCCGAGGCGGGTGGATCTTAAGGTCAGGAGGTCGAGACCATCCTGGCTAACACGGTGAAACCCCGTCTCTACTAAAAATACAAAAAAATTAGCTGGACATGGTGGGGGGTGCCTGTAGTCCCAGCTACTCCAGAGGCTGAGGCAGGAGAATGGCGTGAACCCGGGAGGCAGAGCCTGCAGTAAGCTGAGATCGCACTACTGCACTCCAGCCTTGACAGAGCGAGACTGCTTCTCAAAAAAAAAAAAAAAAAAGAAAACATTTGCAAAAGATTCAGCCAATAAAGGACTGTTACCTAAAATATACAAAGAACTCTTTAAAAAACAAGAAAACAATCTGATTAAAATATGGACAAAATACCTTAACAGACACCTCACCAAAGAAGATATACAGATGGCAAATGCAAATAAGCATATTCCACATAATGTCACCAGGAAATGCAAATTAAAATGAGATACCATTACATACTTTTCAGAAATGGTCAGAATCCAGACCACTGACAACATCACATGCTGGTGAGGATAGGGAACAGCAGGAACTCTCATTCACTGTTGGTAGGAATCAAAAATGGTACAGCCACGCTGGCAGTTTGGCCGTTTCTTACAAAACTAAACATATTCTTACTATACAATCCAGAAGCTGCACTCCTTGATATTTACCCAAAGAAGCTAAACACTACGTGCACACAAAAACCTGTAAATGGATGTCTCTAGCAACTTTACTCATAATTGCCAAAACTTGGAAGCAACCAAGATGCCCTACTATAGGTGAATAGATTAATACACTGTAGTACATCCAGACAATGAAATATTTTTCAGTGCTAAAAAGAAATAAGCTATCCAGCCATACGAAGACATGGAGAAATCTTAAATGTGTATCATTATGTGAAAGACGCCAATCTGAAAAGGCTGCATACTGCATGATTCCAATTATACGATATTCTAGAAAAGGCAAAACTATGAAAACAGTAAAAAGATCAACAGCTGCCAGGGGCTGGGACACAGGGTGAAACGATGACTAGACAGAGGATTTTTAAGGCAGTGAAAATACTCTGTGACACTGTAATGATGGACACATGTCATTATACATTTGTCCAAACCCACAGAATGTACAACACCAAGAGTGAACCCTAATGGAATCTATGGACTTTGGGTTATTACGATGTGTTAACGTAGGTTCACCGATTATAACATATGTACCACTCTGGTGGGGGATATTGACAACTGGGGGTGCTGTACATGTGTGGTGACACAGATATATGGGGAACTCTGTGCCTTCCTAATTTAGCTATGAAGTAAAAAAAAAAAAAAACCATACACAAACCCTGGGCATGGCAAGGGGAACTGACCCAGTAAATAAAAAAAGGAATTGGGATGGGACTATTTCTGAGAAGGGAATAGACCCTATGAATAGGTTTCATTTTAAATTACATAAAAAGCACCTTCCCAGCAAATTCTAACCCCAAACTAACTGCTTACTTTACTGAAAGTCTACTGTAAGAGTATATATAGTCTGTGTATGTTTATTTCTGCCTCTCAGGACACTAGCTCCAAACACATCCCAAATGTTTCAACAGAAACAAAGGACATCTTTGTCACATCTGTAAATTAAATTCACTGCAGAACAGATTTTTAAAAAAGTCAACAGGCTCTACCAATGAAAGATACATAGTAATCTTCTCCCCTCCTCTTCCCTCACACATCACATGATGAATCAGTTACAACTTTTCCTGTTTTCCTTTCTTACTGATACATCCTTCCTCTAATTCCCACTCCACCCCCATCTTTGATTTTTCCAACATTCTGTAATCACAAAGCAGTCCCAGTTTTTCCTAGGTTTACTACATCTCTATTTAAGCACCTTTTATTTATCCGATTCTTGATAAAAGTGATATATGAATTAAAAATAAAGTACATGCAAAATAGCCAATGTTGGCACTAAAACAGTATTGAAGAAGAGTGTTGTGCACCAACAACTTGAGAAGAGTGTCCAAGAAGCTCAACTAAAGTCACATGAGCCAGCTCCATTTTATTACAAACATTTAGAAAAGGGCCTGGGTGAGGAAGTGGAAGTAACCACTGACAGCCCTTTGTTTTCTCCATATAGGATAAAACTGCTAAAATAAACCAGGCATGGTGTCTCATGCTTCTAATCCCAATTATTCAGGAGGCTGAGGCCGGATGATAGCTTGAGCCCAGGAGTTTCAGGCTGCAGTGAGCTATGATTGCAGCAATGCACTCCCATCCTGAGTGACAGAGCTAGATCCCGTCTCTTTAAGAAACCAAACAAAACAAAATACTGCTAGGATAGGAGGAAGGTCCTAAATTTACTCCAGCCATGCCATGTCCCTCTACTTGGTCCAGAACTGACTAGTAGAGATGGTAGCTGTGGCAGCAAGGCTGTCCTATCGTTCTCAGCCTCCCAAGGTCACTATCTTGGGTTCTCAACCACCAGAATGCCTGCTCTATTCCAAAACTCCCAAGTTTTTCCATTTGTAGGCACACTCCAAGCATATCTTACAGGCAAAAGTGAACATACAATACTCCCAAGGCAAATTCCTAGAGGACTGTGGTGACTGGCAGAGTGATGGGGCCTAGGGTCAAGCTGGTTCTGAACTGAAGAGGTTGGCAGAATTCAGATTGTCCAGGCCCAACAAAACAACACCCAAAAAGACAAAAATCACCATCATGTCTCATAGAGTCTCTTGGGAGAACCTCCAACCTGCTCTCTGCTTCCATTCTAAACTCCCTCCAATCCATCTTCTCCCCAGTAGCCAGACCAATTTATTTTTATCACTGTAAATCTGATCATTTCACTGCTTGCCTAACCCCTTTCCACGGCTTCCCACCACCCTTAGAATAAAATCCAAACTGTGGATTATTGCTGACAGACTCAATCCCTCACAGGGCCTAATGTTACTCTGCATAAGTCTCCAGCTGTACCCACAAGGGCCTCTGGCCTCTTTGTTCACTAGACACACGCCAGAACAACCTCCTTCGTATTTCGCACACGTTCCAAGCCCTTTCCCATCTCGTCTCTTGTACCAGTGGCCCCTCTGTTTGGGACACTCTCTCATCAGCTCTTCACACCAACGCCTTGTTCAAAAGTCACTTCTTCCAACAAACTTCACGGTCACCCTAATGTGCTCCCTCCCCAAGTTAATCTTCCCTCATCATGTTGTTTATTTCCATTTCAGCATTTATGGATTGCAACTAGGATTGCAGTTGCTTGCTTATTGAGAGCCTCCCTGACTAGGGTGTAGGGACTGTGACTTATTGACTGCCATACACTTAGAAGGCCCTAATAAAACCTTTCATTGATTTATTAAACAGGTGGAGAGAGACATTTAGAAATTCCAACTTGCCAAAGTGTGCTAGTGAAATCTTCAGTGACCAATGCCTCATTATTCCTTCATCAATCTCCTGAATCATCAATTTCTGCCTCTTCACTGGATCACTCCAAATATGTACTAATATGCTATATCTTAATAAAATCCTCCCTTAAAACATAGATTTACTATTTAATGATACGTAGTATTTACCATGTGCTGGGGGTATATCAGCATCTGTACCCTCATTTTTTATTATTTTTATGAATGATTCTATCTGATAATACACTTAACTAAGGCTTTATAAAATCAAGGAGATCTCAGGATAAACACAGATGCTTATGTAGTGTGATAAAGGAAACTTTACTGTAAAGTAAATATTTGCTTTCCAAATTCTTCTGACACTGAAACTATTATCACATTACTAAAAACTTCCCAAAGCACAAAAATTACAACCAATTGCATATTTAAATTATAATACTTATTTAAATTACACTACTTAATTTCAAATCCTGACCTTACAGTGGCTATGTTATTAGTAAAGACAACATGCAGAATTTTACTTTAATATTTTAACATTTCAAAAATTAGGGCACATATATATCCCTAATTTTATACATACATATGTATAAAATGTGTATATGTATAAAATGTATATATATAAAATGTGTATATATATATTGTCCCCCTATCTAACAACAGAAACTGCTGCTTCATCCTAGGAATAGTAAAATAAATTTAGACCTATATCTATAAGCACCTGAATGAAAACAAGTTAATGTATGCCCTAGAATGGAAAAACTTCAGTTAAGGTTTGGAAGGCCACAGGAGAAAAGATAAAATTAAGTGACAGAAACATTTACACAAGCTCTTGAGTAAAGTTTTAATCTGAAAGAGTCACAAGTAAAATAAAATCATTGACTCAACGGGAATATGTGCAAGGATATGCTTGTAATATAAAATTCCGCAAAATGTGTTAAATGCTGATATCAAACTTAGTAAAATTGTAAACTTCAACAATAGTAAACTCAAGTATCTCATATCTACCACCTTTTTCTGAAGGACTAAAAACTTCTGGCATATATACCTTTCTCCACATATCCAGGACAATCAGGAAAAAGGTATGAACTTTTTTTTTAAGATCAAACAATGAAAGGAAAGTAAATTACTTTCTGCAGACCAGAGAGAAAGAGAATCTTCAGTCCTATCTTGTACAGAAACAAAGCAAAGAAACAGTATTACATGTGCCTAGAGATTAAAAAACAAAATATATTTTAGGAATAAGACTCCACAAAATCCTAAGCTGCAGATATTGCTCCATAAAGTTGTCCTCTCCTGATGGTTTTCCGAATTTACTGTGTACTTTTAAAAACATCTGCCTGTCCATCCACATGCGTTTTGGATATGCTGCGCTCCCTACACCCACTCCCCTCTATAAATCCAGACCTCAGTGTCTTCATTTGAATCTTTTTACTTAGTACTGACATTTTCCTTGTTATCTTCTTCATTTGTCTATACTGTAGAAATAATTGTTGAAGCTCAATATTTAACGATTTAAAGTTCTGTTTGATATAATTTTAAGTTCATGTTTATTTAAAAAAGTTAAGAGGCTGGGCGCGGTGGCTCACGCCTGTAATCCCAGCACTTTGGAAGGCTGAGGTGGAAGGATCATGAGGTCAGGAGATCGAGACCATCCTGGCTAACACGGTGAAATCCTGCCTCTACTAAAAATACAAAAAATTAGCTGGGCGTGGTGGCGGGCACCTGTAGTCCCAGCTACTCGGGAGGCTGCGGCAGGAGAATGGCATGAACCCGGCAGGCAGAGGGAGCAGAGTGCTGAGATCGCGCCACTGCACTCCAGTCTGGGCGACAGAGTGAAGACTCCATCTCAAAAAAAAAAGAAAAAAAAAAAGAAGCAGATAAGTAGGTGTGGGTCTTATTTTTCCTTTAAAAGAAACTGAAATGTGTGTGTGCATGCTTCTTGTCCTCCAGGACATGAAAAAAATAAAGACCAATGCCCTAAGATTTCGAATTCAAAGTAGACTGTGCTAAATTCTCTACGAAAGTCACCAGCACTCAGAGGAAGAAAAAGCCACTTCCAACTGAACTTACCTAGATATTTGGTAGGGGGTGGCAGGGGCCGCATGTGAGGGGGGTTTGAAGAATGGGAACTCAAAACAGAAAGGGCAGCAGAAGTTCTTACTAGAAACAGGGAACAGCCACTAGTCCACTATGTCTAAATCCCCGCCCACGTCGGAGAAAAAGATCAACTCATCAATAAAAACAGAAAGAGAAACTGTCATGAAGCAACACTCATTTTATAGGGCATCACCATTTAAAGGATTTTATAGGGCATCACCATTTAAAGCCTTATTCTACTGTCATATTTACAAATCTAAACTGGAACTCACTCTCTTCATCTATAGGAGATACAGACTGTAAAAGTGGGCTTGAAATCATGTTGGAGGGAATTCTGAATGTCAGGTTTTTCACTCTGGATTTCATTCTGCAGGTAAGGATGTGAAGGCACTTGAAAAGGGAACTGCAGTGCTGTAGGTGTCAAATGGAAGGGAATGAAGAAATGGGCTTGGCAACAACAGGAGAGGCAGGTTTGCAAAAAAAAAAGTGACAGATGAAATAACTTGGTAGCTATTTGCATGTGGGGTACAAAGGTAAAAGAAAGAATTAACATTGCCTCAAGATGTTATTCCTGGGTAACTAGGAATAAATAAAATGGAAGGAAGGGAAAATAGGGCAAAATGACAGTGAATTAGCTTAACTAATTACTAGTCTTGTCGGAAATGTCCGCATCAGATCCATGAATTTGGTACCTCTGTGTGCCGGGCACTATTTTCAAGCATTTAGGATACAACAGTGAACACAACTGGCAAACAACTTTACCCACATGGAACTTACGCTCGTCAGACAACAGATAATGAATAAGTAAATAAACAGGTCAATATATAAGTGTGGTGTTGTATGCAATTTTAAATAGGAAGGTAACATCTAAACAAACACCCAGAGGTGAAGGAGTGAGCTATACAAAGAGCTGGGGAAGAGTCAGCAACTAACAAAACAATAGCTTAAAATAATTTCACTCCACAATGCTTTTGAAGTTAGCAGCCACATTGCGACATACCTCTTTGGGACCCAGTCCTATTTCCTTGGGCGAGCATTCAGGGTTCCACTTCCTGACTCTATCCTACCCAATCAAGAAAACTTCACCAATAAAACGGCGATAAAAAACTGCCTAGTGGGTCAATTTGTTTATACTGGCTGTTTACATTCCCTACATGGGAGAAGAGGACTGCATTTTAAAAGGACAAAACCAAAGCACATTAGAACATGTTTGTACAAAGCTTAAGAAGACAATCATCTTGTTCTCAAAGCAATAATTAATGTAGCAACTTTGAGACTTGTGATTTAAATCAAAGGTACTGAAGAAAGATTATGAATCATGCAATTAAGCTACCAAGCAGGATACTGCTGGAGAGGAAAGCCATTCACAGCACCATAAAACTGTCAAAAATAAAGATAGTAACTATCATCAAAACTAGAAATAATATCATCATTTGATTTTATACTTTGTTGATCAGCAGAGCTGAATTCTAGCCTAAGCTCCGCCATTTATTGGTTCTGAGTCTTTGGCCTCATCCTTATCTGTAAAGACCAGCTGGTCTGATTTTTCAGATTCCTTTCAATTCTGAGATTCCCTGCAGCAAGCTACGGTTCCTATGATGTTTATTTATGTATTGGGGGTGCTCTGTTTTACTTAGGTTTGCAATAATAGTACAAATAAGCATCCACCCAAAATAACACAACTTAAATGTTCTGTATAAAGCGATATGAACTGCTTTTAAACAAACCCGCCTGAACTTGGTGCTTAAAATGAGGCTACATTCACCGTAAAGGCGCTGCCTCTTTTTTCATCCCTGTTTTAGAACAGCCTTCAAGACTCTGAGGTTTCTGTGGATGTGATTTGGAACAAGGTGGATGATCACATCAGGTAACACCCCTAGTGAAAGAAAAGAGACCTTTTCTTGTGAAACTTGGTCTAAGAAAACTGTTCCAAAGGAATCCCCAAGCATTTCTAGCAACAGCTCTGAGGAAAGAAAGCACGTATATCTGGTGATGGCAATTCTTGACATTAATGCTCATCTGAATGCATAATAAAGAAAACAGCCAAAGTTTATTGTGGACTATGAGCCAGGTATTAACTCATTTAATCTTCAAAAACTGCTGTAAGTTTGGAACTATCATTATCTCCATTTTACATACGCTAAAACTAAGGCATAGAAAAGCTAACCAAATTGCCCAAGTTTTCTCAGTTAATAAATAGATTCAAAACCATGACTCCAGCTCCAAAGTCTGCGTGCTTCATCTCCAAGATACACTCCCTATGTAACCCCTGCTGTCCATGTTTAAGTAACAGTCCCGTTTCTACTACACCTTCCTTACAAACTGAATAACACAAAGTAAAAGTAAAGCCCCACTGCAAACTCACTATCGGGTTTCTCCTCCTGTCCTGAACCACAAACTATAAATATATTTTAAAGATATACAAACTTGACAGTACCTGAGACTTCCCGACATTTAGAGGGGATGTGTGTGGAACAACTCAAACATTTCCTGTCTCGGACCAAGGGCAGTGAATGAGTGCTGCGAAGCCGCAGCATGCCTGGGTGTGGAACCGGCGTCTCCTCTCAGGGGTTCACAGGAGGGGCCGCCCGCGCGCCCCGCCCCGCGCTCCTGATGGGCGCGGAAACGGCACTGGGGCCCATCACACCACACCTGCCTCCCGCGCCCCCGGGGTCCCTCCACCTGGCCCGCGCAGTGCCCGGGCTGTTCTCCGCCAGGCTTCCTCGCGCAAGCTCGATGAGCCACACGCTTACCTTCGGGGACCCACCCCCGGCGCGTGGCGAACGGGAAGCACCGCCACTGCTGCGCCACACTCGGCCAGGACCTGCGTCGTGCCACCACCTCCCAGCGGCGCCGGCTGCGCTCCCTGCGGGGGCCAAACCTGTAGGCCCCGCCCCCTGCGGCAGGCCCCGCCCTCACCAATCACCGCCGGCCACGCCCGAATATAGGCTCGATCAGCCCCGCCCTCGGAGCTCTTCGACCGCGCCCCCGAAGGAGCGGCGGGCGGGGTGCAACCCCTGGGCCTTAAGTAAATATGCGTGGGAGGAAAGGCGGGAATCCGGCGGATGGGAGAGAGAAACCGAGAGGACCCCCGCGGGGAAAGTGAAGAGAGCCTTGGGCGGGGTCGGGGAATAAGAAGGCACTCTCCCCAGGTTCCCGCTAAAGTGTAGACCTCAAAACAACCGCGCTCATTCAAGACATTGGCATAATCTCATTTTCCTCGGGCGGGGTAGGAGTCACACACCAATTCAGGGCTCCAGGCGTGAGACGTCGTTGGGAATGGGATTCAGAGGAGCAAAGAAAGGAAGCAATTCCTTTACTAGTCTCCACCACACATCCTTTACTTCAAAACCTGGGGAGTCGGCTCCCAGTAAGAATCCTCGAGCTTAAATTGTTAATTAATCCCATTCCCTTCATAAATTGTTAATCAATCCCGTTCGCTTCAAACAGTTCAGGCGCATCACGAGAGAGCAGACGCGGCCGGGTTTGGCATGAATGTCCGTAGTGTGCTACTCTAAGGTTTGCGTCTCGGTGTACAGATAAAGGAAAACCAGAATCCTCAAAACGACTTGTTTTAATTATTAATGCATCTGAATCTGGACGGTGAAAAACGGCTTGAGGCATTAAGCCAATAACTGAGTCGGGCACAGTTCCTACAGTCCCAGCTACTCCAGGGGCTGAGGCAGGAGAATCACTTGAGCCCAGGAGTTCTAGGCCAGCCTGGACCTGCATAGCAAGACCCTGTTTCTAAAATAAAAATAATATAACTAATGAATATGGCAGGGAAACAAAGGGCTCACTTTGCCAGTAAGCAGGATTGATATACAGTAACCTTTATTACAAGAATTTCAGAAAATAATGCCAAGAGGCCAGCCTAGCTCTGTAGCCTTAAGGGAAGCCACAATATCCGAAGTCCTCAATTTGCTTATCAGTAAAATGAGGGGATTTAGCCTGGTGACCTCATGGGCTCCAAATGCCCTCTCATACTCTAGACTTTGTCCTGCCAGGCTCTACTCATAGGAGAGGGGAAAGAATGCAGGGAAGTATTGTCTAGTCAGGAGTTACTCAGAGAAATTGGAAATTTTTAGAAAAAGCTTCAGGGATCTCTGGAATCACTTCATTCGACCTCTCCCTTCCGACTTTCCTGTTTGTAATAATAATAGTACACCAGTCCCTGACACATACCCTTATCAACAGTTTCCCTTTTCTTTTTTTGACCCACAGTCTGAAAAAATTAAATGGAAAATTCTAGAAATAAACAATAAGTTGTAAATGGTATGCTGTTCTGAGCAGTGTGATAGAATCTCACGCTATCCCAATCCACCTACCTTCAATGTGAAGCCTCCCTCTGTCCAGTTTGTCCATGCTGCAGATGTTAACCACCTGCTAGTCACTTAGTAGGCATCTCTATCATCAGGTTGGCTGTAGAGGTGTCACAGTGCTTGTGTTCAAGGAACCCTTATTTTACTTCATGATGGCCCCAAAGTGCAAGAGTTGTGATGCTGACATATTGTTATAATTGTATTTTATTATTAGTTATGGTAGTTAATCTCTTACTGTGCCTAATTTAGAGAGTAAACATTATTGTAGGCATGTATATATAGGAAAAAAACAGTTCAGATTGCGGTTCAGTACTATCCGCAGTTTCAGGGAACCACTGGGAGTTTTAGAAGGTACCCCCTTGGCTAAGGGGGTAATACTGTATCGTTCTTGCCCTAACTCAAAACCTTTGACTCTTCCCTCTCAGTCCTCACGTTTGGTCACCAGGTCCTTGGCTTTCTCCTTTACAGAGTCTCTTCAATGACTCTTCCATTTTCACTGCCATCTCTGTATAAAGAACAGATTCAAAGAACTCAGGGTGTTTGATCTGATCCTAACCTACATTTCCCACCTAATCTCCAACTCACTCTTGTGTACGCAGCTGTTTGACAGACTGTCTCCTCAACGTACAGAATCCACGACTTATAGCTAACATCCCTGCCACTGTACATGCAAACCCACTGCCTCCCAGCTGGAATACCCTCTTCTCAGTCCTAGCTACCTGTCTTGACTACAATAGCCCAGCTCAGGGACGTCTCTATGCAATAAAATGCTATAATACTTAGGATCTGCACCACTCACGTTAGCATGTAGCAGGGCTACTTTGTTTTGTTTTCTGCTATTTAGAATCTTTATTTCAAGCCAGTTATGGTGGCTCACACCTGTAATCCCAGCACTTTGGGAGGCCAAGGCAGGCAGATCACTTGAGCTCAAGAGTGGAGTTTGAGACCAGCCTGAGCAACATGGTGAAACCCCATCTCTACAAAACAATTTAAAAATTAGCCAGGTGAACATGGTGAAACCCCGTCTCTACTAAAAATACAAAAAAATTAGCCGGGCGTGGTGGCAGGCACCTGTAGTCCCAGCTACTCAGGAGGCTGAGGCAGGAGAATGGCATGAACCCAGGAAGCAGAGCTTCCAGTGAGCCGAGATCATGCCACTGCACTCCAGCCTGGGCAACAGAGCGAGACTCTGTCTCAAAAAAAAAAAAAATGAGCCAGGTGTAGTGGTGCACGTCTGTAGTCCCAGCTACTTGGGAGGCTGAGATAGGAGGATCGCTTGACCCTAGAAGGTACAGGCTGCAATGAGCCGAGATTACGCCACTGCACTCCAGCCTGGGTGACAGAGTGAGACCCTGCCTCAAAAAAAAAAAAAAAAAAAAAAAGAATATTTATCTTGCTGGGCACAGTGGCTCATGCCTGTAATCCCAGTACTTTGGGAGGCCAAGACGGGAGGATTTCTCGAGCCCTGGTGTTCCAGAGTAGCTGCAGCAATACAGCGAGATCCCATCTCTATAAAAAATTAACCAGGCATGGTCCCTGGCTAATTAGTCCCAGCTACTTATGAGGCTTAAGTGAGAAGATCACTTGAGCCCAGGTGGTCAAGGCTACAGTGAGTCATGATTGCACCATTGCACTCCAGCTTGGGTGACAGAGGGAAAGCCTGTCTCAAAACAAACAAAAAAGAATATTTATCTCTAAAACTAAACTTTAAACCTTTTTTTTTTGAGACAGAGTCTCGCTCTGTCACTCAGGCTAGAGTGCAGTGGCGCAATCTTGGCTCCCTGCAACCTCTACCTCCCAGGCTCAACCAATTCTGCTGCCTCAGCCTCCCGAGTAGCTGGGATTACAGGAATGCACTATCACGCCTGGCTAATTTTTGTATTCTTACTAGAGGTGATGTTTCATGATGTTGGCCAGGCTGATCTCAAACTTCTGACCTCAAGTGATTTGCTGGCCTCAGCCTCCCAAAGTGCTGGGATTACAGGTATGAGCCACCACACCCAGCCAACTTAAAACTATTTACTAGATGTCCCCAGGCCCCAGTCAACCAGGAATAAAAGTTTTCAATATCTTGAGGCTGGGCGCTGTGGCTCATTCCTGTAATCCCAGCACTTGGGGAGGCCGAGGCAGGCTAATCACAAGGTCAGGAGATCGAGATCATCCTGGCTAACATGGTGATAACCCCGTCTCTACTAAAAAAATACAAAAAAAATTAGCTGGGCGTGGTGGGGGGGCGCCTGTAGTCCCAGCTACTCGGGAGGCTGAGACAGGAGAATGGCGTGAACCTGGAAGGCAGAGATTGCAGTGAGCCGAGATTGCCCCACTGTACTCCAGCCTGGGCGACAGAGCGAGACTGTGTCTCAAAAAAAAAAAAAAAAAAAAATTAGCCGGGCGTAGTGGCGGGTGTCTGTAATCCCAGCTACTCAGGAGGCTGAGGCAGGAGAATGGCGTGAACCCAGCAGGGGGAGCTTGCAGTGAGGTGAGATCGTGCCACTGCACTCCAGCCTGGGCAACACAGCAAGACTCCCGTCTCAAGAAAAAAAAAATCCAATATCTTAAGAAGGCAAAAAGAAATTATAGAGTCATCCATAATTAGGCTGTTCAGATTACCTATAACAGCAAGATTCTGTTTTTCTCTGAAATATTATGATACTGAAGTAACACCAGTTACTTCATGCTAACCAAATGCTTTGATTGGCAGTTACATGTGACTGATTCATAAAAATGGAAAAGTAAATGATAAGACTTTTTTGGAAGACTAAGTCTTTGAGATTCATGGAGGTAAATAAAAAGTAACCTACCCACTCTTCTTCACCTCATTGCCCAAACAAGTGGTATACCCATAGTAAATGCTTAAAAATATATTAATCAGTCCATGATTATTTTCAACTTAAGTCCTCTCTCTCCTTCACTAAATACTAAAACACTGGTCTTTTCTTTTTCATGGAAATAAGATACTGAGAGCTTCCTCTTTTTTTTTTTTTTTTTTTTTTTTTTTGAGACAAGAGTTTAGCTCTTGTTGCCCAGGCTGGAGTGCAATGGTGTGAGCTCGGCTCGCTGCAACCTCCGCCTCCCAGGTTCAAGTTATTCTCCTGCCTCAGCCTCCCAAGTAGCTGGGATTACAGGCACGCACCACCACGCCCAGCTAATTTTATTTTAGTAGAGATGGGGTTTCTCCATGTTAGTCAGGCTGGTCTCAAACTCCTGACCTCGTAATCCGCCCACCTCAGCCTCCCAAAGTGCTGGGATTACAGGCATGAGCCACTGCACCCGGCTCCTCTTTTAATTTCAAAGAAATCCTCAAGAATAAGTGAAAAAGAATCACACAGCATTTCTTGGAGTTGGACTAGAAAGGTTTTCAGTGTTCTAGAAATAAACCCTTGCATCACAGCAAATTCTCTATGTTAGCAAGCTCTATGTACCATTAAGGTCTTTAGAGAGTAAATTTTCCTTAACTGCAACCTTACCCAGACGGTAAAATAGAAACAGAACCCAGTTTGCAGAATGACTACCAAGTAAGAGTAAAAACTGATTTGCAATCTATCAATGGCCCCTTGTGTTTTGAAAATGTCAACGGCACATTTCAGGGAGGCCCCAGAGTTCTAAAGTCTGTCCCAAACAATCTATAAATCACTAGTCACAGCAAACCTTTATAATGTTCTAGAGATTTAAGAAGTATTAAATAGACTAAATAATAATCACACTTCATCTATAGAGTGGGTTGTACCAGAGGCTATTGGTAATAGACTCTTGGAACTCTTCTCTACCTCTCTTCAACACGTGAAGTGACTATTAAGAGTAAAGCCTTAGGGGACTTCTGAATCCAGACAACATGGAGTAATAAGGACCAAATTGGCCCTCCCACCTGAACCAACCAAAAGGAAAAAGGAAAAAGAGCCAGACAAAATATATAAAACATCTGTTTTCAAGATACTGGATATCAGGCAGTGAAAGAAAATGATTCCTAAGCAAACAAAGTTTACCCCAGCTTACTACTTTCAGATACCTTACACACCATGACATAGGAAGTGGAATGAAGGAGAGCCCAGCAGACTCCCCGAGTTGAGATGATTCGGCTATGAATCCAGGAAGAACAAGATGGTTACAGTTCACAAGACAGTGTACAAGAGGAAGTTAAGTGCACAGAGAACCCTAGAGACCTGCCGAAGGTTCTCCCGGAGAATGTGACAATGCGGATCAGTGCATGCATGTGAAGAAACTATAAAAAGTACAGCAAAGAAAAAAACATATGAAAGCATTAGACAGAATACCACTGGAAACTCACAGAGGGCCAGGAATAGTGACTGTTCCCATCAGGTAGACTAGAAACGCTCCTAACTCAATGGAGGTAGAATACTAAGAAGAGTCTTACCTTACTTAAACTGGGGGGGAATTAGCCCTAGAATAAATACTGCTTGAGTCCTGACAAAAAAAAAAAAAATATATGGAAGTAAGATCTGAAAGGATTGAACTATTTCCTAGTAATTTACCTCTATCTCAAATTAAAATCCAGGCATATTTATAAGAACAGAAAAATATCCAGCATCCAGCAAGGAAAAAAATCACAATGTCTGACATTCAATATTGAATATGTGGCATTCAGTATCACAAGGCATGCAAAGAAACAGAAAAATATGACCAATAATGAGATTAAAAAGTAATCACTAGGGGCCGGGTGCGGTGGCTCACGCTTCAGCACTTTGTGAGGCTGAGGCGGGCGGATCATGAGGTCAGGAGATCAAGACCATCATGGTGAACATGGGGAAACTCTGTCTCTACTGAAAATACAAAAAAATTAGCTGGGCGTGGCGGTAGGCGCCTTTAGTCCCAGATACTAGGGAGGCTGAGGCAGGAGAATGGCGTGAACCCGGGAGGTGGAGCTTGCAGTGAGCGGAGATTGCCCCACTGCACTCCAGCCTGGGCAATAGAGCGAGACTCCGTCTCAAAAAAAAAAAGAAAAAAAAAAGTAATCACTAAAACTGACCTGCAACTGACATAGATGTTAGAATTAGCTGACTAGGACATTAAAACAGTTATTATAATGGTAATGTAGGCAGGTCTTGGTGGCTCACGCCTGTAATCCCACTTTGAAAGGACAAGGTGGCCGGGCGCGGTGGCTCAAGCCTGTAATCCCAGCACTTTGGGAGGCCGAGACGGGCGGATCATGAGGTCAGGAGATCGAGACCATCCTGGCTAACACGGTGAAACCCTGTCTCTACTAAAAATACAAGAAAATTAGCCGGGCGAGGTGGTGGCGCCTGTAGTCCCAGCTACTTGGGAGGCTGAGGCAGGAGAATGGTGTGAACCCGGGGGAGCGGAGCTTGCAGTGAGCCGAGATCGCGCCACTGCACTCCAGCCTGGGGCACAGAGCAAGACTCCATGTCAAAAAAAAAAAAAGAAAGGACAAGGTAAGAAGATCCCTTCATTTCAGGAGTTCAAGACCAGCTTGGGCAACATAGGGAGATCCCATCTCTACAAAATAATAATAATAATAACAACAATAGTAATATATTCAAAAAGTTAAGTAGAGACAAAGAAAGTATAACATTTCTAAATCCGACTTTTAGAGATGAAAACAATAATCTCTAAAGTGGAAAATACACTGGATAGGATTAACAGAAGACTAGACATTACAGAAGAAAAGATTAGTAAACTTGAAGACAGCAATAGAAACTTTCTAAAATGTAGATAGAAAAAAGAATTAAGGCCAGGTGCAGTAACCCACACCTGTAATCCCAGCATTTTGAGAGGCTGAGGCAGATGGATCACTTGAGGCCTGGAGTTCAAGACCAGCCTGGCCAACATGGCAAAATCCCATCTCTACTAAAAATACAAAAATTAGATGGGCATGGTGGTGCATACCTGTAGTCCCAGCTACTTGGGAGTCTGAGGCATGAGAATCATTTGAAGCCAGGAGGCGGAGGTTTCAGTGAGCAGAGATTGTGCCACTGCACTCTAGCCTGGGCAACAGAGTGAGACTCTGTTTCAAAAAACCAAAAAAAAGAGAAACGTAAAGAGAATCGATGAGCTGTGGAAAAATGTAAGCAGCCTAATATACTTGCAATTAGATTCCCTTAAGGAGAAGATAAGGATGGTGTTGGAGGAGGGGATAGGAAAACGCATTTGTAGAAATTATGGCTGACATATTCCCAAATTAGATGAAAACTATAAACTCACAGATCTGACAAGTGCAATGAATTCAAACACTAGAAACATGAAGAAAACTACACCAAGGCACATCATAATAAAAGTACTAAAAACCAGTGATAAAGTCTTAATAGCAGCCAGAAGAAAAGATATGTTATATACAGAGGAACAAAGTTAAAAATGTCAGCATATTTCTCATCAGAAATAGTACAAGTGGCCGGGCACAGTGGCTCATGCCTGTAATCCCAACACTTGTGGAGGCGGAGGAGGGCAACGGGCAGATCACCTGAGGTCAGGAATTTGAGATGAGCCTGGCAAATATGGTGAATCCTGGACTCTACTAAAAATACAAAAATTAGCCGGGTGTGGTGGCGCATGCCTGTAATTCCAGCTCCTCAGGAGGCTGAGGCAGGAGAATCATTTGAACCTGGGGGGCAGAGGTTGCAGTGAGCTGAGATGGCACCACTGTACTCCAGCCTGGGTGACAAAGCAAGATTCCGTCTCAAAAAAAAAAAAAAAAAATTACAAGCAAGAAGTAGAGCAACATCTATAACGTACTGAATAAAAAAATTTGTCAACCTAAAATTCTTTACCTAGCACAAATATCCTTCAAAATCAAAGATACATAAAGATCAAAGATATATAAAGCTATATAAAGATTTTTTCAGACTGAAAAAAAAGCTGAAAAATTCATAACCAGTTGACTCATACAACAAGAAACATTCAAGGAAGCCCTTCAGATATAGAAAAGTTATTCTGGATTTCTGGAAATTACTAAGAAATGAAGAGCACTTGAAATAGTAACAACAGAAGTAAACATATTTTGATTTTTTAATAATTTAAATCTCTAAAAGTTAACAACTTTAAACAAAAATAGTAATAACTTATTGTGGGTTTATATCTAATGTATCAGTAAAATATATGACAACAGTATTATAAAAGCTAGCATTAGAGACATGGAAGTATACTATTGTAAGATATATCCTATAAGTGTAAGTATTCTATAAGTGATGTGGTATAATTCAAATTAAGATAGACTGTAATAAATTAAAGATATATACTTAAATCTGGTTGAGAGCAGCAATAATCCAGAATGGCTACTCTGATCTATGTTGATAAGGAAAATGGAGAACCAGGTACCCTTGTGGCTGCAAAGGATGGGCTGAAGCTGGGGTCTGGACCTTCAATCACAGCCTTAGATGGGAGATCTTAAGTTTCAACACCACGTTTCGGCAAAACATTCAATGTTCTACCAGCCTTACCTAAAGCTACCAGAAAGGCTTTGGGAACTGTCAACAGAGCTACAGAAAAGTCAGTAAAGACCAATGGACCCCTCAAACAAAAACAGCCAATCTTTTATGCCAAAAAGATGACTGAGAAGACTGTTAAAGCAAAAAGCTCTGTTCCTGCCTCAGATGATGCCTATCCAGAAATAGAAAAATTATTCCCCTTCAATTCTCTAGGCTTTGAGAGTTTTGACCTGCCTGAAGAGCACCAGATTCCACATCTCCCCTTGAGTGGAGTGCCTCTCATGATCCTTGATGAGGAGAGAGAGCTTGAAAAGCTGTTTCAGCTAGACCCCCCTTCACCTGTGAAGATGCCCTCTCCACCATGGGAATCCAATCTGTTGCAGTCTCCTTCAAGCATTCTGTTGACCCTGGATGTTGAATTGCCACCTGTTTGTTCTGACATAGATATTTTAAATTTCTTAGTGCTTTAGAGTTTGTGGGTATTTGTATTAATAAAGCATTATTTGTTTAACAGAAAAAAAAGATACATACTTTAATCCTAAAATAAAATAACCATTAAAAGGAAAACAGGAGTTATAACTAATAAGGGAACAAAGGACATAAAATGGGATAATAATGCTTAATCCAAAATAAGGCAGAAAATGAAGAAAAATGAAACAAAGAACAGATAAATACAAAACAAATAGCAATATGAAAGACAAACTTGACCAGGCATGGTGGCTCACGCCTGTAATCCCAACACTTTGGGAGGCTGAGGCAGGCGGATCACCTGAGGTCGGGAGTTCGAGACCAGCCTGACCAACATGGAGAAATCCCGTCTCTACTAAAAATACAAAAATAGCCAGGTGTGGTAGCGCATGCGTGTAATCCCAGCAGCTTGGGAGTGTGAGGCAGGAGAATCACTTGAACCCGGGAGGCAGAGATTGCGGTGAGCGGAGATTGCGCCATTGCACTCCAACCTGGGCAACAAGAGCAAAACTCTGCCTCAAAAAAAAGAAAGCTAGAGCAGCTATATGAATATATAAAGAATATTTCAAAGCAAATAATATTACTGTGGAAAGAGAAGGTCATTTCATAATGATAAAGGGGCCAATTTATCAAGAGGACATAATTCTACACATTTATGCACTTAATAACAGAGCTTCAAAATATATGAACAAAAACTGAAAATCCTTCAAGAAGAAATAGATACACCCACAATTATAGTTAGAAGTTTCAAAACCCCTTTCATAATAACACAAGTAGAGAGAAATTCAGCAAGCATATAGAAGACCTAAACAACACTATTAAACATCTTGAGATTTTATACATATGTATATACACACATATATATATATACACACACACACATATATACATACATATATATATATATATATATATATTTTTTTTTTTTTTTTTTTTTCTTTAAGACGGTCTTGCTCTGTCGCCCAGGCTGAAATGCAGTTGCAATCTCGGCTCACTGCAACCTCTCTGCCTCCTAGGTTCAAGCAATTCTCCTGCCTCAGCCTCTCGAGTAGCTGAGACTACAGGCACACGCCACCAGACCCAGCTAATTTTTGTATCTTTAGTAGAGACAGGGTTTTGCCATGTTGGCCAGGCTGGTCTCAAACTTCTGGCTTCAAGCGATGCACCCACATCAGCCTTCCAAAGTGCTGGGATTACAGGTGTGAGCCACCACACCTGGCCAACTTAATTGATATTTGTAGAACACCCCAAAATAGAATATATATACTTTTCATGTGTACATAAGATATTCACCGAGGCAGACCATATTCTGAGCCATAAACTCAATAAACCTAAAACAATTCAAATCACACAAAGTATGTTCTCTAACTATAATAAAATTAAATTAGAAATCAGTAACAGCAAGACATTTGGAAAAATCTAATTTTTTTTTTTTTTTTTTGACGGAGTCTTGCTCTGTTGCCCAGGATGGAGTGCAGTGGCAGGCTCTGCCTCCCAGGTTCACACCATTCTCCTGCCTCAGCCTCCCTAGTAGCTGGGACTACAGGTGCCTACCACCACGCCCAGCTAATTTTTTGTATTTTCAGTAGAGACGGAGTTTCACCATGTTAGCCAGGCTGGTCTAGAACTCCTCACCTCAGGTGATCCACCCACCTCGGCCTCCCAAAGTGCTGGGATTACAGGCGCGAGCCACCATGCCTGGCCAAAATCCAAATATTTTGAATCCAAATATACAACCCTAATAACCCATGGGTCAAAGAAGAAATTGAAAGGAAAATTAGAACATATTTTGCACTGAATGAAAATGAAAATATAACATATCAAACGTTGTGGAGTGCCCTAAAGTAGTACTTAGAAGGTATTGCCCATATTGGAAAAGAAAAAAAAGCTCAAATCAATGACCTCAACTTTCAACTCACCAACAATAAAAATAAGAGCAAATTGAACCGTAGTGGGAGAAAATATTTGCAAATTACATATCTCATAAGAGTCTAGTATCCAGAATATGTAAAAAACTTGTTTGACTCAACAGTAAAGACAAGTAATCCAATTTTAAAGTAGTTAAAAGACTTAAATAGGCATTTCTCCAAAGAAGATATACAAATGGCCACAGGCACATAAGAATTGCTCAACAACATTAGTCATTAGGGAAATGCAAATCCAAATCACGATGAGATACCAATTCACACTCACTAGGATGGCAGTAATAAAAAAAGTGAAAACTAAGTGTTGGTGAGGATGTGGAGAAGCTGAAGCCTTGTACATTGGTGGTGAAAATGTAAAATGGTGTGGCTGCTGTAGAAAACAATTTTGAATTTCTCAAAAAGTTTAACACAGTATTTCTGTATGACCCAGCAATTCTACTTCTAGATATATGCCCCCCCAAAAAACCGAAAATATGTATTCATACAAATACTTGTACATATTTTTCACAGCAGCACTGTTCACAATACTCAAGAGGTGAAAATAACCCATGTGTCCATCAGCTAATGAGTGGATAAATAATTATTCCATTGAATAATTATTCCAATGGTAATAATTATTCAATGGAATAATTATTACCCAGCCATAAAAAGGAATGAAGTACTGATACATGCTACAAAATGAATGAACCTTGAAAACATTATGCTATATTTATATTTATATTCCATATAAATGGAATCATACAGTTCTAATCTCTGATGTCTGGTTTATTTCATTTAGCATAATGTTACAGGCACTTAGCCTATTTCATAGAAACAGAAAACAGATTGGTAGTTGCCAAGGGCTGTGAATTGCCTGAGACCAGCCTGGACAACATGGTGAAACCCCATCTCTACTGACAAAATTAAAAAAAAAAAAATTAGCCAGCAGTGGTGGAACATGCCTGTAGTCGCAGCTATGGGAGACTGAGATGGGAGGATCACCTGAGCCCAGGAGGTTGAGGTTGCAGTGAGTCAAGAGCAGGGCAATGCACTCCAGCCTGGGCAACTGGAGTGAGACCCATTCTCAAATAATAATAATAATAATAATAATGTACAAATTAAATTCAGAAAAGGTACAATATAATTTTATTATTTAGAGATGTGGAAGGAAATATAATAAGGACTAAAAGCAGAAACATTTAAAAACATTTAACATGGTTCCTTCCCAAAATTAAATTGACCTAGAGGACTTCTTTCGAATGACTTCAAAATAAAGGATATCTTTCCCTAGTGGAATAAACTCAAAGGACAAAAGAACTGTAAAAAATAATTATAAAAAAATCTTAAACTCTATTCAAGTAATCATTATATGAGATCATATTCGTGTTGTAGAATAAAGAAAATGGGTCAGGTGTGGTGGTGTATGCCTGTAATCCCAGCACTCTGGGGGGCCAAGGCGGGCAGATTGCTTGAGCCCAGGAGTTCCAGATGAGCCTAGGCAACATGGTAAAACCCTGTCTCTATAAAAATTAGCTGGGTGTGGTGGCACATGCCTGTAGTTCCAGCTACTTGGGAGGCTGAGAGATGGGAGGATCACTTGAGCCCTGATGTTTGAGGCTGCAATGAGCTAAGATCGTGCCACTGCACTCCAGTCTGGGCAACAAAGCAAGACCCTGCCTCAAATAATAATAACAACAGTAATAATAACTTTTTAAAAAGGAAGAAAATTAGTAATTATCTTCATATCCTTAAGAACCAGGAATTCTGATGTAGGAGAAAGGAGATACAGATGAGGTTAGGTTTAAAAAAATCAAAAAAACCTGTAGTACTGAATTTCAGTTGGAAGTATCAGTATGAATATATGTTGTATTTTATCTTTAAATATATATATGTACATTTTATGTGTACATAAATATATGTATATACATATAAATACACATATATATTTATATTTATGTATTTCCTAGCTCTAGCATGGGAAAGGCTAAAATCAATGACCAATCCAGGGAAATGAACACCCCTAGTACCAAGATTATGGGCCCTAAATATTTCCCACTAATATGAACTAGGGCTCCTTGGAGAACTGGCTGATTGCAGACCTGCAGCAGAAAATGTACAAGATGAGCCTGGAATGTCCTAACTTCCTTACTTTCTAGTATGATATCAGTGACTACCAGAGTCATGTGAAAAACCTCAGAAACTAATTCAAAGATGGCAAAATCGATCGTAAAAAAGAATCACCATTATGAATTGAAATATATTGAACATGTAAATCCATGAATTTACAAAGATACTAAAAAACAGAAAACAAACCTCATGGGTTACCTTTGGATAACCATAAGGAACTAATTCATTGTTCTGAAAACTGGTAAATAAAAGGTAAGAACCAAGCCTGTATCCTGCCTTCCAATATAAACTGCACTCCGGGTAACGAAATAGTCAATGAGGAGAAGTTTCTTGTTACAGAAGAATTCCAGGTAATGTATAAAAACAGAATACTACCATTTTACAATGAATTAATTAATGAATTAATGCATGTAGGCAATGATGATCAATGGCTGCTTATCTCATAAAAAGAGCGCTGACCAAACATTTTATGCCTCCTGATGGAAAAACACATCACTATGCAGTATTCTTGCCAAAATACTCGAATCTAAATCTCATTAAGTTTCTAGCTCTAACTTCCAATTTATAGGGACTGCAGGGGTCAGAAGTACATGTCAAATGATATCATAGGGATGCAATCAGTAAACTTCAGTGGGAGATCCTACAGGCTAAATGACCTGGTTTCTTTATTACATAAATTATAAGGGAAAAAAGAAAGGCAGCAGATATACAGAATAAAAAACAACTAAAAAAATTATGAGGCAATTTGAGAATTCGAACATAACTACATACCCACTAATAAGAAATCATAAAAAGAAAAAGAAAAAAATCAGTGGGTTTTTTTTAAGTGTGATGATGCTATATTTTTGTTTTTGTTTTTGTTTTTTGAGGCACAGTCTCACTTTGTCACCAGGCCGTAGTGCAGTGGTGCGATCTCGGCTCACTGTAACCTCTAACTCCCTGGTTCAAGCCATTCTCCTGCCTCAGCCTCCCGAGTACCTGGGATTAAAGGCATATGCCACCCCGCCCGGCTAATTTTTGTATTTTTAGTAGAGATGGGGTTTCACCATGTTGGTCTGGATGGTCTTGATCTCCTGACCTCCGGCCGATGTTATGTTTTTTACAAGTCTATATTATAGGCCGGACGCGGTGGCTCACGCCTGTAATCTCAACACTTTGGGAGGCCGAGGTGGGTGGATCATGTAAGGTCAGGAGTTATCTCTACTAAAAATACAAAAATTAGCCGGGCAGGGTGGCATGTACCTTTAATCCCAGGTACTCGGGAGGCTGAGGTAGAAGAATTGCTTGAACCAGGGAGTTAGAGGTTACAGTGAGCTGAGACTGCGCCACTGCACTACAGCCTGGTGACAGAGTGAGACCCCGCCTCAAAAAACAAAAACAAAAACAAAAACAAAAATATGACATCATCACAGTTAAAAAAAAAAAACCACTTATTTTTTTCTTTTATGATTTCTTATTACTGGATATCTAATCATGTTCGAATTCTCAAATTGCCTCATAATTTTTTAGTTTTTTTTTTTTTTTTTTAGACGGAGTCTCGCACTGTCGCCCAGGCTGGAGTGCAATGGCGCGATCTCGGCTCACTGCAAACTCCGCCTCCCAGGTTCACGCCATTCTCCTGCCTCAGCCTCCGAGTAGCTGGGACTACAGGCGCCCGCCACCTCGCCCGGCTAATTTTTTGTATTTTTAGTAGAGATGGGGTTTCACCGTGTTAGCCAAGATGGTCTCGATCTCCCGACCTCGTGATCCACCCGCCTCGGCCTCCCAAAGTGCTGGGATTACAGGCGTGAGCCACCGCGCCTGGCCTAGTTGTTTTTTATATCTGTATATCTGCAAAAATTAGCCGGGCGTGGCAGCAGGTGCCTGTGGCAGAGGTTGCAGTGAGCTGAGATCTCGCCACTGCACTGGGGGACAAGAGCGAGACTTCGTCTCAAAAAAAAAAAAAAAAAAATCTAAAAAGTCTATGTTATAGAACTAATACTTAAATATTTACAGATGAAACAATCTGTTGTTTGGGATTTGATTCAAAATTACGTGTGTGTAGGGGCAGGGGTGTGCAATAAGATTTAGCCATAATTAGTTAACTGTTGAAACAGGGCAGTAGGCTTATGAAGGCTAATTATACTATTCAGATGACTTTTTTAGGTTTGTCTCCAAATACAGTCACAGTCTGAGATACTGGGGCCTAGAACTTCAACATATGAATTTGAGGGGACACAATTCAGGCTATAACACTCAGGCTAACTCCTCGCTCTCTGGGAATCAGTCTAAATTGGACTTTCTCAGGGAAGCTTTCCTTGACCCCTGACTTCAGTGAAGGTCCCTGTTATATTCACATAGGAGCCTACACTTACCCTGTTAATACATATCGTTTAGCACACAAATGAAATTAAATAGTCATTTAATGTTTTATGACTGTTTCACCTACTAACCCCTAAGAGCCATAAGGGCAGGGACTGTGTTTGTCGTGTTCACCACTGGGCCCACAGGGTTTAGAATAGTGTCTGACATACTGGGATCACTCAATGAGTACGGGAGTGCTGTATGGCGTTACAAAATGGGGAGTTTCAGAGATGAAAACAAGATCTGCAAGCCCACCAGGAAGGATTCTGAGACCAGCAGCAACCATCTGGGAGACGTGTACAGGCTGAGCATCCCTAACTCAAAAAATCTAAAATGTTTCAAAATCCAAAACTTTCTGAGTGTCTACATGATGCCATACGTGGAATATTCCACACCTGACCTCATGCGACAAGTTGCAGTTAAAATGCTGGTGCACAACACAGTTTTATCAGTTTTATTTAACATCCCCAAGGGGGTTATTATACAATAATCTTTTAATCAAAACACAGCATCACAGGCAGAGACTGAGAGTCTGCTGTTATTTGTTGTTGCTGTTTTTGTTTTTGTTTTTTTTGAGATGGAGTCTCACTCTGTCCCCCAGGCTAGAGTGCAGCGGTGTGATCTCGGCTCACTGCAACCTCCGCCTCCAGGTGATTCTCCTGCCTCAGCCTGCTGAGCAGCTGGGAGGGATTACAGGAGCGCTCCACCATGCCCGGCTAATTTTTGTATTTTTAGTGGAGACGGGGTTTCGCCATGTTGGTCAGGCTGGTCTTGAACTCCTGACCTCAGGTAATCCACCCGCTTTGGCCTCCCAAAGTGCTGGGATTATAGGTGTGAGCCATCACAGCTGGCCATGTTGCTGCTGTTAAACAGCTGATGCAGGTATTCTGGGGATGCCCCTGTGCTGCCTAGTTACCCTAAAAACATTATTTTTCTCACTGTATTAATGGTGTGTCATATTGGTTACTGTTAAGTGTTAACGTGTGAACAAGTGGGAGAAAATGATTGCTTATCACTAGCATATAAATTCAGAGTCAGAAATGATGGTGATGCCAAACAAGTAAGGATTGACCACATGGGTGATGAGATCATCCACATGGGTGATGAGATAGTGACACCTTTGCTTTCTGATGGTTCAGTGTACACAAATTTTGTTCCATGTACAGAATTACTTAAAATATTGTATAAAATGACCTTCAGACTGTGTGCATAAGGTGTATATGAAACATAAATGGGAATTTCATCTTTAGACTTGATTCATATCCCCAAGAGATCTCATTATATATATGTGAATATTCCAAAATCTGTAAATACTCGAAATCCAAAACGCTTCCCGTTCCAAGCATTTTGGATAAAAGATACTCAACCTGTCCCAGCAAATCAGTAATCTTGGTGGTCAAGCCTCACTGACTTTAATCCCACTGAAGTACTGAATTAAGGGGGTTGAGTCTTAATTCCAGTCCTGTCTCAATCATTAATTTAGCAATGTAAAAATGGGGCGATGTTCCTTAATTTTTGCATTATCTCTCATTCCTCATTTGCAAATACAGGAAATTATCTAAAGCCAACATTGGTCACAATTTAAACAGAAAACCCCTGATCTGTGAATATCCCAAACCAACTCTACCCCATGCTGCTGAGACCCTTGTGTGCCTTTGATGGGAGTGTTAATCCCAACATTTCCTTTAACAACCAATTTTGCTGAAGCTATGTGAGTCCCACCTCCAGGCCACTAAAGTTTTCTCCCATGCTGCAAAAGGGGGTTACAAATCAAAGCTCCAAAGAGCCTCCAGCGCTGCCAAAAGACTCAGGGGCGTAGACGGCAATTGGAGTTCAGAGGTCATAAGGGCATTTGAAGTCTATTCACAATCTTGTGACTTGGTTAGGAGTTAAGAAGTGATATCCATGACTTCTAGGAGAAAGTGGATTTGAATTCAAATGGGTGGCTAGAATATTTTGGAGGTATGGAGATGGGAAGATCATATTCTTTTTTTTTTTTTGAGATGGAGTTTCACTTTTTGCCCAAGCTGGAGTGCAATGGCACGATATTGGCTCACTGCAACCTCCGCTTCACGGTTCAAGTGATTTTCCTGCCTCAGCCTCCTGAGTAGCTGGGATTATAGGCACCATCACGCCTGGCTAATTTTGTATTTTTAGTAGAGATGGGGTTTCTCCATGTTGGTCAGGCTGGTCTTGAACTCCTGACCTCAGATGATCAACCTTCCTCGGCCTCCTAAAGTGCTGGGATTACAGGTGTGAGCCACCGTGCCTGGCCCATATTCTTTTTTAAAATAGTTTTTACCAGCTGGGAAAGTATACAATATGGAGAAAAGCAAAGTCTCAGCAATTTACGAGTATCTAGCCCTAGTCCTCTCCTATGCATTTGCCTAACTGTATATCATGTGACTTGGGACAAGATTCTACCTTGGTTTATCTAGGAATAATACTAGCACAAGAGGTGGTTGTGAGTATCACATAAGGTCACATATGGAAATGCATTAAATGCAGAGGTTGGGAGCGAAGAGCTTCATGGAAGCTACAGAATTCTGGCTGCCACCTCTTAGGAACAGTGTAAACTTGGGCATGTTTTAACTTTCCTTGCCTAGGTTTTCTCATCTGTAAAATGGAAATAATAATGGTACCTATCTCTTGTGAGTGTTGTGATAATTAAATGTAATAATGTTATTATACCTGAAACAAGCATCCAATAAGTGTTAGCTATTTCTTTTAATGCTTTGCAGTATTCAGAGCTTTTTCACCTAATATGATCTCATTTGATTACCTCAGAAATCTGTAACTTCTGGCCAGGCGTGGTGGCTCACACCTATAATCCCAACATTCTGGGAGGCTGAGGCTTGAGTGCAGGAGTTCAAGGTTACAGTGAGCCATGATCACGCCACTGTACTCCAGTCTGGACGACAGAGCGAAAAATAAATAAACCTGTGACTTCCCACTCCTTTCAAACTCCTCACTCTCTTTTACTCTCCCCTCTCCCCAAGCAATGTCCTTGTCTCGTTGAAAACATCAGGCTTAATCTCCCTCAGCATCCCCCACATCCTCAAACCACTGTGGATAAGCACCTGGCCCCCTTTAGCTACTTACTCTTCTCTTTCTGGAAAAAAACAACTTGCATTTCTCTAAAAACCACATGCAACACACTTTTCTGCCTGAAATGCTCTGTGTCCCCCATCCCCAGTTTTTCACAGGCTAACTCCTACTCCTTTCTCTAGATTCATTTAAAGTATGTCATTTTCTCCTTGAAGCCTTCTTTGACCATCTTCTGCGACACGGGGGGTATTCCCATGGCCCCCTAAATTTAATGCTATCTTAAATTATCATCCTATATAATAATTCTCTCTTTGCATGTTTATTTCCTTTACATCCTTAGAACCTAGCATAATATCTGCCCCATAGGTGACCAATTGCCCCAGATTGCCCCAGACTCTTGGTTTTAATATTGTCAAGTCATGCATTCCAGGAAACTACCACAGTCAAGGGTGGTTGGTCACCATAGTACACATGCAGTAAGTTTTACTGAATGAATGGAGTCCACACTTGCTGTCTTGTCTTCCCCCTCTACTATTCACTCTTCAACCCAACGTCATCAGCTTCCACCCTGACATCCTATTTTGTTGGCACATGGTACAATGCTCTCCTTGTGGCCAAAATCTATTGGACACTTTATAGTCCTTCAAAGATTGACCTTTCAATAAATGATTTTTAATAATCAGATTATTCCTATTGTACACCTATTCTTTCTTATAGTGAAGCAAGATAGTATTAAAATATCCACATTTATTAAGTGTAGATAGACTCAAGGAATCAATATATTGTTTTAAATAATTCAAAATAATTCAAAATATCATACCATATTTATGATTCATTAAAATAATTATAAGATGTGATCAATGACAGGTGTTTTCTGAACAAGAACTTTCCAGAAGTGATGACTCATATTTAAAAAGTACTTAAGGCAATGAAAAAAGCAGTTCTCCTTTTTCATGAAATCCAAATAAGAAAATAGAAAGGTATTTCAAGAAGCTCATAACAAATGAGTTTTTTCATTTAAGCTCTGAAAATATATGTATAGAAATGACCTATAAAAATGAATATGTAAACCAGTACTTAAATTTAATGAGTATTTTTAAGCCAAAGAACAGATTTTCTTAATATCCTAAAAGCAGAGGCTTTCCCACAATCCCTCTCATTTTTTTTTTCACGCCATTCTCCTGCCTCAGCCTCCCGAGTAGCTGGGACTACAGGCACCCGCCCCCATGTCTGGCTAATTTTTTTGTATTTTTAGTAGAGATGGGGTTTCACTGTGTGTTAGCCAAAATGGTCTCGACCTCCTGACCTCGTGATCCGCCCACCTCAGCCTCCCAAAGTGCTGGGATTACAGGCGTGAGCCACCGTGCGTGGCCTTTTTTTTTTTTTTTTGGAGACAGGCTCTCTATCACCCAGGCTGGAGTGCAGTGACGTGATCTTGGCTCACTGAAACCTCTGCCTCCTGGGCTCAAGCAATCCTCCCACCTCAGCCTCCCAAGCAATTGAGACTATAGGTGCACCATCACCGTGCCTAGCTAATTTTTGTATTTTTTGGTAGAGGCGGGGTTTCGCCACATTGTCCAGGTTGGTCTCAAACTCCTGGGCTCAAGAAATCCACTTGCCTCAGCCTCCCAAAGTGCTGGGATTACAGGTGTGAGCCACCACACCCAGCCCCTCACATTTCTCTCTCTTCTTTTTTTTTTTTTTTTTTGAGATGGAGTCTCACTCTGTTGCCCAGGCTGGAGTGCAGTGATGTGATCTTAACTCACTGCAATCTCCACCTCCCAGGTTCAAGTGACTCTCATTGCCTTAGCCTCCCAAGTAGTTGGACTATAGGCATGTGCCACCACACCTGGCTATCACATTTCTTAAGACTAAATATGAACCAATCCTCATCAAAGAATAATGCCTAGCAATTGCCTGTTTACATATTCTTCAATCCCACTAAACTCTATGTTCTTTGAGGGCAGGATTGGATAGCATCTCTAGCACCTAGATAAATAGGTGCCTGACTCAGGCTGGGGCAAAATAAATGTCTAAGCAGAGAACTAGGAAGGAAGGGAGGACCTTCTTAAAGTGAGCGATGTTAGATTGTTATAAAATAAGAATGTTTCAGAAAGGAAGGCATTATGTCAGAAATGTACATACATTTTATTTGTAAAACATTTCCAGATATGTACAAAGGACAGCATTGGCAATAAACACTAATCACTAAGTTGACTATCATGATAGCTCTTATTGACTCATCTCTTCTTGAATTTGCAGAATTTCAAATGTCACAGTAAAAACTGATTCAGCACGCTACTTCCATATAGTAGAAGATGCACTGGGAATCAAGGTAGCCTGAATGTATAGAAAAGAATTCCTTTTTTATCCCAAACCCAAGAAATCTGAAGGCAATTTTTTCACCTCCCATATTTAGAGATTTACACACACACACACACACACACACACACACACACACACACACACCAAAAACTATTTCCAGGCAGAGGCTGATACTCAGTTGACATGTACCAAGACATTCTATTTTGTACATACTTAATATAATTTAGCCATTATTATTATTATATTCCAACTCTTTTTTTTTTTTTTTTGAGACGGAGTCTCGCTCTGTAGCCCAGGCTGGAGTGCAGTGGCCGGATCTCAGCTCACTGCAAGCTCCGCCTCCCGGGTTCACGCCATTCTCCGGCCTCAGCCTCCCGAGTAGCTGGGACTACAGGCGCTGCCACCTCGCCCGGCTATTTTTTGTATTTCTTAGTAGAGACAGGGTTTCACCGTGTTAGCCAGGATGGTCTCGATCTCCTGACCTCGTGATCCGCCCATCTCGGCCTCCCAAAGTGCTGGGATTACAGGCTTGAGCCACCGCGCCCGGCCTATATTCCAACTCTTGAAACCGTGTCTCATATCTTTATATTTCTGCATCTATATATAAAAATATCTAAATTATCTCAAATTCCTCACTTGCTGGCCTTTCTGAATAAATCAATATCTCTAATTTCAAAAGCAAACTATTCTTCCTAGAAAAATTGCTAAAATTGATATCACATTATCAAACCACTGATTTGAACCAAATTATCTCAATCTCAAATCCTCCTTAAATTCAAAGAAAAGCAAGTCACGTTTCATACGAAATTCAGAAATTAAGCAACTGGACTAGCAATTCCATTCCTGCTCACATTCACCAATAGATGTGTGCCAGAAGTCCATGTTCGTACCAGCCAAAAACTAGCAACAACCCAAGTGTCCATCAGGAGAATAGGAAATTGAATACCTGAGTTTTTACTGTTATTCTTTGTTTTTGTTTTGTTTTTGTTCTTATTTTTTGAGACAGGGTCTCACTGTGTAGCTCAGACTGCAGTGTAGTGAGTAGAGATGGGGTTTCACCGTGTTGACCAGGCTGGTCTCGAACTCCTGGACTCGTGATCTGCCTACCTCGGCCTCCCAAAGTGTTGGGATTACAGCTGTGAGCCACTGCACTCAGCCAAAAATAACTTTTCTATAAGATGAAACAAGTCCAATTTTGCTCATTTTGACATATATTGACCGAATAATTTTCTGAATAATACAACATGGATCCATTCCTTCCACCCTCATATTTTCTTTACCATTCTCTCATAAGCATTCATTCATTTAGAATATCTAGAGTTTTAGCCGGGCATGGTGATGCACGCCTATAGTCCTGGAGCTACTCAAGGGGCTGAGATGGAAGGATCGCTTGAGCCTGGGAGGCCGAGGTTGCAGTGGGCCAAGATAGTGCCACTGCACTCCAGCCTGGGCAACAGAGAGACCCTGTCTAAAAAAAAAAAAAAAAAAAAAAAATCTAGTGAGAATTTCACAGGAAATAATTTAATATCAAAGTCAGAAGTCCCTAATGGCCAACTCTGACATGACAAGTTTCAAATTGATGAGTCCACCATCTTTTTAAAAGTAACTCAAAGTGATGACAACAGTATGTAGGCAATTTTCAAAATTAAAATTGATGAGCCTACTTCTTAACACTCATCAGGGTAGAGAGTTCATTGATCTCTAAATCAGTGGTGTTAGAAAGAAATGTGAATCCAGGGCACTGCTGGCCTGGTCCTGTGGGTCCCTCGCAAGCAAATGAGCACGAGGTCAGGTCCAGGAGGATCGAGATGCTGGTGATGTCAGTAACAGCAGGGATGACACATGGCCCACAGGCGGGATGAGCCCAGCATATTAATAGTGCATTAACATAAGAAGGAAAAATCTGTCAAGGCTTGACATATTTATAAATTCCCCTAGGTAATACCCAAAACTCGAGTAGCTTAGCAAACAAATTATTTCAAAAATATGGAGTTCCCTCCAGCAACTCACTGTTGTTTTTATAGGTTGCCAGTTCAGCACAGTCAGGGATCAATTCTTTAGAAACCTTTGAGCATAAATAAATACTACTTTAGTGGCAGTCTTTTTTAAATTTACCAAAATGATCTCCAAATTAAATCTTCTAAGAATGAGAAGAAAGGATTTATATTATATAACTTTCGACTGCTAGCTTTGACTCAGCAGAACATCCTAAGTAAGTGGGAGGCAGAGTAGGAGGAAAAGGCAGTGTGTTAGATGCTTCACATACCTCAATAGCAAGAGCTGAGCCTGGTGCTGAGGCCTTCACAGGCATTACCTCATGTAATCCCAATAAGGAAAACCTTATGAACTCTCCATTGGACAGACGTGGAAAGTGAAACATTAAGTAACTCACTGAGATTCACAGTTAGTGATCCACAGTGTGAGAATCCAAGCCCAGGCCTGTCCAACACTAACGCTTGTGTTCTGTCTGCTGTGCTACACAGCAAAGCACATTGCATCATTTTTAATAGAGACTTAACAAATCAAATAGACTTTTAAAAAATGAAATTACTAAGTGGCTAAAAGTTTAAAAGATAAGAAGATTTTAAACTTTATATTAAAGTGGTGCAAAACGGCAGCATAATGGGACCTTGTCTCTACAAAAAAATTAAAAATTAGGCAGGCATGGTGGCGCACACCTGTAGTCCCAGCTACTCAGGAGGCTGGGATGGGAGGATCACTTGAGCCCAGCAGGTCAAGGCTGCAGTGAGCTGAGATCACACCACTGCACTCTGGCCTGAGTGACAAAGTGAGAACCTGTCTCAAAAAAAAAAAAAAAAAAAAAAAAAGGCAAAAGAAAAGTCAAAGAAGTCTAAATGATCACACATAGGACCATTCTTTCATAATGTGACACCATACCAGATCTTGGTCTCCTTTAGTTCTCCTGCAAGTCTAGCCCTGGACTTTCTAAAACAGGCATTCTGTACTATATACTCAGAAAACTGTGTAGCTGTTTAAACTACTTGAAGATAGTCTTTTATTCTAAGTAATTACTTGATAAGAAATTTGACAGAAGTTGCTGAGAGGGGAAAAACCATGGTTCTGTGCTCAAAAAACAACAACAACAACAACAACAAAACATTAAAATGAGGTTAGGGAATAAAAGTCTATTTTAAAAATAAACCTCACACCTTAATACCATGAGAACAACTTTCAGAAAGCTACATTCAGCATGCTTTGAATTATGAATCGTCTCCTGATGTCATACTCTGGATATTTGAATTGGCCATGAAAGATCAACAAACACTAGCCTGTCAAAATCTAAAATTACCATGGGGAAAAAAAAAAACCTTTATTTTTTTGAAATGAGAAATTCTAAAAGGCAATTCAAAATCTATGTAATACCCTTTCTATGCCCTCTGGAAAACGGTATGCCTGTGTTTACTTTCAGAAGGATTTCATCTTTGTAAATACATTAACATTGACTAATTAGGTGTCAACAGCCCTGAGTAGAAGAAACATTAGCATAGTCTCTCCATTTACAAAAATATATTTTTTTAGGCCCACAAGATGGCTCACACCTGTAATCCCAATACTTTTCGAGACAAAGATGGGAGGATCACTTGAGGCCAGGAGTTCAAAACCAGCCTGGGCAACATAGCGAGACCTGGTCTCCACAAAACAAAATTAAGAAAAATTAGCCAGGTATAGTATGGTGCGTGCCTGTAGTCCCAGTCACTCAGAAAGCTGAGGTGGGAGGATCCCTTGAGCCCAAGAGTTCAGAGCTGCAGTGAACTATGATTATGCTACTACACTCCAGTCTGGGTGACAGAATGAGATTTTGCCATTAAAAAACAAACAAACAAACAAAATGTAGAGACAGGATCTTGCTCTGTTGCCAGGCTGTTCTCAAACTCCTAGCCTCAAGCAATCCTCCCATTTCACCACCTACCTCCCCTCCCCGAGTAAGTGGGACTACAGGTGTGAGCCACCATGCCCAGCTCTCACCATTTTAAATGATGTAGACAGAGAAACTGGTCAGTTGAAAGGTTCAGGAAATTACTTGTTTTACAATGTTGGCAAAAAGATGTTTCATCTTTTCTCTCAGAATTCCCTTCAAAACCAGAGGGAAAATACAAAAGAAAAGAGAAAGCCCACACTATCTGGAGACAGAAAGCTGATGGAGGAGTGAAGAACAGGCAGAGGGTAGAAGGCAAAACCTAAGAGTCTACAAAGAACACCAGACAGGAATGAGCTAACCTAATCTGCAGAATTGGAGAAAAGGCCCAGAATTTGATGCAATAGGCAATAGATAAGAGGCTGCTTTTCTTGAAAATCTGAATAGTCCTGGAGAAAATAGCTGCTGCTGCTATCATCTATGGTGGTCCCTATCAAAAAAGCTGGCTCAGCTTTAATAAGTCTGCTATGGCTTGAACGTTTCCCCTAAGCAAAGGTTTTGGGAAGTGGGGTCTTTTGGGAGGTGTTTAGGACCAATGCCACTATAAAAAAGGGCTTGCAGGAGTGGGTTTACCGTCTTTCACTCATTCTTTTGCCATATGAGGACACAGTATTCCTCCCTTCTGGAGAATGCAGCATTCCGAGCAACATCTTGGAAGCAGAGACCAGATACGAAACCTGCTGGCACGTTGTTCTTGGACTTCCCAGCCTCCAGAACTGTGAGAAATAAATTTCTGTTCCTTATAAACTACCCAGTCTCAGGCATTCTGCTATAGCAGCAGCACAAATGGACTAAGAGAAAGTCCTACCCAGATACACAAAACTTTTATGCAGTTTTTGTCGTTGTTTGTTTGTTTGAGACAGAGTCTCTCTCTGTAGCCCAGGCTGGAGTGCAGTGGCACGATCTCGGGTCACTACAAACTCTGCCTCCTGGGTTCATGCCATTCTCCTGACACAACCTCCCAAGTAGCTGGGACTACACGCACCCGCCACCACACCTGGCTAATTTTTGTTGTACTTTTCAGTAGAGACGGGGTTTCACCAAGTTAGCCAGGATGATCTCGTTCTCCTGACCTCGTGATCCACCTGCCTTGGCCTCCCAAAGTGCTGGGATTACAGGCGTGAGCCATTGTGCCTGGCTAACTTTTACTAAGTTTTTAACATATTCTTTTAATGTCTCATTCCTAAATAATCATCAGGCACTTGAGGAAAACCTCTAACATAAAGGACCAAAGTGAAAACAAACAAACAAACAAATGAAGCAAAAAAACTAGAATAAATAAAATCAGGAAATAGAATGCTAAGAATAGGCAACCAATTTTCATAGAGATAGAAGGTATATGTATGAAACACGAACAAGAAACTTAAAAAAAAAAAGACTAAAAAAAGCACACAGAACAAGAAAGACGTCTTAGAAACTAAAAATTACAGTTAGAACAAAAACTTCAATAGTAATGTTGGCAAGTAAAGTTGACAAAGCCTTACAGAAAACAGACCAAAAATGCCAAGGTGGGCAAGAGGAAAAAAACTAAGAAAATTAAAGGACCAATCCAAAAGGTTCCACACACAACTAATCAAAAATCTAGAAAGAAAAAAGGCTAGGCGTGGTGACTCATGCCTGTAATCCCAGCACATTGCGAGGCCAATGCAGGTAGATCATTTAAGGTCAGGGGTACAAGACCAGCCTGGCTAACATGGTGAAACCCCATCTCCACTAAAAAAACAAAAACTAACCAGGCATAGTGGCATGCCTATAATCCCAGCTGCTTGGGAGGCTGAGGCAAAAGAATTGCTTGAACCCGGGAGGCAGAGGTTGCAGTGAGCTCCAGCCTGTGCAACAGAGTGAGACTCCATCTTAAAAAAAAAAAAAAAATATATATATATATATATATATACACACACACACACACACACACACATTTGATAATTTCACCAAATAATAGAAATAATAAGAAATTTCCCAAGAAATTCCAGATTTGAAAAGTCCATTGAGTACAGAGCACAATAGAAAAATAAAATATATAAAAAAAGAAGATCTTAAAAGCTTCCAGAGAGGCAGCAACAGGTCACATACAAAAGTTCAGGAATAAGAATGGCATGGCCTTTAAGAGCAACAGTGGAAACTAGAAGACAAGGGAGCAATGCCTCTTTTATAAAAGTCTAAAGGAAAACAATTTTTAGCCAGAGTTCTATAACCAGCCAAACTGTCGCTCAATTGTGAAGGGAGACTACAGACACTTCTAAATAGTACAAGGTTAAAAAAATTACCTCCCATGCCCGCTGTCTCCGGAAGCTATTAGACTATGTGATCTACCAAAATTACAGAATAAGCCAAAAAAAGAAGCAGCAAAGGATCCAGCCCAGGTAAGAGGCAAAGAGCATTTCCAGGATGACAACTGTACAGTAGCATCCCAGATTGGAACAGAAGGACAGAGGACTCCTGAAGGAAGGCTCCAGCAGGGAAATGGAGCTAAAAGATTCCAGTCTGCTAGATTTGACTGTGGAAATTGTATGGCAGGGTTACTACAGGGCTTAGGAAGAATTAGAGACAAGTACAAAAAACATTAGCTCTTGGAACGGTGGCTAACGCCTGTAATCTCAACACTTTGGGAGGCCGAGGCGGGTGGATCACCTGAGATCAGGAGTTCAAGACCAGCCTGGCCAATATGGTGAAACCCTGTATCTACTAAAAATACAAAAATTAGCTGGGCTTGGTGGCACATGCCTGTAATCCCAGCTACTCAGGAGGCTGAGGCAGGAGAATCATTCGAACCCAGGAGGCGGAAGTTGCAGTGAGCTGAGATCACTCCATTGCCCAGGCAAAAAGAGCAAAACTCCATCTCAAACAAATATAAAAACAAAAATAACATTAGCACTTAATAATGAACATAGTGGACAAAGGAGCACCCTAGTTACTATATGAAGTGGGGAGGTTGGAATATTTACAGCCTGAGTGATAAGTCCCTGTCCTTAAGTAATATATAACATAATTGCAGAGCTAATCCACAGATAGGATATGGACTGGTATTTTTCAGATTATTTGACCAAGACCCACGGCATGAAATACATTTTACATTATAAGCCAGAAGCATTTTACATGGTGAGCCAGAAGTGCAACAAAAGTGCCATGAAACAATATTATCTCTTTTTTATATACAATACATTTTGATATTTTCAAGTTTCTTTTATTCCAGGTTTTTAAATGCTACTAACAACCCACTAAATTGACTTCATGAGTCACTAATGGGTTGCAACCCACAGTTTTAAAAACACTGCAAAAAAATATGGTCTCTTATTAAAAAGAAAAAATAAAACACTTCTGTAGTAGAGAATTGGTGGAGGCAGGGAGGATGGCAAGAAAATTACAGACTTGATAGAATTACAGACTGATAGGCAGTGAACGGGAAAAAGGCTATCACAGGTGAAGGGAAGGTAAGTAAAGGCTCAAAAGCAGGAAAACAAAGTGTGTGCTAAAGGCATAGCAGAGAAAATGGTAAGTCTGAATGAAGGAGAGGAGTGAAAAATGGACACAGAAAGGCAGGATTGGAGACTAACCATGAAAGGTCATAGACTTGACCACTATGCTGGGTCTGATCTTACTCCAACAGCAATGGAGATACAAAAAATCTGGGGCAGTGGTATGCCAGCAAACTACAGTGATATCTATATCATCTCATAAAGACTGACTTATTAATTTTATATGCATAAAAATTACAAAAATTTAAAATATAGAGCCAGGCATGGTGGCTCATGCCCATAATTCCAGTGCTTTGGGAGGCTGAGGTGGGAGGATCACTTGGAGCCAAGAATTCAAGATCAGGCTGGGCAACATAGTGAGACCTCATCTTTACAAAAAATATCAAAATCAGCCAGATATGGTGGCATACATCTGTAGTCCCAGCTATTCGGGAAGCTGAGGTGGGAGGATCCCTTGGGGCCAGGAGTTTGAGGCACAGTGAGCCATGATCATGCCACTGCACTCCAGCCTGGGCAACAGAGTGAGACCCTGTCTCTAAAAAACAAATAAACAAACAAAAATTAATGGAGAAATATATAACATGTGACTAGAAATGAAGATAAGTGTTCAGTGAACCAACTGAAGTTCATTTTATTCATTTTGATTTTTTTTCTCCTAAACCTTCATGAAAATAAAAATGATTTGAACAGTTTAGGCCCTGAGGAAAAGAGCAAGCAAGTCTCTCATAAGAAAAAGAGATATCGTTTCTTTCATTTCATGATCTATTACAGTAATACAGATAGCTCTTTGTACCTAAAATTCAGCCTTAAGAAACTTTGCCCACTTTTTTAAGCATCTGGGGCTCTTTTCCCACTAGGCTTTTGTACTTGATGTTCCTTTGACTTGTAATGTACTTCCCAAGGACTGACATCAAACTAGATGTCATTGAGTTTGAGAAACCTGATCCCAAAGCTAAATCAGATGCCCTTGCTAAGAGGCCCTGCGGCACTGCCCCCATCCTAGCACCTTTTACCTCAGATTATAATTGTTTATTTACCTGTACAATTAGACCATTACTTCCTTGAGGACAGATCTATGTTGATCTTGATTATTACCAAAAGCCCATCTACTGGTACTGTGCCTAACCCATGGGGGACGCTCAATAAATATTTGGTGAATACAAAGTTTTTGTTTAGTGCACCAACATATAGTTTTATTTTTTTCTTATTGTTTTGAATTTTTAATAGAGACTGGGTCTCACTATGTTGCCCAGGCTGGTCTCAAACTCCTAGGCTCAAGCAATCTGCCTGCTTTGGTCTCCCAAAGTGCTGGGACTACAGGTATGAGCCACCATGCCTAGCCCCACCAACATATAATTTTTTTTTTTTTTTTTTGAGATGGAGTCTCGCTCTGTCGCCCAGGCTGGAGTGTGGCGGTGTGATCTCAGCTCACTGCAACCTCCGTCTCCTAGGTTCAAGCAATTCTCATGTTTCAGCCTCCTGAGTAGCTGGGATTATAGGTGCCCACCACCACATGCGGCTTTTTGTATTTTTGGTAGAGACAGGGTTTCACTATGTTGGTCAAGCTGGTCTCAAACTCCTGACCTCAAATGATCTACCCACCTAGGCCTCCCAAAGTGTTGCAATTACAGGCGTGAGCCACCGTGCCTGGCCCCAACATATAATTTTAAAGTCTATACTCTGAGACTAAAGCTTTGAGTTGAAAACTCAAAATCTGCTCCAAGCAAGGGCAACAAATTTGTACTCCCTGCCTACTCTGCCTGTTAAGTAAACTGATCAAACTGTCTAGACTTACTCTGTAGAAAGTCTAACCAAAATTAATTTAAATAAGTAAGGCAAGGTGAGGAGTTTGGACTTGAACTAATAAAGAGCTATTGTGGGTTAAGAAAGGTAGGCATGCAATTAAAACAGGGCTTTAAGAAGATTAGTCTCTTCTGGTATGCAGGATGGAATGGGTGAAATTTTTTCCTCCATTTTTCTTCAGCCTACTTTTTTTTTTTTTTTTTTTTTGAGATGGAGTCTCACTCTATCGCCCAGGCTGGAGTGCAGTGGTGCAATCTCAGCTCACCGCAACCTCCACCTCCCAGGTTCAAGTGATTCTTTCGTCTCATCCTCCCGAGTAGCTGGGACTACAGGTGTGCACCACCACACCTGGCTAATTTTTGTATTTTCAGTAGAGACAGGGTTTCACCATGTTGGCCAGGTTGGTCTTGAACTCCTGACTTCAGGTGATCCACCCACCTCGGCCTCCAAAAGTGCTGGGATTACAGGCGTAAGCCACTGTGCCTGGCCTCAGCCTACTTTTCAAGGTGTGAGCAGATGACCATACTAACATGAGCAATCAAGCACAAAGGCTGAGTTTGCATGAACATAGCTTAGTATTCATTAGCTCAACAAATATTTTTGAGGTGTTACTATGTTCCATGAACTGCACTATATTATAATAAAAAATCATAAACTATAACCTGACCTATAATGAAATGGATAAAAATTGCTGAGAGCCAAGCTACATTAATGTGTCTGGTATAGTAAGGGAAGCCAATGATGGTTAAGTACAAATGAGAAAGAAACCATATAAAATGACTGAACTTAACATTATTTTCATAGAACCAAATCATCTTTTTCTTATTCTTTTCTAAATTTGTTTATGTTTCTGTATCAATAAGTAATTTTAATGACAACTATGACTCCCACCTCTAGAGATGAGCTGAAGCCTGCTGAACGTGTCTTAGGGAGTTGCAGACTTCCTTATGGACTACAGGAGTATAGAGAATGACATCTGAAAGAGATAATTCTGGTACAAAAATGTGTGCTATTGTTTTTATGCAGTTTGTCCCTGACAAAATTTATGTGGAAATTTAACTATCAGTGTAACTGATATGGTTTGGCCATGTCCCCACCCAAATCTCACCTGGAACTGTAGTTCCCATAATCCTCACATGTTGTGGGAGGGACCCAGTGGTAGGTAATTGAATCATGGGGGCAGTTTCCCACATGCTGTTCTCATGATACTAAGTAAGTAGATAAGTTCTCACGAGATCTGATGGTTTTATAAGGGGCTTCCCCCTTCGCTCAGTTCTCATTCTTCTCTCCCCTGATGCCATGTGAAGAAGGACATGTTTGCTTCCCCTTTCGCCATGATCGTAAGGTTCCTGAGGCCTCCCAGCCATGCTGAACTGTGAGTTAATTAAACCTCTTTCCTTTATAAATCACCCAGTGTCAGCTGGGTATGGTGGCTCACGCCTGTAATCCCAGCACTTTGGGAGGCTGAGGCAGGCAGATTACCTGAGGTCAGAAGTTTAAGACCAGTCTGGCCAACATGGTGAAACCCCATCTCCTAAAAATACAAAAAATTAGCTGGGCCTTGTGGCGGGCGCCTGTAATCCCAGCTACTTGGGAGGCTGAGGCAGGAGAATTGCTTGAACCCGGGAGGCAGAGGTTGCAGTGAGCCGAGATCGTGCCATTGCACTCCAGCCTGGGCAATAAGAGTGAAACTCTGTCTCAATAAATAAATAAATAAATAATAAATAAATAAATAAATAAATAAATTTGTGTGGTATTGAGTGGGTTCTTGCTCTCACAAGACTGGATTAGTTCTCTCGGGAATGGATTACTTCCCACAAGAGCAGGTTGTTATAAAGTAAGGACACCCTTAATATTTGGCTCCTCTTCACGTGTCTGCTTCCCCTTTGACCTTCCACCATGTTATAATGCAGCAAGAAATCCCTTGTCAGAATCCAGTGCCATGTCCTTGAACAACGGGCCAAACCAAATAAAGAGGTTTCTCTTCTTTATAAATTACCCAGCCTCAAGCATTCTGTTACAGCAACACAAAATGAACTACAGCAATCTCTTAAGATGTATCCAGAGGTGACAGTGGAAGCGCAGGGGAAAGGCAAGTGTTTCAATATTGGGAGGCAGAGTATGAAGGGTAAAAATGGTTACAGGAAAGATGTCCTAAAGAAAGTGGCTCTAGGCCAGGCACGGTGGTTCACACCTGTAATCCCAGCACTTTGGGAGGCCAAGGCAGGCAGATCACGAGGTCAGGAGATCGAGACCATCCTGGCTAACATGATGAAACCCCGTCTCTACTAAAACTACAAAAAAATTAGCCGGGTATAGTGGCGGGTGCCTGTAGTCCCGGCTACTCAGGAGGCTGAGGCAGGAGAAGGGAGTGAACCTGGAAGGCGGAGCTTGCAGTGAGCTGAGATTGCACCACTGCACTCCAGCCTGGGTGACAGAGCAAGACTCTGTCTCAAAAAAAAAAAAAAAGAAAAGAAAAAAGAAAGTGTTCTGCCTAGTGAACAACAGAAGGACAGTATTCCAAGCACAAGTGGGGTTCGTTAGCATAGTCTATGCTGAAGTAACTACCATTGTTGGAGCTGACAGCATAAGCCTGGGAATGCCAGTAGGTAAGCAGAAGTCAGAGGGTCACAATGTGGCTAACGAGCCGTGCTAAGGACCTTGGACTTGATCTTGCAGGAAATGAAGATGGTATTTATGCATAGGAATGACAACAGTCACATCTGCACTTTAGAGCACTTTGAAAGCAATATGGAGAATGGGGGGGTGTCAAGATTAAGTATAGAGATATCATTTAAGAGGGGGCCACTGAAAGAAGCAGAAAATCACGAGGGTTTCAAAATACTATGGTAGAAATGGTACAGATGGGATAGACTTGAGAAATATTTACCACGTAAAATCAGGAGAGCTTTGTAAATGATGAAATACAAGCAGTAAAGGAGACCAAGAAGTCGAGAATACCTCTCAGGTTTCTGGGTGGGTGATGAGAACATAAATTGAATACGGACCTTAAAAGGAAAATGAAATTGTGAAAATGTGGGGGTGCGGCATCAGGAGAATAGTAAAGACTATATATTTTTATAAATGTTGAATTTGAACTACCTGTGGGGTAGAACTATATTAAGCTAGTTATCTAGTATTAGGCAATTAGACATACCACTCTGAAGGATAAAAGAAAAAGGTCCAGGGCTAGGTGCGGTGGCTCACGCCTGTAATTCCAGCACTTTGGGAGGCCAAGGTGGGCAGATGGCCTGAGGTCAGGAGTTCAAGACCAGCTTGGGCAACATGATGAAACTTCATCTCTACTAAAATACAAAAAATTAGCTGGGCGTGGCGGCATGTATCTGTAGTCCCACCTACTCTGGAGGCTGAGGCAAGGGAATTGCTTAACCTGGGAGCTGGAGGATGCAGTGAGCTGAGATTGCGCCACTGCACTCCAGTCTGGGAAACACAGTGAGACTCTGTCTCCAAAAAAAAAAAAAAAAAAAAAAAAAGATAAAGGGGTCTGAGTCCGGGTAGGAGCCATGCATCTGCTAAGCCATACAAGATGCATATAATACAGCCTGAAGAGTAGCTTTAATTGCCCAAAGAGAGCTAGTGTAGCCCAAAGAAAGGGCAATAGGCTAAAGTCAGATACCTGAGGTTCAATGTCACGGGGAATGGGTTTATCACCTAATATCAGGAGTCATCTTTAAAGAATTTTCCTTTGCTATTATCCAGAACTCTTCCTTATTGCTTCTCAGGATTTTTTTTTTTTTCCAGCAATGAGGTCTCACCATGTTGCCCAAGCTGGTCTTGAATGCCTGAGCTTAGGCAATCCTCCTGCCTCAGCCTCCCAATGTGCTGGGATTATAGGCATAAACCATCGTACCTGGCCGGCTTCTTAGGATTTAGTAAAGAAAAAGTTGTGTTATGTATCTTCCTTTGAAGTAATTAACAGAGAAACAAAGTCAAGGCAATAAAATTATATCTATTAAGAATATTGGGCCAGGTGTGGTGGCTCATGCCTGTTAAAAAAAAAAAAAAGAATATTATTGGCTGGGCACAGTGGCTCTTGCCTGTAATCCCAATACTTTGGGAGGCCAAAACAAGAGGAGCCCTTGAGCCCACGGGTTCAAGATCAGCCTGGGGAGCATAGCAAGGCCTCTTTTCAACTAAGTATTTAAAAAAAATTTTTTTTTTAAGTAGCTGGGTGGGCCAGGCACAGTGGCTCATGCCTGTAATCCCAGCACTCTGGGAGGCCAAGATGGGCGGATCACCTGAGGTCGGGAGTTCAAGACCAGCTTGACCAACATGGAGAAACCCTGTCTCTACTAAAAATACAAAATTAGCTGGGCATAGTGGCACATGCCTATAATCCCAGTCACTTGGTAGGCTGAAGCAGGAGAATCGCTTGAACCCTGGAGGCAGAGGTTGTGGTGAGCCAAGATTGCGCCATTGCGCTCCATCCTGGGCAACAAGAGTGAAACTCCATCTCAAAAAAAAAAAGCTGGGCATGGTGGCATGTGCCTGTAGTTTCAGCTACTGGGGAGGCTAACGAAGAAGGATTGCTTGAGCCCAGGAGTTCAAGGCTGCAGTGGGCTATGATGGCAACACTGTACTCCAGCCTGGGCAGCAGAGCAAGACCTTGTCTCAAAAAATATATACATATTATTAATTACTGATATTTTTTGAGCACCTACTTTGTTATAAAAATAAAACAGTATTTGCATATAACCTATGCACATCCTCCTGTATACTTTAAATCATATCTAGATTACTTAAAATACCTAATACAATGTATATGTTATGTAAGTAACTGCTGTACTGCATTTGTTTGTATTGTTTTTGTTATATTAATTTTTTAAATATTTTTAATCTGCATATGCAGAATCCTCAGATATGGAGGGCCAACTGTATTCCAAGCTTAATAATAAGCCTATGAGGTATGTCACATTACTATGCCTATTCTATAGGTGAAGAAACTCATGAGAGATGAACCACCATTCAAACTGTAATCTGGGTAAGTCCACAGCCCCCATTCTTAACTACTGTTAAACATAATCCCCCACAGCAGCTAAAAATAGATAATGAGTCACTGAAGCCAACTTGCTACTTCTACACATAACAATGCCTGCATCAGTGATGTTCATTCCATTTGTGACCATCTTATAACATGTAAATTTTAAAGACTGTTCTGGGCCGGGTGCGGTGGCTCATGCCTGTAATCCCAGCACTTTGGGAGGCCGAGGCAGGTGGATCACAAGGTCAGGAGATCGAGACCATCCTGGCTAACACGGTGAAACCCCGTCTCTACTAAAAATACAAAAAAAAAATTAGCCGGGCATGGTGGCGGGCACCTGTAGGCCCAGCTACTCGGGAGGCTGAGGCAGGAGAATGGCACGAACCTGGGAAGCGGAGCTTGCAGTGAGCCAAGATCGTGCCACTGCACTCCAGCCTGGGCGACAGAACGAGACTCTGTCTCAAAAAACATAAATAAATAAAAATAAAGACTGTTCTGCCTTTACGTATTATTACACCAACATTTGGATAGATCTATTGAATGCCACTGTTCAAAGATTCATCCTTCTTTAATCATAGAAAGAAACATCTAAATTGAAACCTGAGAAGTAAAATTTAATGATATTTTGGATGTAATTCTGAAGAGTTAAGTAAAGAAAAAAAAAAGAAAATAAGAAAATATAATTTAATGACATTTGAAAAAAATGGCTTTTTAATGTCAAAATGTCAAGTCTGTAGCTAACTACCTTAGGTGAAATGGGAAAGTGCTTCTTGTTTTTTCAACTATAAAAATAATTCTGAAAGTCTATTTAATACTAGCCCTTTTTTAGGGCTAGATTTGATAGGTCCTAGAAAGGCTTAGGGGCAAATGCTACATAGGGTAGTACAGAATAAGGCTCAGCACAATCACTTACCCAGAAACCTTCTCCAGGGGACCCAAGCTTTATAATGTAACCATTAAAAGTGCATGATGAGAGACTTCCGCTATATACAACATCCTTTTCATTAAGGATTTGGGAAATCTGTCATTTTAAGAGAGCTATATGCCTGATAGATTCTTCTAGTTCTGTACAAACTTACACAATCAACAATAATGATTCATAACCACAATTCACTACCTAATTTTGTGTTTTGCAACTTGTTTTCCACTTTTCCTTCCTTTTAAAACTGAACTATATATATCAACAGTCTACCCTACTGGCCGCTTATCCTCAGGATACATTCCAAGATCACCAGTGGATGCCTGAAACCACAGATAGTACCAAACCCTACATAGACTATGTTTTTTCCTATATACATACCTATGATAAAGTTTAATTTATAAATCTGGCACAGTAAAAGATTAACAATAACTGATAATAGAACAATTATAATATCATACAGTAATAAAAGTTACGTGAATGTGGTCTCTCTCAAAACATCTTATTGTACTGTACGCACCTACTTTTTTTTTTTTTTTTTTTTTTTGAGACAGAGTCTTGGTCTGCTGCCCAGGCTGGAATACAATGACACAATCTCGGCTCAGTGCAACGTCTACCTTCTAGGTTCAAGCGATTCTCCTGCCTCAGCCTCCTGAGTAGCTGGGATTACAGGAGTGCGCCACCAAGCCCAGCTAATTTTTGTATTTTTAGTAAAGACAGGGTTTCACCATGTTGGCCAGGATGGTCTTGAACTCCTGATCTCAAGTGATCTGCCCGCCTTGGCCTCTCAAAGTGCTGGGATTACAGGCATGAGCCACTGTGCCTGGCCCTGCACCTACTTTTGATAACAGTTGACCTCCAGTAACTGAACTGCAGAAAGCAACACCATGGATAAGGGAGAGTACTGTATATAGAATTATGATAAATGAACTTTAATAGCAAGAATTTAAAATGTTTTTAGAAAACCCACAGTACCTTTGGATGGTTTGCCTCCTACTTTTCCCAGGAAACCTCAAATGAATGTGTAAAGAGTTGGAAAGAAAATTTTAATAGAAGTAGAAAGAAAATTTATTTTGGTTTTCACAATTTTAACCATTTTTAAACAAGGTATACCACAGAAATAAAATTTCACGTAGCATTATTGGAGGCCAACCACTGGCTGCCTTTAAAAACAAAGATGACCAATCATGCTGATCCATCTCTAACAACCACACCATACATCATTTCAAAATGGTAAAAAGAAAAAGAAAGAAAGAAAAAGAAAAAAAAGCATTTAAAAAAATTTATGTTACTATCAATTTTTACTAGCAATCACACAGATCCAGAAAAAAATACAACAAAAAGCAGTGATAGTTTATCCAACAGCTTTGCATGATCTGAGCCACATTTCCAAACTGCTTTTCACTGTGATTCCTGCAACAAATTCCATCAGTACATTTTAGAACTTTTGCAAATTAAATTAGATGTACTTGTTCACCTCAATTCATCCCTGGTGAATGGCTGTGTGGAACTCTAAATTTAAGTACAACTGCATTACTGTTCTCTGGTTCATGTAGAATAATTCTTGGATTCATAGCAATGCCAAGCTAAATGACACTGCAAAGAAACCCTTTGTTTTCAAATAAATCAGTGCTTGGATTTAGATAATGCTATAAAGAATCTTATTCATGCAGTGTACCCTAGTTAAAATTTAAAAAGTTGGGAACAAAAACTTCCACCTCTATTAAAATAATAATCTTTAAAGTCTTTTTTTCTACATGAGTTTAATAGAACCATAGAATTTTAGAGGTAGAAGGAACTTTGAGTAATTTAAAATCTAAGAAAATAAAATCATTTACTAAGAGTTACTGAAATTAGTGAATCTAATGGTAGAACCCAAGCCTTCTAGATTCCCTACAGCTATTAAATATTATAGAACATGATGAGCAGATTAATATCAGCCAACATTTATTTATCAAATGGCTACTTTGTGCCCTTCACTATGCCAAGCATTTTTACATCCATCATTTCTTTCCTAAATCATTTCATAGGATTAGAAACGACTTACTAAAACAATCACATTTACTCCTTCGGACATTCAGTGTTGCTAACAGGGGCAACTGCCACATGATCAAAATGAAAAGAGATAATTCTATTACAATAATAACTATACTACTGAAGAAGATGTATTTCAACAACACTTCATTCTCAGAAATTTCCTTCCCAGAGGTAGAAATAGATTTAGAAGGCCTAGGAATGCATTTCTGGGCACCAGCCTCTTTGCCACTACCTGCAAAGACTACTGCAGCTTCCTCCTCCTTCATCCACCTCTATACTTTTTCCCACTATCACTTTCTTGCCCACTTCTTCTATAACTTTTTCCCACTATCACATTCTTGCTTGATTCTTCTGTTTGTCATCCAATCTATACTTTCTCCTGAATTGCTATCCCCTCCAATAATACCGAAATGATGCAACTTTTCTGGCTATATGTACCATACGCACTTTGTAGAATGTTTCCTCTGCATTCTGACTGATACCCTCTATCAGCCTAGGCTGAATGGCCTTCCAATATGGTCATTATTATACAATAGGATTAATTAAATAAGCGATCACTCTAACTACAAGTGCAGTTTGAAAAATCACTGCAATGTGTATATTTGCTTTTTTAATATCAAAACAATACTTTATTTATTATTATTATTTTTTATTTTTTTGAGATAGACTCTGACTCTGTTGCCCACGCTGGAGTGCAGTGGCATGATCTTGGCTCACTGCAACCTCCACCTCCCAGGTTCAAGCGATTATCCTGCCTCAGCCTCCCGAGTAGCTGGGATTATAGGTGCATGCCACCATGCCCAGCTAATTTTTGTATTTTTAGTAGAGAGGAGGTTTCACCATATTGGCAGGCTGGTCTTGAACTCCTGACCTCAGGTTATCCACCCGCCTTGGCCTCCCAATGTGCTGGGAACACAGGCATGAGCCACCGGCCAACAATTTATTTTTAAAATACAAAATAATTTTTATATGTGCTACAAGGCAAAGTTAAATTTTTTTTTTCTGGAGACAGAGTCTTGTGCTGTAACCCAGGCTGGAGTGGAGTGGCACAGTCTTGGCTCACTGCAACTTCTGCCTCTTGGGTTCAAGTGATTTTCCTGCTTCAGCCTCCCGAGTAGCTGAGACTGCAGGTACACACCAGCATGCCCAGCTAAGCAAAGTTAAATTATATTGTTTTCACAAACTCATGGTCAGTGGCACTAAAATGTCCAAATATTTTTAGTTGAGGAAAATAATTTACCAGCGTTTGTATGTTGAAACATTTTTAATTGCCTCCACCAAGTAGATCTCACATGGCCTTTCTACCACTGCAAATTTTGACATGTCTATTTCATATAATTTTTATAGGTGCAAATCAAATACTGTTCCAATGAAAAACAAGAAAATTTAACTGCTTTCCATTTCTAATTGTCATGAAGATGCAGTGCATTCTGTCACATGTTTTTTTTGAAATGTCGTCTCAGCCACGTTAGCAAGTAAACTTTTAATTCCTAACAAATAAGGTTCTCAAAATATGAATGCTAGTTTGAGATGGTTGGCAATACTGTTTGAAAAAAATATTCCAGCACATTCTACTAGTAAATCCTAATACACAGACACAAAAGAATCACAGACTTGAGAAAATACCACTAAACATAAGCTACATTTAAATGTTAATATCCAAAGGTAAACAGAGAAAATAATTTTCAAATTTAATTTGGTTTGAATAGCCCACTAAAACAACGTATGCTTCCATTTGAGTCTTTTATCTTGGCAATGAATTTTCATATTTATTCTAATATGAAACATTAAAATAGTGCTTTAAAAAGTATTTAGGGGAATAACTAGACAAAAGATCAACAAGGAAAAAGATATGAACAATACTATAAACCAACTAAACCTAATAGACATCTATAGAACATTCCACATAAAGCAGCAGAATACATATTCTTCTAACGTACACATGAAACATTCTCCAAGATAGTCCGTATATTATCCCATAAGAAGTCCTCAGAAGTCCTCATTAAATTAAAAAGTAAAAAAATCATACAAAGTGTGTTCTCTGACAAAAATGTAATTAAATTAGAAAGTGGATAACAAAGGAAATCTGGTAAATTCACAAATATGTGGAAATTAAACAATATTCTTTTAAGTAATCAATGGGTTAATGAGGAAGTCATAAAGAAAATTTAAAAATACTTTTGGTCAGGCACGGTGGCTCATGCCTGTAACGCCAGCACTTTGGGAGGCTGGGGCAGGCAGATCACCTGAGGTCAGGAGTTCGAGACCAGCCTGGCCAACATGGCGAAATCCCATCTCTACCAAAAATACAAAAAGAAAAAAAAAAATAGCCAAGCTTGGTGGTGGGCACCTGTATTTCCAGCTACTCTGCAGGCTGAAGCAGGAGAATTGCTTGAACACGGGAGGGGGAGGTTGCAGTGAGCTGAGACTGCACCACTGCACTCCAGAGTGAGACTGTCTCAAAACAAACAAACAACAGTGCTGAGACAACTGGACATACACATGCAAAAGAATGAAGTTGGACCCCTACCTCACACCATAAACAAAAATTAACTCAAAACAGATCACAGATCTAAAAGTAAGACCTAGAACTATAAAGCTCTTAGAAGAAAGCATAGGAGTAAATCTCTGTGACCTTGAGTTAATAATTTCTTAGATGATATGGCACCAAAAGCACAAGCAACAAAGAAAAAACCGAGTAGATGGGTTTCATTAAAAATTAAAACTTTTGTGCTCCAAGGAAATCAAGAAAGTGAAAGAAAAACTCATAGAATAGAAGAAAATACTTGTAAATTATATATCTCATAAGGGACATATATTCAAAATATGTAAATAATTCTTATAATTCAACAATAAAAGAACCAAATTTTTTTAAATAAGGACAGAATCTGAGTAGACATTTCTGTAGAGAAGATATACAGTTGGCCAATAAGTACCTGAAAAGATGCTCAACATCAACAGACTTTCAGAAAATTCAAATCAAAACCACAATGAAATATCACTTCACATCCACTTAAATGGCTAAAATAGAAAGAAAGAAAAGTGTTGATGAGGATGTAGAGAAATTTGAAACCTCATACATTATTGGTGAGATTGTAGAATAAGGTAGGGCTTGGTGTGGTGGCTCACACAAAGTGCTGGGTGGCTGGTGTAATCCTAGCACTTTGAGAGGCCAAGGCAGGTGGATCACCTGAGGTCAAGAGTTTGAAGACTGGCCAACATGGTGAAACCCCATCTCCACTAAAAATATAAAAAATTAGCTGGGTGTGCTAGTGCACACCAGTAATCCCAGCTACTCAGAAGGCTGAGGCAGAAGAATCACTTGAACCCAGGAGGCAGAGGTTGCAGTGAGCTGAGATCATGCCACTGTACTCCAGCCTGGGCGACAGGAGTGAAACTCTGTCTCAATCAATCAATCAATCAATCAATGTAGGCATTCTAGAAAACAGTCTGGCAACTCCTCAAAAAGTTAAACAAGAGTTACCATATGACCCAGCACTTCTGCTCCTAGGTATACATCTAAGAGAAATTAAAACATATATGTTCATACAAAAACTTAGTCAAAAATATTCATAGCAGTATTATATGTAATAGCCAAAAGGTGAAAACAACCCAAACATCAATCAATAGATGAATGAAGCAGCAAAATATGGTATATTCATACAACAGATTTTTTTTTCTTTTTTTTTTTTTTGAGATGGAGTCTTGCTCTGTCACCTAGCCTGGAGTGCAGTGGCACGATCTCAGCTCACTGCAAGCTCCGCCTTCTCGGTTCATGCCATTCTCCTGTCTCAGCCTCCCGAGTAGCTGGGACTACAGGTGCCCGCCACCACACCCAGCTAACTTTTTGTATTTTTAGTAGAGAAAGGGTTTCACCATCGTAGCCAGGATGGTCTCCATCTCCTGACCTTGTGATCTACCCGCCTCAGCCTCCCAAAATGCTGGGATTACAGGCATGAGCCACCGCGCCCAGCCCCCAATTTTTTTTTTTTAACAGGTAGGGTCTCACTCTGTTGCCCAGGCTGGAGTGCAGTGGTGTGATCATAGTTCACTGGGTGAACTCCTAGACTCAAGCATTCCTCCCACTTCAGCCTCCTGAGTAGCTAGGACTATAGGTACACACCACCACACTCCGCTATTTATTTATTTATTGTTGCTGTTCTTGTTGTTGAGGTGGGGTCTCACTCTATTGCCCAGGCTTGTCTTGAACCCCTAGCCTCAAGCAATCCTCCCACCTTGGCATCCCAACAACAGGATTTTTTTCACCAATAAAAAGAAATGGTGGAGAGCGGTGGCTCACACCTGTAATCCCAGCACTTTTGGAGGCCAAGGTGGGTGGATCATCTGAGGTCAGGAGTTCAAGACCAGCCTGGCCAACATGGTGAAACCCTGTCTCTACTAAAAATACAAAAATTAGCTGGGCGTGGTGGTGGGTACCTGTAATCCCAGCTACTCGGGAGGCTGAGGCAGGAGAAATACTTGAACCTGGGAGGTGGAGACTGTAGTGAGCTGAGATTTCACCATTGCACTCCAGCCTGGGTGACAACAGTGAAACTCCATCTCGGAAAAAAAAAAAAAAGAAATGAAGTACCACATGCTACAACATGGATGAGCGTTGAAAACATTATACTAAGTGAAAGAAGTCACTCACAAAAGATCATATATTGTATGATCACATTTTTAAAATAAAATGTCCAGACTAGGTAAATCTGCAGAGAAAGAAAGTAATTTGTCATTACTCGGGGCGGGTTGGAAGGAGAGATGGGAGTGAATGACAATGGGCCCAGGGTTTCTTTTGAGGATGATGAAAGTTCTGGAATTAGATAGTGGTGATGGCTGCCTAGCTCTGTGAATAAACCACTGAATTGTGGTTTAAAAAGCAACTTTAATGATATGTGAATTATATCTCAATAAAGCTGTTATTTTTAAGTGTTAAGTGTAAATTACTCTAGTGTATGCTGTGGGTTTATTCTGTCTTCTGCATTTACTATTTGTGACTTTTTACTTCTTTTTAAACTTTTCCAATCATTTGAATTTTCTCAGCGTCTTTCTCACCATCTGTCTTAGTCCATTTGTGCTGCTATAACAGAATACCTGACACTGGGTAATTTATAAAGAATAGAAATTTATGTCTTGCAGTTCTGGAGGCTAGGAAGTCCAAGATCAAGGTTCCAGCACCTGTTGAGAGCCTCTTGCTGTGTCCTTGAATGGAGGAAGGTAGAAAGGGCGAAAAAGGACAAACTGTGTGTCCTCATATGGCAGAAAGCAAGAGAGGGCAAAACCACTCCCACTTTCATGACAGCATTCATCCATTTACGAGGGCAGAGCCCTCGTGATCTAAACACCTCCCAAAAGGCCCCACCTCCCAATGCTGTTGTATTGGGGATTAAGTTTCCAACACATGCGTTGTGGGAGACACATCCAGACTATTCCACCATCTTTGCCCAGGATCATAATACTTTTTATTAGATAAGAGAATCATAGGATAATGTAGTATATAAGAATTCAGACCTGGCTCATGGTGGCTTATGCCTAGAATCCCAGCACTTTGGGAGGCCAAGGTGGGTGGATCACTTGGGCCCAGGAATTCAAGACCAGCCTGAGCAACAGAGCAAAACCCTGTGTCTACAAAAAATACAAAAATTAGCCAGGTGGTGCGTACCTGTAGTCCCAGCTACTCAGGAGGCTTAGGTGGGAGGGTCACTTGAGCCTAGGAGATTGAGGCTGCAATGCGCTGAGATTGAACCACTGCGCTCCATCCTGGGCAACAGAGCAAGACCCTGTCTCAAAAAAAAAAAACCCAAAAAAACCAAAAAGGAATTCAGATCCAACATGTTCTATCATCTTTACTTGGTTAATAGGAACTTAGCTAACATGCAACAAAAATCAACAAAGTTATTGCTCTATTTCCACAGATTAATATAAGTGGTACTGGTTATCATTGTTAGGTTTTAGAATATGACAACAGTACTTTTAATCACTGGTAAAGTTCACAGGACATTGGTTACTAATAGCAAGAGTTTGACAGTTCTGCAGTTAACAGCATAAGATATTCAAATTCTATAGGTTCAGGATTTAACACAATCAGTTTTTAAATCATTTTTTTACAGATAGGGTCTTGCTCTGTCATTCAGGCTGGAGTGCAGCAGAGCAATCATGGCTCACTGTAACCTCAAACTCTTGAGCTTAAGCGATCCTCTCGCCTCAGCTTTCCAAATTGTTGGGGCTACAGGCACATGTCACCACACCCAGTTAAACGTAAAATATTTAGTCTTTTTCTATTAGGTACAAAATACATATTTAAAACATTTGAATCAGCTTTCTTCTTGAAATCTGGCACAAGTTTCTAGATTGAAGCATTAATATGATTTCACAATGATAAAGTAAAAATGAAAGCCCATTTTCAAACTAATTTAACCACTGCCTCACCAGCAGATGGTACTAGGGGTTATTTGTTAATCAATTCTGCCTGTTCTTTCAGATGAGGGGCTTTGAGAGGAGTCAGCTTTTACCCTCTTATCAGTAACACAGGGGAACCTCGTGGTAAAGCCAGAGAGACCCGTTCAGGTCAGCTCTGCCCTGTGTCGGCCACAAACAGCAACCTTGGAAACCTCACTATGCCCAAGTGGCTCATCTGCAAAATAAAATGATCTACCCATCCGACAGCGTTATTATGAGTATTTAATAAAATAATGTCTCTAAAGCACCCAGCATATGGTAGGAACTCAATAAATATTAGTGCCTTTTTCTTTCTTCTCTGAGAGGTAAAATACAGGTCATACATGATAAAAACTACAAAAATTCTGATGAAAGAAAATATTTGGTTTAGCATGTACAACTTGAAAAGGGCACAATTATCTAAATACTAAAAGTAAACCAACCTTTATCTTCTAAAAGCACCAAACTCATATAATCTTAAGTAGGTAAAATTATAACCATGATGATAAGACACAAGATATCATGGGAGAAAGATAAACTGATGTTGCAGTAATTGCATTGGTATTATCTAAGAGTTTTTATTAGGAAACAACTGAGTATCCACTTGGCAAAATACTGCAGATAACTTCAATTAAATGATTCTTCCAATAAGCCAGCAATAATTTAAGGTTTGGCTGTATTTGCAGTATGAGAATCTCCTAATGGAAGGCTTCATAATGAATCTTAGTCACAGCATTTGAGAGGGCTGAAGGAGAACAAAGCCATGGCAAGGCGCCTGCAAATTACTACTGGTCCTTTGAGACTAGACTACACATGCATTCTTAAAAAAAAAAAAAAAAAAAAAAAAAAAAAAAAAATTTAAAACACAACTTACTAATGACTTTATATGGGAAAAGAACACTAGATATATATAGATCTATTTTTTAAAAGTCAGGAAACTCTGGGACATGATTTTAAACATTATTTTAACAATGCATTACATATTCACAGGGTTAAAAAAAGAAAACATAGTGAGAAGTCGGCTTCCCACCCATCCCTATCCACCCAATTCTTATCTCCCACTCCATAGAGATAAACACTGATTTTTTTTTTTTTTTTTTGAGACAGTCTTACTCTGTCACCCAGGCTAGGGTGCAGTGGCACGATCTCGGCTTACTGCAACCTCCATCTCCTGGGATCAAGCAATTTTCCCTGCCTCAGCCTCCCAAATAGTTGGGATTACACGCATCCACCAGCGTGCCCAGTTAATTTTTTTGTTTTGTTTTGTTTTTGAGACAGAGTCTCGCTCTGTCGCCCAGGCTGGAGTGCAGTAGCTTGATCTCGGCTCACTGCAAGCTCCCGCCTCCTGGGTTCATACCATTCTCCTGCCTCAGCCTCCTGAGTAGCTGGGACTACAGATGCCCACCACCACACCCGGCTAATTTTTGTATTTTTAGTAGAGACAGGGTTTCACCATGTTAGCCAGGATGGTCTCGATCTCCTGACCTTGTGATCCGCCCGCCTTGGCCTCCCATAGTACTAGGATTACAGGCGTGAGCCACCGCACCCAGCTAATTTTTGTATTTTTAGTAGAGACGGGGTTTTGTCATATTGGCCAGGCTGGACTTGAACTTCTGACTTCAGGTGATCCACCTGCCTTGGCCTCCCAGGCGTGAGCCACCATGCCAAACCAACAATGCCAATTTCTTATGTGTCCTTCCAGAGTCCCTTTACATGTAGTCAAGCAAAACATAACATATTCTTATTTTTTCCTGGTCTTTCCACACAAAAGGTAGCATTTTATACACAACATTCTGCATCTCATAGGCAAATTTTTAATCCTAACATGTCCAGTGAAAGCAATAAATAATTTCAATGGGACAAAGACTTTACACTTCAGTGGACTTTATTTTATTTTATTTTTTATTAGTTGTTATTTATTTTCTTGAGACGGAGTATTGCTCTGTCACCCAGAGCAGTGGCGTGACAGATCTGTCACCCAGAGCAGTGGCGTGACTGCTCTGTCACCCAGAGCAGTGGCGAGATCTCAGCTCACTGCAACCTCCGCCTTTTAAGCAATTCTCCTGCCTTAGCCTCCCAAGCAGCTGTCGACCACTACAGGTGTCGACCACCACGCCCAGCTAATTTTTGTATTTTTAGTAGAGACGAGGTTTTACCATATTGGCTAGGTTGGTCTCAAACTCCTGACCTTGTGATCAGCCTCCCAAAGTGCTGGGATTACAGGCGTAAGCCACCATGCCCAGCCTTAGTGGACTTTTAAAAGGAGAAATAGGCCGGGCGCGGTGGCTCAAGCCTGTAATCCCAGCACTTTGGGAGGCCGAGACGGGCGGATCACGAGGTCAGGAGATTGAGACCATCCTGGCTAACACGGTGAAACCCCATCTCTACTAAAAAATACAAAAAACTAGCCGGGCGAAGTGGCGGGCGCCTGTGGTCCCAGCTACTCGGGAGGCTGAGGCAGGAGAATGGCGTAAACCCGGGAGGCGGAGCTTGCAGTGAGCTGAGATCCGGCCACTGCACTCCAGCCTGGGCGACAGAGCCAGACTCAGTCTCAAAAAAAAAAAAAAAAAAAAAAAAAAAAAAAAAAAAAAAAAAAAAGGAGAAATAGGCTGGGTATGGCGGCTCACGCCTGTAATCTCAGTGTTTTGGGAAGCTGAGGCAGGAGGATAGCTTGAGGCCAAGAGTATGACACTAACCTGGGCAACAGGACCCTCACTAGACCCTGTCTCTACAAAAAATATTTAAAAATAGCTGGGCATGGTGGTATGAGCCGGTAGTCCTAATAAAAAAATTAAAAGGAAGACTAGAAATAAATGATGTTAATGTTAGCAAAAGTCAGAAACAATAGAAATATAAAGGGGAGACAAAGTTCAAAGGGAAAAGGGGGTGCAGTCTAAGAAATCTTAAAAACTTTTCTCTGCTAAAACATTGGAATATCTTGTCTTTCATCAGAAAAAAATCTCCTTACAGACACACAAAAAATTAAACCAAATATTGGTGAGAAGAGAGAGTGGGATAAAAAGAGATCAATTAGAAATGAGAAAAAGGTACTTGTGTCAGAATGGACTAAATTGTCAACTGTGTACAACTACATACATGTAGAATTACAAAACATAAGAGCTATTTTTAACAAATTATAACAGTTGGGCCAAGTGGTTCTTGCCTATAATCCCAGCACATTGGGTGGCTAAGGATGTGGGATCGCTTCAGCCCAGGAGTTTGAGAGCAGCCTGGGCAACACGGTGAGACCCCATCTCTACAAAAAATAAACAAAATTAGCTGGGTGTGGTGGTGCGTGCCTGTATTCCCAGCTACTTGGGAGGCTGTGGTGGGAGGACGGCTTGAGCCTGGGAGGTTAAGGTTGCAGTGTGCTAAGACTGCACCACTGCACTCCTGCTTACGTGACTGAGGAAGACCCTTTTTCTTTTCTTTTTTTTTTTTTCTGTTTGAGACGGAGTTTTGCTCTTGTTGCCCAGGCTGGAGTGCAATGGCGTGATCTTGGCTCACCACAACCTCTGCCTCCTGGGTTCAAGCGATTCTCCTGCCTCCCGAGTAGCTGTGATTACAGGCATGCACCACCAATGCCTGGCTAAATTTTTTTTGTATTTTTAGTAGAGACAGGGTTTCACTATGTTGATCAGGCTGGTCTCGAACTCCTGACCTCAGGTGATCCACCTTGGCTTCCCAAAGTGCTGGGATTACAGGCGTGAGCCACCGCCCCCGGCCGACCCTTTTACAAAATAAATAAATAAATAAAAATAACAAAATCTTACTTCTGAATGTTTATTAACAATGGTACCTGATACAGTTTGGATATTTGTTTCTGCCCAAATCGCACGTTGAACTGTAATCTCCAATGGTGGAGATGAAGTCTGGTGAAAGGTGTTTGGATCATGCAGCAGATCCCTCATGGCTTGGTGCTGTCTTCACCATAACGAGTCATTTAAAAGTGTGTGGTTGGCCGGGCGCGGTGGCTCAAGCCTGTAATCCCAGCACTTTGGGAGGCCGAGGCGGGTGGATCACGAGGTCAGGAGATCGAGACCATCCTGGCTAACATGGTGAAACCTCGTCTCTACTAAAAATACAAAAAAAACTAGCCGGGTGTGGTGGCAGGCGCCTGTAGTCCCAGCTACTCGGAGGCTGAGGCAGGAGAATGGCGTGAACCTGGGAGGCGGAGCTTGCAGTGAGCCGAGATCGCGCCACTGCACTCCAGCCTGGGTGACACAGCGCGAGACTCCGTCTCAAAAAAAAAAAAAAAAACAGTGTGTGGCACCTTCACCTTCCCACTCTTGTTCTTGCTCCTGTTCTCGCCAGGTGATGTCCCTACTCCCCCTTCATGTTCTGCAATGGTTGTAAGCTTCCTGGGGCCTCCCCAGAAGCAGATGCTTCCTGTACACAGCCTGCGGAACCAGAAGCCAATTAAACCTCTTTTCTTATAAATTACTCAGTCTCAGCTATTTTTTTACAGCAATACAAGAACGACCTAATACAGTAACAGTTTAAACAAGTAAATGATATAGCACTCTCATGTCTAAGCCATCATCAATGTTAGCACCATGTGGTTGGGAGGCTGAATAAAAACATCTTTTCAGAGGCCAGGCGCGGTGGCTCAAACCTGTAATCGCAGCACTTTGGGAGGCCAAGGCGGGCGGATCATGAGGTCATGAGATCAAGACCATCCTGGCTAACACGGTAAAACCCTGTCTCTACTAAAAACACAAAAGTCAGCCAGGCGTGGTGGTACATGCCTGTAGTCCCAGCTACCTGGGAGGCTAAGACAGGAGAATCACTTGAACTCAGGAGGTGGAGGTTCCAGTGAGCCGAGATCGCGGCACTGCACTCCAGCCTGGGTGACAGAGTGAGACCTCAGGAAAACAAAAAACAAAAACAAACCAAAAACATCTTTACAAAATCTTTTCTATTATTATTATTATTATTATTTTTGAGACGGAGTCTTGCTCTGTCGCCCAGGCTGGAGTGTAGTGGCCGGATCTCAGCTCACTGCAAGCTCCGCCTCCCGGGTTCGGGCCATTCTCCTGTCTCTCCTGTCTCTCCCTCCTGAGTAGCTGGGACTACAGGCGCCCGCCACCTCGCCCGGCTAGTTTTTTGTATTTTTTAGTAGAGACGGGGTTTCACCGTGTTAGCCAGGATGGTCTCGATCTCCTGACCTAGTGATCCACCCGTCTCGGCCTCCCAAAGTGCTGGGATTACAAAATCTTTTCCACTGTTGTTTGTGAGAAAATAAGCCTTTACTCTCAGTGCAGCTTAAGTAGCTATTGTCTCGGTGTGGAGCTTCCTATATCATCTGGCCCACGCACCTTTACAGGCAAGCTGAAGTTGGTATGCAGTCAGTTTCCAGGGCCTGATCCTCTATCTCCAACTCTTGTTAAGAGTCTCCAGCAGGGACCTAGAATTCCTGAACCAGTATTGCTTCCTCTGTAAGTCCCAAGGATCTGATCCAAGCTCTCACCAGTGCATATCTCTACTGATAAAAATCTGGAAGGAAGTGGTTGGGAATCCTGACATACCACTTCTGAAAGATTGCTAACCTTTGGCCCAAGATACCCTTCTTAGTCTTTAACTTACTTGAAAACAAAAAGGTTATTTTAAAGTCTGATAGAACTTTAGATATATTTTCTAAAAGGAACAGTGGTCATATCTGGGAGTTAGCTTTCAAGAGCAAAACACTCTATTCAATCCATAACATGACTGACATCTTTAACTGGGGAAAAAAAAAAAGCACAAAACAATGCTGTTGCAATGACACGAGCCAAAAAAAAAAAAAAAAAAAAAAAGATAAATAGCTTTAAATTTTATAGTTCATGCCGATGCTTCAGGAAAAAGAGCTTTTTTAGAGAAGAGGAGGTGGGTGTGGACTTCTGTGGATATTTTAAAAGGAATTACTAGGTACTCTCAAGGGCTTTGATGGTTGAAACCACTAGTTCTTCATAATGTCTATGTTTCTTCCCAAACTAAAAGCTTTCCGTTTCCTTATTAAAGGCCTGCTCTTAAATGTATTACCATGATTAGTATCCATTTTGCTTAAGACCAACATGAAGACAGTGGGATAGAGAAAAGACAGAAATTTTCTTGATGCAAGAGGTGGAAAAAGAGCAAAAAAAGAACAAGGTTTATAAAGGAGAGCAAGCTCTCAGAAAGCAGGGGAGGCCACAATGGGTGCAGGAGCCTACACCTGCTGTGGACCATGTGCGGTAGATTGCGTACTCACATCTTGGGAGAAGAAAAGCGGATGGATGGAGAGATGTCAGCACAGACCAATGCTGTCTGGAAAGACTGGTGGCTTTAGTATGTGAAGAGGGAGTTGTGTGCATGAAATTATACTAAGTCAAGTGTTACTGACTCTGAGACAGCTTATAATAGGATCACAAGAAACTTCAAGGTCACCTATTCCCACCATTGGTGGCAGCGCTGTTTAAACCAATTATACTATAAACAATGTACTCATTATTAGACGAGTATTTCAAAACATCTCAAGTTCAACTGTTTTAATTTCTTTTTTTGTTTGTTTTGTTTGTGAGACAGGGTCTTGCTCTGTCACCCAAGCTGGAGTGCAGTGGCATGATCACAGCTCACTGAAACCTCCACCTCTGCAGCTCAAGCAATCCTCCCACCTTAGCCTTCCCAGTAGCTGGGGCCACAGGTGTGTGCCACCACATCTGGCTAATTTTATATATATATATAGAGAGAGAGGTTTTTTTTTGTTGTTGCTGTTTTGTTTTTGTTTTTGTTTTTGAGACAGAGTTTTGCTCTTGTCACCCAGGCTGAACTGCAATGGTGTGATCTCGGCTCACTGCAACCTCCACCTCCCGGGTTCAAGCAATTCTCTTACCTCAGCCTCCCAAGCAGCTGGGATTACAGGCACCCACCACCACGCCCAACTAATTTTTGTATTTTTAGTAAAGAAAGAGTTTCACCACATTGGCCAGGCTGGTCTCAAACTCCTAACCTCAGGTGATCCACCCGCCTTGGCCTCCCAAAGTGCTGGGATTACAGGCGTGAGCCACCATGCCTGGCCCAATTTTTTGTATTTTTTGTAGAGACTAGGTTTCACCATGTTGCCCAGGCTGGTCTCAAACTCCTGAGCTCAAGTGATCTGCCCACTTCAACCTCTAAAAGTGCTGGGGTTACAGGCATGAGCTACCATGCCAGTTGTTCTAATTCCTAACAGAAATTTAGAACAGCCACTTTTTCCTTGATTCGAGTCAATTATTTCTGCTTCTCCTTTAGTGATTACAATCAATTACACGTGAACATCCTATCATTTCTCTTCTTAAATATCTTGTATTTTAGATGAACTTAAAATACAAATATTGACAGACTCTCATTAGAAGAACATGTGCTTTATGTTAATTTGGATGGATTTGTCAATCTATCCACACACTGTTATTCCCTTTATGAGCAGTAGTATAAATTTCCAAGAGTGTTAGCCAGGGCTGGGGCATGGCAGGTGGCCAGGAAACAGTAAAATAACTGGTTCAAAGGTGCACGGAATCTGTGACGTTGGCTGGCTACGTAAGTGTGATTCTCTAACCAACAAAGCAAGTCTGTATAAGGGAAACTTTTAAAAATGGCATTGAAGATATGCACATGCACACACAAATAAAAGCCTAGAAGGACATACTCAAAAATGCTAATAGCGGTTTACCAATGAGTGATAGATTTCCTGGTAATTCTTATTTTCTCTATTTCTTCTTTTATTTGTCCAAAAAAGTATTACTTTGGTGATTTAAATATATTTTAAAAGACTCAAAATGGTAAAAATGTTAGCAATAGAAATAACAGAAAATGGATAATCAACTATAAAGCGGAATACTATGCAGCTATCAAAACTAATGATATAGATCTATAGATGTCTATATATAGGTTTAATAAGAAACAGGATGGGCACAGCACAGTGGCTGACATCTGCAATTCCTGCACTTTGGGAGGCAGAGGCAGGAGGATTACTTGAGCCCAAGGGTTCAAGACCAGCCTGGGCAACATAGTAAGATCTTGTCTCTACTAAAAATTAAAAACAATTAGTTGGGTATGGTGGCACACACCAGTACTCAGGAGGCCAAGGCAGGAGGATCGCTTGAGCCCTAGAGGTCGAAACAGCAGTGAGTCACAATCGTGCCACTGCATTCCAGCCTGGGAGATAGAGTAAAACCCTGTCACACACACACAAAAATAATAAATAAATAAATAAATAAATAAATAAATAAAATTTAAAAACCAAAATAACAAATCATGTAAAACAATTCCCATTATAAAAAACAAACAACAACAACAAAAACTCTTGTGTATGTATATAGATACACAAATTTATGTAAGCATGAAAAAGTCTAGAAGGGTATAAAAACAGCTGCAGCAGTGGTTATCTTTGTGGATAAAATTAGAGTGGAGAGGATTTTTTTTTATTACATATGCTTCTCAACTGCTTGAATTTAAGAGCATACATACTTCTTTTTCGGGGGTGGATAGGGTCTCAATCTGTCACCTAGGCTGGAGTGCAGTGGCACAATCATAGCTCACCGTAATATTGAACTCCTGCACTCAAGCAATCCTCCTACCTCAGTCTTGTATACCTTTATAATTTAAAGTTTAAAAAATGGAAGACAAAACTAAAATTAAAATGGGGGTGAAGATGCATGTGTTTTCTCGGGAAACTAAGAATATGAGTCCAAAATTCCCTTTGAGCTAGTCATATATAAAACATACATCTGGCCGGGCATGGTGGCACACGCCTGTAATCCCAGCACTTTGGGAAGCTGAGGCGGGCAGATTATCTGAGGTCGGGAGTTCAAGACCAGCCTGACCAACACGGAGAAACTCTGTCTCAACTAAAAATACAAAATTAGCCAGGCGTGGTGGCACGAGTCTGTAATCACAGGTACTCAGGAGGCTGAGGGAGGAAAATCACTTGAACCTGGGAGGCAGAGGTTGCAGTGAGCCAAAATCGTGCCACTACACTCCAGTGTGGGCAACATAGTAAGAGTCTGTCTCAAAAAAAAAGAAAGAAAACAAAAACCACATACATGTGCATTAGATTACGTAGACTATATACTGGTCATACACACACACACACACATATATATATGTTTATCTGCATGTATAGATGCTGAGTTGGAATTTAAATCATTTTAAGTTAATCTTTATCTGTTTTTGGTTAGAAAATAGGGGGGTAGGCCAGGAGCAGTGGGTTATGCCTGTAATCCCAGTACTTTGGGAGGCCAATGTGGGCAGATCACTTGAGGTCAAGAGTTCAAGACCAGCCTTGCCAACATGGTGAAACCCTGTTTCTACTAAAAATACAAAATTAGCCAGGTGTGGTAGTAGGCGCCTGTAGTCCCAGCTACTTCGGAGGCTGAGGCAGGAGAATCGCTTGAACCCCAAAGGGGGAGGTTGTAGTGAGCCGACATTGTGCCACTGCACTCCAGCTTGGGTGACAGAGCAAGACTCCATGTCAAAAAAAAAAGAAAAAAAAAATAGGGAGGTAAATAACTACAGTAGGCCGAGCACGGTGGCTCACGCCTGTAATCCCAGCACTTTGGGAGGCTGAGGCGGGTGGATAACTGAGGCCAGGAGTTTGAGACCAGCCTAGCCAATACAGCAACACCTGTCTCTACCAAAAATACTAAAACAATCAGTTGGGCATGGTGGTGCACAACTGTAGACCCAGCTACTCAGAAGGCTGAGGCACGAGAATCGCTTGAACCTGGGAGGTGGAAGTTGCAGTGAGCTGAAATCATGCCACTGCACTCCAGCCTGGGCAAGAGAGCGAGATTCTGTCTCAAAAATAATAATAATAATAATTAATTAAAAACATAACTAGAATAATAAAGTTCCCTCTTATTTTCAAACTTACGAAGCACCGCTGTACTTGAATACGTTTCATTCAGCAGTCTGTAGACTGGCTAATCAGTGAGTCCTATGAATATATTACATATGAAATCCATTTTTCTTTTTTTTTTTTTTTTTGAGAAGGAGTCTCATTCTGTCGCTCAGTTTGGAGCGCAGTGGCGTGATCTCGGCTCACTGCAACCTCTGCCTCTTGAGTTCAAGCCATTCTCCTGCCTCAGCTTCTCGAGTAGCTGGGATTACAGGCATGTGCCACCATCCCCAGGTAATTTTGTATTTTTAGTAGAGACGGGGTTTCTCCATGTTGGCCAGGCTGGTCTCAAACTCCTGACCTCAGGTGATCCGCCCGCCTCAGCCTCCCAAAGTGCTGGGATTACAGGCGTGAGCCACCGTGCCCGGCCTTTTTTTTCTTTCTCTTTTTTTTTTTTAGAAAAAGAGTTTCACTCTTGTTGCCCAGGCCAGAGTGCAATGGCACAATCTTCACTCACTGAAACCTCCACCTCCCGAGTTCAAGAGATTCTCCTGCCTCAGCCTTCCAAGTAGCTGGGCTTACAGGCATGCGCCACCATGCCCAGCTAATTTATGTTTTGTTTTGTTTTTTTTCATTAGAGACAGGGTTTCACCATGTTGGCCAGGCTGGTCTCGAACTCCTGACCTCAGGTGATCCGCCCGCCTTGGCCTCCCAAAGTGCTGGGATTACTGGCGTGAGCCACCGTGCCTGGCCTCTACATTTTAATTATCTGCCAACAAACTCACTTAGTGGCTTGAAGAAAGAGCTACCCACAAGAACACTTCTGCACTTGATGGTACAAAGTAACTCTGCCCACCAATATCGTATCATGCCAAGAGATGTTTCTAGTTCTTCTCAAATTTTCATTCCATATAGGTCTTTCCTATATATACGGCCCTGTCAGGGGAAGCACAGCTGCACTGCACAGGAATCCTCTGCCACAAGACCTCACTAACATTACTTATTTCACACACACCTCCATTTTCTGTCTTACATATTAACAGTCCCTCGCCCTCTAACAATTTCCCTTGTATCTTCACGTTTCTTTCAGTCACCCCCAATCCCACCCAAAGAAAGCAGATTTTGATTTAGCGTAATAGAATAACAGTGGCTACAAGGAGGTGAACTTAGGCAGGTTTTCAGAACTCTGGAGAAATAGGAAAGGATTTGAGAAATTGGACAAAGGCAAGGATACTGCACACTGCCCTAACTCCCTTTGAAAAGCCTCTGGCTCGGCTTCAGACAGCCAATACAATTTTACTGGGTGATGCTTTCAATTGGCCTTTAACATCTGATTTCCACATTGTCTTCCTCGGCAATGACAACTGAAAGTTAGCATTGAGTTAAAACTTCTTTGATGTGAACTACAAGATGTGGAAGTAGCACCTCTTAGATTTACCACTTTTCTCCATGATACTGGGCAGGGGAGTGAAATGAGAGCAAAGTCTCCACCATGAGAAATGGAAAAGGTAAAGGAAAACAGAGACACCGAGTTGCTTAAAATAATATGGGAGCTGTTACATCCGTCAGGAATAACATGTTACATAATTTGAGTTTCATGAATCAGCAGTTTAGTCAGTAATTTACATTAATTTTTTTAAAAAAGAGAAAACATGAGAATTGGAAAAGGTAAAGTGGTTTCTGAAACAAGGCAGGTTTCAAAGGTATTTTATTCCACTCCCACACAAAAAAGCGTTGACAGGCAGATGACTCTGTCTTCATTAAGGGTTTCTTACTGCCTAATACACCTCATGGGAAAGGCCATCCCATCTCTCATCTCTCCCTGATAACCCTTCTCAATTCCTCCCGCCAGGTAATGACCATATTATCCTCTCTAATTGAAGGTTATCCACTTGGAAATCACATACTTTAGGTACAGAGGGCTATGCTTAAAGCATATAAATAGTTGAGGAATTTTGTGTGTATTTTTTAAGACCCTTTATGCTAAAGTCATTGCAATATTTCAGTAAAACACATAGTTTTATTTCAAAAATATTTACAATACCTATGATCACTGAGTTTGAACTTGATCATAAATCTAAGTAGTTCAGAGAGATAAGTAAGCTGTGGCCAGGTACAGTGGTTCACACCTTGGGAGGCCAAGCGGGCGGATCTTGAGGTCAGGGGTTTGAGACCAGCCTGACCAACATGGTGACACCCTGTCTCTACTAAAAACACACAAAAAAAAAATGCTGTGGTGGCATGCGCCTGTAGTCCCAGCTACTCAGGCTACTCAGCTACTCAGTCCCAGGCTGAGGCAGGAGAATTGCTTGAACCCGGGAGGCAGAGGTTGCAGCGAGCCTAGGCTGCGCTATTGCACTCCAGCCTGGGCAAAACAGCAAGACTCTGTCTCAAAAAAAAAAAAAAAAGAAAGAAAGAAAGAAAAAAAGAAGGCTGTCAACACGAACTTAAATACCATGTGTCTGTTCTAAACTCTCAAAATCAGAGAAAAAAAGTAGGATGAAAGAAACACCCCACCTATTTTCTTTTTCAAAAACCAGAGGTGGCAAATCCTAAGAAATGAGTCCAAGGGCATTCCCATCCTTTTTGTAGAAAATGTGCTGTATCAGATACTGTTTGAAATAAGAGAGGCATTGGACTAGGCCTGGAAAATCTCTCAGGCATAAATCAATTACTATGGTATTTTGAGAGACATGTTTTGAAGAGCAAGGTATCCGAAGCCATGAAGAGTCATTCATTCCACAGATGTTTATTACAGGCCTGCACGTGCCAGGCACTGTCCACACACCTGCCCTCCATTCAAGCTCTGCCTCTCACCTGCTGTGCAATCCAGGCTAAAGCACTTTAACATTTCTATGCCTCAGTTTCTTCATCTGTAAAAACAGGTAATAAAAAGTAGTTAAGAGATCAACTACACAAGATCTCTCTGAAGGGTAAATGAGTATGTCTGGAAGCACTTTGCAAGCCATGAAAATGCCAGGGGTCATCTGGCTAAACTGAATTCACGAATGACACTAATGCCTGTTGTGCCATAAATTATTACTATATCAGAGGAACATGAGCCTTTTGGCTTCAAGAGACACTTCATCATCCTATTAAATAAGGCTTATCGGCTCACTTAATCATCTCCCTGAAAAGTTAAATATATGAGAGAGAGATAAGGGAGGGGGCGCAGAAAGGGAGGGAGGGGGCGCAGAAAGGGAGAGAGGGAGTCAGAAAGCTAGTCTGATGTGCAGATTTTGACATTACATTCATAGTCACCATAATTACAAGAATCATGTCTATCTTAGTCACCCCATTGGGTCTCTAATGGTGCACATTTGAAGAGGGCATGTTATTCTGAAAAAATATCCTCTCTGAATATCTGCAAATCACAAAATGTACACTTATGAGGCTGACCTACCAATTCAATGTTTCCAAGAGCAAATAGCAGTAAAATTACAAAACGTTTGTTATATTGATGTGTGCAAACAAAAATGTTCTATTTTATAGTACATTTCAAGTTCAATCTGACCCTCATATCTAAACTATGTCATATAAATAATTTCATATAAATAATGTCGAACAGATTAGGAACAAAGCTCTTTTCAAAAACAAAAGTAGGCTCCATGCAGTGGCAGTTAAAGAAGGGGAAGTTCCGGTGTCTCCAGAGTTAGCCGATGGGCACAATGGCAGTTGACAGAGACCATGTTACACAAGTCATTCATGTTCTGGCCAACACCACTTTGAACAGGTCGCATTCCCAGGAGCTTCAGGCTCCCTTACCCCAGGGAAATGCAGGGGTGGTGGCTTGTCTTACAGAAGTGGTAGCCAAGGGGACCAGCGGCACACCCGGTGCTAAAACACGCCTAAAACTTCTTCTAATGTTTATAGCTCTTCCAACGACATTTGGGGAACTAAAGTATGGATAACCTCTTCATTGCTAGAACCGCTATAATATGTTGAGTTAATAATTTGATTTAATATTTATAAAGCACTTAGAAAGAGCCCAGCGCATAGTAAGAACTATGTAAGTGTTTGGTAAATAAAGAAGGCACCTCCCAGATTGGCTGGGTGAAGTCTCAATCTGGTGAGAAGGAAGAGAATCAAAATACACAACAGTCTTTTTTTCACTTTGACAAAGATTTAGAAATTACAGTGCTCTGTATTTATTTTGCACCCAAGTGCACCCTAAGTAGTCTCTGGTGCAGGACTGAAATTCTACTCATGGTTCAGAAGTCACTGTGCACAACTCAACGAAAGCGTTTTAAGTTTCATGAGATGATTCCTTTCTCTTTTCTCTTTCCAAGTAACGATGACTAAAAATGACAGAATCTAAAAATCTCAAAGCACTTCTAGTGGGTACATGCCCATGGCTAAAACTGAGAATTAACAGGGCCAGATTCACTTGAAGAGACGTAAGGGTTCAAATCACAGAGAACTTAAAAGATGCAACGTGTTAAGATCTCTTACTACACATCCGCTGACAACAGGTTAAACGATTCCATCCACCCCACTCTGGCGCCTGCCCCCTCCCCGACCCTCGCAGGTGACCTGCACCCACTTTCAGCTCGGCGTTCCCGGCTCCTCCAGGCTCGGCGGCTGCGTGCGGGTTAACAAGGTCCAGCCACCGACACCCCTTGGACGTTTAGGAATCTCGAGGCAGGATCTGAATTCACCTCGTGGAAACAAAGACCACAAACTCTCCAGGAGCCGGGGGCTGGGCGGGGGTACGGCTTTTTCCGAGGACAGGCAGCGGCCGAGGCCCGGGCGGCCCTCGCCCCGCCCCGTCTCCTCCCGCCCCGGGCCGCCGTCTGAGTCCCGGGCGCGCGGACCCTCCCGCCGGTCCCGCACCTACCCGGCCCCGCGGTGCTGCTCCCGGCGCAGTGGGCGCGGAGCCGAACGCACTGCGCTTCCTCCTTCCCGGCAGGGCTGCCGGGCGCCGGCGTTTCCTCCTTGACGCGTCACGGCCACCGGCGGCTCCTCCCGCGGAGCGTGCGGGAGGCCGAGGACAGCCGGGGAAGGCGCCGGATCCCAGCAGAGCGGCGCGAGCGGCGGGTCGGGGGCAGCCCGTGCGGGGAGGGGCTGCAGGCTGCGTCCGGCTCAGGCCTCCGAAGAAGCCCGCGCTCCTCTCTCTTCCCCGAGGACCCCGCGAAAGGCCGGGCCGCGGTGCGCTGTCTGCCCCCGTCACGCGCTGTGCAAAGTTCAAGAGGACACGGTGGGTCCTGTCTGGAGTCACAGACTCCGGTGTTTCCCGCTGCTGCGCCCTCAGTGGCCGCTACCCTGGGGCTCAAGACCCGCACGGGCCAAAGCACCAGGGCCCAGCGGAGATGACCTGGTGTGTGCAGGGATCAGGACCCCCCGGGTCAGCCCGGGGTGTTGGGGGTTGGCTTGGTGTAAACTGGAAACTCAGAGGAGTGAATTAAGTATCCAAATAATTGAGAATAACTGTGATTCACTTAGCATTATTTGGACAGTTTTCCACTTTTTTCATTAGCAGAGTTACGGCCCTTGTGTTTATAAACAGTGGAGAACTTTCACAAATTGGCAGATCCTATGTGCAGAGAAATTTCTTTTCCTACATCTTTTTAGATCTACTTTTTATTCCCATTAATCTCCAAGTCAGCCGAGTGCACACTTTACAGCTCCTTATTACTCATTCTTGAATTACAGAAGCTGCATTTTAGACCTGTTTCTCTCTTTTAACAGAGAAGCTGAATGGAGAACTAAGAATTACATGGTTCAATGGATGTGGAGTCAAGTGGTTAAGATTTTAAAGTAGAGTGGGTTGTTTTCTTCGTCCCACGACACTACTATAATTTAGGTCTTATCAGATATCACTTGAAGATAGACTCAGACAACTACTTAAAGATTCCCATGTGCATATCATGCCTTAGATTTTGAGACAATGATTTGTACTTTAGATCATATGATTCCAGAGAACTTGCCACAAATCTATGAACAAAGTGCCAAAGGTTTTTAGAGGAAGTCGGATCTATGTGTGACTTCCCTAAATTCAGAAGACATTTCCTCATGTTTTAAAATGATATTCAAAGATTTAGCCCCACAAGTATGGGTAAGAACATTCATTTTTAATGTCAATAACCACAATATGGCCTCTCTTTAAAAAGTGGATTGCGAATCCAAATACATTTTATACTTCAGTAATCCTACAGAACTTTCTAAACAGTAGTTTTCAGAAATGAATATAAGAATACAGTAGATACAAATCAACACATTGCCAGTGGTCCTTTTTATGTTTTACTGTGGTCCACAAAGCAGTCCACATAGATTAGAGAAGTTCCTCCCTTGTAACAAAATCAACAAGTGATCAGCGTATCTCTTAATTAAAGCCATATTCACAGTGCTGGAGATTTCTCAGACAAAAGGAAGTTCTGTGTCAATAAACTCCAAGTGGAATGACATCATTCTCACTTTAGAGACAAACACCTGGCTATCACCACATTTTGACTTTTTTAAAAAATAAACATCTGGGAACCACTACAACATTTCTCGATAAATTTTTCCTATTGTGAAGAACACACACACACACACACACACACGGAGATCACCTCCCATAAACATTTTATGTATTTTCTTTTCTTTTTTTTTTTTTTTAAGAGACGGGTTTCACTGTGTTGCTGAGGCTGGGTTCAATTGATCAGCTGACAAGATGTTAGGCATTTTGCCTTTACAGTCTGAGAGCTGCAGTTTAATAGCTAGATTTCTCAAAAAGCTAGAGGAGGTAAATATATTCACAGACTACTAAGGACTTTTTCACTGTAATTAAATTAGTTTTTTTCTTTCTTTCTTTTTTTTTTTTTTTTTTTTTGAGATAGAGTCTCACTTTTGTTGCCCAGGCTGGAGTGCAATGGCACGATCTCAGGTCACTGCAACCTCCTCCGACTTCCAGGTTCAAGCGATTCTCCTGCTTCAACATCCCGAGTAGCTGTGATTACAGGCGCCTGCCACCATGCCCAGCTAATGTTTTGTATCTTTAGTAGAGACAGGTTTTCGCCATGTTGGCCAGGCTGGTCTTGAACACCTTACCTCAGGTGAGCCACCTGCCTTGGCCTCCCAAAGTGCTGGGATTACAGGCATGAGCCACCACACCCAGTCTAAAATTGGTTTTAAGGGCAAATGTTAAGGCTGATTTCTTTGTTGTTGTTGTTTTGGTTGTTTTTTTTGAGAAAGGGTCTCACTCTGTCACCCAAACTGGAGTGCAGTGGCATGATCTCGGCTGACCGCAACCTCTGCCTCCCAATTCTCCTGCCTCAGCCTCCCCAGTAGCTGGGATTACAAGCATGCGCCACCACGCCCAGCTAATTTTTGTATTTTCAGTAGAGACAGGGTTTCACTATGTTGGCCAGGCTGGTCTCGAACTCTTGACTTCAAATGATCCACCTGCCTCAGCCTCCCAAAGTGCCGGGATTACAGGCTTCAGCCACCACACCCGGCCAAGGCTGATCACTTTGATTAATCATATTCACCTATAGATAGATATATAGGTTATATCCCCATTTTCTGTTATGTTTCCAAGTTTAGACTGTAAAAAAAAAAAGTTGTTGAATGTTCAGCTAAATGTCTAGCTGATGTTTATACCTTTATGAAATATTTCATGTAAATAAATTTTTAAAATAGAGCTTTTTATCAGACTATGGGTCCCAATACTTTCTTTGAAAATATGATTCTGTTCATTCAGATAGGGCAAATATTTTGTTCATCTGTTTTATCTATAGTATAGAGATTTTGAACACAAGCTTTGGAATTGGACAGACCCAGGTTTAACTCCTGGTTTGCCACTTTCTGCTTTGGGCAAATTGTTTCACTTCTCTGAGCACTGGTTTCGTCAGTAACCTGGGGATAATAATAGTGCTTTTTCCTCTTCAGTAAAACAGAGATGATAGTGCTAATCTCTTGAAATTGCTATGAGGATCAAATGAATTTAGTAGAATGCCTGTAACATAATGTCAAGTGACTGCTATTGTCATCATTATTAGCTCTAAAACATATATTAAAATGCCAATGTTATATATATTTCATTTGTAATAGTATTAAAATGGCCAGGTTTTAGAAATTTTGGCGGTGGCTCATGCCTGTAATCCCAGCACTTTGGGAGGCTGAGCTGGGTGGATCACAAGGTCAGGAGTTCGAGACCAGCCTGGCCAACATAATGAAACCCCGTATCTACTAAAAATACATAAAACTAGCCAGGCGTGGTGGCAGGCACCTGTAATCCCAGCTACTTGGGAGGCTGAGGCAGGAGAATCGCTTGAACCCAGGAGGTGGAGGTAGCAGTGAGCTGAGATCACGCCATTGCACTCCAACCCTGGGCGACAGTGTGAGATTCCGTCTCAACAAACAAACAAACAAACAAAAACCAACTACCCAGCCATATAATATGGTTATTATGATTATTTTAGATCATATATTGCAATGAAATGAATGCTTGGTTTTCATTCTCCACTATTCAAAATGGGAAACCTTTTCTCTAAAATGGTGGCTTATGTGGAAGCATTATTACTTTTTTATATCATAATAAAACCCTCTGTAGTTCTTTTATCAGAACCTTGGAAGAAGTGAGGGCTATAAAAATACAAGAAATATCACTTCCATTAGTGAGGGCTGCTATTCATTAGAATACTTGTTTTTTGCCAGGCACAGTGGCTCATGCGTGTAATCCCAGAACTTTGGGAGGCCAAGGCAGGCAGATCACCTGAGGTCAGGAGTTCAAGACCAGCCTTGCCAACATGGTGAAACGTTGTCTCTACTAAAAATACAAAATTAGCCAGGTGTGGTGGGTGCCTGTAAGCCCAGCTACTCAGGAGGCTGAGGCAGGAGAATCGCTTGAACCTGGGAGGCGGAGGTTGCAGTGAGCTGAGATTGCACCACTGCACCCCAGCCTGGGCAATAAAGCGAAACTCCATCTCAAAAAAAAAAAAAAAAAAAAAAAAGGAATACTTGTTTTATAGCAGATAAAATGTTAAGTCTAGAGAGATAAGAATAATCCTACCAACTGTATGCTTACAAAAGCAAAACACTTTCTGGTTTGTTTTGTTTTTTGAGACAGGATTTCATTCTGTCACCCACCAGGCTGGAGTGCAGTGGTGTGATCTCGGCTCACTGCAGCCTCGAGTCCCTGCGTTCAAGCCATCCTTCCACCTCCTGAGTTGTTGGAACTACAGGCTCGTGCCACCACCTCAACTAATTTTTAAACTTTTTTGTAGAGTCAGGGTCCCACTATGTTGCCCAGGCTGGTCTTGAACTCCTGGCATCAAATGATCCTCCCACGTTGGCCTTGAAAAATGCTAGGATTACAGGTGTGAGCCACCTCGCCCAGCCTCGCAAAGGATGGTTTTGATTCATATTATTTGCATTGCTTTTTAGAGTACCTTTTCCCTCATTCTGCTACAGACTCACCTGCTAAAGTGGGTCAGACACCATAAGTTGTTGCTACAGTTTCTAGCTGTGTTTATCAGCTGACATTCTAATCGCAACATTCCACAGTATCAAATAAAATAAAACCATTTTTGTGGAGAAGATAGTTAAAAAACATAATCCTAACTATGAATTGGCTCAGATTGTAATAATTAAAAGGAAAAGCTTGCTGTAAAAATGGGTAAAAATATGGGGAAACAAAAGTGACTAATTTATTAAATTTTCTTTTTTTTTTCTTTTTTTGAGATGGAATTTTGCTGTGTCACCCAGGCTGGAGTGCAGTGGTGCGATCTCGGCTCACTGCAGCCTCTGCCTCCTGGATTCAAGGAATTCTTCTGCCTCAGCCTCCCAAGTAGCTGGGACTACAAGTGCACACCACCACACCTGGCTAATTTTTGTATTTCTCGTCGAGACAGGATTTCACCATTTTAGCCAGGCTGATCTTGAACTCCTGACCTCAATTAATCTGCCCACCTCAGCTTCTCGAAGTGTTGAGATTACAGGTGTGAGCCACCGAGCCTGGCCTAAATTTTCTTTTCTTCTTCTTTTTTTTTTTTTTTTTGTTTTTCTTTCTCTCTCTCTCTTTTTTTTTTCGAGACAGGGTCCCACTTTTTTTTTTTTTTTAGAGATAGGGTCTCACTCTGTTGCCCAGGTTGGAGTGCAGTGACACAACCATGGCTCACTGCAGCCTCGACCTCCAGGGCTCAAGCAATCCTCCCACCTCAGCCCCCCCAAGTAGCACCACAGGTGCACACCAACACGCCTGGCTAATTTTTTTATTTTTGCAGAGACAGGGTCTCCCTATGTTGCCCAGGTTGGTCTCAAACCCCTGGGCTCAAGTCATCCTCCCACCTTGGCCTCCCAAAGTGCTGGAATTACTCGTGGGAGCCACCATGCCCAGCTGACTAATTTATTAAATTTTCTGAGTAAAACAATTTAATAAAATACAAAGCAACCCAAGATACAGTTAGAAAAACGCAGGCCAGTAGTGGTGGCTTTTATGCCTATAATCCCAGCAGTTTGGGAGGCCGACATGGGAGGATCCCTTAAGCCCAGGAGTTTGAGACCATCCTGGGTAACAAAGTGAGACCCCTCCCCATCTCTATAAAAAAAAATTAGCTGAGTATGGTGGTGCACACTTGTAGTCCCTGCTACTTGGCAGGCTGAGGTGGGAGGATCACTTAAGCTCAGGAGGTCAAGGCTTCAGTGAGCTATGATTGCCCCACTGCAGTCCAACATGGGCAACAGAGGGAGACCCTGTGTTTAAAAACAACAACCAAAAAAACCCTCAGTGGCCGAGCACGCTGGCTCACACCTGTAATCCCAGTACTTTGGGAGGCCAAGGCAGGCAGATCACCTGAGGTCAGGAGTTTGAGACCAGCCTGACCAATATGATGAAACCCCGTCTCTACTAAAAATACAAAAATTAGTCAGGCATGGTGGCATGTGCCTGTAATCCCAGCTACTCGGGAGGCTGAGACAGGAGAATCGCTTGAACCTGGGAGGTAGAGGTTGCAGTGAGCTGAGATGGTGCCATTGCACTCCAGCCTGGGCAACAAGAGCAAAACTCTGTCTGAAAAAAAAAAAAAAAAAAACAACCCTCAGTTGGGCAGGTGCAGTGGCTGACACCTGTAATCCCAGCACTTTGGGAGGCCGAGGCAAGCGGATCACTTGAGGTCAGGAGTTTGAGACCAGAGTGGCCAACATGGTGAAGCCCTGTCTCTACTAAAAATACAAAAATTAGCTGGGCATGATGGTGTGCCCCTGTAATCCCAGCTACTTGGGAGGTTGAGGCAGGAGAATCGCTTGAACCCGGGAGGGGGCGGTTGCAGTGAGTTAAGATTGTGCCACTGTACCCCAACTGGGTGACAGAGCAAGACTGTATCTCAACAACAACAACAACAAAAAAACAAAAACAAAAAAACACCTGATGGGAACTGAAATTGAGAGCAATTAATGCCTCTTTAGCACAGAGCAGAATTAACTTGTTTCTTTGATTCGGAAAATGGTTCAGCATGTGTTCGTTTTGTCAGGTGGGGGTATAGGTGTATAGGTGGGAGGCCCAAAGCTGAACATCATTTCTTGGGCCAAATTAGCCAAGTTCAAACTCAAAACTGAAATGCTTGAAGTTCAAGTGTGTTTCATAACAGGGAAGAAACTATTTTAAAACAAGACTACATTAGGATCAAATATAAGGCTTTTCAGATCACAGGACTTTCTCACTTTCTATATTAGACTCATGAGAAAAATCAAGGGGAAGTGTTAGGAGATCAGAACCTTAAACTGCTAGCATCAGCTTTTTGATAAAAAGTAGCTAGAAATTATTTTCAATTTCCTGGCTGGGTGCAGTGGCTTACGTCTGTAATCCCAGCACTTTGGGAGGCCGAGGCGGGCAGATCACGAGGTCAGGAGATCAAGACCATCTTGGCTAACACAGTGAAACCCCATCTCTACTAAAAATCCAAAAAAAAAAAAAAAAAAAAAAATTAGCCAGGCGTCGTGGCAGGCACCTGTAGTCCCAGCTACTCAGAGGCTGAGGCAGCAGAGTGGTGTGGACCCAGGAGGCGGAGCTTGCAGTGAGCTGAGATTGCGCCACTGCACTCCAGCCTGGGCAACAGAGCGAGACTCCGTCTCAAAAAAATAAAAAATAAAAAATAAAAATAAATTTCCCTAAGACCATTAATTATCTAAAATAATATCATTATACTTTCCTATTAGGGAAATCTCATTGTCTTCCAATCTAGTTTTTATGAGTATAAAGAATAAAACATAAATCATTCATTTTTCTCTCTTTTTTTTCTGTATCTCATTTAGTCTATTATGTACATAAAATAAAAGTCTGTTAATAGTTGACGATAACTTATTTACATAAGTCATGTCAGCAGTTTCTATGTCCAGAGGATCATAATAGTGTAGGTGGACTAAACCTGCTAGGTGGACTTTGAAGATAACTATTATTTCAGTTGCTTATCAGTAGAGAATAATAGCTTTTCTTAAACACTGTTCATTTGGTGACTCAGTTATTTACTTCTATTATGTGCAATTAATGATTGAACCTATTTCAAATGCAAGGGCTTAATAGCTTCTGGCATAAAGAGAGGCGTTGCTGTTATTTCCTTAACAAATTCTCTAAGGAATCTGTGTCTGGCCCAACCAGATGTGTCAAAGACTTAAGTAGACCTGAAGGAATTATAACTCTTCATACACAAGAAGACTCTTAAATTCCCCTAAGTTTTTTAAGATAAACAACCCCAGTTCTTTTAACTTTTTCTCTCATTTTTTTAAATGTTTTACGACTCTCATAGAAGTTTTTCCCAAATTTTCTCCATGTTTTCTTTAGATTTTAGAGGAGATGCCCAGTATGAACCATGGAATTCTATAAAGGATCAAGTAAGTCCTAAGTATCATGGAATGCAGTGGTGCGATCTCAGCTCACTTCGACCTCCACTTCCTGAGTTTAAGCAATTCTCCTGCCTCAGCCTCCCAAGTAGCTGGGAATACAGGCACCTGCCACCATGCTGGGCTAATTTTTGTATTTTTAATAGAGACAGAGTTTCACTATGTTGGTCAGGCTACTCTTGAACTCCTGACCTCAGGTGATCTGCCTGCCTTGGCCTCCCAAAGTGCTGGGGTTACAGGCGTGAGCCACCGCACCTGGCCAGTTCACACTCTTATAATGCAGCCTTGTGTTAATCTTACATTTAAAATTACATTTCAAAAAAATTACATTTCATCATTATCAGAAATTAAAATCTAAACTTGGCCTCCTTTTATTTCTCAAATTATATTTAGGAAGTTGTTTTGATTATCCTATGTAATTCCTCTGTATCTGTTTTGCTGAAACTGTATTTCTCCTGGATAATTTTAAATTTCTTCATATTTGCTAAGGCAAATGGTATTGAAAGTGGAGAGTGGACATCCAAAGGGTGCTCAAGGCAATCTACTACAAGTTCAGAAAGAACAGAAAGAAAATATTGCAACATCCATTTGTTTTCTCTAAAAAGTAAGAAACAGTCCAGGTTGGCTCATGCCTGAAATCCCAGCACTTTGGGAGGCTAAGGCAGGCAGATCACTTGAGCTCAGGAGTTCAAGACCAACCTGGGCAACATGATGATACGCCGTCTCTACAAAAACATAAAACTTAGCTGGGCGTGATGGTGTGCATCTGTAATCCCAGCTACTCGGTGTGCATCTGTAATCCCAGCTACTCAGAATGCTGAGGTAGGAGGATGGCTTGAGTCTGGGAAACAGAGGTTGCATTGAGCCAAGATCACACCATTGCACTCCAGCCTGGGTGACAGAGTGAAATCCTGTCTAAAAAGAAAGAAAGAAAAAAATTAAGCTTTATTATTTAACATAAATGTGACACTGGCATGCTCATACAGTCCTTTGTCAGTTATGTCAGAGGTGTGCTGTGTGAGCTAACCTGAGAAGGACAGACTTTCCACAATTGAAAGGGTTGACTGGGTGCCCTAGTTCATCCATAATCAGTATTGCAGTTTTGTGTAGTACAGGACATCATTGATGTGGTTAATTTTGTAAAACTAAATCCCTTCAATAGAATCTACATAATACTTTATGCTGAGATGGGGAGTGATTGTGAAAACTTTTTATTTTCTAGCAAAGTATTCAAGATACTCGAAGTGAAAAGCACAGATCCTGGACACACACTGCCTAGGTTCTGACCACAGTTCTGCCATCACCAGCCATGTAATCCCAGGAAAATCATTTAACTCTCTGAGGTTCAGTTTCTTCATCTGTGGAATAAAGATAATAGTATCTGCTGCATTGAGTTGTTCTGGGGATGAAGTGAGTTGATACATATGTATATAAAAATCTCTTAGTATAATATCTACTACCAAGAACAGATTTACACAAGCTCTGGTTGTTATTACTTAAAAGAGTATTTGACTATCAAGAAGAATTATGCATTTTCGCTGACAAAAAATATAAGTGATTCAGATTTCTTTACCTTTTCTGTGATAATCCCTGTGGGTTATATTCTATGTAGAGGATATTAAACACACATATTTTCTTTTCTTTTCTTTTTTTTTTTTTTTTGAGACAGAGTTTTGCTCCTGTTGCCCAGGCTGGAATGCAATGGCGTGATCTTGGCTCACCGCAACCTCAGCCTCCTGGGTTCAAATTATTCTCCTGCCCTCAACCTCCTGAGTAGCTAAGATTACAGGCATGTGCCACCCCGCCTGGCTTATTTTGTGTTTTTATTAGAGATAAGGTTTCGCCATATTAGTCAGGCTGGTTTCGAACTCCTGACCTCAGGTGATCTGCGCGCCTCGGCCTCCCGAAGGGCTGGGGTTACAGATGTGAGCCACCGTGCTCACCCGCACATTTTCTTTTAAGGTAAAGTTTTAGCAATGGGTGAGAGATTAACTTCCTTCCTTCCCACTCCCTTTAGTGTAGATGGGTTTTGAAATAAACACTTTGGGCCGGGCGCGGTGGCTCACGCCTGTAATCCCAGCACTTTGGGAGGCCGAGGCGGGCGGATCACAAGGTCAGGAGATCGAGACCACGGTGAAACCCCGTCTCTACTAAAAATACAAAAAATTAGCCGGGCGCGGTGGCGGGCGCCTGTAGTCCCAGCTACTCAGGAGGCTGAGGCAGGAGAATGGCGTAAACCCAGGAGGCGGAGCTTGCAGTGAGCCGAGATGGCGCCACTGCACTCCAGCCTGGGCGACAGAGCGAGACTCCGTCTCAAAAAACAAAAAAACAAACAAACAAAAAAAATAAAATAAACACTTTGGAGAGAGTGTCTTGGAAATATTTCCATCAGTATGTGACTTTGTTGCATGGGAAACTGTGTGTATGTGTGTGTGTCCTATTAAAACTCTAATATATACATTGCACTGGAATTTTTGAAACACAATTTTCTACTTGTTTAAACATTTTCCAATTAATGCATTTCAGTGGGTCTTAAAATTTATTTGTTGAAAAAATAAAAGGCAGTGTCTTTAAATTCATTTACAGGAATTACTGACTGAGGCTGGGCACAGTGGCTCATGCCTGTAATCCCAGCACTTTGGGAGGCTGAGTAGGAGGGGTGGATCACTTGAGCCCAGGAGTTTGAGGCCAGCCTGGGCAACGCAGCGAGACCCCATCTCTATTAAAGAGAAAGGGGGGGGGAAGGAGAGAGAGAGGGGAGGGAGGGAGGGAGGGAGGGAGGGAGGAAGGAAGGAAGGAAGGAAGGAAGGAAGGAAGGAAGGAAGGAAGGAAGGAAGGAAGGGCGAAGGAGGGAGGGAAGGAAGGAAGGAAGGAATTACTGACTGACAGCAGAGAGAATGGAAATGTACTAGTCAAACTTCAACAAAAACCTTTACAGAACTGGATGATGGGACTGAAAGAAAATAAGTACTTTAATAGATATAGCCAATAAGAGTGCATCTCTTCCATTTAAATCTAAATATCTTTATGAAATATCTTTTCAGCTATGACAGCCATTAAAGTGAAGTATTAGAATAACTAAACTTAAAATTAGACTTTCTAATGGTTGTATCACAAAGTGTTACATCAAGATTTTTTTTTTTTTTTTAACTGAGACAGAGTCTTGCTCTGTCGCCCAGGCTGGAGTGCAGTGGCACGATCTCGGCTCACTGCAAGCTCTGCCTCCTGGGTTCACACCATTCTCCTGCCTCAGCCTCCTGAGTAGCTGGGACTACAAGTGCCTGCCACCACACCTAGCTAATTTTTCGTATTTTTAGTAGAGACAGGGTTTCACTGTGTTAGCCAGATGGTCTCAATCTCCCGACCTCGTGATCTGTCTGCCTTGGCCTCCCAAAGTGCTGGCATGAGCCACCGTGCCAGGCCAAATCAATATTTTTTAAAAGTAATAAAGTAAAATCAAGTGAAACCAAAGGCTTTTTTTTTTTTTTTTTTTTTGAAACTGAGTTTTGCTCTTGTCCAGGATGGAGTGCAATGGCGCGATCTCAGCTCACTGCAACCTCCACCTCCCGGGTTCAAGCAATTCTCCTGTCTCAGCCTCCTAATTAGCTGGGATTACAGGCATGCGCCACCACACCTGGCTAATTTATTTATTTATTATTATTTTTTGAGACAGAGTGTCACTCTGTTGCCCACGCTAGAGTGCAGTGGTACGATCTTGGTTCACTGCAACCTCCACCAAATGGGTTCAAGCGATTCTCCTGCCTCAGCCTCCCAAGTAGCTGGGATTACAGGTGCCCATAATCACGCCCAGCTAATTTTTGTATTTTTTAGTAGAGAAGGGGTTTCACCATCTTGGCCAGGCTGGTCTCAAACACTTGACCTCTTGATCCACCCGTCTCAGCCTCCCAAAGTGCTGGGATTACAGGTGTGAGCCACTGCACACAGCCTTTTTTTTTTTTTTTTTTTTTTTTTGAGATGGAGTCTCACTCTGTCTTCCAGGCTGGAGTGCAGTGGTGCAATCTTGGCTCATCGCAACCTCCACCTCCTGGGTTCAAGCAATTCTCCTGCCTCAGCCTCCCAAGTAGTTGGGATTACAGGTGTGTGCCACCATGCCCAGCTAATTTTTTGTATTTTTAGTAGAGATGGGGTGTCACCATGTTGGCCAGCCTGGTCTCAAACTCCTGACCTCACGTGATCCACCTGCCTCAGCCTCCCAAAATGATGGGATTACAGGCGTGATCCACCTCACCTGGCTGCAAAAAGGCTTTTATTTTATTTATTTATTTTGAGACGGAGTGTCACTGTGTCGCCAGGCTGGAGTGCAGTGGCACAGTCTCGGCTCACTGCAACCTCCACCTCTGGGATTCAAGCAATTCTCCTGCCTCAGCCTTCCGAGTAGCTGGGACTACAGGTGCCTGCCACCACACCCGGCTAATTTTTTGTATTTTAGTAGAGACGGGGTTTCACCATGTTGGCCAGGATGGTCTCAATGTCCTGACTGCGTAATCCACCCGCCTCGGCCTCCCAAAGTGCTGGGATTTACAGGCCTGAGCCACCGTGCCTGGCCAAAAAGGCTTTTATACTATTAATAAAATACTATTGGGCCGGGCGCGGTGACTCATGCCTGTAATTTCAGCACTTTGGGAGGCCAAGGTGGGTGGATCACGAGGTCAGGAGTTTGAGGCCGGCCTGGTCAGCACGGTGAAACCCCATCTTTACTAAAAATACGAAAATTAGCCTGGCGTGGTGACAGGTGCCTGTAATCCCAGCTACTTGAGAGGCTGAGGCAGGAGAATGGCTTGAACCCGGAGGCAGAGGTTGCAGTGAGGTGAGATCATGCCATTGCACTCCAGCCTGGGTGACAGAGCGAGACTCCATCTCAAAAAAAAAAAAAAAAAAAAAAATACTATTAAGGCCAGGTACAGCGACGCACACCTGTAATCCCAGTACTTTGGGAGGCTGCAGTGGGTGGATTGCTTGAGGCCAGGAGTTCAAGACCAGCCTGGGCAACACATCAAGACTCCATCTCTACAAAAAAAAAAAAAAAAAAAAGGCTGGGGCCGGGTGTGGTGGCTCACACCTATAATCCCAGCACTTTGGGAGGCCAAGGCAGGTGGATCACTTGAGCTTAGGAGTTCGAGACCAGCCTTGGCAACATGGTGAAATTCTGTCTCGACCAAAAATAGAAAACATTAGCCAGGTGTGGTGACACATGCCTGAGTCCCAGGTACTTGGGAGTCTGAGGTGGAAGGATCACTTGAACCTGGAGGCAGAGGTTGCAGTGAGCTGAGATCACACCACTGCACTCCACCCTGAGTGACAGAGTGAGACCCTGTCTCAATAAAGAAAAAAAAAAATTGGCCAGCTATGGTGGTGCAGGCCTGTTAGCTACCCAGGAGGCTGAGGCAGGAGGATCACTTGAGCCCAGGAGTTTAAGGCTGGAGTGAAGTGAGCTATGATGGCACGACTGCACTCCAGCCTGTGTGACAGAGTAAGACCTCATCTCTAAAACTGAAAATTGGCCGGGCACGGTGGCTCAGGCCTGTAATCCCAGCACTTTGGGAGGCCGAGACGGGCGGATCACGAGGTCAGGAGATCGAGACCATCCTGGCTAACATGGCGAAACCCCGTCTCTACTAAAAAATACAAAAAACTAGCTGGGCGAGGTGGCGGGCGCCTGTAGTCCCAGCTACTCGGGAGGCTGAGGCAGGAGAATGGCATAAACCCGGGAGGCGGAGCTTGCAGTGAGCCGAGATCCGGCCACTGCACTCCAGCCTGGGCGACAGAGCGAGACTCCATCTCAAAAAAAAAAAATATATATATATATGTGTGTGTGTGTGTGTGTGTGTGTGTGTGTGTATATTCCTTCTTCCAATAACTATTTGTCCAGTACCTAGTATGTGCCAGGTACTGTGCTACGCTCAGAGAGGTAAAATTTTAAAATATCATCACCATGCTCAAATGGCACTTTATAACATTGTTGGGTACTGGGGTTTAATACCTGGGTCATCAAATAATCTATACAACAAATACCCAGGACATGAGTTTATCTGTGTAACAAACCTTCACATGTACCTCCTTCCCCTGACTCCACTCCCAGGCTTTTTTTTTTTTTGATACAGGGTCTCTCTTTGTCTCCCATGCTGGAGTGCAGTGGCATGATCTTGTCTCACTGGAGCCTCAGTTTCCTGGACTCAAGTAATCCGTCCACCTCAGTCTCCTGGGTAGCTGGGACTACAGGTGTACACTACAACACCCAGCTAATCCAGGCCTTTAAATAGCTAATAATCTGCTAGGGATTGGAATTTGAATCTGAATCTGGCCATCTGAACAGGCACTTAGTTTTTATATAGTTTAAATGAGCCACTTATGATGTCTCTTCTATCTGCAAGGTGCTTTTATGACAGTCATGTGCAGATTTCCTCTGCAAAGCCCTGTGTTAAGACATAAGGTACAAGGCACAAAGATACACTGTGTTTGTCACGGATTTTATTTTATTTTATTTTATTTTATTATTTATTTATTTATTTATTGAGACAGAGTTTCGCTCTTGTTGCCCAGACTGGAGTGCAATGGCACGATCTCAGCTCACTGCAACCTCTGCCTCCCGGGTTCAAGCAATTCTCCCGCCTCAGCCTCCCAAGTAGCTGTAGATTGGACTGCAGCATGCGCCACCACGTCCAGCTAATTTTGTATTTTTAGTAAAGATGGGGTTTCTCCATGTTGGGCAGGCTGGTCTCGAGTTCCCGACTTCAGGTGATCCACCCACCCTGGCCTCCCAAAATGCTGGGATGACAGGTGTGAGTCACCACGCCTGGCCTTATAGGGGATTTTAAATCCTTGGTATAAAACGATGAAAAGTGAAAAAAGCACCTTAATTTTTTCCTTGTACTATGTGGATTGCTTCTACTATTGAATGTATTCCTGAGTACATTACATTTCTGTTGCACCATTTCTACTTTGTGCTGTTTCTTTATACCTGGTACCATACTGTTTGAAAGCTTTACAGGCATTTTATTTGGCTGCAACCACCTCTTTCGGATTTCATCTCATTACTTGCTATTTCAACACCTGATTGGGATAGATTTCTACTATCTATCTGCTGAGATGACTCATTTCCTTGCTACTTATTGCAGTGAAAAACAATCATCTGAAGAATAGGTAGAGGAAAATACTGCAGACAACTAAGATCAGGGAAATGAAAATTCTCTATGCCTAAAATGGAATCATCTACCTCTCCCTAAATAGCAATGAAAAAGTGGTGATTTGAGGTATTTAAGGCAAGAGACTGGACCACATTATTTCCTGGGGTCATGTTTACTTTTAAAGTTTGCAAATAAGCAAACTCAAAGCTCACAGTCCTAGGAAGAACTTAGACCCATTTGGTTTCTTTCTTTCTTTTCGTTTTTTTTTTTTTTTTTGAGATGGAGTTTTTGCTCTTGTTGCCCAGGCTGGAGTGCAATGGCACGATCTCAGCTCACAGCAACCTCCATTTCCTGGGTTCAAGTGATTCTCCTGCTTCAGCCTCCCAAGTAGCTGGGATTACAGGTATGTGCCACTACGCCCGGCTAATTTTGTATTTTTAGTAGAGATGGGGTTTCTACATGTTGGTCAGGCTGGTCTCGAACTCCCGACTTCAGATGATCCGCCCACCTCGGCCTCCCAAAGTGCTGGGATTACAGGCGTGATCCACCACGCCTAGCCAGCGTTTGGTTTCTTAAAAGCAAGCAGTACTAACAGTTTACAAATGTAGGGCATGGGATAAAAAGTAAAAAATAGTTACCAAAAATCTGTGATCATATAAAATTCAATTCAAAAAAATATAAGCTGCACATTAAGGCAATTTTGTTATTCAGAAAGACAATATGTTTATTTAAATTTTAACTGATTCATAGTCCTTGAACTATTCTTCCCACAAAAACAAAGAATCCAATTTTCATTATATTAATCTTTTTTCTTGGAAAATAGAAAAATACAATTTGAACCAATTTCAGCATAGCATAGTGATGAAGAATATGGCTTTAAACAGCCTGGGGTTCAAATCTCACTCTGCTGCTTACCAGCCCTGCCCCAGACACATTTCCTAACTTTCTTTTTTTTTGAGATGGAGTCTCACTTTGTTGCCCAGGCTGGAGTGCAGTGGCGCAATCTTGGCTCACTGAACCTCTGCCTCCCGGGTTCAAGCCATTCTCATGCCTCCCCTTCCCGAGTAGCCTGGATTTCAGATGCATGCCATCAAGCCTGGTTAATTTTTATATTTTTAGTAGAGACGGGGTTTTGCCATGTTAGCCAGGCTGGTCTTGAACTCCTGACCTCAGGTGATTTGGCCTCCCAAGGTGTTGGGATTATAGGCATGAGTTGCTGCGCCTGGCCACATTTCCTAACTTTCTTAGCCTTAGTTTTCTCATTTGTAAATGTAACTCTTACTTCATAGGGTTGTGAGGTTTAAGTGAGATAAACCCATAATAAGAAAATAATTCATGGTAAAATTTAAAATTTTATACCAACTACTGTGTAAGATACATTATACAGTAGTTCCCCTTATCTGCGATTTCACTTTCCACAGTTTCAGTTACCCATGGTCAACTGTGGTCCAAAAATATTAAATGGAACATTTCAGAAATAAACCCTTCATAAGTTTTGAATTGCACGCCATTCTGAGTAGTGTGATGAAATCTTGTGCCATCCCACTCTGTCCTGCCCTGAATGTGAATCATTCCTTTGTCCAGTATATTCATGGTATATACAATGCCTGCCCTATACAGTGTGATTGTATGGGAGAATACATAGTATAGGTAGGAGGTTTGGTACTATCTGCAGCTTCAGGCATCCACTAGGGGTCTTGAATGTATCCCCTGCAGATAAGGGGAACCGTTATGTAAATGACATATATAAAATATATACCCACCTTTTAGGCAGATCGATGGCTTCCTGAAGATGTCCATGTTCTCATTCCCAGAAGTTGTGAATGCATTACATTACATAGCAAAGAATAAAGGTTGCAGATAGAATTGAGTTTTCTAATCGGCTAACCTTAAGATAGAATATCTTTGGTGAGTTGAACATAATCACAAGGGTCCTTAAAAGTAGAAGAGGGGTTCGTGCCTATAGTCCCAGCTGCTAGGAAGATCGCCTGAGCTCAGGAGTTTGAAGATGCAATGAGATATGATTGTGATACTGCACTCCAGCCTGGGCAACACAGTGAGAGCCTGTCTCTTTTGTTTGTTTGTTTTTTTGAGACGGACTCTCACTCTGTTGCTAGGCTGGAGTGCAGTGGCGTGACCTTGGCTCACTGTAACCTCTGCCTCCCAAGTTCAAGCAATTCTCCTGCTTCAGCCTCCCGAGTAGCTGGGACTACAGGTATGTGCCACCACGCCCAGCTAATTTTTGTATTTTTAGTAGAGATGGGGCTTCACAGTGTTGGCCAGAATGTTCTCCATCTCTTGACTTGTGATCCGCCCTCCTCAGCCTCCCAAAGTGTTGGGATTACAGGCGTGAGTCACTGCGCCTGGCCTATCCTGTCTTTAAAAAAAAAACAAAACAAAAAAGAACACTAAAACACAAAGATGGGCGTGGTGGCTTATGACTGTAATCCCAGCACTTTGGGAGGCTGAGGCAGGCAGATCACCTGAGGTCAGGAGTTCAAGACCAGCTTGACTAGCATGGTGAAACCCCGTCTCTACTAAAAACACAAAATTAGCTGGGAATGGTGGCACATGCCTGTAATCTCAGCTACTAGGGAGGCTGAGGCAGGAGAATTGCTTGAACCCGGGAGGCGGAGGTTGCAGTGAGCCAAGGTCAGGCCATTGCACTCCAGCCTGGGCAACAAGAGTGAAACTCTGTCTCAAAAAAACAACAACAACAACAAATAGTGAGCCAGGTGCTGTGGCTCACGCCTGTAATCCCAGCACTTTGGGAGGCCAAGACTGACGGAATGCTTGAGCTCAGGTGTCCCAGACCAGCCTGGGCAACATGGCAAAACCTCATCTCTACAAAAAATACAAAAAAAAAAAAAAAATAGCTGGATGTGGTAGTCCTAGCTACTCAGGAGGCTGATTGAGAGGATCACCTGAGCCAGAGGAGGTTGAGGCTGCAGCGAGCCATGATCAGGTCACTGCACTCCAACCTGGGCAAACTGAAAGAGGGAAGCAATAAAAGAAGAGTCAGAGCAGAGCGAGACTCCGTCTCAAAAAAAAAAAAAAGAGTCAGAGAAGGAGATGTGACTATGAAAGAATAGTCAGCAAGATGCAACGTTGCGGGGTTTGAAGGTGGACAGCAGGGCCACAGTCAAGGAATGTAGGTGGCCTCTAGAAGCTGGAAAAGGCAAAGAAATGGATTTACTCCTAGAGCCTCCAAAAGAGGAGCACAGTCCTGCCAAGTCCAGTGAAACCCATGTCAGACTTGTAACCTACAGAAATGTATGGTAATAAATTTGTGTTGTTTTAAGCCTCTGAGTTTGTGGTAATTTATTACGGCAGCAAATAGAAAACAAATTAGGGCCAGGCATGGTGGCTCACACCTATAATCCCCGCACTTTGAGAGGCCGAGGCGGGTGGATCACCTGAGGTCAGGAGTTTGAGACCAGCCTCACCAGCATGGAGAAACCCTGTCTCTACTAAAAATACAAAATTAGCTGGGCGTGGTGGCGCATGCCTGTAATACCAGCCGCTCAGGAGGCTGAGGCAGCAGAATCGCTTGAACCTGGGAGGCGGAGGTTGCAGTGAGCCGAGATCAAGCCATGCACTCCAACCTGGGCAACAGGAACGAAACTCTGTCTCAAAAAAAAAGTATACACATTTGAAGTAGAAAGCTCTGTTTAGAGAAACAGAAATAATTGGAAGGAAGAAACACTGAAGGATGAGTCCAGGTGGGAGACTGTGAATTGTATATAGGGTATCATCTTCCTTATTGTGATTTTCCCCCAGCAAAGCTCTGCAACACTGATATAGCCATGGAGGAGGCATGGATTGAACCTGGCTTGGGAAAGTTTAAGAAAAGGACAATGGAGTAAAGGAAGAGAGCCCAAGAGGGGACCATGCCATTTACACTTCCCAGGAAAGGAGGAGGTGACAGACAGAAAGGAAAGGCCAAGGGCATGGGGGACTTGCACAGGTAAAGAATGAAGTTGACAAAAACTTATTACACACGATCACACCATTACCAATATTTTATATTTTAAAATACACTGCAAGATTCAAAGATAGACTATTTTTAAAAATAGACTTTTTTAAAGCAGTTTTAGCTTCACAGTAAAACTGAGAAGGTACAGAGATTTCCCACTTACTCCTTGCCCCCACACAAGCACAGCCTCCCTGATTATCAACATCTGCATCCAAGTGGTACATTTGTTGCAACTGATAAACCTACATTGAAACATCTTTATCACCCAAAGTCCATGGTTTACAGTATGGTTCTCTCTTGGTGTTGTACATTCTGTGGGTTTTAACAAGTGTATAATGATATATCTGTTATTATAGTATCATACAGAACAGTTTCACTTTTTGTGTGTGTACATGTGAAACAGGGTCTCCCTCTGTCTCTCAAGCTCAAGTGCAGCAGCTCAATCATAGCTCACTGCAGCCTCGACCTCCTGGGCTCAAGCAATCCTCCCACCTCAGCCTCCCAAGTAGCTGGGACTACAGGTGCATGCTGCCATGCCCGGCTAATTTTTGTATTTTTTGTAGAGAGGAGGTTTCGCCATGTTTCTGTGACTGGCCTCCAACTTCTGAGCTCAAGCAATCCACCTGCCTCAGCCTACCAAAGTGTTGGGATTACAGATGTGAGCCACCACGTCTGGCTTAGTTTTGCTATCTTAAAAATCCTGTATGTTTCACCTATTCATCTCTCCCTCCCACCAACCTCTGTTCTTTTTATTGTCTCCATAGTTTTGCCTTTTTCATAGTGTCATGTAGTTAGCATCATACAGCATGTAGGCTTTTCAGATTGGTCTCTTTCACTTAGCAACATGCATTTAAGTTGTTCCCCTGCATCTTATCATGGCTTGCTAGTTCATTTCTTTTTAGTGCCAAAAATATTTCATTGTATGGATGGACCATAGTTTATTTATCCATTCACCTAGGGTAGGACATCTTGGTTGCTGCCAATTTGGCTATTATAAATAAAGAAACTGCTATAAACATTCATGGGTAGGTTTTTGCAGACAAACCATTTTTGAATACATAGTCTGAATATAGATACAAATTTTCTCAATCAAATCCTAACAAGTCAAGTATAGCACACTGAATCAAAGTGCATATCAATATGACCAGAAGAGTTTATCCTTCAAAAACATAATAAAGCAATAAAAACTATAATATTATGTTAGGAATAAAAAGCTCTTTAAATTGATGATCTCAACAAATGTTTTGAGGAATTAAACTGTTTGAGCATTTCCATTATCTCTTTGCCCCATCCATTCCTAGCCCTTAACACAGTCAGCGTGATACAGTGGGTCAATAGACTCTGTAGCAATGTTGTTTGTATTTCTTTTTATTTTCCCCTTTTTTTTGTTGAGATGGAGTCTCGCTCTGTTGCGCAGGCTGGAGTGCAGTGGCATGATCTCGGCTCACTGCAACCTCCACCTCCTGGGTTCAAGCAATTCTCGTGCCTCAGTCTCCTAAGTAGCTGGGATTACAGGCACATGCCACCAAGCCTGGCTAATTTTTTTTTTTTTTTTTTTAGACGGAGTCTCGCTGTATGGCCCAGCCTGGAGTGCAGTGGTGCGATCTCAGCTCACTGCAACCTCCGCCTCCCAGGTTCAAGTGATTCTCCTGCTTCAGCCTCCTGAGTAGCTGGGACTACAGGTGTGTGCCACCATACCTGCTAATTTTTTTTGTATTTTTAGTAGAGACAGGGTTTCACCATGTTAGCCAGGATGGTCTTGATCTCATGACCTCATGATCTGCCCGCCTCGGCTTCCCAAAGTGCTGGGATTACAGATGTGAGCCACCACACCTGGCCTAATTTTTGTATTTTTAATAAAGATGGGGTTTCACCGTGTTGGCCAGGTTGGTCTCGAACTCCTGACCTCAGGTGATCTGCCCACCTCAGCCTCCCAAAGTGCTGGGATTACAGGCATAAGCTACCATGCCCAGCTGTTTGTATTTGTTTCTGTTTGAATAACAGGGCTCTGACACTTAAGAACTGACTGATTTGGGCAAGTTACTTAACATCTTTGTGCATCTTCTTCCCCATCTATAAAACAGGGGCTTTTAATAGTACTTACTTCATGGATTAAATGAGTTTATATCTATAAACTCTTAGAATAATACCTGGAACATACATGTTTGTTAAATAAAATGTATAATATGTATGTGGATCACGTGAGTGAATGCTGGTCTTGAAGGGCTGTATGCAATTCTGTTAAAGTTGTCTTGCTGAGTCAAACTGTCAAGTCTGTGATTTGATTTTATGCTACTTATAGGTCAAAAAGCTAGCCTGTTCCTGGTTTGTGAATGCTGGAGAAAGACAGGAGACATCTATGCCGGAGAAAAAGAACTTTATTATTCACAGTGCAGGGGGAAAAAAAAAAAAGCCATGCCCATCAGAATGTTTGTATCAGTTTCTCTTGCCCTCAAGTCCCAAGTTCCACAGGGATGACATGCATGGACACAGACAGTGGGTTTGCATTGCAGCTAACGAACAACAATAATCTTGGGGAATTCACTGCTATTATAACAAGCAGTGAGATTGCTTTTTGTCCCAGAGAGAGATGTTACCTCATTCCTCAAGACTGCTCACTGAAAACACAACCATAAGAAATGGCTTGGGTCAAGCATAGTGTGGCTGAAAGCCTGTAAGGTGGCCCTTAATGGTTCTTGCCTGCTGTAATTCCTCCAGTTGAATGTGGGTGAGTTTATTGACTCACTTCTAACTAACTGAGTACGACACAAGAGATGAGAAGTTGCTTTAGAGATGAGGTTATAAATACTGTGGCTTCTGTGTTGGGCATCATCTCATCAGCTGCCATGTTGCAAGCTGCCTCATGGATGGACCTGCATGTCTAGCCAATAGTCAGTGAGGACCTGTGGCCCACCAACAGCTACATGAGAGATCATCTCAAGCCTCGAGGTGACAACAGCTCCAGCCCACACCCTGATTGTATCTTGTGAGAGACCCTGAGCCAGAGGCACCCAGCTAAACTGCATCCAGATTCCTGACCCACAAAAACTGTCAGAAAATAAATGTTGTTTTAAGCCCCTATGTTTTAGGGTAATTTGTTGAGCAGTAATAGATAATAAAAGGAGCCAGGGCTTGCATTCTTCACATTCTAAGGCCAGACATGCAGGGACACAGAGACCCATAGATAACCATCTCCCAACAACAGGGTAAAACTAGAACCTTAGAGCTCAGAAATGCCGTCTTCCCAGAAGAGGGCTGAAAAGCTTAGGGCCCACCATCTCGGTAGGAAGCAGATACTGAGCCTGGAAACTGGAATTTAGAAGAAAGCTGGAACTGGTCTTACCAATGTTGGAGCTGGTTTTTGAAGAATTTAGCTTGCTTGAGGACATTATGCAGGTTAGGAAAAGGTGACTTCTGCTTTGTGCACATAGTGGGAAGCAAAGTAGAGAGGAATCCTTTTACGGTGTCAAATGCTGAAATGTCTACCCTGCATTTAGTGAACCGAATTATCTAGTTGTATATTACTTCCTGTACTCTTTGCATTGTTTGCCTGGAGCCCTTTGTAAAGTTTTTATTTTTATATTTTTGTTTTGAGACAGAGTCTCACTCTGTTGCCCAGGCTGGAGTGCAGTGGTGCGACCTCAGCTCACTGCAACCTCTGCCCCCTGGGCTCAAGCAATTCTTCTGCCTCAGTTTCCCAAGTAGCTGGGATTACAGGCATGCGCTACCACTCCCGGCTAATTTTTGTATTTTTAGTAGAGATGGGGTTTTACCATGTTGGCCAGGCTAGTCTCAAACTTCTGACCTCAAGTGATCCACCTGCCTCGGCCTCACAAAGTGTTGGGATTACAGGCGTGAGCCACCCCGCCCAGCCTGTTAAAGTTTTTTAAAAGTCCCTTGTTTCATCTGTACTTCAGGAAATGAGTCAAATGCTTGAGCCTCAATAATAAAGGGGAAACAGTGCCCCCTGGAGGTCATAGTGGCAATGCCCAGGGACCCCAAGAGAGAAGGGAAGCCAGTGTAGGCATGGGAGATGGCAGGCAGCAGAGTTCTTTACAAATGTTGAGAAAATATTTTATAAAACTAAAAATATTTTTTATTTAAAGTCTTTAATAAATTGGTATAGGAATTTTAATAAATTAGTGTGGAAGTTTTCTTTCTTAACACAATAGAGAGCTTTTTGTTTTCCCCACGGAGAGTTGACTTTACACTTAATGGAGGACCAGACAGTATGACAATGAAGAACATGGACTTTGGAATTTGACAGGTCTTCCTTTTGTTAATAGCATGTGTTTGGGCAAGTTGATAAATCTGTCTGAGACTATTTCTTTATCTGTAAAATGAGGATATCTTATTGGGTCATAGTGAGGATTAAATGAGATTTAGCACCTGAAAGCACTCAACGACTCAATGTTTGATAGCTGTTATTATTAGTTACTATTACTACTATAACATTAACAAGATAAGGATGTTCCATATAACAACAAATACCTAATACACTGTAATATGTGCTGGCAGTAGAATTTTCAGATGAGAAGTTGTTACAGAAGATGTAAGTTAGAATAATTAGAGGAAAGGAGGAATTAGTGAGCAAGAAGACCCAAGGCTATTTAAGAAGGTATGAGGAAAAACAGAATCCTTAAAAACTTTCTATCCAATATGTAAACTGCATTCTAACAAATACATAATTAACACCATTAGTCTATTGGATAAGTGGCCAAAGGAGATGAAAAAGCAATTTAAAAAGTATGTTATCAGGCAGCCTACTTATTAGTTAAGAAATGAGGCCAGGTGCAGTAGCTCATGCCTGTAATCCCAGCACTGTAGGAGGCTGAGGTGGTGGATCACCTGAGGTCAGGAGTTCAAGACCAGCATGACCAACATGGTGAAACGCCATCTCTACTAAAAATACAAAAATTAGCCAGGTGTGGTGGCGGGTGCCTGTAGTCCCAGCTACTCGGGAGGCTGAGGCAGGAGAATCGCTTGAACCCAGGAGGTGGAGGCTGCAGTGAGCCAAGATTGCAACATGGCACTTAAGCCTGAAGGACAAGAGCGAAATTCTGTTTAAAAAAAAAAAAAAAAGGCCGCGCACGGTGGCTCAAGCCTGTAATCCCAGCACTTTGGGAGGCCGAGACGGGCGGATCATGAGGTCAGAAGATCAAGACCATCCTGGCTAACACGGTGAAACCCCGTCTCTACTAAAAAAATACAAAAAACTAGCCGGGCGAGGTGGCGGGCGTCTGTAGTCCCAGCTACTCGGGAGGCTGAGGCAGGAGAATGGCGTAAACCCAGGAGGCGGAGCTTGCAGTGAGCTGAGATCGCGCCACTGCACTCCAGCCTGGGCGACAGAGCGAGACTCCGTCTCAAAAAAATGAAAAATAAATAAATAAATAAATAAATAAAAGAAAAAGAAAGAAATGCAACATAAAGTCTCATGTCTCATGTACCTTTTAAAGTTTCAAAACATAATGAAAAATGAAAATAGGCCGGGTGCGGTGGCTCATGCCTGTAATCCCAGGACTTTGGGAGGCTGAGGCGGGCGGATCACCTGAGGTCAGGAGTTCAAGACCAGCCTGACCAACATGGAGAAACTCTATCTCTACTAAAAATACAAAATTTGCAGGGGTGGTGGCACATGCCTGTAATCCCAGCTACTCGGGAGGCTGAGGCAGGAGAATCACTTGAACCCAGGAGGTGGAGGTTGCAGTGAGCCAAGATCGTGCCATTGCACTCCAGCCTCGGCAGCAAGAGCAAAACTCCATCTCAAAAAAAAGAAAAAAAGAAAAAAAGAAAAAAAAGAAAATAATTGGTATTGGGGAAGACATAGGAAGAGGCATTGACCTTGGAACATGACATACTTGACTGCCTATTACCAGCTGTGAGAGCCAGTGTAAGTTACCTCCCCGCTCTGTGCCTCAGTTTCCTTATCTGTATACATGAGAAAGTTTAAAAATATGTTAAAAATCCCATTCATAATAATCACAACTATAAAATATTCTGAAACAAAATTAATAAGAAATGTTAAAACCCATTTAAAAAGGGAAGTATCTTCACATTGACCTATAAATTATGTGCCATTTTTATTAAAAATCCAAATGGCAATTAAGTTGATTCTCTAGTTTATTTGGAAGCAAATGTTTGAAAATAGGCCGGGCACAGTGGCTCGCTCTATAATCCCAGCACTTTTGGAGGCGGAGGCAGGCAGATCACGAGGTCAGGAGATTGAGACCATCCTGGCTAACACGGTGAAACCCCATCTCTACTAAAAATATAAAAAATTAGCCAGGCGTGGTGGCGGGCCCCTGTAGTTCCAGCTACTTGGGAGGCTGAGAGGCAGGAGAATCGCTTGAACCCGGGAGGCAGAGCTTGCAGTGAGCCGAGATTGCTTCACTGTACTCCAGCCTGGGCGACAGAGTGACACTCTGTCTCAAAAAAAAAAAAAAAAAAAAAGTTTGAAAAACAACTGACAAAATAAGACTTGGCCTATGAGATATTAAAAAGAACTGTGAAACTACATTGTAAGCAGGGCAGATCGGTACTGACCAGGAAAAGACAAGTGGAGCAGAACGGTACTGACCAGGAAAAGACAAGTGGAGCAGTGGGGTGGAACAGAATCCACAAAATAAATCAAGTTCATACATTTAAGATTTCATACATGCTCAAAGTAGCACTTTAGATCAGTGGGGAAAGACTGGCTTATTTAATAAACAGCACCAGGATAACTGGCTATGATGTTTTCTGGCTCTTTGAGTGCCAATTCAATTAAATGAAACACTTATCTAGTTCTTACTACATTAAAAGTTCTATGCTAAGCACAGGAAGTTAGAAAGATAAGTAATGTGATCCCTACTCAAGAAACCTATATTTTAGTGGAAGGTATATATTTGTATACAAGCACATATAATACAAGGCAGGATATGAGGAATCCAAAGAGCTATGGGAACACTAATTATGAGAATGACTAATTATCAGTGACTAATTATCAGTGAAGATGCGGGGAGGTCATCCACTGACTAGTCAATTCATCCCAGACACTATGTCAAGGTTCTGGATGTATTGATGGCCAGTGTCTGTCCAGCCTGGTCCTCTAAACACGTATCTACTATAGGGATCAAGGAGGAGTGGCTGAAGCCATAGTAAATGGCTATTTGACAATTCAAGGATCCTGGCTCCTAACCCTCTTTCATCTCAAAGTAACTAATGTGTCTCTGTAAAATGCCTCCTAGTTTAAGGCCTGATCCAATAAACACACCCAGAATTACCCAAGCTAAATTTTTAATTCACTGTCTCAAACACAAAGAAATGATAAATGCTTGAGGTGACAGATACTCCATTTACTGTGATGTGATTATTACACATTGGATATTATGGCTCAGAAAAGTTAAATGATTTCTCTAGTGTCATAGAGCTGGCAAGTGGTAGAATCAGGATTAAGCCCAGAATGTATGAGCACAAATTCAATGGGAGATAAAAACCCCATTTTCTGTAAATATACACTGGCTTTGAATCATCAAATCAGTAAATAATTCAAAATGATTAACATTAGATGGATATTTTAAAATCATTTTATTTTATAATAATATTCATACACTACAACCCATTGAAGAAACAAAGCCAAAAATCCCAGTGATATAATTCTAGTTCCTGCAGGTAGCAAGACTCTCTACTCCATTGACAACAGTGGCCAATTACAGCCAACCAAAGTCATCCTTCTTGGTGAAGACAGACACTGGGTTGAAGAACACATGTGTTATTTGGTCATGGCTCCTTCTATATATCCTCAAAGTGGAAACAAACTTGGTTTTTACTGATGCTACCTTCATTTCAACTATTTTTAGTTTTCTAATTTCTGAAGTGAAGACTGAGGTTAGCAAACTGAAGTATCATCTTAATGGTTTTTAAAAATGTCTGAGAAACTAGGCCGGGCGCGGTGGCTCAAGCCTGTAATCCCAGCACTTTGGGAGGCTGAGACGGGCGGATCACGAGGTCAGGAGATCGAGACCATCCTGGCTAATATGGTGAAACCCCGTCTCTACTAAAAATACAAAAAACTAGCCGGGCGAGGTGGTGGGCGCCTGTAGTCCCAGCTACTCGGGAGGCTGAGGCAGGAGAATGGCGTAAACCCGGGAGGCGGAGCTTGCAGTGAGCTGAGATCCGGCCACTGCACTCCAGCCTGGGCGACAAAGCGAGACTCCGTCTCAAAAAAAAAAAAAAAAAAAAAAAAGTCTGAGAAACCATGTGCTATTTTTAGATTCAGTTAACTTAACAACAGTTGACAAATCATAGTAAGCAGGTCAAGCACCTGAGAAGACTGGATGATAAATTAAAACACTATGCATGGCTGGGCGTGGTGGCTCACGCCTGTCATCCCAGCACTTTGGAAGGCTGAGATGGGCAGATTGCCTGAGGTAAGGAGTTTGAGACCAGCCTGGCCAACATGGTGAAACCCCGACTCTACTAAAAATACAAAAATTAGCTGGACATGGTGGCACGCCTGTAATCTCAGCTGCTTGGGAGGCTGGGGCAGGAGAATTGCTTGAACCTGGGAGGCAGAAGTTGCAGTGAGCTGAGATCATGCCATTGCACTGTATACAGCCTGGGTGACAAAAGCAAAGCTCTGTCTCCAAACAAACAAACAAACAAACAAAAAACACTAAGCACAAGCATTCTTATTAATGTGCAATAAGCATTCTTATTAAACAATGTGCAATATGTGTGCCAAGTAGGAAGTTTTTATGGTTCACTGGACTGGACTGTATGCCAGATACTTCAAAGAACATTCCAAAGTGATAATCTGACTTGCTGAAGTTTAAAGTTAAGCCTCAAACACCATAGTTTGTCCTTTTTAAAAAAAATTTATGAATTTTTGTTATTTATAATAGTATTGAGACTTTTATAGGACAATTAATTCAGTTTCTATGAGTCAGTAACATACATTTTCTAAAAAGAGTGAAAGTAAAAAGGAGGGAAAAAAAGCAGTGTCCTGGATTAAAAGAGAACTAAAAGATCTAACAACCAAATGCATTGTGTGGACCTTAGTGAGATCCTGATTCAAATGAATCAACTGTAAAAAGACATTTTTGACATAATCAAGGATATCTGGTTATGGAATTGATATTAGATATTACTAATAAATTATTAGTTTAATGAACATGGCTTTGTAGTACGTAAGAAAATGTTCATATCTTAGAGATGGATCCTTGATTAATGAAGGAACAAAATTACACAATATTTAGGATTTGCTTTAAAATATTACAGCATAGAAAAAAAGTCAGGTGATGTGAATATTGGCAAACAAGAATTATTGAATCAAAGTCATGGATGTTTATTGTGCTATTCTCTTATGTAAGTTTGACTTTTTCAAAATGAAAAGTTTTTAACAAAATACTCAAAACATTCAAAGAAGGGGAGGGAGTTATGGTTATAACAGTAGACCTTCCAGACTTATGAGGTGGCTATGGTGGTCACCATGAACTGTGTAAACAATTCTTTTTTTTTTTTTTTTTTGAGATGGAGTCTCACTTTGTCGCCCAGGCTAAAGTACAGTGGCGTGATCTCAGCTCACTGCAACCTCTGCCTCCCAGGTTCAAGTGATTCTCCTGCCTCAGCTTCCTGAGTAGCTGGGACTATAGGCGTGTGTCACACACAAGATAATTTTTGCATTTTTAATAGAGATGGGGTTTCACCATCTTGGCCAGGCTGGTCTCGAACTCCTGACCTCAAGTGATCCACCCATCTCAACCTTCAAAAATTCTTGGATTACAGGCGTGAGCCACCACATCTGGCTCCTGCTTCCACTCTTGACCCTCTGTAGTCATTCTCTACCTACTAGCTATAGCTGTATTTAAGACCATAAATCCAGTCATCTCATTCTTTTCTTTTTCTTTTTTTTTTTTCCGAGATGGAGTTTCACTCTTATTTGCCCAGGTTGGAGTGCAATGGCATGATCTTGGCTCACTGCAACCTCTGCCTCCTAGGTTCAGGTGATTCTCCTGCCTCAGCCTCCCAAGTAGCTGGGATTACAGGCATGCACTACCATGCCTGGTTAATTTTGTATTTTTTAGTAGAGACAGGGTTTCACCATGGTGGTCAAGCTTGTTTTGAACTCCTGACCTCAGGTGATCCACCCACCTCAGTTTCCCAAAGTGCTGGGATTACAGGTGTGAGCCACTGCACCTGGCCTCACTCTTCCTAAAACCCTTCAATGGATTCCCATTCCTGGAACACAATCCAAAGCTCTCCTGTGGCTCATGTAGCCCTCCGGGAGCTAGCCCCTGTCTTTTGGACACCACCTGGTTGCATGTGCTCTAGCTTCGTGGCTTCTTTCAGAGCTTAGTGGCCAAGGTCTGCCCTGGTCCGTGACCCTCTGAGAGCCGGTTGGGATGTTACTCTTGGCACACCCTTCCCCACTTATTGTTTTTTCCCTTATAGAGTCCAGCTCTCTATCCTCTAGCAATTTATTTGTTTCATGTCTCCACTCTTCTGAAATCTCCATGTGTATTTTGTTTACCACTGTACAGCCAACAGTATTCAATATTAAATCAGTTAAGAAACATTTCTCTTCAAGCTTCCGGTCCCGTAAGTATCAGGTGAATATTGAAATGTAGTTTTGAAATGTTAAAAACAGGGAATTTGGTGACTATTGTCCAAAAAATTGGCCTAAACTTCTGAGGAATTAGTGTTGGGAGAACAGAAGAGGCATTTTGAGAGAAGAAATATCAGAGGGCAGCAAGTGATGATTAGAATGCAGTGCAAAAGCTTACAAAAGGGGAGATGGCAGTGCCACTGTGATTCTCTGTCTGTTTGAATTCATTAATCTCTATGTCCCTGTGATGCCCTTTCTGCTCAGTCAGTGCCCAGACTTCTGTCTGAATTCTCTGCTGTGCAGTGAAGCACAGCTCTCACTCACAGGAAGGATCGGGAGACAGGATCCAGATGACTGGCCTGGACCTCTCACTCCCACGCCGGGAGACACAGTTGGTAGGAGACATGCAAAAACGGACATAACACAATCACAGGGAGGTTTTAATGAACTTATCTAAAGATTGAGAGCACAAACATACAAAATATGAACAAGACAGTTAACAAATTTGAGCTATTGGATTTATATAAAACTATACATTCATATTATTATTTTAAAAATTTGACACTGCATGGTTCTTATGATGCAACAGGCACTGGTTGTAAGTGCTTTACACTTATTAACTCATTTAAAGAACTGAAGAGTGCACATTCTTTCTTACATTATATAGAACATTTATAAAAGTGGTCATGTACTGGGTCAAAAAGCAAGTCTCAATAGATACCAAAAAATCAGTATCTATAGATCTTATCACATGTAGTAAAAGGACAAAAACACATTAGAAAGCAGTTTCCTTGACAAAGGAAGAAACAGACAGGGAGAGCAGGAGATGGGTGCAGAGGTGAAGTTTTAGCTCTACCTAAAATGCTTTAGAAGGAAGGAAGGAAGGACAGGAAAGAAGGAGGGAGAGAGAGGAGAGGAGAGGGGAGGGGAGGGGAGGAGAGGGGAAGAGGAGGAGAGGGGAGAGGAGGAGAGGGGAGAGGAGAGAAGGAGGAAGGGAAGAAAAGAGAAGAAAAATCCAAATGGAAGGATATTCTGCAAAAGTAACTGGCCTAGGCCAGTGGCTCACGCCTGTAATCCCAGCACTTAGGGAGGCCAAGTTGGGCTGACTGTGTGAGCTCAGGAGGTCAAGACCACCCCTGGGCAACACAGTGAAACTCATCTCTACTAAAATACAAAAAATTAGCCTGGCGTGGTGGCAGGCACCTGTAGTCCCAGCTACTTGGGAGGCTGAGGCAGGAGACTCGCTTGAACCCGGAAGGCAGTGGTTGCAGTGAGCCGAGATCGCACCACTGCACTCCAGCGTGGGCAACAGACTGAGACTCCATCTCAAAAAGGAAAAAAAAAAAACAAAAAAACTGGCCTGTATTTTTATAAAATGTCAATGTCATGAAAGATAAAGCCAGACTGAGGAAGTGTTCAGCGTGAAGGAGACTAAAGATACACAACAGAGTGTAATGCATAATCCAGGATTTTCTTTTACTATAAATGAGACAGACATAATCCAGAAATAATTTTAGTACATTAGTAGGACAACTGGTGAAATCTGAATAAGGTATGTAGATTAAAGTATTGTATCAATGTTAGTTTCCCAGATTTTGATAACTGTTCCATGGTTGTGTAAGAGAATATCCTTATTTTTAGAAAATTAGGACTGGCGTATTTAGGAGGAAACAGTCATCATGTATGCAAATTTCTCCTAAATGGTTCAGAAAAATATAACCAGCAAATGTAATATCGAGAGACAAGGATAAAGCAAATGTGGGAAAATATTAACATTTGGGAAACTGTGGAAGGTATATGGGAATTCTTTGTAATAAAAAGAATTTTTCTTTTTTCTTTTTTTTTTTTTTTTGAGGCAGGGTCTTCCTCTGTCACCCAGGCTTCAGCCTCAACTCCCCTGGGCTCAGGTCATCCTCTTGCCTCAGCTTCCTAAGTAGCTGGGACTACAGGCATGCACCACCATGGTTGGCTAATTATTTTTTTATTTGTTTTTAGTAGAGACGAAGTCTTACTATGTTGCCCAGGCAAGTCTCGAACTGCTGGGTTCAAGTAATTTACCCACTTTGGCCTCCCAAAGTGCTGGGATTACAGGCATGAGCCATCACACCTGGCCAATTTTACTGAAAGTCTGAAATTAAGTCAAAATTTTGAAAAAGTTACAGCAATTATGGCAATCTCAATTATGGGTAAATGTGTGTCACATTATCTTCTTTACATTTTAAGTATTTCATAATTTCAAAATAAAAAAAACTCAAGCAGAGCAAATTGTTTATAAGAGGAAACCTCAGAAGAGATGAGGCAGTTGTCAGCAGGTGGAAGGTTCCCTTTCAGGAAACTGAAACTGGGTGCCAGGTGGCTGCAGAGGGGGTGAGAGCTTAGCCCCCACCTCTCCACTGGAGCCTAGTGACCCCATGCAGGTAACAACCTGCCCAACTCTTCAGCCTTGACCTGGCATATTTATCTATAACTGGCAGTTCTTCTCTGACAGGATAGATTAATAAGCATTAAAACAAATCCAAAATTTATGTACCTATTGTTCATGCAGGTATGCTAGTGGTGTTCAGTCAGCATTTGTAAGACATTCATTGTAAACAAAGCACTGAATTAGACAGAAGAGATGAACAGAAAGATAAACAAGACCTGGCCAAATGTTGCCCCAAATTTATACCTGATTGGAGACAGGAAGGGCCTTGAGTGCCTGTGTGTCAGTGGTGATACTATTCACTTTCATTTTTTTTCTGCCACATTTCATTTTCATACCAATTCTGGTTAGTAGGTTTCATTTATTCTCATTTTACAGATGAGAAAGACCAGAGACGTTAGCTTGCCAAAAATTACTCAACTACTAAATGACAAAGCCAAGAGTATCATGTCCGAGCTAACATGTCTGACTCCAGAGTTCATGTTCTCTCCTTATCATCATATTTTATAAGTCACAAAAACATGAATACAGCAAAATTTCACTTACTCAACACTCCTGGGGATGAGTCATGCTGGACAGATGAGTAAGTGAAAGGCCATCCTCAGAGAAATATTATTCAAAACCTTCCAAGGTCTCTCTGGAGCAGAGAAGACTCCAGAAGCCTTTGGACAGTCTTTTCCTCCCTGTGGTTCTTTTCCTCTTGGGCTTCTGGGATTTCAAACTCGGCACATCTGGTTTCTCGGAGACACATCCTCCCTAAAAGCTCCAGCAGAAGATGGCCAAAGAGCCCTTTTGCCTTTTCTGCTTCCCCAAAGCACAAATGAGAGACTGATAAATTCAGAAATAATTCTAATACCTACAAAATGAGAACAAAATAGGAAATACTTAAAAGCAGTCAGGTTTTCAAAGCACAGCTTTCTGATACTCACCCAGTCCTCTATCTTAAAACAATACCCCTTGGTTCTAGAGGGTGTGACGGCTATGCAGGTCTGTTTCTCATTTGTCAGCATTTTGCTATCTCCTGGCCAAGCAGCTGTCAGTATTTATCTTGTCCATAGTCCTAGAAATGGGTCTAATGATTCATTCTACTTCCATATGTAACCTCCCTGAATTTTAGTTTTGTCATCTGTATAAAAAGGGAATAAAAATATCTAACTCATAAAGACCAAATGGGGAAACCATGTACGCATATCACAAGCAGTAAGCACTCCTATTAGTTGCCCAAGTCCAAACAGCTGGTAAGTAAGAGCTGGGACTCCATCTAGCCAGACTGGCTCCAGAATCAGTGTTTCTAATCACCTGTGGTGAAAGTCAACCACTCACACCTGCACTCCACTCAGTTTGCCTTTCTAGTTCATCTCTATCCAAAACCAGGGCCCACAAGCTGATACCACAGCAAGAACAGAATTGAGGGAAGAGAAAGAGCCTATGAATCCATCATATCATATACAGACGGTATAATTTACGACTAAAGATGCAGCTATTTTATAATATTCTGTACAGTTTGAATTCTTAGAGTAGGCATGTAATACTTTCATAAGCAATAAAAAACATACAAATTCACTTTAGGATAAAAAATTACCAAGCCTAGGAACTTTGGAAAGGAAGAAGGGATTGCATATAGGAGTTTTCATCTGATGTTTAATGTCAGTTAAATTGCATTAAAACAACCTGTCAGTAAATAGTATTTTCTTGTATCATGACAGTGGCTAACAATAAGGGTTAAGAGTAGACATGGGTTGAAGTTCAGCAACACTACCTGACTAGTTGTTTGAACCTTACCTAACTTCTCTGAGTGTGTTCTCACTTATAAATGGGAATAATAATACCAATCGTATAGAGGTATTGTTAGGCTTAAGACAGTATAAATGAGGTGCCTGGTATGGTGCCAGATTCATCACAAGCACTCACTATTTTTCTTTCTACAGTATCACTTCTATGGCTGAAGAGTATCCCATCTCATGGGGATGTGTCATGATTCATTTACCCAGTCCCACACTGTTATTGATCATCTTCAATTTTGTCAATAATAGCAAATTTTTTTCACATGCTTCTGTTTATTTCTTTAGGGTGAAACCCTGTAAGTGAGATGCTGGATCAAACGATGAGCATTATAAACTTTTGACACACGTTATCTACCATAGTTTTACTAAGTTAAATCTTCTCTATATTAAAGGTATTTATTCAGCTCTTACCAATGCTGCATATTATTTTAAAGTTCTATGCTAATTTTATAGGCCAAAAAAGACACAAACAACTCATATTGTTACATGCACATTTATTAGACATTTCAGTTTCTTCTTTTGTTATGTCATAAAGCTCTTGGGCTCTTTAAAGTATGACTTGGCACAAAAAGAGAAAAACAATTGAAGTATGTAAAGTTTTTAAGGTAGTATACTACGGAGGTGGCATTTCAAGTCATTTATAAGAGGATGAATTTTTCCAACGGGTTTTCTTTTTTTTTTGAGACGAAGTCTCACTCTGTTACCCAGGTTGGAGTGCAACGGCACAATCTCAGCTCACTGCAACCTCCGCCTCCCAGGTTCAAGCGATTCTCTTGCCTCAGCCTCTCCAGTAGCTGGGATTATAGGTGTGCACCACTGCGCCTGGCTAATTTTCATATTTTTAGTAAACATGGGGTTTCGCCAAGTTGGCCAGGCTGGTTTCAAACTCCTGATCTCAGGTGATCCGCCTGCTTGGCCTCCCAAAGTGCTGGGATTGCAGGCATGAGCCATCGTGCCCGGCCTTTCCAGTGGTTTTCAAAGTGCTCCTGGCAGCCTCCCATGAGGGAAAGTGTGGGAATGGGAGTAGGGGGTGCTGGCTGGTTGGGATAACTCTCATTCTTCCCCACTTCAACTACACTAATCTGTTCTACATACTGAATTTATTGGTAAGCTTTGATCTGAAGGGTTCCATACCTGAAAACAAAAACAAAAACACATTTAATGCAAGGTTTGGGAATAACTGGCATTTTTCAATCAATAAATACATACACAAAATGAGCTGAATGTCTTTTACATCATATACAAAAATATATTTCAACTGGATTAAAACATTAAATGGAAAAAAGCCCACAGAAATGACAACATAAGGAAGCATTAACTGATCTTGGGGATAAAGAGGACCTTTTCCAACACTCTGATAAAAGCAAAAACCATAACAAGAGGCACTATTGTCTGTATTGGTTTTTCCTAAAGTGTGCGCCTCTGATATAGGTTCAAAATGGTTTCATAGCCATAGAAGTGTGAAAATGCTACATATCAATAATAGTGCAGAGAGGACCGGGCACAGTGGCTCACGCCTGTAATCCCAGTAGGGAGGCCAAGGCAGGTGGATAACCTGATGTCAAGAGTTTGAGATCAGCCTGGCCAACATGGTGAAACTCGTCTCTACAAAAACTACAAAAATTAGCCAGGTATGGTAGCAGGTGCCTGTAATTCCAGCTACTTGGGAGGCTGAGGTAGGAGAATCGCTTGAACCTGGGAGGCGGAGGTTGCTGTGAGCCAAGATCGCACCACTGCAATTCAGCCTGGGTGACAGAGCGAGACTCTGTCTCAATAAATAAATAAATAAATAAATAAATAAATAAATAATGAAAATAGTGCAGAGGTGGCTTAGGGCACTAACATCCAATTATTTCTATCAGCATCCCAGATCACCATAAAATAAACACTCGATATGAAACAATGTGCAGGAGGACATAGTCCAGTGTTGTGTGCCCCCAGCAGACTCCTGACATTAAGCCTTTCTTTTTCCTAGACATTCTAGAGCCATCACTATTGCTCTCTGGAGAGTCACAATGTCCTTAGCATAGAAAGGCTCTGAGAAGACCTACAGTGGAAAAAGAATAAAACTAATTTAGTCCACATTTGACTACAGAACTCTTCCTTCAACAAGATGCCTACTAATATCCATAGAATTCCAGGCTATGTGGAAATTAATGTTTGAACAGGAAAATGCTGTACCAGAGGTGTCCTTGTAAAAGATGTAGTCCATTTCTTGTGATTTTACTGATACTCAATTTGAGGCCCTCTTTGATGTAATCTGTGGACACCTAGTGCTGATGCTTTAACTTAGTACATACACATAATTTCCTACAATAAACTGCTGCCCACCTACTAAAAAACCCTGCTTGCAGACTGCCTTATATTTAAATTCTTATACATCATCACAATGCACTTATATCTCGGAATAATACGAAAGGATTTATTTAAATGAAACACTTAAAAAAGAAGTATGCAGGCTTGTGCTTTTGCTCTTACCTATTAAAATGTCTTCTGCAACTACAGATGTAGAAAGTATGTCAGGTACTTCTTATTCTGATTTTTATGTCATACAAAAGGAACTGAATTAGACTGTGTTTAGGAGACAGAGTTAAATGGATCAGAGAGAGACGGATCGGGGCCTTCTACAAAAACTCAAGATTCTTACTAGAATGAAGATATAACAAGTCTTTCACTTAATTCTTAAACTTTATATTCTTCCACCCTAAAAGCATCCTTCAGGTTCTAAATAAAGGGAAAATAAAGACAGGTAACAGGCAAAAGTAATACAATTGCAGTGATAAGCATTCTCCTGCTCCAACAATATTGGTTGTTTGGTTTTGCCATTTAAAATTAATAGTAACTCGGCTGGGCATGGTGGCTCACACCTGTAATCCCAGCACTTTGGGAAGCTGAGGCAGGTGGATCACCTGAGGTCAGGAGTTCAAGACCAGCCTGGCCAACATGGTGAAACCCCATTTCTACAAAAATAAAATAAAATATGAAAATTAGCTGGGTATGGTGGCACATGCCTGTAATCCTAGCTACTCCAGAAACTGAGGCAGGAGAATCGAACCTGGGAGGTGGAGATTGCAGGGAGGCGGAGATTGCAGGGAGCCAAGATTGTGCCACTCCGTTCCAGCCTAGGCAACAGAGTGAGACTCTGTCTCAAAAAATAAATAAATAAATACAAAAATAAACTAAACTCAATAGTAACTTGAATTGTAAAGTGTTAGGTTTACGAGCATTAAGATTCAACTTCTAATCTATTGTTTATTTTTATTTTAGAGATGGCATCTCTCCTTGTCACCCAGGCTGGAGTTCAGTGGTACTATCATAGCTCACTGCAGCCTCAAACTCCTGGGCTCAATCAGTCCTCCTGTCTCAACCTCCTGAGTAGCTAGGACTACAGGCACACACCAGTACAGCTGGCTAATTTAAAAAAATTTTAAATTTATTACTTGTAGAGATGGGGTTGACCAAGTTGGTCTTGAACTCCTGGCCTCAAGTAATCCTCCAGTCTAAGCTTCCCAAAGTGCTGAGATTACAGGCATGAGTCACAGCTCCCAGGCCCTCTATACATTTAATAATGTCAATGCAAAAACACCTGTTTGCACAAATACACTGCATTATTAACTTCCTGGTCTTCTGTTGCTAGCTTGAAATAACCAGATCTCAAATTCTAATAAAAATTCTGGCACTACAAAACCCCGGAAAGCCAGTTTTGTTTGAATATCACTTGATAAATCTTTAGCAGAGTCTTACTTTAAGACAAGGTTAGTATTTTTTGACTATTTTAAATCTGAATTATATAGTATCTAATTTAATTCTTCCTGGGAACCAAAAAAAAAAAATTTTCCTCATTGTGTATTTACTACTTTACTTACAGTGACTAAGTTTTTGCAAATATATGTAAGTACCTGCGTGTTATATGCAATTTCTATTTTTAGTGGGAATGTGGCACTGACAGTTACAGCACTGAGTTTGCCATGGGCTACTGTGTGACATGTGATGACTCAACTCTCCCACCTCTTTTCTCAAAATGATCGTGAAACCTTACACGTTTTGTCACAATGTTCTTTGGCTTTCAACTGATAAAAACAAAATCCTAAACTCTGTGAATTCAGGCACTCAAAACTTCATGTTTTAAGATGCCATCTGGAAAAAAAAATCACAAATAATATGACTTTGCTTTAGATTAGCATCAAAATGACAGCACAAACATTTTTAAACTGTAAAGAAATGGTGGATTCTCCAGGAACTTATGCTTGAATATCAGGCTGAAACACACTGCCATAGATGATAGCCATTAATTCATTCAACAATATTTATTGAGGCTATATATGCCTGGCACAGGGAATCCAACAATCAACAAACTGCCCACCCTTATGAAAAGCCTTACTAAAGAGTCTAGTGGGCAAGGACGACAACAGACAAGTAATCATATAAGTCCTGATGATTAGTGGTGTAAAAAAAATGAGTGAGGGCCAGGCACAGTGGTTCACACCTATAATTCCAGCACTTTGGGAGGCCAAGGAGGGTGGATCACCTGAGGTCAGGAGTTCGAGACCAGTCTGACCAACATGGTGAAATCCTATCTCTACTAAAAATACAAAAATTAGCCAGGCATAGTGGTGGGCGCCTGTAGTCCCAGCTACTCAGGAGGCTGAGATAGGCGAATTGCTTGAACCCAGGAGGCAGAGGTTGCAGTGAGCCAAAATCGCGCAACTGCACTGCAGCCTGGGCGATGGAGCAAAAAAAAAAAAAAGAAAGAAAGAAAATGAGTGGGATAGGGGAAGAGAGAAAAAGGATAGAGGTGGTGTTTTAGAGACGTTGGTTAGAAAAGCCATCTCATTGGAACTGAGATTTGAGCTGACAACTATATAAATTCTACCTGGGAGGAGTTTTCCAGGCAGAAGAGCAAGTGCCAAGGTCCTAAGACAGGAATGTACTTGCAATGTTTGAGGACCCACAAGGAGGTCAGTGTGGCTGAAGCACATAAACCACGGAAATAATGTCAGAGAAGCCAGGTGCCAGATTACACAGGGTCCTTTATGTTGTAGTGATGACTTTGTTGGTCCTTAGAAAAGAAAAAGGATTGCAGGAGGCATGCTTCAGACAGACTGAGGATGGAACTTCTAGCTCTGGAGCTCAATTTTTTTCTTTTACTTTTAAAAATACACCTCATTGGGCCAGGCGCAGTGGCTCCTACCTGTAATCCCAGCACTTTGGTAGCCCAAGGAGGGCTGATCACCTGAGGTCAGGAGTTCAAGACCAGCCTGGCCAACATGTGTTTTTTTGAGATGGAGTCTTGCTCTGTCACCCGGGCTGGAGCGCAGTGGCGCAATCTCGGCTCACTGCAAGCTCTGCCTCCCGGGTTCACGCCCATTCTCCTGCCACAGCCTCCCGAGTAGCTGGGACTACAAGCACCTACCACCAGGCCTGGCTAATTTTTTCGTATTTTTAGTAGAGACAGGGTTTCACCGTGTTAGTCAGGATGGTCTCGATCTCCTGACCTTGTGATCCGCCTGTCTCGGCCTCCCAAAGTGCTGGGATTACAGGTGTGAGGCACTGCACCCGGCCTATAATGTGTTTTTTAAAGAGGGGGGATTATGAAGCAAATATGCTGAAAAATTAACATTTGTTAAATCTAGTAGTGGGTGCATGAGTTTTTTTACATTATTTTTGTGTATATCTTTAAATGTTTCAAATCTTTTAAGAGAAAAAAGTAGACTTTCACTTAAAATGTTAAACAAGAAGATGAGTGTGGTGGTACGTGCTGGAGGTTCCAGTTACTTGCGAGGCTGAGGTAGGAGGATAGTTTGAGCCTAAGAGTTCAACTCCAGCCTGGGCAACATAACAAGACCTTGTCTCTTAAACAAAAAATTACATAAAATTAAAAAATTAAATGTTAAACAAGAAATATCTAATAACAAGATTGCTCATGATGTGATTACACAATACAGGGGAAAAACAATATGCACAGTATAAGAGTCAGTATAGCAGAGTGGTTCTGGCACCAGATTGCTTTGATTTTATTTTAGTTTTTGTTTTCCTTTTTGTTTTTTGTTTTAAGGCAGAGTCTCACTCTGTCACCCAGACTGGAGAACAGTGGTGTGATCTTGGCTCACTGCAACCTCCATCTATCGCATTCAAGCAATTCTCCTGTCTCCGCTTCCCAAGTAGCTGGGACTACAGGCAGGCACCATGCCTGGCTGATTTTTGTATTTTTAATAGAGACAGGGTTTCACCATGTTGGCCAGGCTGGTCTTGAACTTGTGGCCTCAAGTGATCCACCTGTCCTGGCCTCCCAACGAGCTGAGATTACAGGTGTGAGCCCAGCCCTGCTTTGGTTTTAATCCTAATTATGCTACCTACTAGCAATGAGACACTGAACAAGTTACTTAACCTTTCTGAGCCTCAAGTTCTTCATCTGAAAAATAATAATAGTAATGGTACCTGCTTCATAAGGATATTAAAAGGATTAAGTAAATACTACATGTAAAGATCCTGGTGCACAATAGATGCTAAAAGGTGTTAATAGCTATTTTTATATAATTTTTGTTTCTTAAAGAAGTACATACTATATACACATGGAAAAAAAAGAGCTTGAATGGTCCATTAAAAATGTTAGCAGTTGTAATCTCTAATTGATAGATAATTTTAATTTTCTTTTTACCTATTTCTGCACATTCTGACACGCAATTCCTTTTGTATTATAAACAACAGAAACACAACAACAAGACCTTCCCCAAAAGTGTCCTACAAGTTTGGTAAGCAGTGATTCTCAAAGTGTGATCCTCGCAAGGACTGGCAGCATCTGCAACCAGAGAACTTGCTAGAAATGTAATTCTCAGGCTCCACCTGAGACACATTCATTCTAAGATGAAGCCCAGCAATCTGTGTTTTAGCAAGCCTTCCATTTGACTGTCATGCACATTAAAGCTTGAGGACTACTGTGTGAAGGAATAACTTGTATCTCTGTACTTGGTCATTTGTCTCAAGGGGCCCTGTGTAAGGCCTTAAAGAGTGAAATACTGGCCACTGCTGAAAGACATTCACATTAGGAAAAAAAAAAAAAAGGCCGGGCACGGTGGCTCACGCCTGTAATCCCAGCACTTTGGGAGGCCGAGGCAGGCGGATCACGAGGTCAGGAGATCGAGACCATCCTGGCTAAAAAGGTGAAACCCAATCTCTACTAAAAATACAAATTAGCCGGGCGTGGTGGCGGGCGCCTGTGGTCCCAGCTACTCAGAGACTGAGGCAGAAGAATGGCATGAACCCAGGAGGCGGAGCTTGCAATGAGCCCAGATAGAGCCACTGCGCTCCAGCCTGGGCGACGGAGCGAGACTCCGTCTCAAAAAAAAACAACAACAACAACAACAAAAAAGAAGTTAAACTGCTGCTGACCCAACAAAACTACATCAAGCCGAGTTTGGCTACTGGCCACCAGTTTGTATTGACTTCTTGGCTAATTCTCTCTCAAATCAGTAAGCAGCTGTGATGTAGTGGAAAGACTGAGTGCCGAACAAGGAAAACCTTGATTTGAAGCCCAGCTCTATTTCATAGCTGGTGGTAATAAAACTGATGTTAACCTTTAGAGTTAAATCTTATCCTGTATGATAAGGACAATACTGTATCACAGGAGTGTTTTAAAGATTAAGATGATATACTCAAAACACTGCCCTATAATAAATCCTTAATTAAATTTTCTTAGCATTTGTGATATTTCCTGTATTTTGAGTCTATGCTTTATTCTACTTATATTTATGAACAATTTAGTTTAGCCTCTCTCTTCTATTAAACTCAAAGCTCCTCTGAGACAGAGATGAAATTTTGCATCCCTTTAAATTCTTATAATACCTACTTCAGTAATTAGTGTTCACAAATCCACTTTGAGCTTCAGTGGAAGTTTGTGACTGGAAGTCTGACTATATGTGGTATGGGTCTGGAAGAACACAGTCAATTCTTAGTAAAGATGTATAGTTTATATAAGCAGGTATGTGGCCAACTTACAGCAATCCCCAAAGTTATGATTCCCTTCCTTATATATATAAAATATAAAAGATGAAGAACAATGATAGTTGTTCTGTTGGTAAAAGTGGGTGACTTCTGCATTTACATTTGCCATGTTTGTTAAAAGCAATACAGGGAGTTTACAAGTGCCATACTAGAAGCTATGAAAAAGATGAATTTCAATTTCAACTGAATTTTGGCCATTTAGATATTAGTGATGCTGGGGTGATGGTGGTAGAAGAGATGTGTATCAGCACAGCTAATGTCAGGGGCCCAGCTTATTCTTTTCATCTGGAATACTAAAAACAAGAACTATTATCTACCCCACAAAAATCCTGTGAAAGTTAATTAGGTAGTTAAGTTAATCTTCATTAGGCAAGATCATGGAATTTGGGGGGGATGGAGGAAGGAAGCCTGTAGATCTTGCATAAGCAGGTGAGAGGCTTTCTACCCTCCTATGCTCTTATAAGAAACAGTATGTCCTATTTTTGACCTAACAATTTTTTTTCTCTGTAGGTACCCATGCCTTCTAAGTGCTAGTAATAAAGAATTAATTCACACATTAAACTTGGCATGATTAATTTCATTGCCCCTGTATGTTAGCTTTCTTACTTTCTGAACTTTGAGTACATCTACAAACTTAAAAAACGATCTAGACAAGCCAGAAAAAGGCTTCTCATTTCTTCAGTGGGGTGGGAAGTGATTATTTTGTAAAGGTATGATTCAGAATGACACATTCAAATACAATTTTAAAAATCTACTTCACTATATGTACCATCAATAAGAAAAATGTGGCTTGGAGTTGTTAAGATATAAAAGTACATGACGGTGTAAGAATTGCAGACTGTTGTCATCTCACGTGCTACAAAGCTTTAATTCAATTATTTGGATTCTGTATGAGAAAAAGTTTCGCTGCAGGTGTAACCTTTTAGTCACAGCATCAAATAATCTCCATTTAAAGGAGATATCCAATTCCTCTACTCATAAAGCATTCAATTGTTAATAAAAAATCAGTGTCAAAACCAATCTGTGTAGTTACCACCAAACGTGTTGGAATAAGCAACTTTTCCTGCATTAACTATTTGAGAAAAACTTTATTGAAAAATATCCCCTCCGGCTGGGCACAGTAGCTGGCGCCTGTAATCCCAGCACTTTGGGAAGCCAAGGCGGGCGGATTACCTGAGGTCAGGAGTTCAAGACCAGCCTGAGCAAGATGGAGAAACCCCGTCTCTACTAAAAATACAAAATTAGCCAGGCATGGTGGCATTGCTGTAATCCCAGCTACTCCGCAGGCTGAGGCAGGAGAATCGCTTGAACCCAGGAGGTGGAGGTTATGGTGAGCCGAGATGGCACCATTGCACTCCAGCCTGGGCAACAACAGTGAAACTCTGTCTCAAAAAAAAAAATAAAAAAATAAAAAATAAAGAAAAATATCCCAAGATAGGAAAAATCACTTCTCTTGGTTGGGTCCATCATGGAGGTAAAATTGGCAAGAAAATAACATTCGAAGGATTTCTCTTTCAAATATTTAATTTCTTTTCAAGAAAATTGTAACAATTAGGTGCACATCAAAACTAATACCCTTTATGGGCCTCTATTTTACAGATGGTTCATTTCAAAGCATCAAATTCTACATACATACACATAAACATACACACACGCACACACAAAACCTAATCAGGAGGTTTCCTGGGCAGCTACAGAAGACGCAAATGATCTCATGGACTTCACTAATGTCTCTAGTTTGTGCCAAATGTTTTAGAACTTTTGAGGTAGTCCACTTACCCAAGGTGATACTAAGCTTCCAGAAAGCAAGAATTTCCGGAATGATAAGTGAAAGGGGATGAATGTACAAAAATAATTAATACTAGCTTTCAATTAACATATGAATATTGTTCTGTATGAAGAGGCAGTTTCCTACACAGGTGAAAAAAGAATAAAGCTGTTGACTCCTTAACAGTAAACATCCCTGCATCACTAAGAGGAGATTCTAAGGCTTAGCAAAAGATCTGAGCCTAACATTTTTGTTTTGTTTTGTTTTTGAGACAGAGTCTTGCTCTGTCGCCCAGGCTGGAGTGCAGTGGCGCAGTCTGGGCTCACTGCAAGCTCTGCCTCCCGGGTTCACGCCATTCTCCTGCCTCAGCTTCCCGAGTAGCTGGGACTACAGGCGCTCGCCACCACGCCTGGCTAATTTTTTGTATTTTTAGTAGAGACGGGGTTTCACCGTGTTAGCCAGGATGGTCTCGATCTCCTGATCCGCCCGCCTCGGCCTCCCAAAGTTCTGGGATTACAGGCGTGAGCCACCGCGCCCGGCCGGATTTTTTGGTAAGCAGCAGCATAAAAATCACTCTAGGTTTGAGATTGGGATCCAGCGTAACTGGTGACTTGACCTTGGGCAAGTTACTTAATTCCTTTTAGTCTCAGTTTCCCTAATTGTAAATGAAGTCAACACCACCTGGTAAAGGTATTACAGGACTGGTGAGGATGATACATGTGAACACATTACTAAAATGTAAACTATAAGGCAATAGTAAGCAAATGCTAGTTACTATTCTATGTAATACAGGCCTAACCTTTCCTGCCTATGTCCTTATCTGTAAAAAGAGGACGGATTGAGATCTGAAGGTCTATCCAGTCACTTATCAGCTGCGTGAACTTTGGCAAGTCATTTCCTTTCTGGGCCTGTTTCCTAAGAAGGTTATTTTTAAGATCAAATGATAATCGTGTTATGTAAATGCTGTCCAGGCACATATTAAGCACTTTATAAATGATAGCTCTTATTACTCTGTAGGGGGCTAGGGTGGTAAAGAACAAATGAAATTAAACCTAGTTAAGAGGCTTTGTACATGCACATAAAACTCTACAGACATCCAAGGTACCGTTATTTGTACTGTAAACTGCCAAGACACGCAGGAAACGGGAACTCAAATGGCGCCTCAGTGACTCGCACTAGAGAGGGGGAGAAGGCAGAGCTTCCGAGAATCAACTATTTTCCCCCTTATGGCTTTCAGCCTAGATTGGACCATTTATTCAATTTCCCAGCCCACAGTATCCCTGGACATTTATTTACTGTACCTTTTTCACTGAGATCCTTTCCACTCCCCTCCCCTTCTAGTAGTCGTGAACTTCAGACCCTCTCCTTCGACTCCCACTGCCTTTAACTCTGGTTTTAACCAAGCTTCCCTGAATCCTTCCCTCCGCCTAAGGAGGAAGTGCAGCTGGACGCACCGCACGGCATCCTAGGAAATGTGGTCTCTCAGACTCTTTGGCTTGGGCTGCAGAGTGGGGAAGAAGACGAAGGGGAGCCCAGCAAAACTACAACTACCGGCAGGCAACGCGAGTCACCATCTTTCTTTGGCCCCTTTTCCTCTTGCCGTCCTCTTCCACCTCCCCGCTAGCGCTGAACCGCTTGGCCTCACGGTACTTGTAGTTCCTTCTGGACTCAAGATCCTAGGGCTCGATGGCCAGCACAGAGGCTAGGAGACTCTAATTCCCAGAGGGCAGAGCGGAAGCTGCGCCTGCGCACACGCAATGAGGGCGTGTATGTCTGTGTCTGAGGGAGAGAGCGAGAGTGAGTGAGTGTGAGTGCGGGGTGGGGTGGTGGCCGTTACGTTCGGGGCAACGGCTACGGCAGTGGAGAAGTAAGAAGAGAAACAACGTCCGGCGCTTCCGCCTTCGCTTAGGAGGAGGAGGAGCTGGTAGGGAAAGGAAAGTGTTTCACCCTGGGCCTGGATTAGACCGAGTCGGGTTGGTGGGGGTCTGGGCTATGAGCTTTTGAGGGTCGCTTGGGACGCGGAGCGAGACACGAGAGCCGGGAGCTATGTCTCAGCCGCCGCCGCCGCCTCCGCTGCCGCCGCCACCTCCTCCCCCTGAGGCTCCACAGACTCCGTCGTCCCTGGCGTCGGCGGCTGCTTCGGGAGGGCTTTTGAAGCGGAGAGACCGGAGAATCCTTTCCGGGAGCTGCCCGGATCCGAAGTGCCAGGCGCGTCTGTTCTTCCCGGCCTCCGGTTCTGTCAGCATCGAGTGTACCGAGTGCGGCCAGCGGCACGAGCAGCAACAGCTGCTGGGGGTTGAGGAGGTGACCGACCCGGACGTAGTGCTACACAACCTGCTGCGGAACGCGCTGCTCGGGGTGACGGGGGCACCCAAGAAGAACACGGAACTGGTAAAGGTGATGGGCCTTTCCAACTATCACTGCAAATTGTTGTCGCCCATATTAGCTCGCTATGGAATGGACAAACAGACAGGCCGGGCCAAGCTTCTCCGGGACATGAACCAGGGCGAACTGTTCGATTGCGCCTTACTGGGCGACCGCGCCTTCCTCATAGAACCAGAGCATGTTAACACTGTGGGCTATGGCAAGGACCGCTCCGGAAGCCTCCTGTATTTGCATGATACTCTGGAGGACATTAAGCGGGCCAATAAAAGTCAGGAATGTCTCATTCCAGTGCATGTGGACGGGGATGGACACTGCCTGGTGCATGCTGTGTCTCGTGCTCTAGTAGGCCGAGAGCTCTTCTGGCATGCCTTAAGAGAGAATCTTAAACAGCACTTTCAGCAGCACTTGGCCCGATATCAAGCTCTGTTCCATGACTTCATTGATGCCGCTGAGTGGGAGGACATTATCAATGAGTGTGACCCTCTGTTTGTACCACCTGAGGGTGTTCCCTTGGGCCTGAGGAATATCCACATATTTGGTCTTGCCAATGTGTTACATCGTCCTATTATTCTGTTAGATTCCCTCAGTGGCATGAGAAGCTCTGGTGATTATTCAGCCACCTTTCTACCTGGGCTCATCCCTGCAGAGAAATGCACTGGGAAAGATGGTCATTTGAACAAACCAATCTGTATTGCATGGAGCAGCTCCGGTAGAAACCATTATATCCCCTTGGTAGGCATAAAAGGGGCTGCTTTGCCCAAACTGCCTATGAATTTGCTTCCTAAAGCATGGGGTGTGCCTCAGGACCTTATTAAAAAGTACATCAAACTTGAAGAGGATGGTGGTTGTGTTATTGGAGGTGACAGAAGTTTGCAAGATAAATACTTACTTAGGCTTGTTGCTGCTATGGAAGAAGTCTTTATGGACAAACATGGTATCCATCCTAGTTTGGTTGCTGATGTCCATCAGTATTTCTACAGAAGGACTGGAGTGATAGGAGTTCAGCCTGAAGAAGTCACAGCAGCTGCTAAAAAAGCAGTAATGGATAATCGCCTTCACAAATGTTTGCTCTGTGGTGCCCTTTCTGAACTTCATGTTCCTCCAGAGTGGTTGGCTCCTGGAGGGAAATTGTATAACCTGGCAAAAAGTACTCATGGACAGCTGAGGACTGACAAAAATTATAGCTTTCCCTTGAACAATTTGGTTTGCTCATATGATTCAGTGAAAGATGTTCTGGTACCAGACTATGGATTGAGTAACCTAACAGCTTGTAATTGGTGCCATGGCACATCTGTGCGAAAGGTCAGAGGAGATGGTTCTATTGTGTATTTGGATGGAGACAGAACTAATTCTAGGTCCACTGGTGGCAAATGTGGTTGTGGATTCAAACACTTTTGGGATGGTAAGGAGTATGACAATCTACCAGAAGCTTTCCCTATTACTTTAGAATGGGGTGGAAGAGTGGTCAGAGAGACAGTATATTGGTTCCAGTATGAAAGTGATTCATCTTTGAATAGTAATGTTTACGATGTTGCAATGAAACTTGTTACCAAGCACTTTCCAGGTGAATTTGGGAGTGAAATCCTAGTTCAGAAAGTTGTCCACACTATATTGCATCAGACTGCCAAAAAGAATCCCGATGATTATACTCCTGTAAATATAGATGGTGCTCATGCCCAAAGAGTTGGAGATGTTCAAGGACAAGAATCAGAGTCTCAGCTCCCAACTAAAATTATTCTTACCGGACAGAAAACAAAAACTTTGCACAAGGAGGAGTTAAACATGAGTAAAACTGAAAGAACTATTCAACAGAATATTACGGAACAGGCTTCTGTAATGCAGAAACGGAAAACAGAGAAGTTAAAACAAGAACAAAAAGGGCAACCCAGGACTGTTTCTCCCAGTACCATTCGTGATGGTCCATCCTCTGCACCTGCTACACCTACCAAGGCTCCCTATTCACCTACAACTTCTAAGGAGAAGAAGATCCGAATCACAACTAATGATGGACGACAGTCCATGGTTACCCTTAAGTCTTCAACAACCTTTTTTGAACTTCAGGAAAGTATAGCCAGAGAGTTCAACATTCCTCCATATTTACAGTGTATTCGATACGGGTTTCCTCCTAAAGAGTTAATGCCACCACAGGCAGGAATGGAAAAGGAACCAGTTCCTTTACAGCACGGCGACAGAATTACAATAGAAATTCTAAAAAGTAAAGCTGAAGGTGGTCAGTCTGCTGCAGCACACTCAGCCCACACTGTGAAACAAGAAGATATTGCTGTTACTGGTAAACTGTCATCTAAGGAACTTCAGGAGCAAGCTGAAAAAGAAATGTACTCCTTGTGTCTTTTAGCAACATTAATGGGTAAGATACATTTAATTCTGATGGTATATCTTAATTGTAAATATAATACACTGAGTTTTCCTGTTGTCTTTGGGGGAAAAGAAATCTGTGGCCATTGTAAGTTTTTAATTATATATTTCAGGAGAGAATTATTTTTAGTATTTTGACAGTTAATGGATAGATGTTAATAGGATTATTGAGTAACTAATAGGAAAATAGAAAGTTAAGGTATTCCCTCAATAATAGTCAACAGATTATTTAAATATGTCTTATTCTCGCAATTGCTTTTTAAAAAACAGACTTGTATTTATTTAAAGCGTTTTAAATTTTTGGTAGGCTCTATGGATCCTGCCTACCTTGCCCCTTTTTCATTTATTTTTAATTTTTATTTTCCTGTATGTCATGTGATTTCAGGACTTCCTGTTTGATGAATTGCAGTTTCTGGTGTTTATATTCTCACTGCACTCCCACCTAGTAGTCTCTTACATTTCATTTTCTTCCTTTCCCAGTTCATCACATTTTTCTTATTCATACACTAGGATTTGTATTTAAGTAATTTCACTACTCAATAAGTCTTTGCCATCAATCGTAATGAACTATATTGTAAGTTGTAGTTCATGAGAAACATAACTAACAGAGATAGATGGTAATCATGTAAAGAAGTATTTGTTTTTAATAATTCAGCATAAAGAAAAATATATTATCAACCAAATGTGTAATTTAAAGCTTTAGATGATTTCAGATACTGTTCAATGGTGTACTTTTTACAGTGTCTGTATTTGCTTAGTCTTTGTTTTGAAATAACTGTTAATATGCTTTATTAAGTCTTAAAGTATGAAGTAAAATTTAAATGTGTTAGTTACTGGAAGGGTTTTATTTTTGCTGAGATTAAAGCTTTCAGCTAGAAAAGTGATCTGGGTTTTGATTCTGTTTTCTGATAGTACTATATGGCAGTGAATTGGGCCTTAATCTACCAAAATGAATACTACTCCTGGCTTATCTGGGGGAGTAGTAAATAGGGGATCTAAAAACCCTGCACAAATTTAGAACCTGGAATTGTTGATTTTAGTTTGCCAGACATAGTAAGTGAATTGGGGGATATGTCAGGAGCTGTCCTGCGCACTTTATGTATTTCTTTTTTTTCCTTTTTTTTTTGAGATGGTCTTGCTCTGTCTCCAGGCTGGAGCACAGTGGCGCGATCTCGGCTCACTGCAAACTCTGCCTCCTGGCTTCAAGCAATTCTCCTGCCTCAGCCTCCCAAGTAGTTGGGACTACAGGCCCACGCCTCCATGCCCAGCTAATTTTTGTATTTTTAGTAGAGATGGGGTTTCAACTTGTTGGCCAGGATGGTCTTGATCTCCTGACCTTGTGATCAAGGTCACTTAAATACAAATGCTAGTGTACTTAAATACAAATCTTAGGTGGCCCGTGCCTGTAATCCCAGTTACTCTGGAGGCTGAGGCAGGAGAATTACTTGAACCTGGGAGTTGGAGGTTGTGGTGAGCCTAGATTGCGCGACTGCATTCCAGCCTGGCAACAGAGCAAGACTCTGTCTCAATAAATAGATAAATAAAGTAAAAGACCTGCAATCTCCCAGGTCAAAAACAGGAAAGAGAAGGTCTTCCTCAATAGAAGATGGAGTCTTGAGAATGTGGCTCTTATCTTTATCCTTGTATGCACAGAAACTGATATAGTGCTCAGCAGGTAGTATGCACTCTGAAATGTTTTTAATTGAATTAAATAGATGACATTAACACAGCTAAAGAAAGGCTGTATCTGCAGAAATGGAATGGATGGTCAGTCAGCACTGAACATTGAAAAAAGTGAAAAGCAAAATTCGGCAATGTTTATATACTGCTGTACAAAGGAAAAAGATACATCATCTGGGGTTCATGAAAATTCTGGTAACTAGAAAGGTAATCTCTGTCGAGGGGTAGGAATATTTGATCAATCCTGACTATGGCCTGACTGAAACATCTCTATCCCTTTGCCTGATTTCCATGTTCATCAGGCATGTATTCTTAACACTTTTAGCTTCCTGATAACAAGTTTTGATGTACAGGTGACAGTGCAGATAAGGACATGTTCACTTTGAAAGCTGTATTCTCCATTGTAGACTAATAAATTGACATGGGCAGGATTATGAGCAGTAGCCTTAAAAATATGATCAGAGCTGGGCACGGTGGCTCACGCCTGTAATCCCAGCACTTTGGGAGGCCGAGGCAGGCAGATCACGAGGTCAGGAGTTCGAGATCATCCTGGCTAAGATGGTGAAACCCTGTCTCTACTAAAAATACAAAAAAAAAAAAAAAGTAGCCGGTCATGGTGGCAGGCGCCTATAGTCCCAGCTCCTCGGGAGGCTGAGGCAGGAGAATGTTGTGAACCCGGGAGGCAGAGGTTGCAGTGAGCCAAGATTGCACCACTGCGCTCCAGCCTGGGCGACAGAGCAAGACTGTATCTCAAAAAAAAAAAAAAAGGTTTGATCAATATGATTATATATAGATTTTTGAGACAGAGTCTCACTCTGTCGCCCAAGTTGGAGTACAGTGGCATGATCTCCGCTCATTGCAACCTCCGCCACCTGGGTTCAAACGATTCTCCTGCCTCAGCCTCCCAAGTAGCTGGGATTACAGGCACATACCACCATGGCCGGCTAATTTTTTTGTATTTTTAGTAGAGACGGGGTTTCACCGTGTTAGCCAGGATGGTCTCGATCTCCTGACCTCGTGAACCGCCCACCTCAGCCTCCCAAAGTGCTGGGGTTACAGGCGTGAGTCACTGTGCCTGGTTGATAATATATTTCATAATGAAAATTAATAAAATATAATTCTAGTGTATAAATACTTTTTGAGTTTGGGTGGAAGTTCTTGGACCTGAATATCTGAGAGAACTACAGTATGGACTGCAATGAGTTTACCAAGATAATGTCTTTCTGTTCTGATCCCTTCCCTCCTCACATCCAACATTTATGCCTGTATAAACCCATACATTTCTTTAAAACTGCTTCCACTACCAACACAAAATTTGGGTGTAAAAGAGAGCATTTTGTTAATTTTGTAATGGTGTCACTTGAGATACTTTCTGCTTTAAATTGAAGTATTAAGTGCATAGCCTATATTAGTCCCTTATACATATTAGTTTTCTCCCTCTGGTTCTCTTGTAACTGTATTTGAATTATGTAGAAGATAGGTATATTTTTTTGAAACGGAGTCTCGCAGTGTTACCAGGCTGGAGTGCAGTGGTGTGATCTTGGCTCACTGCAACCTCCACCTCCTGGGTTCAAGCAATTCTCATGCCTCAGCCTCCTGAATAACTGGGATTACAGGCATGCGCCACCACACCCAGCTAAATTTTGTATTTTTGCTAGAGATGGGGTTTCACCATGTTGGCCAGAATGGTCTCAATCTCCTGACCTCATGATCCACCCCCCTCGGCCTCCCAAAGTGCTGGGATTACAGGCATGAGCCACTGTGCCTGGCCGAAGATATTCTTAATTTTAAAAAAAGATGTTTCTACAAAAGTCAATTTGGAGATAAATGCTAACCATATGTAAAGAGTGCTGGGTAACTGTTGATGTTTAGATTGGAGAGGGCTAGAAATGACAGACCTTGTTTAGAAGATTGCAGATTTCAAAGTGCAGAAATTACTTTGTGAATTACCAAATGTGAGCTAAGCTGTGTTATGTTAGTTTAGAATATAGCTCATCAGACTTTATGCTGTTCAGATAGCTGGCTTGTTCTCGTTTAAGTTTAGGCTTAAATACCACCACCTTGTAAGGGTTTGAGAAACCTTTGCTGACCATTCTAAGTAGGTTCCCTCTATCAGTGTACCCTGTTGATGTCCCTCACAGCATCTGTCACAATTTTTAATAATCTTATTTGTTGGTGTAATTATTTGTTTGCCTCCCCCACTATATTATAAAGTCTATCAAGACAGAGACTGTACTCTATTTTCTTCACTAATGAATACCTTATTTCCTAGTTCAGGGCCTGGCACATAGTAGATGCCAAGTAAATGCTTGTTGAATTAATGAATGCAATATTTCAGCAAAATCAGTGTATTCTGTGAACTTGTATGTATGTTGAGTGTACGAAGATAAAAGAGAGTCAGTCCTTGCCCTCCATTAACTTACCTACAGGCCTTCAGCTGAGGGAGTTCCATACTTTTTAGCTTTCGTCAGCAGATCTCCAGCTTTATTTTCTAAATACATAAAAATTATAAAATCCCCAAATAGGACCAACACAGCATTTTAGAACTTCTCATTTGATTAAGAATCAAATATATACATGGGGATTGTATAATTTTTTTTTTTTTTTCTGGAGACAGATTGTCGCCCAGCCTGGAGTGCAGTGGCATGATCCCAGCTCACTGCAACCTCTGTCTCCTGGGTCCAAGTGATTCTCAGCCTCTCAAGTAACTGGGACTACAGGTGCACACCATCACACCTAGCTAATTTTTTGTATTTTTAGTAGAGATGGGGTTTCACCATGTTGCCCATGCTGGTCTCGAACTCCTGAGCTCAGACAATCCACTGCCTCAGCTTCCCAAAGTGCTAGGATTACAGGTGTGAGCCACTGCGCCCGGCCTGTATGTTTTCACTAAATAGGCTGACTGCATGATAGCCAGGGACGTGAGCTTTTTCTTTCGTTTTTAAGTAGAATATTCATTGACTAGATTGTCTATTACTTATATTAATAAAACAATAAGTATGTGTATTTGTCTTTGGCTTAGTACAAGTCATTCCTGGAACCTAGTAACTTTGAATCTTAGGAAGTATAAACTGGAATAACAATATTCTACCCATAATATTTCACATTTTAATCTCTTTTATCCAGACCATGAGGTAATTGAACTTAACTTTTTGCAGACAGTCATCTTCATTATTTACATAATACTTAAAAGATTAACTCTGGCTTTGCAAAATATGTCGTTCAAATTTCTTGTAGACCTGGTGCGGTTGCAGTGAGCCGAGATTGCGCCACTGCACTCCATTCTGAGCAACAGAGCAACACTCTTTCCAAAAAAAAAAAAATTCTTGTAGATCAGTTATTTGTAGGTTTTCTTTCATGGTAGGTAGGAGAGGTGGTACATTATCCACCATAAATATCTAGGCCAATTTATTTTTTCTTAGTGTTATATTTCATTAAGTTTCTAGTTTTGTTTTTTTGTTTTCCTAGAGGTAAGAACAGATTTATGTGAAGAATAGAATTTGTCAGTTTGGAGTTACTTAAATGAAATTAGGCTACGTGACACTTCCTTGCTTTACTACAAAGTGTACCAACCTTTCAGGAGTTGAGAAACTTGTTTCATTTTGATATACTTTCTCTGTTCCTGAAAGAACTGTGTGACTTTTTAATATATATATTTAAAATACACAGTGTTTTGTAATTTCATAATACCTCTTGATGTTGTAAATGCCTTAGAATTTTCCAGAATCACCCAGGCGCAGTGGCTCACGCCTGTAATCCTGGCACTTTGGGAGGCTGAGGCGGGTGGATCATGAGGTCAGGAGTTTGAGACCAGGCCGGCCAAGATGGTGAAACCTCGTCTCTAAAAATACAAAAATTAGCCGGGCATTGTGGCGCTCACCTGTAATCCCAGCTGCTCGGGAGGTTGAGGCAGGAGAATTGCTTGAACCCGGGAGGTAGAAGTATCAGTGAGCCAAGATCGGGCCACTGCACTCCAGCCTGGCGACAGAGTGAGACTCTGTCTCAAAAAAAAAAAAAAAAGCAAGAATTTTCCAGAATCACGCATGGGACTGAGACACTTATTTTTTTTTATTTTTTTTTTTTTTTTGAGACGGAGTCTCGCTCTGCCACCCAGGCTGGAGTGCAATGGCCGGATCTCAGCTCACTGCAAGCTCCGCCTCCCGGGTTCACGCCATTCTCCTGCCTCAGCCTCCCGAGTAGCTGGGACTACAGGCGCCCGCCACCTCGCCCGGCTAGTTTTTTGTAGTTTTTAGTAGAGACGGGGTTTCACAGTGTCAGCCAGGATGGTCTCGATCTCCTGACCTCGTGATCCGCCCGTCTCGGCCTCCCAAAGTGCTGGGATTACAGGCTTGAGCCACCGCGCCCGGCCGAGACACTTATTTTTTAGGCAACAACTGAATATTATTATTGCACCTTGATTTTTTTTTTTTTTTCAAATGTTGGGTAAAGGGGCAGCTTCAAATCTAGATAGTGCTCATGCGTATTCTTCTTCTTTTTTTTTTTTGTTTTTTTATCCGAGACAGAGCCTTGCTCTGTCGCTCAGGCTGGAGTGCAATGGCGCAATCTTGGCTCACTGCAACTCTGCCTCCCAGGTTCAAGCGATTCTCCTGCCTCAGCCTCCCGAGTAGCTGGGATTACAGGGCCTGCCACCACGCCTGGCTAATTTTTGTATTTTTAGTAGAGACAAGGTTTTGCTATGTTGGCCAGGCTGGTCTTGAACTCCTGACATCGTGATCTGCCCACCTGAGCCTCCCAAAGTGCTGGGATTACAGGCGTGAGCCACTGTGCCTCGCCGCATATCATTCTTTCTATGCCTTCTGGTAGCCCTTCTGTTGATTTATATGTAGCATATTTGTAATAGGAGAGCAGTTATAAAGTTGATAAAAAATAATGCATAGATGTATCTTAAGATAAATGTATATATTGTAAATGGTGATTTTATATAATTATAATTGAAGATTAAGTCAAATGTTGATGCTATTCCTTTCTAGATAGAAAAGGAAATCTAGATAATAATAGATTCTGTTCCAACTACTTTGATCACTTTTATTTTTAATGTCTTTTCAATTACAATATAATTTTAAAAATTCAAATAATTCAAGTACCTATAAAATATGGTAGTTCTTAACATTTGTACTCCCCAGATAAAATCATTATTAATAAATTGGGATGTGTCCTTTCAGACTCTGTACTCATTTAAACACTATTGAGTTTGTGTGCATGTCTGTGTATAATAAAAATATTAATTAATGCCGCTGGTGACACTAAAGTTGTGTGACTGTATACCCTTAAGGGGACTGAATTTCAGGCAAGAAACAGATATGCCTTTTTTATAAACCATCTTGATTATCAGTAGGGTAGATAAACTTTTAAATGCGAGGATTACGTCAGGAAGGTTAGAGAGATGCCAACAATTCTTTCAGCAAATAAATACCTTTGGAATTCTGTCTAGTTGAAACAGTCCTGTGTTCCTACTTTATATTTGGAACCATTTATTCAAATTATTAAACAATTTTGAATTGTTTCTTTAAATTTTAAATTTAAATAAAGTTAAGTACTTTATGGTCGTAAATACTTCAGAGTTCATTTTGGGTATTTCTTTTGGGGTTTAAAAAATACATTTTGGCTGGGCATGGTGGCTCACACTTGTAATCCCAGCAATTTGGGAGGCCGAGGTGGACAGATTGTCTGAAATCAGGAGTTTGAGACTAGCCTGGCCAACATGGGGAAACCCCATTTCTACTAAAAATACAAAATTAGCCGAGAGTGGTGGCACACGCCTGTAATCCCAGCTACTTTGGAGGCTGAGGCATGAGAATTGCTTGAACCCAGGAGGCGGAGGTTTCAGTGAACAGAGATTGCTCCACTGCACTTCAGCCTGGGGGACAGAGCAAGATTCTGTCTCAAAAATGAAATAGGCTGGGTGCGGTGGCTCACGCCTGTAATCCCAGCACTTTGTGAGGCCGAGGTGGGCGGATTGCCTGAGGTCAGGAGTTTGAGACCAGCCTGGCCCACGTGGTGAAATCCGGTATCTACTAAAAACACAAAAATTAGCCGGATGTGGTGGTTTGTGCCTGTAGTCCCAGCTACCCAGGTGGGTAAGGCAGGAGAACTGCTGGAACGTGGGAGATAGAGACTGCAGTGAGCCAAGATCATGCCACTGCACTCCAGCCTAGGTGACAGAGCAAGACTCCGTCTCAAAAATAAATAAATAAATAAATAAAACAAAAATATATTTCATTTAGGTGTTAGATTTTTAAATTTACTGCTTTGTCCCGTAAATTGCAAAGTAAAAAATTCAAATTGCCTTTTAAAATATTTAAAGTTAGAAGGCTAGGCACAGTAGCTCATGCCTATAATCCTAGCACTTTGGGAGGCCAAGGCAGGAGGATGGCCTGAGACCAGGCATTCAAGACTAGCTTCGGCAACACAGGGAGACCCTGTCTCTACAAGCTGTGGTGGCACACGCCTGTAGTCCTAGCTACTCAGGAAGCTGAGGTGAGGGGATTGCTTGAGCTCAGGAGATCATGCAGTGAACCGTGATTGAGCCAATACTTTCCAGCCTAGGTGACAGAGCGAGACCCTATTTCAAAAAATAAATAAACACCTAAAATTTAAAAATTAGAATGGTAATCTCTTAATCTTTTTTTGATGATGACTTTAAACTTTAACTCTATAATTTTATTAGAAAAAATTAGAAAAATACATTTTAAAAAATGTATTTTAACATATTTTTAAACAAAAGTTACTTTACATCAAATAGGAAAAAAATTGGATAAACCAAAAGAAAAAACGTTCATAATACCACTGCCATATATAGCTACTGTGTCAGGTAGAAGGTTGAAGGTTATGAGGAGGAAGGATTTGTGGAAGCAAGGTAATTAACAGAGGTTATCTATGGTGCTCGCAGTAGTATAGTTTTTTTTCTATATTTATATATACACAGTACATTGGATAGAAGTATTTTTACTTTTGTAGTATGAAGAAACAGTTGGATTATAAAGTAAAAATAATTGGAGACTAACAAAAATATAAATTAACATATTTGTTAGAAGCTTTTCCAAACTGTTCCTATTCTCTAAAAGTTTGCTTTCGAATAAAATGTTAGAAAAACTATTTCCCTTTGTCTTTGCTATTATTTTGTTTTATTAGATTCTTGAAGAGAAAACAAGATTCAGGGAAAAGTCAGTGGCATATAATCATTAGTTGTGTTTTATATGTGTAACATTGAAGAATGGTTATCATCATGATGCTTCAATTAAGTTTATTCTGGATTGCTTTCAGGCACTGTTTAAAAGGAAAAACCTCATTTATAATATTCACTCCGTCAAGGGTGTCTAAGGGAGAGAATATAGTTATGGGTTCTTAGCTTTTGTTTCGGGATGGACCATTAGAGCCCCTTCCTCATCACTCTTTTCTGCTTATCACTAGAGACAGAAACTAAAACCATAGCTTCAGGCTGCTAAAAGCCTAAAACAAAACAAAACAAAACAAAACAGGACAACAACAAAATAAGGCTGATTGGATAAGCTTGCATCTATACATTCATTCAACCAATACTAAGAATGCTGCCATCTGTTCAGCACTGTGCCAGGCCCTGGGGGTAAAAAGTCAGGCCACTGACCTTTCCCTGAATCTGAAAAGTATAAAAGGGAAACCTAGTCTAGAAGGTAAAACAGGAAAGTTAGTTAACCTAAAGTGTGATAAGGGCTATGGTATTCATATACGTAGGAGCATCAAATAAGGGTACCTACCTAATCAACACTCCAAAGAATCCTAAAGGAAGTGATACCTAGATTGAGTTTTAAATAATATGTAACAATTATTGGCCTTTAGGGAATAGGAACAGTTGTTTGGTGGTATAACATTGTAAAAATAAAGGTATGGTATGATGTCAGATGGGAAAGGCAAGGACCAACTCTTAGAGTGCCTTGTATGCCATGGAAAAGGAACTTGGACTTTGCCATATGGCATTGGGGAACCATTATAGGTTTAACTCTGAAGACTGTATAGTGGAGGGATTTATGGGGGATAAGACTCAAGGGAAACCAGCTGTGAGGAAGTGGCAGTAATCCAGGCATTGAACCTGGGCATTAGGAGGGTTGGAGAGAAATGCAGTGGAGAGCCATATGAGAGTGGTGCAGGACTTGTGCAAAGTGTCAAAACCCCTGCTTCCTGATCTCTAATCCCTTTCCTCATTTTTCTTACCAACAAACATGACTTTCAGTGGAGATATTTGTTTACCAAAAGAAATTACCTACTTTTTTCTCCAACCAGTTGTTGATGCCGTGAATTTCTATTAAGAAAAGACTGAATAGTTCTTTCAAATTTGCCAAAACAACTTGACCTTTTTTCCTGTGTGTGTGAGACAGTGTCTTACTCTGTCAGCCAGGCTGGAGTGCTGTGGCACGACCTCGGCTCACTGCAACCTCCGTTTCCTGGGCTCAAGCAATTCTCCTGCCTCAGCCTCCAGAGTAGCTAGGATAGCAGGCATGTGCCACCATGCCTGGCTAATTTTTGTATTTTTAGTAGAGAAGGAGTTTCACCATGTTGGCCAGGCTGGTCTCAAACTCCTGACCTCAGGTAATCCGCCTGCCTTGGCTCCCTAAAGTGCGGGGATTACAGGTGTGAGCCTGGCCAATTTGACCTTCAGTAGAGGTTTAATGTCAATGGAAAGGAGGGTATACACTTTGGACTGATATACAAGATTCAAATCCTGGCTCTAGCACTTACTAGCTGTGTGATCTTGGAAGAGTTATTTAAGCTCTCTGAGCTTGTTTCCTTTTCCGTAGAGCTTAGTTGTGATGAGTTAATGAAACTGTGTGAAGAGCCTGCTCAAAGCTTGGTAGATAGTAGAGGCTTACGTGGTATTTCCCTTAAAGTAATAGAACAGTGGGGCCATATTGCTTTGAAGGGGGTGAAAATTTGTTCTTGGAGAAAGGGTGAAAAAATCTTATCATTAATATATAAAACTAAGATATATATACAGTACATAAGCAGATATAAAGTATATATGTGTAATTCAGATATCATGAGGACATGGGGAGGACTAGAAAAATAATGCCTGTAAAGGCTCCTTAGGGGGAGATAATGGAAACAAGGTTGACAAACACTGCAGCAGAGTTAAGTGATTTGCCTATTTAAATTATGAATAACTAGATATGTAAAGTACTAAGAGATGTGATTTTTCTTATTAATCAGTTGGTCAGTTCTGAGGAGTTCACCATTTTGGCACCTATTCAGATTCTTGTGTTTTTTGTTTGTTTGGACTAGTCAAGTGCAGGTAGTGAGAAGGGGGAAATTGTAGAACAAGCAGTTCTAACTGTAACTGAACAGTTAGTTGAGATAACTCACTACCTTCAGACCAGCCCTGTTTGGATTCTTATCAAAAAAATTACCGCCATATATTTTTTTGATATGACTTCCAAATAAATGCTATACTAGAATATTTTAGAAAATATTAAGTACATTTAGGACAACATTGACAATAACGAAATGAAAGGTTATCATTCACAGAAATAATTTATCTAAGTGAGGTTTAATAGTAAGCTCAGCAATCAGAGCCACCACCAGTGGTTACTAATATTTCTTTATTTGTAGACTCTTATTAATATTAAACTTCTGTGTGTCCACCCTTAAATATAGATATTCTAGTAGAACTGCATCATTAGGAAGTGTTTATAAGTAAATGTTTTGATTAACTGAAACTTTAATTGTCAAGTCTTCTAAAACTTACCTACTTTAAGCTGGTGTACTGAAGGTAAGTTTAGCCAGCTGCCACACAAAGTCATATCCTGTTTATGAATGTGAGGCGGGATTAGAACTCTGAGATATTGTAAGTACATAGTGATTAATTAGCACTGTCAGTCATAATTATTCAGAGGTCAGGTCCAACAATATAATCTTCAGGTAGGGAAGACAAAAGTTAACTTTTTTTGTTAAAATTAAAAACTTCCTGATTATAAAAGTAGTACATATACATTAGCAGATTAGAATGTAAACTATAAAGAAACAAATAGAAACAGCCATAGTAACTGTTATGTTCCTGCCATTCTTTATTGATTTCTTCAACAGTGATGATCATTCTTTACATTTTATTTGAAATTTCTTACTGAAATAAGTATTGAAATAGCCCCTTCTGTTTATTTCTTGGTTTTAATATAAATATAAGATTTATATTTACAATTTTGTATTTTGCTTTCAAAAATGTCTCTTTTCTTTTTTTTGAGAGAGAGTTTTGCTCTTATAGCACAGTCTGGAGTGCAATGGCACGATCTCGGCTCACTGCAACCTCAACCTCCTGGGTTCAAGCTATTTTCCTGCCTCAGCTGCCCAAGTAGCTGGAACTACAGGTGCGCGCCACCACGTTCAGCTAATTTTTGTATTTTTAGTAAAGACGGGGTTTCACCATGTTGGCCAGGCTGGTCTTGAACTCCAGACCTCAGGTGATCTGCCCGCCTCGGCCTCCCAAAGTGAGGGATTACAGGCGTGAGTGAGCCACCGTGCCTGGCCCAAAAATATCTTTTAATAATCTTATCTGTTCTAGTACAGAGTTTACAGACTAGTTTCCTTTGAGCTGGATTGAGTCTTCAGATCTATTTTGTTCATCATAATATTGACTACCTTGACTCGTGGTTTTGTTTCTTCTTTTTTTGAAACAGGGTCTCACTTTGTCACCCAGGGTAGAGTGCAGTGATGCAAACACTGCTCCCTGCAGCCTTGACCTCCTGTGCACAAGGGATTCCCCCTGGCCACTCCACCGCTTCAGCCCTCTAAGTAGCTGGGATGACAGGCACACGCCACCACGTCCGGCTATTTATTTATTTGTTTATTTTGGTAGAGATGGAGTTTCGTCACGTTGCCAAAGCTGGTATTGGAACTCCTGAACTCAAGCTATCCATAGCCCCCCAAAGTACTGGGGTTACAGGCATGAGCCACCATGTTTGTTGACTCGTGGTTTTAAAGACACTTTTTAATTAGTTCCTACATTTTAAAATTGGGAGAATTCATATTAAAAACTTGAATTTTGGGCTTTTCTTGAAAAGCCACATGGTCTTGAAACGCTAGGCATGCACTCTTCTATGACAGCCCTTGTCAGTGACTGGCACAGTTAGATAGGCCATGCGTTTTCTAGTATGCCACAATCCTGTCACTCAGTATCATCTCTCTATGGCGTATCAGGGTGTTTCACTCATTTAGGAGCTCTGCCTTGATGTTTATTCTAGGTTAATCTTTACTAAAGCAGCCCCGGATGGAACTCTTTTGTTTGTTGCTAATACTGTATCTGTTTTTGTCTTACAGGAGAAGATGTATGGTCTTATGCAAAGGGACTTCCTCACATGTTTCAGCAGGGTGGTGTATTCTACAGTATTATGAAGAAAACCATGGGTATAGTTAATTTGATTTTATTCTTAAATAATAGCTCTACTGAAGCTATTTCAAGATTAAGAAAGTTCATATAGTTTTCTACTAAAATATTTTCAAAGTTAATTTTAGGTTTATATTCTTTAGCAGTTTGCCTAGTTAAAACGGATTATTACCCTGACATGGTCAGCTATGTTTTCTGCTAGTATTACTAAAAATCTATCACTTTGTTGCTATTCTTTTCTCATTTAAATTATGTGTATGGGTGTATGATTCTTTTTTTTTTTTTTTTTTTTTGAGATGGAGTTTCGTTCTTGTTGCCCAGGCTGGAGTGCAATGGCACGATTTTGGCTCACTGCAACCTCTGCCTCCTGGGTTCAAGCGATTCTCCTGCCTCAGCTTCCCGAGTGGCTGGGATTACAGGCATGTGCTACCACACCTGGCTAATTTTGTATTTTTAGTAGAGATGGGGTTTCTCCATTTGGTTAGACTGGTTTTGAACTCCCGACCTCAGGTAATCTGCCCACCTCGGCCTCCCAAAGTGTTGAGATTACCGGCGTGAGCCACTGTGCCCGGCCATGTGTATGATTCTTTTTTTTTTCTTTTTTTTTTAGATGAAGTCTTGCTCTTGTTCCCCAGGCTGGAGTGCAATGGCATGCTTTTGGCTCACTGCAACCTCCACCTCGGGGTTCAAGCAATTCTCCTGCCTTAGCCTCCTGAGTAGCTGGGCTTACAGGCGCCTGCCACCACGCCTGGCTAATTTTTTGTGTTTTTTTTTTAGTAGAGACAGGGTTTCACCATGTTGGCTAGGCTGGTCTCAAGCTACTGACCTCAGGTGATCTGCCCGCTTCGGCCTCCCAAAGTGTTGGGATTACAGGCGTGAGCCACCACGCCTAGCCATGTGTATGATTCTTAACAACTAAAGACAAATTGTGAAATTAGAAGCAGATTTGTTTATAATGCTAGTATTCAAGAACCAGATAATATTTGTGGTGGTGTTGTTATGTTTGGCCATATTTAGCATATATCTGATTGCTTTCTAAGTTCTAGGATACAGCTCATTATACATTTAGCTTCTTTCACGTTGTACATACATTGTTTGTAAAGACAGATTTGTGTACAAGTGTATGTCTGTATCTTCAGAGTGGTCTCAAGAGAGAGGTTGCCAGGCCATGTGTTTGGACTTCACACGTTTTTTTCAAAGATTTTATGTTAATGCTTTCGGCCCCAGACTTACCGCTCTGGCTTATATATTTCACCTACCTGGCCATTGTAGACATTAATTGCATAATCTGTTTTGTTGTTTTCATCTCTTCCTCATACACTTTTTTTTCCTTCCAACTTGGTTGTTGTAGAAATATTCAAACATATACAAAAGTAGCAAGAATAATATAATGAACCCCCATTTACCTACTACCCAGCCTCAATAATGATTAGTACATCTCTGTCCCCTTTTTAATTGGACTATTTTAAAGTAGATCTCAGATATACTATAATTTCACCTGTAAGTACATTGGTACATGTTTCCTTTTTTTTCCTTCTCATTTTCTCCTTTGAACTTCAATATGTATTTCTAAAGATAAGAACTCTTTAAAAAAGAAAAATCATTACAGCCTAAAAAAAGAACAACTTTTTTTAATGTCACCAAATATCCAGTCAGTGTTTGAATTTTTTCGATAATTAATGTTGATAATTTTCTAAAAGATGTTTTCTTCTCTTGGTTTTTCTTTAATCAGAGACCAAAAAAATGCCTTGTTTTTTTCTTTTAAGACAGGATTATTGAGACATAAGTTATAAACAGTAAAATTCATCCTTTTCAGACTTACAAGTATACAAATTTTGTATACTGTATATGAATTTTGACAAACACATATATATAGCATATATAGTCATGTAACCAACACCACCACTGTAATCAAGATACAGAATATTTCCATCACTCCAAAAAGTTTTCTTGTGCCTCTTTGTAGTCAACTCTCCTCAATCCCAGGCCCTGGCAACCATTCATTTGATTCTGCCCCTATATGTTTGCCTTTTTCATATTACCATGTAAATAGAATCCTATAGTGTGACTTTTTGTGTCTGGCATCTTTAATTTAGCACAGGAATTGGCAAACTGTGGCCTGTGCGGCCATCTCAAATCTGCTGCCTGTTTTTTTGTTTTAGAGACAAGGTCTCACTCTGTCTCCTGGACTGGAGTGCAGTGGCCCAGTTATGGCTCACTGCAGCCTTGACCTCCTGGGCTTAGGTGATCCTCCCAGCTCAGCCTCCCAAGTAGCCGGGACCACAGCCATTTGCCACCATACCCAGCTAATTTTTTGTATTTTTAGTTGAGATGGGGTTTTGCCATGTTGCCCAGGCTGGTCTTGAACTCCTGAGCTCGAGCAGTCCTCCCGCCTCGACCTCCCAAAGTGCTAGGATTACAAGCGACAGATTACAAGCATGAGCCTCTGCACCTGACCTGCTACTTGTTTATATAATTTATTATTATTATTATTAGTTTTGAGACAGGGTCTTGCTCTATTGCCCAGGCTGGAGTGCAGTGGTATGATCGTGACTCATTGCAGCCTCCAGCCCCAATCCTCTGGGCTCAAGTGATCCTCATCCCTTACCCTACTGAGTAGCTGGGACTACAGGCATGTGCCATCATGCCCTACTAATTTTTTTTAAATTTTTTGTAGAGACAAGGTCTCACTATGTTGCCTAGGCTTGTCTCGGATTCCTGAGCTCAGGTGATCTTCCTGCATCAGCCTCCCAAAGTGTTGGAATTACAGGCGTGAGCCGCTGTACCTGGCTGAATACTTAAAAGTTTTACTGGGACTGAGCACAGTGGCTCACGCCTGTAATTCCAGCACTTTGGGAGGCCGAGTTGGGCAGATAACTTGAGGCTAGGAGTGTGAGACTAGCCTGTCCAACATGGTAAAACCTCATCTCTTCAAAAAATACAAAAAAATTAGCTGAGTGTGGTGGTGCACGACTGTAGTCCCAGCTACTTGGGAGGCTGAGACCTGAGAATTGCTTGAACCCAGGAGGCGGAGGTTGCAGTGAGCCAAGATCATGCCACTGCACTCCAGCCTGGGTGACAGAGTGAGGATGGATGGATGGATGGATGGATGGATGGATGGATGGATGGATGGATGGATGGATGGATGGATAGATAGATAGATAGATAGATAGATAGATAGATAGATAGATAATAGAGTAGATAGATTAGATACATACATGATGGATTAGATAGATCAGATAGGTGATAGATTAGATAGGTAGTGGATGGATTATAGATAGATTAGATAAATTATCAATTAGATCAGATAGATTATAGATAGATAGACAGACAGTTTCACTGGAGCACAGCCACACTCATGTTTACATGTCTGTGGCTGCTTTCACATTACAGTGGCAGAATTGAATACTTGTGAAAGAAACCATATGGTGCACAAATGTTGCCCTATACTGAAAAAATGTGCCTATTTATGTTTTTTTTGTTTTTGTTTTTGTTTTTTTTTTTTGAGACGGAGTCTTGCTCTGTCACCCAGGCTGGAGTGCAGTGGCCGGATCTCAGCTCACTGCAAGCTCCGCCTCCCGGGTTTACGCCATTCTCCTGCCTCAGCCTCCCGAGTAGCTGGGACTACAGGCGCCCGCCACCTCGCCCGGCTAGTTTTTTTGTGTTTTTTAGTAGAGACGGGGTTTCACCGTGTTAGCCGGGATGGTCTCTCGATCTCCTGACCTCGTGATCCGCCCGTCTCGGCCTCCCAAAGTGCTGGGATTACAGGCTTGAGCCACCGCGCCCGGCCTATGTTTTAATATGCTTTTGAGATCTGTCTTGTTGCATGTATTAGTTTATTCCTTCTTTTTTTAAAAACACTTCAAATAACTAGATTTTATTCCTTTTTGTTGCTGAGTAGTAGTCCATGATATAGATGTGTCACATTTTAAAAGACCTGTAACTGGCCAGGTACTGTGGCTCACACTTGTATTCCCAGCACTTTGGGAGGCCAAGGTGAGCGGATTCCCTGAGCTCAGGAGTTCAAGACCAGACTGGGAAACATGATGAAACCCCATCCCTACTAAAAATACGAAGAATAGTCGGGCGTGGTGATGTGTGCCTGTGGTCCCAGCTACTCAGGAGGCTGAGGTGGGAGGATCAATTGTGTTTTCTTCTAGGAGTTTATAGTTTTAGGTTTTATATTTAGGTTTATGATCTATTTCAAGTTGATTTTTCAATATATCGCAGGGTATGGGTCAAGGTTCATTTTTTAATGTATGGATGCCCAGTTGTGCCAGCACCATTTGTTGAAAAGGCTTTATGTTATCCATTGGATTATTTTGGTATATTTGTCAAAAATCAGTTGACCATGAGTCATACACCTGAAAAGGATGAATTATGTGATATGCACAATATACCTCAGTGAAATTACTTTTTCTTAAATCAACTGACTATATGTGTGGTTCTATTAGTATTTCTAGAATCTCTTTTCTGTTTTGTTGATCTATGTCTCTCCTTTCTCCAGTATAGCATCCTGATTATTGTATCTTATAGTTATTCTTGAAATCAGTGTGAGTCCTCCATCTTTTTTTCTTTTTCAGAATTGTTTTGGGTGTTCTGAGTCCTTTGTTTATCCATATAAATTTTATTTTATTTATTTATTTATTTACTTACCTGCTTATTTTTTTGAGACGAAGTCTTACTCTGTCTGGAGTGCAGTGTTGCAGTCTTGGCTCACTGCAACCTCTGCCTCCCAGGTTCAAGCCATTCTCCTGCCTCAGCCTCCCAACTAGCTGGGATTACGGACACCTGCCACCGCGCCTGGCTAATTTTTGTAGTTTTAGTAGAGACGGGGTTTTACCATCTTGGCTAGGCTGGTCTTGAACTCTTGACCTCATGATCCATCCGCCTTGGCCTCCCAAAGTGCTGGGATTACAGGCGTGAGCCACCACGCCTGGCCTATTTATTTATTTAATTTACTTATTTATTTATTTTTGAGACAGAGTCTTGCTCTTTCACCTAGGCTGGAGTGCAGTGGTGCGATCTTGGCTCACTGCAACCTTTGCCTCCCAGGTTCAAGCGATTCTCCTGTCTCAGCTTCCCAAGTAGCTTGGATTACAGGTGCACACCACCACAGCTGGCTAATTTTTTGTGTTTTTAGTAGAGACGGGGTTTCACCATGTTGGCCAGGCTGGTCTCGAACTCCTGTATTTATTTATTTTTTTGAGATGGAGTCTCACTCCGTCACCCAGGTTGGATGGAGTACTGTGGCACCATCTCAGGTCACTACAACCGCCATCTCCTGGGTTCAAGCAATTCTTCCCTGTCCCAGCCTCCTGAGTAGCCGGGATTACAGGCATATGCCACCACACCTGGCTAATTTTTGTTATTTTTGTGGAGACAAGGTTTCACTATGTTGGTCAGGCTGATCTCAAACTCCTGACTTCAAGTGATCTGCCTTCCTCAGCCTCCCAAAGTATTGGGATTACCGGTGTGAGCCACTGTGCCTGGCCTATCCATATAAATTTTAGAATCAGCTTGATTTCTTCAAAAAGAGTCCGCTGGGATTTTTATTGTAACTGCATTTGAATATACAGGCCGTGCCTGATTTAGGATTTTTTGACTTTATGATGGGTTTATCACGGTATTAAATGCATTTTGGGCCAGGTGCAGTGGCCTGTTATCCCAGCACTTTGGGAGGCCGAGGCAAGTGGATCACTTGAGGTCAAGAGTTTGAGACCAGCCTGGCCAACATGGTGAAACCCCGTCTCTACTAAAAATACAAAAATTAGCCAGGTGCAGTGGCATGCGCCTGTAATCCCAGCTATTTGGGAGGCTAAGGCAGGAGAATCCCTTGAACCCAGGAGGCGGAGGTTGCAGTGAGCCGAGATCACACCGCTGGCACTCCAGCCTGGGTGACAGAGCAAGACTGTCTCAAAAAAAATGCATTTTGACCGTGAGTTTATCTGGCTGTAACCCATTGTAAGTTAAGGAGTATCTGTATAGATCAAATTGGGGATAGTTGATATTTTGACAACATTGAGTCTTTTGATTCATGAAGATGTTATATTTCTTGTTTTTGGTTTTATTGAGACAGGGTCCCACTTTGTTACCTGGGTTGGAATGCAGTGACACAATCACAGCTTACTGCATCGTTGACCTTCCTGACTCAGTTGATCTCCCATCTCGGCCTCCTGAGTAGCAAGGACTACAGGTGTGCACCACCACACCCTGCCAATTTTTGTGTTTTTTTGTAGAGACAGGATTTTGCCATATTGCCCAGGCTAGTCTTGAACTCCTGGACTTAAGGCATCTCCTGCCTCAGCCTCCCAAAGTTCTGAGATTACAGGCATGAGCCACTGTGCCTGACCAAAACTGCAAAAATGTTATATTTCTTCATTAAGTCTTTAATATCTCTCATCAAAATTTTATAGTTTACAGCATATAGGTCTGGCACATAGTTTGTTAGTGTAAATCACCATGAATACTTGTTTTTTGGATGATACCGTAAAAGATGCTTCTACAAATGTCAAATTTCCTATTGTTCATTTCTAGTACATAGAAATAAAATTGGCTTGCTTTTTTCTTTATCTTTTGTTTTGTTTTTTGAGATGGAGTCTTGCTCTGTTGCCCAGGCTGGAGTGCAGTGGCACGATCTTGGCTCAGCACAACCTCTGCCTCCTGAGGTCAAGCGATTCTCCTGCCTCAGCTTCCGGAGTAGCTGAGACTATAGGTGCACACAACAATGCCTAGCTAATTTTTTTATTTTTAGTAGAGATGGGGTTTCACTATGTTGGCCAAGCTGGTCTCGAACTCCTGACCTCGTGATCTGCCTGCCTCAGTCTCCCAAAGTGCTGGGATTATAGGCATGAGCCACCATGCCTGGCCTCTTTTTTTCCTTTTCTTGGATATAGGGTCTCACTCTGTTGCCCAGGCTGGAGTGCAGTGGCGCAGTCTTAGCTCACTGCAACCCCCACAACCCGTGCCTCACCACCAACTGGGCTCAAGCGATTCTCCAGCCTCAGCCTCCCAAGTAGCTGGGACCACAAGCGTGGGCCACCACACCTGGCTAATTTTTGTATTTTCTGTAGAGACAGGGTTTCACTATATTGCCCAGCCTGGTCTCAAACTCCTGAGCTCAAAGTAATCTGCCCACCTCAGCCTCCCAGAGTGCTAGGATTACAGTTGTGAACCTGGGCTAAAATTGTTTTTTTTTACTACACCTGGCCTAAAATTGTTTTTTTTTTTTTTTTTTTTTTTAAACATTGCCCTTAATTGCCCTTGTACCCCGTGTGTGACCTTGCTAAACTCACATATTTTAGCAACTTTTAACAGATCGTTGTCTATGTAGATCATCATGTCTTTTGGAAATAAAAGACAATTTTATTAGCAATGGCTAGGACCTTCAGTTCAGTGTTGAGTAGGAATGGTGAGAGTAGACATTATTTCCTTTTTCCATATCTTGGAAGCATTCAGCTTGCAGGTTTTTCAGAGATACCTTTTGTAAGACTGAGGATTGATTGAGGACATTTCTTTCTATTCCTGGGTTTGTTGTGAGTTTATATTATGAGTGGATGTTGAATTTTGTCAGATGCTCTTTTCCTAAATGTATCAAGATGATCATATGGTTTTTCTCTTTTGGTTTGTTGATAGTGTGAATTACATTGATTTTTTTGAATGTTGAACCAACTTTACTTGCTGGATTTAATTTGCTAATATTTTGTTGAGTGTTTTTGTGATTGTGTTTAGGAAGGATAATTATCTGTAGTTTTCTTGTAATGACTGTTTAATCAGGGTAATGTTGGCTTTATAAAATAGCATTGAGAAGCTTTGCCGCCTCTTTTCTTCTGTTTTCTGGTAGATTTTATAATAGTTTTATTTTAACTGGTAGAATTCACCAGTGAAGCCATCTTTGCTTGGAGTTTTCTTTACTGGGCAGTTTTTTAACTACAAATTTAATTTCTTTAATAGAATACTCTTAAAATTATCTATTTCTTCTCGAGTAAGCTTTGTTAGTTTTGTCTTTCAAGAAATCTGCGCACTTCATCCAAGTTATCAGCTGTGTTGGCATAAACTTGTTTCTAATATTCCCCTATTGTTGTCCTTTTAATGTCTGTAGAATCTGTAGTTCTTTTATTTCTGATCTTGGCAACTTGTGCCTCTTTTTTCTTTTCTTTTTGGCTGTCCGGTCTGGCTGTTGATCTTTTCAAAGAAACGTTTGGATTCATAGGGGTTTTTTTGTTTGTTATTTTTCTGATTTCAGTTTCATTGATTTCTACTTTCATGTTTTTTTTTTTTTGTTTTTTTTTTGTTTTTTCCTTCCTTATGCCTGCTTTAGGTTTAATTCGCTCTTTTTTTTCCTAATTTCTTTATTTTATTTTTTGAGACAGAGTCTCAATCTGTTGCCCGGGCTGGAGTGCAGTGGTGCAATCTTGGCTTACTGCAACATCCGCCTCCTGGATTCAAGCAATTCTCGTGCCTCAGCCTCCTGAGTAGCTGGGATTACAGACATGTGCCACTATGCCCAGCTAATTTTTGTATTTTTAGTAGAGACGGGGTTTCTTCATGTTAGCCAGGCTAGTCTTGAACTCCTGGCCTTAAGAGATCTACCCACCTTGGCCTGCCAAGCTGCTGAGATTACAGGCATGAGGCACCATGCCCAGCCTACAGATTTTTTTTTAATGTAGGCATTTAAAGCTATAAATTTCTCTCTAAGCATCCCTTCCCTTCCCTTTTTTTTAACATCCTTTTTTTTTCTTTCTTTCTTTTTGCGACGAAGTCTCACTCTGTTGCCTAGGTTGGAGTGCAGTGCCGCAATCTCAGCTCACTTTAACCTCCATCTCCCGAGTTCAAGTGATTCTCCTGCCTCAGCCTCCCGAGTAGCTGGGATTAAAGGCACGTGCCACCATGCCTGGCTAATTTTTGTGTTTTTAGTAGACATGGGGTTTTGCCATGTTGGCCAGGCTGGTCTAGAACTCCTGACCTTAGGTGATCTGCCCACCTCGGCCTCTCAAAGTGCTGAGATTACAGGCGTGAGCCACTGTGCCTGGCCTTTTTACATCCCTTTTAAACTTTTTATCTTTCATTCTACTTTTTTTTTTTTATTCTTTTTTAAATTCTAATTTCTGACATATATTGATACTAATCAGTGGTTTTTAGAAGTTAGTATTTAATTAGGATTGATTATGGGGGATTCCAGTAATCTGGATCGATATGCACTGTCTTCCATGCAATTGCAAATAACTTCCTTCAATTGTGTTTTGTGTATGGGAGGGGGTTGAAGGATAAGAGGGTGGCATGGGGATGGCTATCTTTACTATTTTCAAAATAGTTTTGTTTCTAGTTTGAAATTATTTTTTAAATGTTAAGTGTGGTGCTGAGACAATTCAGTAGGGAAAGAATAATCTTCAACAGTGATCCTCAGACAATTAGATATCAGCATGCAAAATATTGAAGTTTGATGTCTACCTCAGGTTTGACCTCTACCTCACACCATATACAAAATTAATTCAAAATGGATCAAAGACCTAAGTTTACTTGCTAAAACTAGAAAACTCTTAGAAGAAAACATAGGCATAAAATGTATTGACCTGGATTAGGCATAATCTTAGATACGAAAATAAAAGCATAAATAAGAAGAGAAAAAAGTAAATAAAAAGCAAACTTCTGTGCTACAAATTATACCATCAAGAAAATAAATACACAACCCACAGAATGGGAGAAAATTTTTGCAAACCGTATATCTGAGAATGGATTTTTATCTAGAATATAAAGAACTCTTACAACTAAACAAAAAAGACAAATAACAGTTAAAAATCTGCAAAGGATATGAATAGATTTTTCTCCAGAGAAAATATATAAATGGCCAATCACACGTGAAAAGATGCTCAACATCATTAGTCATCAGGGGAATGCAAATCAAAACAAAAATGGGATGGTATAATACTTCATACTCACTAGTCTGGCTGTGGTCCAAAAGTCACATAATAAGCATTGTAGGCGAGAATATATAGAAATTGGAACCCTCATACACTGCTGGTAAGAATGTAAAAATGGTGCAGCCACTTGGGAATTCTGGCAGTACCTCAAAAGATTAAACGTAGAGTTACTCTATGATCCGGCAGTTCTATTCTTAGGGGTATACTCAAGAAAAATGGAAACATAGGTCCACACAAAATTTGTACACAAATGTTTGTAGGCGCATTATTCATCATAGCCTAAAACGGAAGTTACTAAAATGTCCATCAACTGATGATTGGATAAATAAAATGTGGTATAGCCATACAGTGGAGTATTATTTGGCAATAAAAAGTAGTAAAGTACTGGTACTCAGTACATCATGGACAAACCTTGAAAACATTATGCCATATGAAAGAAGCCAGTCACAGAAGAGCATATAGTGAAATATCCAGAATAGGAACACTTAGAGAAACAGAGAGTCAATCAGTGACTTCCCTAGGGCTGAGAATGAGGTAGAGGGAATGACTGCTAAGGTTCAGGGTTTCTTTTTGGGGTGATGAAACTGTTCTAAAAGTTCCAAACTCTGTGAATACGCTAAAAGCTGGCCATGCACAGTAGCTCATGCCTGTAATCCCAGTACTTTGGGAGGCTGAGACGGAAGGATCTCTTGAGTCCAGGTCGCAGCAAGCTATGATGGCACTACCACACTGCAGCGTGGGTGATAGAGGGAAACTCTGTCTCCAAAAAAACTACATATATATCCCAAACCATTTGGTTATACACTTAAAATAGGTGAATTGTATGTGAACTGTATCTCAATAGAGTGGTCATATTTCTTAGAATGTTGCATGTGGTATTTATCATTAAGAGGTAGTTTAGAGCTCTGGAGTTGAAACGTGATAGTTCCCTTGACCCCTTGGAGGGGCTTGTGAAGGGGTTGGCTTGCTTACTCAGCCCGCAGCTCTCAACCCTTCATGGGACAGGCACCAGATACAGGGGCCTGGACGAGTGCTTCTGGACACCGGCAGGAGTAGAACTCTGTGCGGCCCTGCAGCAGCGTCTAGCGGGGTACCTGTGACCCCCAGGGCCCCAGAGGGCATGTGTTACAGTGTGCTGTTTTAACTTTCCCCTCCACTGATAGCATGTTTAACAGCTCAGTGGAGGGTCAGGATGACAGCCTTTTGCACCCAACCTCTTGGTACCCAAGTTCTTGTCTGGCATCCAGAAAGAATCAGGTTGCACGAATAAATTGAAGGGTGCTGAATGTGGAGGATTTTGAGTGGTGGAAGTGGCTCTCAGTGGGGTGGGGAGCTGGAAAGGGGATGGAGTGGAAAGGTGGTCTTCCCCTGGAGTTCAGCTGTCCCCAGCCAAACTCTTCTCTGAAGTACCCCCGTCAAGCTATCCCTCTGAAGTCAAGCTACTTCTTTGTGACATCCAGCTGTTTTCTTCTCTTCTGTCCTTCTCTGCCAGTCTGCTGGTCTGCCTGGGGTTTTTTTGGGTACAGGAAAGGGGGCAGGGCAGGCCAAAAAGCAACATTTGAGCGGAAAAACAGGAATACATGTTCTCACTTTGGGCCACAGGTCTGGGCTTGAGGGTAAGCCACCACCAGGGACCCTGCCCTTTTCTGCCTAGTATTTCACCACCTCCTTTCTGTATCAGAGTCAGAACATTGGAGATCAAATTCTGGATGCATTGCACTCTGACTTCTAAGTGTCAGTTTATTTATAAAGTGAGTATGATAATGTCGGGGTGATTGTGAGGATCAAAGGAGATAGTGGATATACACCAGTTAGCAGAAGATCTGGTACCTAATAAAAACTTAGCAAATGTTTGTTGTTGTTACTAGAATTCCAGCTATTGTTTGCAAAATTAAAATTCTGACTGTAACAGAGCCATTTAAAATGGATCATCCTCAGAAAAGTACCTTCCAAAATAGAATTTTTTCTGATATTTGTGGTAAATTTTTCTCTGTATTTTTATAACAGATTCATGTAGCAAGTGATTACTGTTATTTTTAAGTTCAGGGATACAAGTGCAGATTTGTTACCTAGGTAAACTTGTGTCATGGGGATTTGTTGTAAATAAACTTGTTGTACAGATTATTTCATCACTCATATATTTAGCCTAGCACCCACCTGATCCTCTCCCTCCTCTCACCCTCTACCGTCCGAAAGGTCCAAGTGTGTGTTGTTATTCCCCTCTTTGTGTCCGTATGTTCTCATCATTTAGCTCCCATTTTATAATTATCATCATCCTCCTCCTCATCATCATCCTGTGGTCAAAGAATCAAAACATATCAAGCCTCTCTCAACCTCAGCCATTTACCTCCGTCTTCCAAAAACAGGAAAGGAACATACATAACTCTCTTATTTTATTCAAATCCACCTTAACATACAGATGGTTACATCTACATTTGAAAAACAGTATTGCCCATTATAACTAAACTATACTATTACTATTTCTGTTCTTCATTTTTGGAAAGGTATTCTAAAATTAACTGGCTCAGGCCAGGTACGGTGGCCCATGCCTATAATCCCAGCACTTTGGGAGGCCTAGGTGGGCAGATCACTTGAGGTTAGGAGTTCGAGACTAACCTGGCCAACATGGTGAAATGCTGTCTCTACAAAAAATGCAAAAATTATTTGTGTATGGCAGCAGGCACCTCTAATCCTAGCTACTCAGGAGGCTGAGGCATGAGAATCGCTTGAGCCTGGGGGGAGGAGGCTGCAGTGAGCCGAGATTGCACCACTGCACTCCAGCTTGGGCAACAGAGTTGAGAGCAGACTCCATTCCCCCCAAACCCAACAACAAAAAATAGAATAAAATTAATTGACTTAAAATATGGTGTTTTTGGCCAGGTGTGGTGTCTCATGCCTGTAATCTCAGCATTTTGAGAGGCCAAGGTGGACAGATTGCTTGAGCCCAGGGGTTCAAGACCAGCCTGGGTAACATGACGAAACCTTGTCTCTACTAAAAATACAAAAATTGGCCAGGTGTGGTGGCATGCGCCCATAGTCTCAGCTGCAGGTGAGGCTGAGGTGGGAGGATCGCTTGAGCCCAGGAGGTAGAGGCTGCAGTGAGCCATGATCACACCACTGTACTCCAGCCTGGTTGACAGAGTGAGACCCTGTCCCCCACTATATATACGTATATAGTAAGTTTTCTTGCAGGTTTTTGTACAGAGAAATGAAGAAATGAATGGCAAATTTAGTTTTAACTATATAATACTCAGCTTTGCCTGTGAACTTTATAAAAATGGAATTATGCTGTATACCTTCTTCTATGATTTCTTTTTTTCTTTTTTTTTTTTGTGAGACGGAGTCTTGCTCTGTCACCCAGGCTGGAGTGCAGTGGTGGGATCTCGGCTCACTGCAAGCTCTGCCTCCCGGGTTCACACCATTCTCCTGCCTCAGCCACTTGAGCAGCTGGGACTACAGGTGCCTGCCACCGTGCCTGGCTAATTTTTTGTGTTTTTAGTAGAGACAAGGTTTCACCGTGTTAGCCAGGATGGTCTTGATCTGCTGACCTCGTGATCCACCCGCCTCAGCCTCCCAAAGTGCTGGGATTGCAGGTGTGAGCCACTGCGCCTGGCTTTTTTTTTTTTTTTTTAAGATGGGGTTTTACTCTCAGGCTGGAGCACAGTGGTATGATCACAGCTCCCTGCAGCCTCAACCTCCCAGGCTCAAGTGATCCTTCTGCCTCAGCCTTTCAAGTTGCTGGGACTACAGGCATGTGCCACCACACCCAGCTAATTTTTAAAATTTTTTGTAGAGGTGAGGTCTCCTTAGGTTGCCCAGGCTGGAACTCTTAGGCTCAAGTAGTCAATTTGCCTCTGCCTCCCCAAGTGCTGAGATTACAGGCATGAGCCCCATACCTGGCTAACTTGTTTAGTTTAGCAACACTTTTTCAGATACATCTATGTTGATGAATTCAACTATAGGTTATTCATTTTCACTGCTGCATAGTATTCTGTTGTATTATTTTTAACACAATTCATTGTTCTGCTCATGAGCTTTTGGGTAGTTTCTAGGTTTTTAATGTAAAGAATAATTTAACTATAAATACTAGCATACATATCATGAGCATATATAAGTAATGGAATTTTTGTTTTGTTTTGTTTTGTTTTTGAGACGGAGTGTTGCTCTGGCTGGAGTGCAGTGGCACGATCTCGGCTCACTGCAAGTTCCACCTCCTGGGTTCACACCATTCTCCTGCCTCAGCCTCCTGAGTAGCTGGGACTACAGGCGCCCGCCACCAGACCAGCCTAATTTTTTTTTGTATTTTTAGTAGAGATGGGGTTTCACTGTGCTAGCCAGGATGGTCTCGATCTCCTGACCTTGTGATCCGCCTGCCTCAACCTCCCAAAGTGCTGGGATTACAGGCGTGAGCCACCATACCCGGCCTTAAGTAATGGAATTGTTGATATGTAATAGAGAATTTTTAATGTGCGTTGCTTCTTAAAATTCAAAGGACTATATGAAATCTGAACATTCTGTCTATACCTGCCAAGAACACCCATAAACAATTATGCTTAAAAGTATCACAACAGTATTTGTATTGTGTTTAAAGTATATCCTTTTTTCTTTTTTGACACGGAGTCTTGCTCTGTTGCCCAGGCCTCCCAAAGTGCTGGGATTACAGGTGTGAGCCACTGTGCCTGGCCTATCCATTGATTTTTAAATATATATTTTAAATTGGGGCGTTTGTTTTTTGTTTTGTTTTTAGACAGTTTCTTGCTATCACCCATGTTGGAGTTCAGTGGCTCAGTAATAGCTCACTGCAGCCTCAGACTCCAGAGCTCAATGATCCTCCTGCCTCAGCCTCCCAAAAAACTGAGACTATAGGTGTACTCCATCACTCTCAGCTAACCTTTTGTATTTTTGTAGAGACCAGGGTCTTACCATGTTGCCCAGTTGGTATCAAACTCCTAGCCTCAAGCGATCTTCCCGCCTCAGCCTCCCGACATGCTGAGTCACCACGCCTGGCTGGAGTTTTTTAATAACAGTATAAACGTCCAGAAACTATAGAAATGGGAAACGTCACCTATCATTTAAAAATATTTGTCTTATACATACATGTTTTAGGCAAGAATGTAATCATAGTACTTAGATTTTTTTCCTGCTATTGCAGCATCATGCACATTTTACTGTATATATTAGGCATCACAGCTTTTTTATTTATCTAATTTTTTTTTTTTTTTTTTGAGATGGAGTGTTGCTCTGTTGCCCAGACTGGAGTGCAGTGGCACGATCTTGGCTCACCACAACCTCCACCTCTTGGGTTCAAGCAATTCTCCCTGCCTCGTCCTCCTGAGTAGCTGGGACTACAGGCGCGCACCACCATGCCTGGCTAATTTTTGTATTTTTAGTAAAGATGGGGTTTCACGATGTTGGCCAGGCTGGTCTCAAACTCTTGACCTCATGATCTGCCTGCCTCGGCCTCCCAAAGTGCTGGGATTACAGGTGTGAGCCACAGCACCAGGCCTATTTATCTAAATTTTAATAGCTGCATATACTTCCATCAGGTAGATAGGAAATAATTTACTTAATTATTTCTTGTTGAAAATTGAGATTTTTTCCATTGTTGCATTGTAAGTAATACTGTGATGAACTTATGTGGAACTATGACTCTTTCTAGGGATAGCCAAGGGAAAGCATCACAGTAGCAATCTGGAAACAACTGCATAACCTTTTTTTTTTTTTTTTTGGGATGGAGTCTTGCTTTGTCGCCCAGATTGGAGTACAGTGGCACTATCTCGGCTCACTGCAACCTCCACCTCCTGGGTTCAAGCAGTTCTCCTGCCTCAGCCTCCCCAGTTGCTAGGACTACAGGCTCACACACCACCATGCCCAGCTACTTTTTGTATTTTTAGTAGAGACTGGGTTTCACCATGTTGGCCAGGCTGGTCTTGAACTCCTGACCTCAAGTGATCTGCCTGCCTTGGCCTCCTAAAGTGCTGGGATTACAGTAGTGAGCCACCATGCCCGGTCACAAAACCTTTTTGTTCTTCTTTTTTTTTTTTTTTTTTGAGACGGAGTCTCACTCTGTCGCCCAGGCTGCAGTGCAGTGGCTGGATCTCAGCTCACTGCAAGCTCGGCCTCCCGGGTTTATGCCATTCTCCTGCCTCAGCCTCCCGAGTAGCTGGGACTACAGGCACCCGCCACCTCGCCCGGCTAGTTTTTTGTATTTTTTAGTAGAGATGGGGTTTCTCCGTGTTAGCCAGCCTGGTCTCGATCTCCTGACCTCGTGATCCGCCCGCTTCGGCCTCCCAAAGTGCTGGGATTACAGGCTTGAGCCACTGCGCCCGGCCTTTTTGTTCTAATAGAAGAATTAAAACATATTGACTACCTGATTGATATTAGGCACTGTGGTATGTGCTTCATTGTTTTAATGTTTTTAATGTGCTTAAATGTTTTCTCATTTAATCTTTAAATAATTGAGTGAAATGAGTAATATACCCATCATTATACTTACCCAATTGTATTATAATAATCTGTTTGTGTCTGTCTTCTAAGAATTATGGTATTTTATTTTTAAATCCTCAGAGTCTATTTTAGTTCCTGGCACATAGTGAGGCTCAGTAGATGTTATCTATTCAGATGGATGTTTAAAAGCTTTGCCTTGAGGCAGTTTTGGCCTTATAAAATTCTCTTCTTTGCTACCTTTGTTTCCTGAGCTATAATTTATAGATCTCTGAGGACAGGGATTGGTAACCAATAAACTCATTCCAGATGTGCCCAGAAAAGTAGTATTTAGACAACATCTCTGACTTCAACTTTGACATGTCTGTTTTTGTCATTTTTCTCTGCTGAAAATGTGCCAAGAGGAAATTCTACTTGGATTTTTATTAATTGATACTTTAGCTACCATTGAAATTAATGTTTATTTGAAATTAATGTATGTTATTTATTCATTTGCAACTGAGCTATTTTTGCTAGTTGTTTGGAATATTCTCAGAGAGGTACATTAGAACCATTGAAGCTCTTTTAAGGGAAGGAAGAACTATTCTTAATATCTTACAAAACTGTAGAATGCTAAATGCCCACAAAGCATTCCTGAGTTTATTCATTATCCCTCCTCTCTGAATTTCTGTAGCTAGCACTTACCCTTTCATTTGTTTCTAACTAGTTTACTTTTGCCTTTATATTTTGCCATAAACATATTACTATGTACCATATATTATAAAATGTTCTTTATCTTTTTTTTCAAAATAGTATATAATGTTATATTGGAAAAGTCTTACTGTCACATATGTGGAGTATACTTAGAGTGACAATTTTAAAATGTAAAGGTAGTGGATTGTTTAAAACACACATTTTTTTTTTTTAATACACAGGCTGAAACAAGTGTAAAATTTTTGAATACCCTGTAGTGAGACCACCTCCTTGACTAGAAAATAAGAGAAGTTTACTTTAAAATTTTTATCCTCTGCTGCTGCATTAGTGGACCAGGAGAAATAAACAGCAGTGAGCCTTGTGAGGAGCATCCATAACCCCTGGTTTACTTGGGTGGTTCTGGCCTACCAGAAATGAATAAGAATTATTTCAAAGGAATTTAATTGAATAAGGTATTTTAAATTTTTTACAAGCAAGTGTTAGTTCACACTGAAGTCATAGTGCATTATTTAGTTTTCTAAATGTGCCCCATAGCTACTGCTTTAACTATGGAATATCTTATTTTGAAAGCTCTTATTTTTTATATTTGTGAAAGATACATATCTACGGCACACTGTGAAAACACCTTTCTGGTATTTTACAGTTCAATAGAATGACTTGATTTTTAGTTCAACACACTGTGTAACAAGTTAGGTATACCTCACTTTGCCTTGATAACTGTTTTGGCAAAGTTCATAATTTGAATTTTAGTAATAAAAGTATATTCTTTTATTTGTTGACATTGTGTTTTCCTTATAGCTCAGCTGTTTGTTTCAATCCCCATTCTTTTTTTTTTTTTTTTTTTTGAGACAGAGTCTCACTCTGTCGCCCAGGCTGAAGTGCAGTGATTTGATCTTGGCCCACTGCAACCTTTGCCTCCCAAGTTCAAGCGATTCTCCTGCCTTAGCCTGCTGAGTAGCTGGGACTATAGGCTCATGCCACCACACCCGGGTATTTTTTTTTTTTTTTTTGTATTAGTAGTAGAGACGGGTTTCACCATTTTGGCCAGGCTGGTCTTGAACTCCTGACCTCAGGTGATCCACCCGTCTGCCTCCCAAAGTGCTGGGATTACATGCATGAGCCACGGTACCTGGCCTCAAGCCCCAATTTTTTTTTTTTTTTTTTAGATGGAGTTTCACTCTTGTTGTCCAGGCTGGAGTGCAGTGCCGTGATCTCTGCTCACTGCAACCTCTGCCTCCCAGGTTCAAGCGATTCTCCTGCCTCAGCCTCCCGAGTAGCTGGGGTTACAGGTGCCTGCTGCCACGCCCAGCTATTTTTTTGTATTCTCAGTAGAGATGGGGTTTCACCATGTTGACCAGGCTGGTCTGAAGCTCCTGACCTCAGGTGATCCATCTGCCTCAGCCTCCCAAAGTGCTGGGTTTACAGGTGTGAGCCACTGCACGACCTCAAGCCCCATTCTTAACTTTGCTAATAGGATGATTTTTTAAAAAAGATCTCTGGGGAAAACTATTTCAGGGTCTGTGGTGATGGTTCTTTTTTGTAATACAATAAATTTGATTGAATTTTGTTTTGAAAGCTGTTATCTGTGAATTGTTATTTAAAATTCACTATTTTAACTATAATTGTCTTGACTACACTTTTGTTAATAACTTAAGATTTTAATATGTTAAATATCTTTTCCCCTTTTTAGGAATGGCTGATGGCAAGCATTGTACTTTTCCACATCTGCCTGGCAAAACCTTTGTCTATAATGCTTCTGAAGATAGACTGGAATTGTGTGTGGATGCTGCAGGACATTTCCCCATTGGTCCTGATGTTGAAGATTTAGTTAAAGAGGCTGTAAGTCAGGTTCGAGCAGAGGCTACTACAAGAAGTAGGGAATCAAGTCCCTCACATGGGCTATTAAAACTAGGTAGTGGTGGAGTAGTAAAAAAGAAATCTGAGCAACTTCATAATGTAACTGCCTTTCAGGGAAAAGGGCATTCTTTAGGAACTGCATCTGGTAACCCACACCTTGATCCAAGAGCTAGGGAAACTTCAGTTGTAAGAAAGCATAACACAGGGACAGACTTTAGTAATAGTTCCACTAAAACAGAGCCTTCTGTATTCACAGCTTCTTCTAGTAATAGTGAGCTTATTCGAATAGCTCCTGGAGTAGTAACAATGAGAGACGGCAGGCAGCTTGATCCTGATTTGGTTGAGGCCCAGCGAAAAAAATTGCAGGAAATGGTTTCTTCTATTCAGGCTTCAATGGACAGGCACTTGCGGGATCAAAGTACAGAGCAGTCACCATCTGATCTTCCTCAAAGGAAAATAGAAGTTGTGAGTTCTTCTGCAAAGTCTGGGAGTCTTCAGACTGGCTTGCCTGAATCTTTTCCTTTAACTGGTGGTACTGAAAATTTGAATACAGAAACAACTGATGGCTGTGTAGCAGATGCACTGGGAGCAGCCTTTGCCACAAGGTCAAAAGCACAAAGGGGAAATTCCGTGGAGGAGCTTGAAGAGATGGATAGTCAAGATGCTGAGATGACTAACACAACTGAGCCAATGGATCACTCTTGATTTAATTAGAGGCTAATAAAGGCAGAATGTTTATTGTGAATATGTAATATTTGTTGGCTGGGCCACGTAACTTGATTAGTCATTAAAAATCTTGTACGTATGTAATTCAAAGATTATATCTTGTTATTCAGTGCATGATAGCAAGTGTGTGATTGGCCATAGCTTTTAATATACTGCTGCCCAGGCTGGCTCTGAATTTCTATAAATTAGCTATTAGATCTGCTGAGATGACTTTCTTCCATGTATGTGGTTCATTGGAAGTTCTTTGTAATTTTAATTCCACAAAAGTGTTAATGTTTCCAACAAGAAAATTGTCTTACTAAATATGTTTGATTTCTGAAAAGGCTAGAAATGGAGGGGAAATGAGATTTTGCTAATGTTGATGTCATCAAGGTAACCATCTCACATACTAGTGTCAAAAGGTTTACGTAAACTTGAATTTTATCTGGACTAAATTGTATCTTAAAATTCATACAATTATTTATTAGACAGTGGGATGCAAGTGTTTCCATGAACGTAAACACATTCATAGAGATTTCTTGGCGAAAATGTCTTGAGAATAGAATGTAATGATATAACATTTTGCTGATTTGTGCAAGGTTGGGGAAAAATCTCTTCTAGATTGATGAGGTCAATGTGATTCAGTTGTGTTGCTGTCTGAGTCAACACAGCCAATTGTGTGTGTGCGTTATTAATATGTTACCATTATTTTTGATTCCTGGCTTGGTCAAGAACCACCTGATTTTTTTTTTTTTTTAATCTTGCAGAAAAGTTGATTGCAAAGTGTGGTAGAAAAAGAAATAATGGTAGCAGTAGAGAATTTATAAATAAGAGTTTATCTTTATGAATGAGTTAATTGTTCTACAATTTTGATCAGTGGTATTTAAGCCTGTATATGCTAAGTGTATTTACGCCCCTTTGAGCCAAAATGTTTTCTTTTCTTTTTTTCTTAGAATCCATAAGTTTCTGTATTTGTTGGCTTCACTTGGGTTTAGATGCAAATTTTACTGCATCACACCCTGATCAGCTGGGTGTTTGCTTAGTGTATTCATCAAATCTTTAGTGCCAGTTTCCTTGAGAAGCAGCTTTCATGCTTATTCCTTAAAAACAACAAAAGAGTGTTTATCCTGAGATTGGTATTGCACTATTTTATTTTATTCTGCAAATCTGTATTCTGAAATGTACATTTCAACCCATATTTTTCCTCTGTTCACTGAAATTAAGTTGAATTTGAATGGCTGAAAGACAAAATGTATGTTAATACAATCTCTTACCTAGAGCATTCAAAGCCTGGCTGTCTCTGTTTGCACATGTAACAGATGCAGAACTGTGTTTGTAATTCTAAGAAAATGTATGTCAGAAAGTATTTTATCAGATGTTTAAAAATCTCTGCCTGTTGATTCATAAGGGATATAGACAGTACTTTAACTTGTGTTTCCAGATAAGGCAGATTTTGGTCATCTTTCTGTGAAAGTATCTCTAACTGAACCCACTTCTTAAACTACTCTATTTTAAATAAGGAAAGAATGGAGAATCTAGACATTTTACAGGTGTATCTGAACAAAATATATATTTGGGTTAGTTTTTGTCACATTATCACGTTTGTCTTCATATTTTATCTTCATCCTAAATTTTCTTTCAAGCATCTTCTCCCTATCAAAACAGCAGGAAATTTTTAAACTTTTATATTGTACACTATTTTTGCATAAAATAAGAGCTGTAGCTACCAAATACTATTCACTACTTAGTAAAGGTGGCTTCTGTGTATTAAACTACAAATTACAAATATCACTTCACTAACCACTATAATTATTTTTGGCTCTTTCAGCCACTGGAACTTTTTTGGGGGGGATTTAAATACAGGAAAACTGTTTAATCAAAAAATGCACTGCTTTCATGTAAAATGATATAATCATCTTTAACAAATATTTTCTTCATTGATAACTGACAGATCTCTCATAGCATTAACATAAAATATCAGAAACAAACTTTATCTCCCTATTCTTACATTTAGTGCAAATTAGAATGCGTATGTGAATGTTAGAAGATGGACTTAATCTCTGACAACTTTATTTCTCTAGCTACAGCAATGCTATTTAAAAGCCAGTTAGGTATGAATAGTACAATAACAGTTTGGGTTCTCCCTTGATAAATGAATAAAAGGCTCAATTCTGATAAGTGATCAAATTTCTTGAAATTATTTCAAATCAGCTGAAAATTTGGTGGGGGTGATTGATGGTTTTTGAGAAGTAGGCCAGGTATCCTTACAAAAAAGTTTTAGAATAGGGTTTCTTTAAGTTTTTAAATATCATCCTTTGTCTTTCCATATGGTTTTCATAACCAAATACATTACTGTAGAATGGTTATTTTTCTAGTACTGCCATTTGTGATATAGCCACATCTTGGAGTGCAAGCTAGACATCTCAGGTAAAAAAAAAATTTTTTTAGCCCTAGATGTAAGATTATAACTAAAATGCATTCCTGCAATTCTGTTTGCAGTGCTTCACTAAACACTGAAATAAAGTTGTAAATTTTTTCTTCAATAATCCATTCTATAGTTAATCATACCAAATTTAAGTTGATGACCTAAAGTCCAGGTAGTGTTGAAGATAGTATATATCTAGAATACTGGTAGTGAGAAATTGGTGTAAGTTGAAGAAAACAAGATGCTGCCATATATTAAAATAGAATATAATTAACTCCATGAGAATGGTTACTCAGGAACTAGTTAAAGAGCAAACCCATTTCTCCCGCTTCACTCTGTTTCAGATATTTTATTGGAAAATGTTAGGGTAGAGGCCTGAGAAAGTTAGCAAATACTAACTTTTTTTGACTGATACTGGCTCTGTGTCTTCCAGTGATTTTTAGTTTGGTTTTTACAGTCAAGCCTACTGCTTGCAATTAAGATATCAATCTGAAATGCATCCATAATTCCTGGCCACAGGTCCTTAATGCCATTATTTTTAAGTATCTTCATTGGAGATGAACACTGACTTTTGCATATGGTCTCTTACCTCAGGGAAGATCACTTGCTAGCAACTCATACTACTAATGACAGGTTTTTCAGAATTGTACTGACATCACATGTTAGCTACTAAATGCAAAATGTATAAAAGTATTGTTTTATGTAGTTACCTACCAATACTATCTGCTACTGAATAACTCTCTAAATATGTAGACCTCACTAATAACCTTTAGTTAAAAAATTTACTTCTGTCATTAATTACACTTCAACTGGTCAATATAGTGACAGCATAAAGTGTTTATTTCAGAATATCAATACAGTTTTGTCTTCATTTTTCAATAGTAATTTCAATTGGTCCATACTTAAAATACTGCAGCACAGATTTTGAGTTTTACGGTTCTCAAAGGAAGGTTTCCATCTTAAGCTTTTTATAAAAACAAAGCCTTTGCAAAACTGGATTAAATTCCACTTAATGTGAATTAAAAATGACCATTTATAATAATAATAGTGAGCGCCATATTCTAAGTCGAGTAAATGTATCCTACCATTCAAGGTTATCATATAATTTAACAAAATTGTACAATCTTAAGGCTCTTCACAGTATAAATTAATTTTTCAAACCAGAGCTGTTCACATGAAAATATTGCTTAGTAGAATGTATATTTAAGAAATAAAATAACAGGGGAACTATATCACCAATGTAAGTTATAGAGTTAATTACAAGTTCTACCATTCTTGATAATTCTTTGAGATGCTAAGTGTTTCAGTTAATATTTAATGATACCTAAATCGTGGGAATTTTAATGTTTGTTCCAAAATAGCAGAAATTGTAAAAATTGTGAATTATTGGAGAAAATGCCATTACTTGTATATCTGACATTTAATTTTTTAATTATGGAGACTACATGCTTTTGTAGTATAATATTAATGATTATTCTCTTGTAAAAGAAAAGGAAAAATTAGTAAAGAAAAAAGTTTTAGTTGATGTTACCTGCTTGTGAGTATCAATTACTTAGTTTTTAAAAGTTTAAGGTGTTGCATACTTTTCTTCAGAATGCAGAAATCTCGTCCTGAGCCCTTATGCCTGTGGTAGAGCAATAAAATAATGAAAAGGTTATCAGTATTTCCAGGCTTATTTGACTTAAGAATTAGTGCCAAGAACTGGAAAGTCTACTTTTTGGAGGGAAACGATATTTAGAATTTGTAAACATAAGCAGTAATAGTGTAAATATTTAGAAAAATAGCAAGTGCTTTAACTGCTCAATAAAATAGTATAGATGTTATGTCACCCTTAAGGCACTGGCTGTTGCCCATTATTTTCTGATTTCGTGATTGCTGTATATATTACATTTGAGTAATGAATAATTGGTAATAGTGTATTATAGTGTTCTACAACATACCTTACTGTACAGTATTTGAGGTTTTCTTTTATATCAGTAATAAAACTATAAGTTAATACTGATTTTCCCCTGAAATTCTCCACATTAGTTTTTAAAGGTAATTTTATATTCTTTAGTTTCCTGGAATTACAATGCATGAACATATAATTCAGTTTTATAAAGAAATTCTTAAAGTTTTCTTGTTGAACTTAAGTGAGTTATCATACAGGAATAGTAATTTTTCCCCTTAATGTAGATTTCATTGCTAGATGAAATGGACCCAGTGAAAAAAGAGTGCACAATTTTTTTTTTTTAAACAGGTCTCACTCCGCTGCCCAGGCTGGATTGCTGTGGCACGATCAGGGCTCACTGCAGCCTCAACCTCCTGGGCTCAAGTGATCCTCCCACCTCAGCCTCCTGAATAGCTGAGACTACAGGCATGTGCCACCACACCTGGCTAATTTTTGTATTTTTTGTAGAGACAGGGTTTTGCCATGTTGCCCAGGCCAGTCTTGAACTCCTGAGCTCAAATGATCTGCCCTCCTCTGCCTCCCTAAGTGCTGGGATTACAGGCTTGAGCCACTGCACCCAGCCAGCAAAATTTCTTTAGACATATTACATAATTGGGCCATAATGCTTACTGAATATTCAAAAATAAAGGCAAATTCTAATAGAGAACTTGATTTTGTGGTGGTTTAAAAAAAATACTGGTTAGTAGGCCGGGCGCGGTGGCTCAAGCCTGTAATCCCAGCACTTTGGGAGGCCGAGGCGGGTGGATCACGAGGTCAGGAGATCGAGACTATCCTGGCTAACACGGTGAAACCCCGTCTCTACTAAAAATACAAAAAACTAGCCGGGCGTGGTGGCGGGCGCCTGTAGTCTCAGCTACTCGGGAGGCTGAGGCGGGAGAATGGCATGAACCCGGGAGGCGGAGCTTGCAGTGAGCCGGGATCAGGCCACTGCACTCCAGCCTGGGAGACACAGCGAGACTCCGTCTCAAAAAAAAAAAAAAAAAAAAAAAAAAAAATACTGGTTAGTGATAAATGAAAGGAATTACAGATAATAGTACTAAATAACATTTGTGTAGCTTAGCAGTCAACACATACTTACTTTTAAGTTTTACTGTATATGCGTAATATACATTTTATTAGATCATTTAACTCAGTAATTTAGAGTCTAGCCTTAGACACCAGACTTTCTAGGTCTGAGTCCTGGTACGCTGCTTTCTGTGACCTCTCTGTGCATTCCTCTGTGAGAGGATGATAATCACATCTGCTCCTAGGGTGGCTGTATTAAATGAGTTAACACGTATCTGATGATTAGAAGAGTGCCTGACACATAGTAAATATTCGCTATTGTTATATGTTAATGTAATATGGTAGAGTTCAGTTGCCATTAAGTGGGATAAATCTTCACAGGGCACACATTATTTAAGTAATTTGTTACATTAAAACTTATTTTACTTGTACATAATTGACTAAAAAATGGATAGTTGTACATTCAAACATTTATGCAAGGGCTTTATGACCATGTGCAGCACTGAGAATCTCATGAACCGACAGTGTGCTCTGTGACCCAAGGCAAGTCTTGGAGCCTTTCAAGGCCTCCATTTCTTCTGTAACCTTGTGTTTTCATAATTGTTAACCTTTTGTTCTGCCTACCATTGTCGTCATAGTCTCACTTGCAGAGGGCATAGTGCTGATGGGACAAGTGACATGGGTATGAGCCCCATGTAAACTAAACATAATTACCTTTCCTTTAGGTGTTGACTACAGTTATCCCAAACTTGGACTTGAGGTCTTGTATATGCATGCCATTGGTCACATACCATCAGAATAGAATTCTCAAAAACTCTTTAGTAAGTAAGATAAACATCCTACTTATAACAGCTCATTATGGATTTTATTTTTATTGTCTGGCTCTTTCAGACCCCAGTAACTGCAATTCTGACTTAATAATCGATTGTTTCTAATCATTAAAAATGTATATAGAAAAACTGAAGTAAGTCTTTAATTGATTTTCTGAACTGTATATGATACACTGAGGTGAAAAACATATGGGCTCTTCAAATTTGCACACTCCTTAGAAGTAAACCTGTCTTTGGCCCATTTGTCATACCACATAAATTATTTGAAAAACAGATACATTATGTAGGAATTGGGGGGGGATTATCCCTGTTTGTTCTATTTATAGAAACAGGTATAGTCCGAAGTCTACCTATAAAATGATGACATTTTTATATTTGATTGATGGAATCAGTATTTTATTTTTTATTTTCTGTTCTTTTTTGAGACTGAGTCTCACTCTGCTGCCCAGGCTGGAGTGCAGTGGCACCATCTTAGCTCACTGCAACCTCTGCCTCCCAGATTCAAGCAATTCTCCTGCCTCAGCCTCCCGAGTAGCTGGGATTACAGGCGCCCGCCACCATGCCTGGCTAATTTTTGTATTAGTAGAAACGGGGTCTCTACTAAATAGAGGGGTTATTCATTATTTTAAACAAGTACTGATCAAATGCCTGTTTTAAAAACCTGGGAAACAGTTCCAAATGAGACAAATTCCATGTGTCCTTAGAGCTTACATCCCAAAGATGGAGATGATCACAAAACACATTGGTAATAGCTAACGTTTAGTGACTCTTTTCCTTATATCTGGGCAATAGGCTGAACACTACATGCAACAATTAAATTAACCGTCAAAACCCTTCGTGGTTGGGTACTATCATTATCATCTTTTAGGAAACAAGTTGATTAGTTGGTTTACCTAAAGTCCTGGAGTTAGGTGGCAGAGCTAAGATTTAAATCCAGATGTTTAAGACTCCAGGGTCTATGCTCTTAACTTTAATGCTACATTTGTAATTTAGCAAAGGAATAAAATTTGGTGGTCACATAAGTCTTTACATTTATTGTTCAATCTAGCTTGTTTTCAGATACACCAACATGGTTTTAATTGATTTCAGTGTATAGAGTATCTGGCTTTTTTTAATTTTTTTTTTTTTTTTTTTAAAGAGATGGTCTCACTCTGCTGTGCAGGCTGGAGTGCCCAGTGGTGGCATCATAGCTCACTGCAATCTCAAACTCCTGGGCTCAAGTGATCCTGCTGTCTCAGCCTTCCAAATAGCTGGGACTACAGATGTGTGTCACCTCACCTGGCTAATTTATTTTTTGTAGAGAAAGGGTTCCCCTATGTTGCTCAGGTTAGTCTCAAATCCCAGAAGTGCTGGGATTACAGGCATGAGCAACAGCTTTAATTTCACTTCCTACTAGTTCCCTTCCTGGACCCTAGTCCTCTATCCCAAGTTCTTCCTTCCTTGAATTTGTTTTCTTGCCTCCTGTAAATTTGGAGGTGCTTTAAGGAAGAGTTTCAGAATTTCTTACATGACTAACCTGGGTACATTTGAGAATCACTGGTTAAAGTCCAGTTTTTCAAGGACCTAAAATAATTCTTGTTTACTAAGTGTGTCTGCTGCTTTGGAGGGGAGGTTTCCCAAAGGTGATGTTTCTCAAAAAATAGTTCATGGGCTATATGCATCTCACCTAGAAAATTTATTTCTATGGAATCATGTGTCAGGTACTTTGCTAAACATAAGGAATGATAAACTGAAAAAGACACTTCCTGCCTTCATTACACTTACATTTTTAGTGAGAGAGATACATTTAAACAAGCAAGTAACTGTACATATTGGGGGAGCATTGGGTGGTGTGGGATTATGCTGCAAGAGGAATTAACCTGACCTGTGAAATGGTTAGGGAATGCTTCCTGAGAGGTGATGTACCATCTGAAACCTAAATAATTGATAGGATACTTAAAAATCAAATTGGCCAGCCAGGCGCAGTGGCTCATGTCTGTAATCCCAGCACTTTGGGAGGCCAAGGCCAGCAGATCGCAAAGTCAGGAGTTCGAGACCAGCCTGGTCAACTTAGTGAAACTCAGTCTCTACTAAAAATACAAAAATTAGCCAGGCATGGTGGCATGCATCTGTACTCCCAGCTACTCGAGAGACTGAGACAGGAGAATTGCTTGAACCCGGAAGGCGGAAGTTGTGGTGAGCCAAGATGGCGCCACTGCACTCCGGTCTTGGCAGTAAAGCAAGACTCCGTCTCAAAAAAAAAAAAAAAAAAATCAAACTGGCCAGGGATGGAGGATCATGCCCAGTGCATGGGGAAGCAGAGATGGGAGGATCACTTGAGGCCAGGAATTCAAGACCAGCCTGGGCAACATAGGGAGACCCCAACACTATTGAAAAAAAATTAGCTGGGTGCGGTGGTGCATGCCTGTAGTCCCAGCTACTCAGGAGGCTGGGGAAGTTTATAAGTGAGCTATGATTGTGTCACGGCACTCAGCCTGGGCAACAGAGTGAGTCCCTGTTTCTTAAAAATAAATTGGCAAGACTCAGTATCTCCAAAAATATTTTACTAACTAGGTCAGTCTATCAAACAAAATTAAATGGGATGCTTATGTTTGCCATACTTTAGACTCCAGATCTTTCCTATAAGGGGGCAGTGAGCCAGCTGAATAGAAAAGGATGAGGAACTTTGAGAAAACTGTTGAAAATAGGGTTGCTAGAGAAAAAGAAAAACCTTTAGCTAGGAATGAGATTCTGCACTGAGTATACAAAAGTAACATACATAAGCTTCTCCTTTGAAATGAAAAGGTGTCTTTGTAATATGACCAATGTAAATTAGATACATAGATGAATAACACAAATGTAAGCAAAACAGTGAAGCCAGAATCAAATTAGGGATTAGAAGCCCTCAGTTATTCTGATTTCTTTCAACATTAGCAGGACTATAGAAAGATTAGTTTCTTTATTTTATTTTATTTTTTTTTTTGAGGCTGAGTCTTGCCCCATCACCCAGGTCGGGGTGCAGTGGTGTGATCTCGGCTCACCGCAACCTCTGCCTCCCGGGTTCAAGTGATTCTCATCCCTCAGCCTCCCAGGTAGCTGGGACTACAGGTACATGCCACCACGCCCAGCTAATTTTTGTATTTTTAGTGGAGACAGGGTTTCACCATGTTGCCCAGGCTGGTCTCGAACTCATGACCTCAAGTGATCCACCCACCTCGGCCTCCCAAAGTACTGGATTACAGGCATGAGCCACAGCACCCAGCCTTTTTCTTTCTTTTTTTTAGACGGAGTCTCGCTCTGTCTCCCAGGCTGGAGTGCGGTGGCGCGATCTCTGCTCACTGCAAGCTCCACCTCCCGGGTTCATGCCATTCTCCTGCCTCAGCCTCCCAAGTAATTGGGTCTACAGGCGCCCGACACCAGGCCTGGCTAATTTTTTGTATTTTTTAGTAGAGACGGGGTTTCACCGTGTTAGCCAGGATGGTCTCGATCTCCAACCTCCTGATCCGCCCGCCTCGACCTCCCAAAGTGCTGGGATTACAGGCGTGAGCCACTGCGCCTGGCATTTTTATTTTTTTTGGACGGAGTCTCACTCTGTTGCCCAGGCTGGAGTGCTGTGGATGATCTTTGTTCATGGGTTCAAGTGATTCTTGTGCCTCAGCCTCTCAAGAAGCTGGGACTACAGTCGTACACCAACCACTCTTGGCTAATTTTTGTATTTTTTGTAGAGATGGGGGGTCTCTCCATGTTGCCCAGGCTGGTCTCGAACTCCTGAACTCAAGCAATCCACCCACCTCGGCTCCCAAAGTGCTGGGATTACAGGCACAAATCATGGTGCCCGACCTAGAAAGATTAGTTTCAGTTCTTCCTATAGCTTCTCACAGCCTATACCAGTATCTGTCACCTCTGTTTCCGTTAAGCAGTGGGACTGCCTAAGCGTCTAGTAATCAACTGCCTATCTTAAATTGTGCTTACAGTATTCCATTTCAATTTAGGATTATCATTACGTGATCTTTCTTATGGCAGGTGATTTGGCTCTTTTCTAAACGTTAGAATGTTATTAAATTTATGTTTAGTACATGGGGTAATTAGGAAAATTACTATCTGGAAAAGTTCTCATTGAAATAGGCTTTAATTTTTTCCCATTTAAAACTTATTCTCAGCCGGGCACGGTGGCTCACGCCTGTAATCCCAGCACTTTGGGAGGCCAAGGCGGGCAGATCACGAGGTCAGGAGATCGAGACCAGCCTGGCTAACACGGTGCAACCCTGTCTCTACTAAAAATACAAAATATTAGCCGGGCGAGGTGGTGGGCGCCTGTAGTCCCAGCTGCTCGGGAGGCTGAGGCAGGAGAATGGCGTGAACTCAGGAGGCGGAGCTTGCAGTGAGCCGAGATGCGCCACTGCACTCCAGCCTGGCGACATAGCAAGACTCCATCTCAAAAACAAAACAAAACAAAACAACCAAACAAAAACTTATTCTCAAAGGAATACAGGTACATGGCTAAAATAATTCAAAACTCTAGAAGGCACCCAGTTCTCCCATCCCAATCGCTAAATCAACTGTTCTATCTTTGGTGGTTACCTCCACAACTTAAATAAGATATCATAGGTATAATCTCTTGATTTGTCGACTTTAGACAGTATTTTATTCCTCCATTGTGAAAAATACTAGTTCCCTTGCCCTTTTTAGGTTTCTCTATAACTTTAAATAATATAGTTAGGTCTCTGTTTATTAATCCATTAATTTCAAACATTATCTCTTGACTCTCCCTATGAAAAATGAGGAAATTAGCATTTTTACACTTTCTGAAATCCCTTATCTTCTCATTCTACTTCCTAATTTTTTTAATCAACTATCCTATTTATTACTTTTACATACAACTATCCTATTTATTACATTTACAACCTTTGTCAAGGTTGATGGGATTCAAGTTATGTTCTTTTAGCCATAAGTGCCTTTTTAAAAGTCTATAGTTTAATTAAGCAAATAAATAGCCAAGGTGGTCCCAAATATTAAAATGAAAAGGGTTTCATTTTCCCTAGAATAATTAAAAAAATAATAAAATGAAAAGGTTTTTTTTTTTTTTTTTTTTTCCCCCCCCGGGACACCAATTAGAAGTTGGAGTTTTTTCAAGGCAAACATTGTAATTGTTTTTTCACCTATTTCTTCACCCAGTGAAATCAAGGCAGTCATTATAATTTAATTTATTTGGAGAACAAGCTTCTTGTTTTTGCCTGGGTATAAATTCATTAGCAGTTATTCCACAAGAAGAAAGTAGGAATAGATTGTGGACAAGATTAACAGACACTTCAACTATCTTGTTTATGTCCCACTATTCACTTTTTTTTTTTTTTTTTTTTTTTTTTTGAGACGAGTCTTGCCCAGTTGCCCAGGTTGGAGTGCAGTGGCATGATCTCGGCTCACTGCAACCTCTGCCTCCCGGATTCAAGCAATTCTCCCTGCCTCCGCCTCCAAGGAGCTGGGATTACAGGCGCATGCCACCACACCTGGCTAATTTTTGGCATTTTATTTGCGAATTGTTTTATCTCTACAAATTCAGTTTGGAAATATGATAAATATATTTGTATTTTTATTATGTAAATAATAAAAAATACGTAATTCATTTTCTACTCTAAATCTTTAAATTGCTTCCCCAGGAATATGCACCATCCACACAGCTGTCCCTACTGCTTCCCATCCTCCTGTAACGAAAGGACAATACTCCAGGATTTGCTTATGCTGGTTTGAAAAGCCCTGGTTAATACAGTACCTAGAAGACTATACTTCTTTTTTTTTTTTTTTTTAAAGAGATGAGATCTTACTCTTTAACCTACTCTTACCCTCTGCAACCTCTGCCTCCTAGGTTCAAGCAATTCTCCTGCCTCAGGCTCCCGAGTAGATGGGACTACAGGCACGTGCCACCACACCCGGATAATTTTTTGTATTTTCAGTAGAGAGAGGGTTTCATCGTGTTAGCCAGGATGGTCTCAATCTCCTAACCTTGTGATCCGCCCGCCTCAGCCTCCCGAAGTGCTGGGATTACACATGTGAGCCACCCCGCTTTCACCCAGGCTGGAGTGCAGTGGTGTGATTATAGCTCACTGCAGCCTCAAATGCCTGGGTTCAAGGGATCCTTCCGCCTCAGCCTCCCCAGTAGCTAGAACTAGAGGAGTGCCACCAGGCCCAGCTATTTTTTTTTTTTTTTTTTTTAAATTCTAGAATGAGTAGGCACGGTGGCTCACACCTGTAATCCTAGCACTTTGGGAGGCCCAGGCAGGCGGATTGCCTGAGCTCAGGAGCTTCAGACCAGTCTGGGCAACATGTAAAAATACCAAAACAAAACAAAACAAAAAATTAGCCAGGCGTGGTGGTGTGGACCTGTAATCCCAGCTACTCCGGAGGCTGAGGCAGGAGAATCACTTGAATTCGGGAGGTGGAGGTTTCAGTGAGCCAAGATCGCACCACGGCACTCCAGCCTGGGTGACAGAGTGAACTCTGTCTCCAAAAAAATCAATCAATCAGTCAATCCAATCAATCCTAGAAGGAAATAGCTCCAAAAAATAAAAAGTGCTTGGACAGAAATGATGAAACTATGTATTCAATCTGAAAACAAAACTCAGGTTCAGAACTCTATCTTGGATAGAGAAATGTTTGCTCCATTCTCTGTCCCCTCACCACCAATATTTTTGCTAATCTTCAGTCTACATTTAGGGTGCTATTTTAAATTTGATGGAAATTATAAATAGAAATCACACTGTCTAACATAAGCAGTTATAGAATTCTTAGTTTGGCTTTTAAAGTTAAAAATAAGAGCACTTGAACTGCATGGGAAGAAAAATTGTAAAGAGAAAAAAATGTTTTAAAGTGTCCCTACTTAAACCCAAGACCCCTTGCTCTACACTTTTGTGGTAGAGAAAATAATGATTTCTCAAAAGTGTCCATGTCCTAATACCCAGAACCTGTGAATATATTACCTTCCATGGCAAAAGGGACTTTACAGATGTGATTAAGGATTTCGACATGGAGGGATTAACCTGGATTATCCAGGTGGGCCCAGTGTAATCACAAGAATACTTACGAATGGAAGAGGCAGACAGGAGAGTCAGAGAAAGATCTGAAGGTGCTACACCACTGACTTTGAAAATAGAGGAAGGGGTGGTGAGCCAAGGAGTGCACAGTGCCTTTAGGATCTGGCAAAAACAAGGAAACAAATTCTCCTCTAGAACTTCCAGAAAACGAAAACAGCCCTCCTGACACCTTGATTTTAGCGCAATGAAATCCTTTTTGTACTTCTGGCCTCCAGAACCTTAGGGTAATGTTTGTATTTTATTTTATTTTTTTTGAGACGGAGTCTCACTGTGTTGCCCAGGCTGGAGTGCAGTGGCCGGATCTCGGCTCACTGCAAGCTCCGCCTCCCGGGTTTACGCCATTCTCCTGCCTTAGCCTCCCGTGTAGCTGGGACTACAGGCGCCCGCCACCTCGCCCGGCTAGTTTTTTGTATTTCTTAGTAGAGACGGGGTTTCACCGTGTTCGCCAGGATGGTCTCGATCTCCCGACCTCGTGATCCGCCCGTCTCGGCCTCCCAAACTGCTGGGATTACAGGCTTGAGTCACCGCGCCCGGCCTGTATTTTATTATTTTTTTTGAGATGGAGTCTCACTCTGTCACCCAGAGTGAGTGCAGTGACACGCTCTCAGCTCACTGCAACCTCTGCCTCCCGGGTTCAAGCGATTCTCCTGCCACAGCCTCCCGAGTAGATGGGACTACAGGCATGTGCCACCACACCTGGATAATTTTTTTGTATTTTCAGTAGAGAGAGGGTTTCATCCTGTTAGCCAGAATGGTCTCGATCTCCCAACCTCGTGATCTGCCCGCCTCGGCCTCGCAAAGTGCTGGGATTACACCTGTGAGCCACTGCTCCCGGCCATGTTTGTATTGCTTTAAGCCACTACATTTGTGGTAATTTGTTACAGCAGCAATAGGAAACTGATACACCTTTGCTGAAATTTTCAACATTTTTGGCCTGTAATAATAAAAGTAATGTTTCCTTCAAAAAGTAATTTTCCATAATGTTCAAACTCTAGTCCTCATTTACAAGTAAGCCTACTAACCGAGGGTTCAAAATGAAGGATAGGATCTCCAAGTTAGGGAAGAGGGTATTCAGGGCATTAAAATGATAACTTACCAGCATGCCACAAAATCCTCAAAGCAGGGTTATTACTAATTGGTGGGAAACATGACATCCACCAAGATATGAGTATGTGTGCTTCTCTTAAATTCTGATCTTTCTACCTCCACTCTAAATGTTATCACCTTCTACTTTAACAGATATAGTAATCTATCTTGTCTTTTTCCAGCCTCTCCTTCTCTACTGGCCTGGCATGTCCAGGCATTACTAATGGGCACAGTGAATTTTTGAAAGTTTAAGGGGAATCTGTGCTTCTTGACAGTGGTTACTGGCATTTAGTGTCCTGGGACTGGGAACACATTGCTCTTGCAATGTGTGAGACAGTCCTGCACGAGGAAGAAGTATCCTGCATTCCATTCACCTTTCAACCAGTCATGTAAGTGAAACACCTGATTATAATTACGTAAGCTAGAACCAGACTTCCTTTTATACTTAAGTGCACAAGTGTTTTTTGCGCTATTTTAAAATAATTGAATATTTCCAGAAATGCAACTACCATGTAAACCAAGGAAAAACTGTATTTTATTTTGTTCAGGCTGAACCAAGAGTTGTTTCCCCATTTTAGAAAATCACATTACTGAAGGCAACCCAGCTCAAAGTTTTAAGACACTAATACAGCCCATGTATGGATGTCTGTATTTGTAGATATTGTGTTCATAGTGACTTACCTATATATATCAGCTGTATTAGTTGTGCCCAAGAGATTTTATTATAAATTTTTTTTCTGTCCTCTATATTGTAGATAGAGCAGTAAAACAATTTTTAAAGAAGTAATGTGTAAGTTATCTATAAATTTCATTTTAGTATGGTATAGGGAATAGAAAATATTGTTATAAAAAGGGGATATTGGCTCCAGTAGGGTTGAAATCATTGCTTTAAATGTATCCATCCATCCATCCATCCATCCATCCATCCATCCATCCCTCCCTCCCTCCCATAACCATGTATCACTGCCTTGCCTTCCCTTCTCTCACAAATATCTTCAGAGTGCCTTGACTTCATTACCTAATCAGTTGTCAGTCCTCTTGAAATCTGACTTTTACCACTACCATGACATTGAAACGATGGCCACAAAGTCACCAAACCCTGTTAAATCCAATATATACCCGTAGAAAGAAATCAGTCCCATTTTACTTTCTACAGCATTTGAGTTCATTTCTCCCTTTTATTTGAAACTTTCATTCCTTGATTTATATTATATCATCTCCATGATTTCTATCCCTTAAACTTCTTTGCAAGTCTTGCTCTTTTGCCTGTTCCTTGTTGGCATTTCCCATTACTTAACTTTTAGCCCTGTTTCTCGCTCTACACCCTTTTCCTAGGCAATCTCATCTACTCCTGTGACTTTAGTCACATCCTGTGATTTAAAAATCTTTATTTTCAATCCCAACCCCACTCGTGAACTACATCTCTCTCCATCTGGAAGCACCAAATACCCAAAATTCAACATGTTCCAAAATGGAACTCACTTCCTACCCACCAATCTATAATTACTCCTGTATCCTATTCCAAATTAGTAGCATCACCAGTCAGCCAGTCTTTCAAGTAAGAACCTGAGAGTTTGGATTCACCTTTTTCTCTCTCCATCATCATGTCTTCTCCATCGCCACTGCCAATGCATCAGTTTAAGCTCCTGTCTCTCACCCAGTTTATAGCAAATCTTTTAACTCATCTCCCAGTTTCTAGTCATGTCCAATCCAATATATCCTCCACATGGTCACCTAGGGTATCCTTTGAAACATAAATCTGTTTAGCTCTTCCCTGTTTAAAAAGCAAACAAAGAGACAGAAAGTAGAGTAGTTGTTGCCTAGGGCTGAGGCCCTTGGGAGAAAATGGGGGATGACTGCTAATGGGTACAGATTTTTGGAGGAGGCGATGAAATGGCATAAAATTGATTGTGGTGATGGTTGCACAACTCTTTGAAGATACTAAAAACTAAATTGTACACTTTACATGAATGGATCATATTACTACAGTATGAGAGAATAATAGAATATGAACTTGCTAATAGATCTGAATTCAAAATAATTGAGTCAGGCTCAGTGGCTCACATCTGCAATCCCAACACTTTGGAAGGCCAAGGTGGTAGGGTCACTTGAGCCCAGGAGTTTGAGGCTGCAGTGAGCTATGTTTGTGTCACTGCACTGCATGCAGTACTCCAACCTGGGCAACAGAGCAAAACTCTGTCAAAAAAAAAAAAAAAAGAAAGAAAAGAAAGGAAGGAAGTATAATTGGGAGAAGACTTGTAGATTTATATAGTAGAGGAAAAGACTATTCATTTTAATATTGAGAATTAATTTACCAAGTTATAGCTAATCTAAAACATACTTTGCAGATATTATTAAAATAATGAGTATGCCCTTTATTTGCATGTACATGATTTTAAAGTATATTTTCATATATTAATTTTTTTTTAAGTTGGTTCTCTCAATTTAGAGATCTATGTACAAATCTGACTTTGCTTTTACTTTTAGTTAGTTTCTTTTAGCTAGTTCTACCTAAAAAAATTAACTTAAGTTGAAAAATAAGAGTAATTTAGAAGACAGAATGCTTAACTTTCCTGGTAACAGGTTAAGGTGCTATACTTGAGACTGTTTTGAGAGCAAAATTTATCTCTGTAGTACTAACGTGTAGCATGAGTAGGTGTTCAAGAACTGTTTGTTAAATCGAATTAAATACGATTAATAAGAAATAAATAAGATTAATAAGCATTTCTTTTCTAAGAATAGGGATTCTCAATCTTTATTATAGCACCAGGTGCTATGTGCTCTGTGCAGAAATTTTACATTATACCACTACCTCCCTATTATGGTAATTTACATGAATATGTACAAATGAACCAACTTTGCACTAATGTCTTTACTGTGATATTTATCAGTAATTCACTAAAGAGGAACAGCAGAGTATCACTAGCTTTTCAGTATTTGAGTCCAGTATTACAGCTTTTAAAAGTAGGTTTTTCTAAAACCAAAAATCAGAACGTTGAAATTGTCATTTTCAAAGATTTTAACCTTTTACCAAATAAGCAAAAGCCAGTCATTCACAAAGCAGAAAGGGGTCACCATTAGCTATGAATGCTTTCTATGTCTCTGGAGCTTCACATCCAACACAACTATAGCTATGAAAGAAGGGTCTGATCCATTCCTTCCTTCCTCCTTCCCTCCTTCTTCCTTATCTTTCTTTCTCTTGTTATATCTGATGATGGTTACTTTTTTTTTTTTTTTTTTTTTTGAGATGGAGTCTCGTTCTGTCACCCAGGCTGGAGTGTAGTGGTGCAATCTTGGCTCACTGCAACTTCCGCCTCCCAGGTTCAAGCTATTCTCCTGCCTCAGCCTCCTGAGTAGCTGGGACTACAGGCACACACCGCCATGCCCAGCTAATTCTTGTATTTTTAGTAGAGATGGGGTTTCACCATGTTGGCCAGGATGGTCTCGATCTCCTGACCTCAGGTGATCCACCCGCCTCAGCCTCCCAAAGTGCTGGGATTACAGATGTGAGCCACCACACCTGTCTGATGGTTATTTTCAATCCCAAGACATGCACTTTATCCAGTAAAAATTGGACTGAAGAATTTAGGAATTCTAAAATAAAAATTTGAATTGGAAAAATAAAAATTTACTTCATGGAAATTTAAATACAATAAGGAGAGTGACAGGGGTTGTGAGTGCCCCTTCATTCATGACACTCTAGCTGTCAGGTCTGGGATTTGATTTTACCCTACTCACAAACTAAGTTAAACTGTTACTGGCTCATGGATGCTTTTACCAGAAGACACCAGACTCCTAGGTTGGGGACAATGTATTGATATTACTTACAGCACAGCAAACACCTTGAGCATCGACATATTTGTGCCAGTTATTCTTGCTTTCAGGTCCCATGAGGCAATGTAATGGTACCAGATGGATGTCATGCATAGAGTGGATTTGTGCTACAGTTGAGAAACACTGAACTTGGGAATCCACTGCTTTTACAGTAAGCAGTAAGTAAACCTGGTTTTTGTCTCAGACTGAGATGTTACCTCATCTCTCAAGGCAACTAGCTGCAAACAACCCTTAGAAACGGCCTGTATAAAAGAGTACTCAGGGCCTTGCAATCTTGGCACACCCAGCAAGATGTATATAGGAGTGCAAGAAAACCAAGGAAGATTGTTTCTTTTAGTAATCACACCAGCATCTCTGAAGAATGGCCCTGGTTGGGCACAGATGGATCATGCCTGTAATCCCAGCACTTTAGGACGTTGAGGCAGGAGGACTGCTTGAGCCCAGGAGTTCAAGGTTACAGTGAGCTATAATCACACCACTGCACTCCAGCCTGGGCTACACAGCTAGACCCCAAATCTAAAACCTTTAAAAACAGGCCAGGGTCAGTGGCTCATGCCTGTAATCCCAGCACTTTGGGAGGCTTAGGTGGATGGATCACCTGAGGTCAGGAGTTCGAGACCAGCCTGGCCAACATGGCAAAACCCCATCTCTACTAAAAATACAAAAATTAGGCCAGGCATGGTGGCTCACCCCTGTAATCCCAGCACTTTGGGAGGCCGAGGCGGGAGGATCACCTGAGGTCAGGAGTTCGAGACCAGGCTGGTCAACATGGTGAGACCCCCATCTCTACTAAAAATACAAAAAATCAGCCTGGCGTGGCAGGAGAATTTCTTGAACCTGGGAGGTAGAAGTTGCAGCGAGCCAAGATCACGCCACTGGACTCCTGCCTAGGCGACAGAGTGAGACTGTCTCAAAAAAAAAAAAAAAAAAAAAAAAAAACCCAAAAAACAAAACAAAAAACCCCACAAAAATTAGCTGGGCATGGTGACACATGCCTGCAATCCCAGCTACTTGGGAGGCTGAGGCACAAGAATTGCTTGAACATGGGAGGCGGAGGTTGCAGTGAGTGGCGATTGAGCCAATGCACTCCAGCCTGGGTGACAGAGTGAGACTCTTAAAAAAAACAAAAAACCTACTATTTGATAGCACAAGTTGACTATAGTCAATAACTTCGTTGTACATTTTAAAATAAGAGTGTAAGGGGTTTGTAACACAAAGGATACATACTCAAGGGGATGGATACCCCATCTCCTTGATGTGATTATTTCACATTGCATGCCTGTATCAAAACATCTCATGTACCCCATAAATATATACACCTACTATGTACCCATAAAAATTAAAAAACAAATGAAACAAAGCCACTATAAACGTTTTCCAAAACGGCTGAATTCTGCATCCCTACCAGCAACATATGCAAGTTGTACTTGCTCAGTATTTTCATCTTCACCAACATTTGTAGAGTCAGTCATTTTCACTGCTAATTCTAACAGAAGTATAGTAGTATCTCATTGTGGTTTAATTTGCATTTCTTTAATGACTAATGAGGTGGAACATCATTTAATGTGCCTGTCATGTATGTATATGTATATATATATATCTTGTTTGGTGAAATCTGTTTAAATCTTTTGCCCATTTTTAAAATGCTTTTTTTTCTCAGAGTTTTGAGAATTCTTTATATACTCTGAATAAAATCTCTAAATATTTGCTTTAAAAAAACCCGTCTTAGTTTATAATACATCTGAGTATGTGTATTCAAATGACTGTGAACCACTTTAATTCCACACTTTGCCCTGAGTTTTATAACTGATTTAAGTAAATTCACAATGTTATCTTTCTGGGAATTGTTTTTCTCTATATGTAGGAATGAAGGAAATTTGTTTTACTGTCAAAATCCAACACATCTGTCTTCAAGCTCTAAAAAATATATTCTGTATAAAACTGAATACAGCCTAAAATATAGCAGAAGCTCTGCTTCCTGTTAGATATAAGTAAGTACATTAATGTATGACCCAGGGGCAAATAAGAAAACAGTCAAACAGTGATTCCAAATGACATTAGGAACATAATGAAATTTGGAAACTCATTTCTAAATTTTTATTTATTTTTTATTTTTACTGAACCAGCAACCCAGTAAGCAATGATCTGGAAGAAACTCTTGGCCAGGTTTTGTGGCACGCACCTGTGATCCCAGCTACTTTGGAGGCTGAGGCAAGAGGATCGCTGTTCGAGGCTACTGTAAGCTATGACTGTGCTGCTACACTCCAGCATGGGGGACAGAGCAAGACCTAGTCTCTAAATAAATAAATAATAAAGGAGAGAGAGAAAAAGAAATGCTGTTTTACCTTCCCTTACTTTCCCAGAATCCATACCTTGAAAAAAGGAACTGTTAAAAAAAAAAAAAAAAAAAAAAAAAAAACCGAGCCAGTGTGTTTAGGTTTTGACAGTAGTGCATGCAAGCTTCTCTTAATTCAGCTCCGCTTAATTCACTCCGCACCTGCATCTGATTTGCAAAAGATGAAGTGTAAAATTTCAAAATAGCAAGTGTTTGTTACAGTGTTAACATGCGGCTCAGTGCTCTATGCAGTAGACCATGCTGCCTTGCAAATTTTCCTTAGCCAAGTCTAATTGTCACTGTAGCAAATCTACTTTAATGCTACTTGAAATGAACAGTTCGTAGTTATTAGACTGGAACCTCAAGTAGCTGCAACCGCTAGAAACTCCTCCGGTGGTTCCCCCCTCCCCGGTCTCTCCAGAGGAAAGAAGGTCGTCTTCTACACTTAACTACCATGCTCATTCATCTGGACGAAACGCTCAGTCCACTGTCGTCTTCACGGGTTATTCTCCAGTCCGGGCTTCTCCGCCGCGCACGTTATTTCCCGTAGAGCGGACACAAAATTAAGCACCTTGAGGACCAGCGTTAGACACGGATTATCTCCCGTTCCAAGCACGTCTCCCGCTAGGAACTTTTTTCACTTGTCACGCTTCAGCTGCTTTTTGAGGAAAACAGGTGATATTTGGTTTCCTGCCAGTCTCCGTCACTCTCGTGGCTATGATGTCTGGGTAAAAATAGCTCACATTTTTGCTTAAAAAATAACGGCAGCGCAAATTTATGGTTAGGTTTGTCTCAAGTCTGAAAATCGCGCCTCCTAACTAGTGAGACGGAAGACACCTAAGGAGCGAGGAGCTGTGGCCGAGGCGAGGCTGCGGAGACGTTCCCACACTGGGCCGCGGGACCACCCACCTCGCTAGAAACTCAGTCCTCTCACCCTAAGAAGTTTGGGGCAGCTGGATGACTCCACCGCCCGCTTCCGGACCCGCTCCAGCGCCGCTTCCGGACCCGCTCCTCGGCTAGCGCAGGAACTTGCTCTCCCAGCAGGCCCCGCGCGGTGCGCCTCTCGGCGCGTTCCGGGTCCTGTGACAGCTCGGCCCGCATGCCCCACCCGCGGCCCCACCCGCGGCCCCACCCCCTGGCTCCGGGCTCGTTCCCCGACTCCCGCGAGTTCCAGTCCCAGCTTCCAGCTCCCCAGCCCCGCCCTCAGTCGCGCGCGCTCTCCCCGCCCCGCCCCCGCTGCTCCGCGTGCGGTCCCCACAGCCAATGGGGTTCAGGGCCGCGTGCGCAGATTCAAACGGCGGCTCTTGAGGGAGGCTGGGCGCGAGATTCGGCGGTGCGGACAAAACCCTGCAGGAGACTGCGAGCCCTGCAGAACTGCTAGCTGCGGGGAGAGGGGAGGGTCGGCGCCTGTGGCGGAGCCGGTCTGGGACCGGGGCGGGGAGGCTGACAAGCGGCGGGAGAAGCCGGCGGAGGGCGGGATCGCGCCTCCTGACATGTTGGGGGCATCCCTGGCAGGGCCGGGCCGGGGCTAAGAGCGGCACTGCGGGCCGGGGTCGGGGGCGGGTCGCGGTCCGCCCCCGCTGTCCCTCCGTCCTACCCTGTCGAGGACGTGCGTTCCGCACTCGGCAGTCTCCAGAGGGAGCGAGGGAAGCTGCTGGAGAATCAGGGAGAAGGAGCATTCGCCGGAGGCTGGAGGAGGCTGACCCGCGTCCCCGCCCAGCCCGCTCCTATGCGGTACTTGAAGGATGGCGAAGAGGTCGCGCAGGTGGGTGGCACCCCTTTCGCTCAGGCCTGTCGGCGCCGTCTCGGCTTAGATTCTCTTTCCTATCCCACTGCCCCCTCCCGCCATAAGGCCCTCCCCGGCGAGGGCAGAGGTTTTTATTCCCGCGTGCCCGCGGCCGCTTGGCCTCGATGGCCGGAGCGCAGCCGCGACGTGTGGAGAGTTGGGGACCAGGGTGTTTGAGGCGCGGGACGTACGAGATGCCCAGGTTTCTCCGTGGCTCTCCTCACAGTGCGTGTCCAGGCCCCTGACCTCACGCTGCCACTTCTTCGGGGCAGGTTTCTTGCCAGGTAAGTCGAGCGCTTTTAGGGAGTTCGCTACGCAGAGAAAACTGGCTGTGTCCTGCCAGGAGGACTTGAAAATGGTGTTCGGGCGACTCTTTTCTGAATGACAGTACAGTCAAAATAGGTACTCCGCGGTGAACCTGGGCAGCCACCCCTCTGCCAACCTAGCTATCTTGAAACGTTGTGGAAAATCCTCTGGGGAATAGCTGAGCGAACCTTTTCGATGTTTTCTGTAATTTCCATACCCATATTCTCAGCTTTATGTATATATGTATATTTTAATATCCTCTATTGGGACCATGTCACATAGTAACAACTAGTAGTAACAACTAGTAGCTTGATCTTAAAATAAAACAATGTGTTTGATTCACTTAATATTTTGAGTGTCTGTGTTTGACTCTGACCGTACCTAAGTGTTGCACAGAGGTAAAGCACTTTTTTCCACCTTTGCCTGGAAAATGTGCTAGGATGAATTTATGTGTCTACTTTTTGTTTACATGCCATTACAGCAGCTACTCATAAATTATGTGGAGTAATTGCTTAGATAACAAAAATATAGGGTGTCTTCTGATTTTCACCATTATCAGATAAACCTGAAAAGATGTTTGGCAGAATTTCCAATTTTTTTTTTTATCTAGATCCACAGCCCCAAAATCTTAACTAGAGATGTGTTTCCTAAGTTGAAATTTAGTAATGGGGGTCATTCACTGCAGAGTTCTGCTAAAAATTGGCAGTAACTATACATAATTGTTTTTTGCTTTGTCTGTTAAATATCTGCTGTGTGCAGGATGCTTCTGCAGAAATCCTTAAGTCCCGGTAAACTTACTAGTTTTGTACTAAGTTATAGGACAAACCCTTGAGATGATATAAATGTATACACAGACCCCTCTAAAACTGTTTTCAACCTTTGCACTATTGACATCTTGGGCCAGATAATTCTTGTAATGGGGAGATGTTTAGCAGCATCCCTGGCTTCTACCCAGTAGAGATAGGAACACTCCACTTCCCTCAGTCATGACAGTTAAAATGTCTCCAGACATTGCCAGATATATTTTGGGGGACAAAATCACTCAGGAAAGAACCACCCCTCTAGAACTTCAAGGACCCAATTAACATCAATCTTCAGAAAAGATAGATATTTAAACCTCTTGTAATTATGATTGCTGAAGTACTGGTTTAGGCTTTTTGAATTTTTAAATTTAAAAAAATGTAAAAATAAGATGACAATTGAATATGTTAACTCAATAACAAGTTTATTAATGTGTGATATCTACTTATCAGTATTGCTGTTAATCTTATTTGAAACAGTTTCTTGGCTAATTCTGTCATCAGCATTTAGTTAAATTAAAATTATGACTAGAAATGAATGTTTAAATGTCAGAACCTTCCCCTCCCCAAAGGGTTTTCTGTCAATTTCATATGTATGAAGTGTATGTTTCATAATAATAGACAAAGGAGAAATAACTTAATGTTAGTTTGCCTATGTAAGTTGTTTTATTGAGAATACTGTGAGCTTGAAATCTAAATATTGTACTTTTGACATTTATCCCTTGCCAGTTGTGTAAGTTAATTTAAACATGATAGAGTGATTTAAAGAGTCAAATCTCGAGTAATTAAATGTGGTGGGGTGAAGCTGCACTGTCCCTGGGAGTATACAGATAGAGGACGTGGGAGAAATTATCATCTCTGAATGATGTATCTCTTAAGTCTTCATACTTGAATGTGTTTCATACTCTAAATTACGTTTCTTGCATACGTAAATATGATTTACATATCTTAGACGATAGTAGATGCTCTGCTTTTGTGCTTCAACCAAAAACAAAAGAAGATAGCATGTGAATTGTTTTGAAGCAAAAATAATGTAGTCATTGGGAAAAATCTCTCTTGCCTTTTAGCTAAGTATCTTAATATATTTGAACTCAATTTATAGCTGAAAGGGAAAAGAAATAAAAGTTACTTCAGGTTGTAATTTGAGATCTCCAGTATACAACCATTTAAGCGGTCAAGTGAAAACTATACTTTGCTATATAAAAGTTTTGCCTAAGAGCATAGGCATAAATCCTGTAATATACGTTTCCTATGTGATCTGAAAAAAAAAAAAGAAAAAAGAAAACCTAAAAGTAGAAAACTAAGTGTTACCTCAAGTGTGAAACAACTGCAGGACGTTAGCTGTTTTGACCTTTAAGATAGCTGTAGTATCTCTCCTCTAGATTTACATAAAGGAAGACTCATTTGTATTGTGACTTTAAATAATTTTACGTCCCACTGGGAATTGCAATGACAATTTACAGGCAATACTAACATTAATATATCTGTTATTAATATATATTTGACTTTTAAGCATATTTATATATACATAATTAATTTTGGATTCGAAAATCAGTTTTACCCTTTAAAGTAAACTTTAAAAAAGTCATTTAGAAACCTGCTTACTAGTAACAGATTAAAGTATTTACGCTTGGGATGGCCTATGACTATACTAACCTGAAAAGATAAAAGCCAGCTCTTGAAATAGAAGATGTTTTTTCAATGTTATGTAGATGTGTGTGTGTAGGAACCAATTTTACTGTGTTGTTTCCAGCAAAACGGGTGGGGATGAAATTATACTGAAATATAAGAACTGATCTTTTAATCGGTTTTGTCATTAACTGGCAATACTGTTTGGGGAAGCTGGTAAACTCTGCCTCTGTTTTTCATCTGGTTAATGTATGGAGTTTGGATTTTATGGTCTGTAAGGTAGTTTCTAGCTTTAATATATATATTTGAAGACATTTTGTAATCTTTTCTCATTTAAAAGCATATACATACTAATGAAATAGAAAATTTCTCACATTGTTTTTGTTTATGGAATTACTAGGTAGAACTCTCTTTAGTATTGCTATTAATAATGATCAAAGGTTATGTAAAGTCAAATTTGTCTTACTATAATAATGCTGGCTTGCACAGTTCAGATTTGGAAATAAAATATTCATGTATGCAGTACATCATATTAACCACTGGGTGGCCTAATTTCACTTTATTAAATCAACCTGGTAAATTTTCATACCTTGAATATGATTGGACTTGTCCTCAAGATTGTATAATAAAGATATATTTTTTTTGTCTGTGATAAAGATTTCGGACTTGAGTTAATTTGTGATTTAAAATATTATCAACTTGATGCAATTTTACTAGAGCAAATTTTATAGAACCGGTATTTCTCTTTCTTTTAGAATAAAAATTTTTTTAAAATTTCAGTTTCCTCCTTGGAATACCTCATTTACTGGTTTAAGTGATGTAATTGTTATCCTCTAAAATTGAACTTCTAAACGTTTTATCTTAACATCACATGTGAATTATTTCATCAAGTGGGTATTATTTCACAAAGTCATGACTATCATGTCCTGTTAGCTTGCACCCCAATGTTAAGTTACTCTTAACTATTTTCCTGGCCTAATGAGTTATAAATTTTTTTGTGTGCTTCCTTTGACTGTTTCATAATCACCCTAATCCCTTTACTTCACAATCTTTGAAACTGTTTCCATTTGAATATAGTAGTTTGGTTATGTATTAGACATTTATCAAATAAATATTTTCTTTGACTTAAGAAAACTAGCAGAATCATTCTGGAAACCAAGTCCTGGGTTGGAGAGTCAAAGACCGAATTAATCTATTATTGCTTTGTGACTAGAGAAATAATGTCACTTTATTTTGCTATCTTCTAGATAATTACACTAGGCTAGAAATGGTTTATTTAACTACATAGTAGGAAGCCAGTTTTATTAAATTATTACATATTATCAGCATTGATTGCTATAATACAGAAATGTCAAAAGATTATATAAAAGTAGACAGAACAGATCCATTTTGATGATGTCTAATCATTTTTCAGTGATGGGACTTTTTCATTGTTAAATGGTGAAAGTGGGATATTGGTGCAGTGATTTGTGGGGTTTTATCCTTTCCCTGTTTTCTTTGCAAATTATAGGCATTCTCAGGCATCTTTCTTTGTAGCTAGTGATGTTGATACATATCTAGGATCTTTTTTTTGGTTATATGTATTTGAAAGTTAACATTGTCTTTTCAATACTCACTTACATATATGTAGAAATAACTTGATGCCATAACTAAGAAGGAGGTGGACTCTAGGAAAGTCCCAGTGGTAAATAATTCTAAGAATTCTACTTGCTCCCTGACACTTACCCATTCAAAAAGCCCAGCTTACTGAACATTGAATGGGCTGTATAACTCAGTGTCTGAAACTGATGACCATGCTGAAATGCGAAACAGAGAATGAAACCTCATGTAGAAATAGAAATTTCTCACAATAAAGTGGGTAAAAAGTAAGGGGCAAAATTTTACAGTTAAAATGAAAAAGTTTTTAGGAAAATTACTCTTTGGAAACTTGTGTTTTTGATCAAAATAATGTTTTTGGACTCATATCCTTAAAATATTTTGTAAGAATCTTAAAGTGGGTTTCGTATAGATTAAATGTGACGTAGATAGTTTTGTGAATACTCAAGATTTATATGGGCAAATTCCCAAGGTAAAAAATATTTTGACTTAGAAATAACTTGTATTTTAAAGCAGTCTCAAATACGCTGTTATGGAAACTTTGGGGATCTGAAGAGAGGGAGGAAAAGAAAGAGACCCTGTGGAAAGCATGCCTGAGGGCTATTTGGGGTGTCAGGAAGTGGTAATGTTGCTGGTGGCATTTCTAAGAAAGGTTAAACAGTACGGTAGATAACCTTCAAAGGACCTTTTCTGGTATTGAATATTTAAAAATGTTTCAGCAGGTTCTGCTTCTTAAAATTCTACCACTTGGAGGTGTTTTTTAGGGTTTTGAAATTCTTTTAACAAATGAGAATGCCTTTTGCCTCTTCCTAGAGGTATTTTCATTTGTTAAAACATTTTCTTTCTTAGATCCACTTTGAGATCACATGTATTGAAGAAAGTGGAAGTTTTGGTTGGGTTGGAAAGGAGTGAGATAATTTTGGAATATAGAGCACTTGGTGGAGTTGGAAGGTTAGGGAAGATTGTTCATTAGTTTTACAAATATTTGAGTGGCAGGTACTGTGCTTAGTCCTGAGAGGTGAACGTGATAGACATGGTCTGCACTCATGAGCTTACTTTTTGGATGTGGAGGTTGGCAAATGTGATAAACATTAAAAAGAAGAAAGGTAGGTGCTCTTAGTACACACAAATAGGACAGAAAGCTACAGTATGGTGTTTTATCTGATTCAGTAGCTTTCTTAGAAATTTATGAAGTCATTGGACCCTGAAGATGTTGAATTTAACAATTTAATCTTGGCCAATCAGGTGATATTTCTGATAGCTGAAAATGGCTGCACGTATCAGGTATTTAATCAAGCCTGTAGAGGTGTTTTTTTGTTTTTTTTTTTTTTTGTTTTTTTTTAACATAGTTTAATAAAACAACCATATGTGGGCCGGGCGTGGTGGCTCACACCTGTAATCCCAACAGTTTGGGAGGCCAAGGTTGGCTGATCACCTGAGTTCAGGAATTTGAGACCAGCCTGGCCAACAGGGTGAAACCCGGTCTCCACTAAAAAAATACAAAAATTAACCAAGCATGATGGCAGGCACCTGTAATTCCTTCTCTTAGGAGGCTGAGGAAGGAGAATTGCTTAAACTGGGGAGGTGGAGGTGGCAGTGAGCCGAGATTGTGCCACTGCCCTCCAGCCTGGGTGACAGAGCAAGACTCCATCTCAAAAAAGAAACAAAACAAAACAGCCATGTATGAAAGCATGACTGGTGGATTATTGTTACAAATAGACAATGGCTTCAGGGAGAGAGAACATTGGACTACTGAAGTGCATTGAACTGTAGAAGCAGATCATAGGGGAATGGAAGAATCTTGGTGTTTTGCTTGGTCAAATATGAAGAATTTTGTTCCAATGGAATTGACAAGTCAATGGAAGTTAGACGTTCCTGCAAAGGATCTATAGACAGTATATATTAAATCTGGACCTTCATTTTTCAATTTTGTAAGATTAAAATTACTAACTTACATAGATACTAGAAACTGCTTGCATGCGCTTAACTATGTTAGAGTAAGGTTAAACAAATCTTCAGACTTTTGCTGTTTGAAATCAGAATGAATTTTTGAGAAAGAGTTGAATCTAGTAAGGCAAAAATAATTTTGAATACTATTAGGTGATCAGCCTATGCACGTAATACTAATATTGAGGCACCTTTCTGTGCCATGTGCTGTGTGAGGTGTTATATATGTTTTCTCATTTAATTTTATCCTTAAAGCAGCACTATAAGGTAGGTGGTATTACTATCATTTTACAAACAAGTAAACTAAATCCCTGAGAGGTTAATGTGTTCACGGTTACAGAGTGAGTCATTAAGTTAGAACCAGAACCTTGTTCTGATTCCAAAATGAACTTGAGGTTGTCTTTAGTATTTTCCAGCTTCCTAGCACTTTCCCCCTATTTTTCCAGTATGTTGTAGTATAGTGGTTAAGTAGTGACTGTGGGCAAGAGGTTACATTTCTAAGTCAAAGTTTCCTATTCTGTGAAATAGGAATAATGATAATATTCCCCTCTTCCAGTTGTGAGGCATTAAGAGAAAAATTTCATAGACTACCACAATGTCTGGTACTTAGAGAGTTTTAAGTAAGTGTTAGACTGTGTTATTTTCAGATGCCATGACTTTGTTCAGTCCACAGCCTACTCAGAATCCTCTAATTCAGTTTATTTATTTATTTATTTATTTATTTATTTATTTATTTATAGAGAGGGAGTCTCACTCTGTCACCCGGGCTGGAGTGCAATGATGTGATCTCGGCTCACTGTAACCTCTACCTCCCAGGTTCAAGTGATTCTCCCGCCTCAACCTCCCAAGTAGCTGGGATTATAGGCACCCACCATCATGCCCAGCTAATTTTTGTATTTTTAGTAGAGATGGGGTTTCACCGTGTTGGCCAGGCTGGTCTTGAACTCCTGACCTCAGGTGATCTGCCTGCCTCAGCCTCCCAAAGTGCTGGGATTATAGGTGTGAGCCAGAGCGCCTGGCCTTCTAATTCAGTTTATCATTAAGGCTTGCCCTTTTTTATGGGGGTTTATTCTTTAAAATTGCTTTTTCTTTTTTTACTCCATCAAAAACTCAGATTCTGACTTTGGCCCCTTCCTTACTTTATTAATTTTCCTTGGGTCATCCTGTGCCCTCAACTATTCTTTGTATGCTGGCCGAAACTGCATCTCTACCCTAGACCTTGTATTTGAGCAGGTCCACGTGCTCATTTGCCTTCTAGGTCTGCTCTGCCTCATAGGATAGCCACTAGTCACATGTGGCTATTGAGCTCTTGAACGGTGGCTAGTCTGAATTGTAATGAACTCTAACTACAAAATACACACCAGATTTCTACTTTAGTAAGAAAAAAATATGTAAAATGTTTCATTTATACTTTTTTATATTGATTACATGTTGAAATGATTATATTTTTAATATATTAAGCTAAAGAATACTGACTATTGAAGTACATTTCACTTATTTCTCTTTTTTAAAAAAATGTGGCTACTAGAAAATTACATATGTGACTTGTATTATATCTCTGTTGGGAAGTGCTGTTCCAGATATCCACCTGTGTATTTTTCAAGTACCTTGAAAACAGTCCCCAACTATACATACTCTCCCCATTTTCTTCTCCCTCCCAAAGTTCTGTTTCTTCTTCTCTCATTTTCCATAGTAAATAGCTCTACTTATGTTTTCAAAGCCAGAAACTTTGGAGTCATCCTTAATTCCTCCTTCCGTGTCCCTCATCTGTCAGTTGCAAAATCCTTTCTTCTCTGCTTTTTAAATATCTCTCACTGTCATATATTTCTTTCAATTCCCACTGTCATTACCTTGGTTGATCTATTTTATGACTTCCAGATTTTTGTCACATTTACCTCTCTTCTGCTCAAGGATATGAAAAGTAGACTTTTTTTTTTTTTCTATTTTTATAGTACTATTATGGTTTCATTTAAAAAATGTAAATAATTGCTTCACTCATTTATTTTATTGTAAAGTAGGACACCATCTTTTTTTTTTGAAACGGAGGTTCACTCTGTTGCCTAGGCTGGAGTGCAGTGGTGCAGTCTTGGCTCACTGGGTGCAAGCAATTCTCCTGCTTCAGCCTCCCAGGTAGCTGGGATTACAGGCATGTACCACCACACCCAGCTAATTTTTGCAATTTTAGTAGAGACAGGGTTTTGCCATGTTGGTCAGGCTGGTCTCGAACTCCTGACCTCAAATGATCTGCTCGTCTTAGCCTCCCAAAGTGCTGGGATTACAGGTGTCCAAGCCCGGCCCATCTTAATTTAAAAAAATGGCTACCCAGTGTCTTAACACCATTTATTGAAAAGTCTACCTTTACTCCACTGATTTGAAATATTACTGTTATAATTTACCAAATTCCATGTGGGTCTTTTTTCTTTCCTGAATGTTCTGTTCTGTTCCATTTATCTATGTGTTTGTTCATGTGGTAGTACCATTCTGTTTTATTTCTTTACAGTGTGTTTTGATATTGGGTAGTGGTAATTCTCTGATTATTATTTTTTAAAACTTTTCTCTCTATTCTTCTTGATTTTTTTCATATGAATTGTAGATTCAGCTTGTCTGATTCTCTCCCAAAATCTATTGGTATTTTTATTCATTTTATTTAAATTTATGAATTAGGGAGAATGGACATCTCCCTAAATTAGAGAATGGCCATATCTATAATATTGTTTTCTTATCCAAGAATGTGGTCAGAAGGCTGGGCATGGTGATGCATGCCTGTAATCCCAAGCGTGGGATTTGGGAGGCTGAGGCAGGAGGATCACTTGAGCTTAGGAGTTCAAGACCAGCCTTGGGGGTGGAGCAACATGGCAAAACCCTATCTCTACAAAAAATAGAAAGAATTAGCTGGGCATGATGGTGCATGAGGATTGCCTGAGCCTGGGAGTTCGAGGCTACAGTGAGCTGTGATTGAGCCACTGCACTCCAGCCTGGGCGACAGTGCAAGCTGAGACGCTCTCTGAAAACAAAAAAGTCAGAATGTTTTTCCATTTGTTCAAGACTTCTGTGTCTCACAATAGTGTCTTGTCACTTACTGTACCTTTAGCTTGTATGTTAAAATTATTTTTAGATGTTAAAAATTTTTTGTTGTTGGTATTAATTGGATCACTTCTATTGTGTCTTTTAATTGGCTGTGGTTTATATTCCATTACCATTTGTCAGGCCCCAATAATTTCTTGCTTGGGTTGTTGTGAAGATTACTAATTGGTTTTTCTTTTTCAATTTCACCACACTCTTGTCATTGATTTTTCTAAAACACAAGATATTTGTCTTTTGTCTTTTGCTGTGTTTAAGTTCTTTAACTCTTTAGAATAAAGGTCAAATGAAGAGTAAAGGTCGAATTCCTTAACATGACATACAAGATTATGATTTTTCCCATAGTGGCATATCCAACCCCATGTGTTTGGTGTCAGTATGAAGTATAGCTCCAGGCCGGGCGCGGTGGTTCACGCCTGTAATCTCAAAACTTTGGGAGGCCGAGGTGGGTGGATCACGAGGTCAGGAGATTGAGACCATCCTGGTTAACACGGTGAAACCCTGTCTCTACTAAAAAAATAAAAAATTAGCCGGGTGTAGTGGCGGGCACCTGTAGTCCCAGCTACTCCAGAGGCTGAGGCAGGAGAATGGCGTGAACCCGTGAGGTGGAGCTCTCAGTGAGCCAACATAGTGCCACTGCACTCCAGCCTGAGCGACAGAGCAAGACTCTGTCTCAAAAAAAAAAAAAAAAAGTACCACACCCCACCCCATTGTCTGACTCTTAATTTTTTATACTTTGAATAGTCTCATTGTGAATGCATCTTGTAGTCTGTGTGATTTCTTCAGTCATACCTGCACACACAGGTTCAATGATTGAATTTACAAATTTAAATAAAATTCTTGATTTCACAAACTGTGTTTTTTTTTTTTGTAGTGAGGATGAGGATGATGACCTTCAGTATGCCGATCATGATTATGAAGTACCACAACAAAAAGGACTGAAGAAGCTCTGGAACAGAGTAAAATGGACAAGGGATGAGGTTATTATCTGACAAAGTTTACTAGTTTCTTACATGTATTTATGGATTAATATTACTATAGTTATACAGCCAGGTGTGGTGGCTCACGCCTGTAATCCCAGCACTTTGGGAGGCCGAGATGGGCGGATCACTTGAGGTCAGGAGTTCAAGACCAGCCTGGCCAACGTGATGAAACCCTGTCTCTACTAAAAATACAAAAATTAGCCTGGTGTGGTGGCATGTGTCTGTAATCCTAATCCTACTTGGGAGGCTGAGGCAGGAGGATCGCTTGAACCTGGGAGGCAGAGGGTTGCAGTGAGCTGAGATTACACCACTGCACTCCAGCCTGGGTGACAGAGCGAGACTCCATCTCAAAAACAAAAAAAAACCTACTGTTGTTATGAAAGATTTAAAAACAAAATATGAGAAAAAGTATGCATCAATTAACTGTACATTCTTTTTCTTCAACCAGAGACATGAATAATAGATGACATTGGGACTTACAGAAACAGTATAATAAATGGAGGAATTTGTATTATAGTGGATAGCTTTAGTTATTCTATGGTTACCAGATGCTCCTTAATATAACTGGAGAGTTACCTATATTTAGGGGTAGAGGAAAAGGATGGGGGAAAGCTTTTTAATTTTCGTACTGTTTTAATAGGACGATAAATTAAAGAAGTTGGTTGAGCAACATGGAACTGATGATTGGACTCTAATTGCTAGTCATCTTCAAGTAAGTGAAATATTAAATTATATTTCTAACATGGCTGGTTTAAGGCATTGGGTTAAATTTGCTATTTTTCAAAAATGTGTCCACGTATTTTAATTTTAGGTTTCCTTCCTAAAAACATCCCTGTTTGTTTGGTCTGCCTATAGTTGGTTGCTAATGGCTTAGAAAGTCTGGTCTTTTAGTAATATGTTTATCCAGGGGCCTAAAAAGATTATTAACTTAAAACAAAAATGGTAATAAATTTATGTTGGACTTTATAAATATTTGCTAATACACGTTAAAACATTCTGTGAGAAATATATAGAGATATTTGATAGCTAACCAAAAAATCCAGAAAAGCCCTATTTAAAAAAGCTTATCATCTGAGGCTTACCTTTTAAAATGTTGATTTTAAAAACTATTATGCCTATTGTTTACCATATTACTTACTATTCACCTGCTGTTCATTATATAGCTTTATAATTTATGAAGTATTTTCACATATACTCTTTTTTTTTTGAGACGGAGTTTCGCTCTTGTTGCCCAGTCTGGAGAGCAATGGCATGATCTCGGCTCACTGCAGTCTCCGCCTCCCAGGTTCAAGCGATTCTCCTGCCTCAGCCTCCCGAGTAGCTGGGATTATAGGCATGCACCACCACGCCCGTCTAATTTTGTTTGTATTTTTTTTTTTTTAGTAGAGATGGGGTTTCTCCATGTTGGTCAGGCTGGTCTCAAACTCCCAACCTCAGGTGATCTGCCCGCCTCGGCCTCCCAAAGTGCTGGGATTACAGGTGTGAGCCACTGTGCCCAGCCCTCACATATACTCTTACTTGTATCCTCAATACACTGTGAGTAGTGAGGGAAAATATACGTATTTGAATTTAAATATTGACTACTTTGGGTTTCATAAACCATGTTAACTATGTTTTTTCTATATTGTCATATGCCTTTCAACATAACCCAGAAATTGAGATCAAGTAATGTGAAAGAGCATCAATTTTGGAGTCAGTTTGAATTGTGTTCAAATGTCAGCTCTATGAGCGTAGAAAAATTACTTAGCCTCTTTGATTGTCACCTTCCTTATCTATAATATCTAGGTAATCATACTCGTTTCTGTAGTATGGTTGTATAGAACTAGAAATAACATATAGGATGTTTGGCACAATTCTTAATTTTTACCAGGTGTTCAATAAATGGAAGCTAGGTTAGAAAAGTTATTTACATTAGCATTAACAGAAATGCTACAAGGACATACAGGAGCAACCTGATTATTTTGAAGAAAGTATCAGCCTTAAAATGGATCAGCACTGGTGTACAGAAGCCATAAATGAAGCTGAGTTTGAATAAAAATAATTTTAAGTGCATTGGGCAAAAGAGCCATTGGTAGACAAAACATTTGTATCTGTCCCTTTATATGTTTCTAGATTATCTGTAATCTTATGAACTAACAATTTTGTAAACTGTGAATCACTAATAAAGTGTTAGGTGTCGGTGTCATTATCCTTGTAATATATAGGAGTTACCAGGTTCTGAACTGACTAAAATAAGGCTTCATTTATAATTTTTGGAGTTTGAGATGTTTCTACCCAGATACTGCATAGGTTTTCTTATTCTGGTGAATTCATTTTCTTTTTAAGTATGAACACTTAACCAATTTAATTGAAATGTAACATGCATCTTCTATATAGACTGTGTAATGTTTTCTTAATAACTTGGAGTCATAATTTATAACATCCTTTTGATCCCATGAAGTAGTATAGTAAAGCCTTTACATTTTTTTAAAACTGTATGGTTAGGTACCGCTGAACTACGTGAATCCAGACTGATAGGCTATTTGAGTTCTTTTTCTTTTTTTTTTTTTTTGAGACGGGAGTTTCGCTCTTGTTGCCCAGGTTGGAATGCAATGGTGCAATCTTGGCTCACCGCAACCTCCGCCTCCCAGGCTCAAGCGATTCTCCTGCCTCAGCCTCCTGAGTAGCTGGGATGACAGGCATGCACCACCACACCCGGCTAATTTTGTATTTTTAGTAGAGACAGGGTTTCTCCATGTTGGTCAGGCTGGTCTTGAACTCCAGACCTCAGGTGATCCACCCGCCTCGGCCTCCCAAAGTGCTGGGATTATAGGCATGAGCCACCGTGCCTGGCCCTATTTGAGTTCTTATGTCAGCTTTGTATAGTTTTCTGTCCACTGCTTTTTATTCCTCAGCTCTAAATCCACTTCTTTATGGCGGTTATCTGTGTTTTATCTTTGCTGTTTGCTGTATTATAAGGTGTAGTGTAAAGATACACACTTTAGTTTTAAATAAATTGTTTTTTATTTGTAGTCTAAGCCCTGTTGACTACTGTAATTAAGAAAAAACATAGGTCGGGCGCCGTGGCTCACGCCTGTAATCCCAGCACTTTGGGAGGCCGAGGCGGGTGGATCACGAGGTCAGGAGATCAAGCCCATCCTGGCTAACACAGTGAAAACCTGTCTTTCCTAAAACTACAAAAAATTAGCCGAGCATGGTGGCAGGCGCCTGTAGTCCCAGCTACACGGGAGGCTGAGAATGGCATGAACCCGGGAGGCGGAGCTTGCAGTGAGCTGAGATTGCGCCACTGCACTCCAGCCTGGGCGACAGAGTGAGACTCCCTCTCAAAAAAAAAAAAAAAAAAAATTGGGACACAGACATGTAACATAAATGTTACATGTTTAAAGAATGCTGTTGAATACAGTATTCTTGAAGTCTTTGTTCTAAGGATGTGAGACATAAATTCGGGCTGACTTGCTTTCTGGAAGACAGTTGTTTAATAACAAAATCATCTAAATTTTTTCAGAATCGCTCTGATTTTCAGTGCCAGCATCGATGGCAGAAAGTTTTAAATCCTGAATTGATAAAGGGTCCTTGGACTAAGGAAGAAGATCAGAGGGTAATGTGTTCATACTCTTTATATTCACTATATAGGTAGACTAGTTTTTTTCTTCCTAATGTGTTGTTTTGACATATGAAATACATATTTAAGTCACTTTGATTTTGTTCTCTGGAGGCTACTTGCATGAGAATTGAATGTTAAGTGTCTTGAAATGTTGTTGGGTTTTTAAAAAATTGAGTCAAACCAAGTATAACATACAGCCCTTTCTTTCTGAGAGTTTGGTTTGCAGAAGGAAAAATACTTGCTGTAAGGTTACTTACCTTGTTTTGAGCTCTATTTCATAACTGTTAGGGTACAGTTTTTTGTCAAAAATCTAATTAACATTTTAAAACAGATTTTCATTTTATTTTTACATCTAATAACTTGATATGCACGGAAGTCATTCTTAACTTTTTCTCTTGACCTATAATGAGCCGTGGATTAGATAGATGTCAGAGCATGTTTCCAAAGGTTTTGTAATTTAAAAACCAAGGTCATTGTTTGTGCTATAAAGTCGGAGATGAATAGAAGCTTTTCTGCACTCCACTAGGAATTGTTCTTTAGTTAATGCCTTTTAAGTCATAAAAGTTGCTAATGCAGTTGAGGCATTAGAGCATCCTTACTCCTGCTCAAAACAAACTTTATTTGTTATTCTTATTTTTAAAATTTTTTTAAATAAATAGAGATGGAATCTCGCTATGTTTTCCAGACTGGTCTTGAACTTCTGGGCTCAAGCAATCTGCCCATTTCGGCCACTCAAAATGCTGGGATTAGAGGCTGAGCCATCATGCCCAGCCAGAACAAACTTTAAAGTTACTTCACCTAGACTGCTCTGATTTACTTGATGGCTACTCATAAGTTTTAAAATGTGTGATCTTGTTTAAAAATACATTTACCAAAGCCTTAAATTTTATTTTTTAAAGATAGTAAATAGATATACATACAGTGAAAATATCAACATATATTAAAGTTAGTCTACCAATATAAAATGTTTATGAGGTGATATTTGACATAGGGCAGTGAGGTAAAGTGGGCTGGAATAACTATTCTTGCGATTTTAGGTGAAATAAAAACAACTGTAAAATGTGGAAAAAGAATATGTAATCTGTGTCCTTTCAGTTTGAGAAAGGAAGAAATGACAGCCCCAATAACTTGGTAGAATCTTTCTGCTTCCAAATTGTTTTTTTGTTTTGTTTTTGGCTTTGTGCTGAAGCTTTTTTTTTTTTTTAAAATAGATGTAAGAGTAGAAAATGCACAAGTTTCAACATGTTTACAGTTATTTCAAGTTAATAGTGTATGAGAGCAATTTAATTTCAAGTGTCTTTAATTAGCCCCTTGGATTTTTAGATGCATTTGGAATCAATTTTTGAAGCTGGCAAATGCTAAAGAGGTATTTATTAGTAATTTTTTTTTTTTTTTTTTTACAAATTGTAGTTGTGGCTTGGATTTAATGCATTTATTTAAAATGGTATTCTTGAATTATGTTTTAAAATTCTTTCAAGGTAATGCTTTTTTAAACTTTGTTTTTCTGTTTCCTAGGTTATTGAATTAGTTCAGAAATATGGACCAAAAAGATGGTCTTTAATTGCAAAACATTTAAAAGGAAGAATAGGCAAGCAGTGTAGAGAAAGATGGCATAATCATCTGAATCCTGAGGTAAAGAAATCTTCCTGGACAGAAGAGGAGGACAGGATCATCTATGAAGCACATAAGCGATTGGGAAATCGTTGGGCAGAAATTGCTAAACTACTTCCAGGAAGGTGCTTATATAAATGTATATATATTTTTCTGTACTTAAACATGACCTTTATTACCTTACTATTAAATACATTTGCAAGTCGTCTATGACTTTTTAAAATTTATAATTAAAATGTAGACTATATTACATAAGCAACCTTTTGGGACCATTTGTACTAAATTCTGTGGTAAAGGGTATGATTGCTTTTTTAATGAATTATTTTATGGCAATAATTTGTACAATAAAATGATAGATTTTAGATTATATAAACCTTTAATACACTCCTAAAATCATGTTGACATATCAGTGCCAATCAAGTGAGACCCCCTTTGTATAAACTTTGTTGGAACAGAATCTAAATCTAAGATTTCTTTCATATTGCATTCTATGTGTAAGACCAGGGAATAATATGCTAGCTGCAGTAAACTGCTATGGAAGTGTGTTGGGGAAAATTCAATCTTAATTAATTATGGTATGATCCAAACCATGGAATTAGTATATATATCCATGTGGCTAAAATACAAAATTTTCCTCAGAGGCAGTGATGTGCTAAGTATACTCTACATTGTACTGATTCATATGTTTTCTAGTAGTGTTTAGTACAGCAGATCAACAACCTTGTGAAAATTCATAACTTAGAAGGCATGCATTTGTCTTTTGTTGCTGTAGTCTCTATCTGTATAGTACGTTATAGCATTACGTGCTTTTACATGTATTCTTAATTTTTATAGACTTGGAAAGTATACAGAGCAAACATTGCTATCTTTGTTTTATAGATAAGATATTAAGGCATAGTGTTAAATTTTTTATTCAAGTTATTAAACCAGGTCTAGATACTTTTAATCTCTTGTACATCTTCCTACTTTCCATAGAACCTAGCTTAGTGCCTTAACATTTACTGAAAACCTGCTTTATATGTGTATATTTTATGAGGGATGAAATTTGCACTATAAGTAGCTATAGGTTGAAGATTTACATTTTTATAAAGGGAACCTTAGATAAGAAGGGAGCCAATTAATTCTTTCTTACCATAAATATTTTGTTCTAAGAAGTGAAAAAGAATACCGGGATTCTTTAGTTTGTGATTTGCTTTTCATGATCGTGTTTGTACCTGGCTTAAGACCTTGGCTCTTGCTATACTCTTTATCTGGAATGCTCTTTTTTTTTTTTTTTCTGTTCTTGTATGGCTGATTTGTTCTAACCAAACCAAAATTACTCTATTACCCACTTTTCTTGTCCTACTTTATTTGCATTGTACTGATTATTTATTTATTTATTTGTTTTTCTATTCCTCCTTCCTTCCCACTTCCACACTTCCAAGGAGAGTGTAAGCTCCATGAGAGCAGTGACCTACTTTGCCTTATTCACTGCAATATTTCTGGTGCTTAGAACTATGCCTGACATATACACATACAGTTTATCTTTTGAATTTAAAAAAAGCACCTATATTCCTGAGTAGAAACTCCAAAAGAAAAATTAAGAAAAAAGTATCTAATTTCATCAGTGTAAAAATTTGTTTTAAGCACTTTGTACAAGTTACACAGTGTTGAAATCTGTGGAATCCTTTTTTCTTTTTAAATTGTACCTTTCCTTTCTTAGGACTGATAATTCTATCAAAAATCATTGGAATTCTACTATGCGAAGAAAAGTGGAACAGGAGGGCTATTTACAAGATGGAATAAAATCAGAACGATCTTCATCTAAACTTCAACACAAACCTTGTGCAGCTATGGATCATATGCAAACCCAGAATCAGTTTTACATACCTGTTCAGGCACATACTTTTAATACCTTTATTATTTTAAAAAATTTCTTAAGTTGCCATATGAGAAGGTGTTTTGTTTCTTAATAGGACAAGTACAATGCATATTAAGGGGTAAATAGAGAAATTGAAAAAAATGTGTAACTTTGATTTATAAGTATTTTGAGAACAGATTTATTAAAATGTTTCCTTTTATATGTAATTTTTACATTAAGAAACTATGTACATTTCCTAATACTCTAATTCTTTGAATCTTCATTTATGATTCAAAGCTAATGGTCATCTGTGCTTTAACATTCTACTGTACTTTCCATTTAAAAAATTTTGGTGTAATTATAGTATTGCTTATCTCTAAGAGGTAGGTATATATAAAATGGCTTAAAGGAGAAAGTAGCAAAAAATAACTTAAGTAATTGTTTTGTGGGGTGTGGTAATTAATTGGCCTTTGCTGACATTCAGCTTTGCTTTTCCCCCTAATAACTAATCACTTGGGTAATTTTAGTCTTTGTTTAGATGATTCATTAAAGTAGATATTACATGAGCTCAAAATGGGGCAAGCTCTATGTTGTCCCTTACAGTGCATTTTTCTACTTGGAAGAAATTAGTGTAGGAGTCTTCATGGGATTTGTTTTACATTTCCTTGTCTACCTGTTATGCCATTTTTCACAATGCGCAATTCTTGGTTCTTGTCACCTAAATTGTAAAGATTAAGTCAGGACTTAGTGGTTGTCTACCAAAAGATAAAATTGGGCGAGATATTAAAAATCTGTGCTTTTTATGCCTGAGATTTGATTTTTGACATTTTGTGGACATTAAGTTTTTTAAGCATCATTTTAAAAGAACCACTTAGAGTAATGACATTTTCATTAACAATAGGAAAACAAGTGAAGACAGTATATCTGCTGAGACTCAATACCTTAAGGTTTTTATTATGTTTCTTTACATTTTTTTTTAGAGTCTAGATTTCAGCAGCATAAACTGAAACATTCTGCTTCTGTCTTAGAAAGGTTATCATTTAAATTTATTTTTTTAACTTGTAGAAAGATAATACATGGGGCCAACAGAGTATTTAACAGTCTTAATCTAAATATGTTGGAAAGATGAGGATATTTCTTGTACTACAAGAATTGTTTCCTTTTTAATTTAGATATATTCATTATTCAATTAATTGAAACTAATAAGATAATTTTATATATGTGTGACTTGATAAAAAAAATAGATGGGTTTAAAATACTGTCACAGATTTTCATGAAAAGTTTGGGAAAGATAAGTTTTTAATTCGTTGGAGTTAGCAAGCTGAGCGATAAGTGGTACTAATCGAATATTCTAAACGTTAAGTTCTATGTTAGAAGTTATACATAATAATTCTGCATTATATAGTGATTTAGGTAGATCATTATGGAAAGCAGACAATTTCATATTTATATTTTTAAATTTTAAGCCTTTTTTTTTTTTTTTTTGAGACAGAGTCTCTTTCTGTTGCCACACTGGAGTGCAGTGGTACGCACACAGCTCACTGCAGCCTCAACCACCTGAGCTCATGTGATCCTCCTGCTTCAGCCTCCTGAGTAGCTGGGACTATAGGCATGTTCCACGACACCCAGCTAATTTTTTAATTTTTTGTAAAGACAGGGTCTTGCCATGTTGCCCAGGCTGGTCTTGGATTCCTGGGCTCAAGCAACCATACTTCCTCAGCCTCCCAAAGTGCTGGAATTACAGGGTTGGGCCACTGCACCCAGCCCTAATTTTAAGGCTTTTAAAAACACCTTCTCTCATATGTCTTCCCACTACTGCTTACTAAATTTATATGTATCTTGAAAATTCTTATTACAGATGTTTTAGGAAAGAAGCAGAATGATACGTAGCCTATCATAAGTATATCTATTAAAAGTATATGAGTGATTCTGGCCGGGCGCGGTGGCTCAAGCCTGTAATCCCAGCACTTTGGGAGGCCGAGGCGGGCGGATCACAAGGTCAGGAGATCGAGACCACAGTGAAACCCCGTCTCTACTAAAAATACAAAAAATTAGCCGGGCGCGGTGGCGGGTGCCTGTAGTCCCTGCTACTCAGGAGGCTGAGGCAGGAGAATGGCGGGAACCCGGGAGGTGGAGCTTGCAGTGAGCCGAGATCGCGCCACTGCACTCCAGCCTGGGCAACAGCGTGAGACTCCGTCTCAAAAAAAAAAAAAAAAAAAAAAAAAAAAAGAGTATATGAGTGATTCTGATTGTTTTTCTAAGACAAGTAATAGGAGAAGCCTTTCGTATGGAGTGGTGATAAAAGTAGGAGATATGAACATTGAAAACTTGCTTCAGTCTCTGTCCTTGTGAGTGCTTCATTCATATGGACACATAGGAACACAATTACTTTGTTTTCTCTAGGAGATAGAGCAACCCTTCTAATAGTAGACGTTTAAATATATATGGGGAATGTCAGATTTAATAAACTGGCTGATAAATCTAGGCTAAGTAATTCTCATATTTCATCTGGGGAAAAAAGTCTTTTCTAAGTGTTATAACTTTTAATCCATAGGTTCTAGGATTGGAGCTGTAGTTATTATTTAATAGATAAGAAAGTATTATAGGTATAAAATTTCAAAATTAATACAGGTACTTTCTAAGTTTTTTATGTTGATACTATTTCAAAAGTTTTTGTCATTTGCTTTAGATTTTAAACATTTATATATCATTATATGTGTGATAAAATGCATTAATTACTTTTTAGATACCTGGGTATCAGTATGTGTCACCTGAAGGCAATTGTATAGAACATGTTCAGCCTACTTCTGCCTTTATTCAGGTAACTTTTATTTACAACAAAAACCAAAGGAAATGTGTTCAGTCACATTTTAAAAAGCCTAATAGTATCTATTTCCTCATTTATTAAACTAGTATAAAAATAATACGATCTGTCCTACTTGGAGTACTCTAACCTTAAAGAAGAAAGTGTGTAAGTGGGGTTTAAGAAATATAAACCGTACAAGTATAAGATGATTAACAATACCAGTATGGTAGTCCTTTCATTCTTTCAAGGTAAAGCATTCAAGTTGTGAATGGACATATTTTTGCTAAATTGTATAGAATGTATGTATTAAGATTTAAAAATCTAAAATATTCCAAACATACATTTCAGCTGATATAGATGATGCAACATTTTTTTAAGGCATTAAAATTTTCCCAAATCTGTTAAGTTGAAAATATTTACCAGCAGCTCTTTAGATACCAGAGGGATTGTAATAATGAATATTTAGTATTTAGTAGCATTAAGCTTTATTAGAAAAAATATATTTCATGTTGCATAGAAGAAAATAAACATGAGAACACTAATAATAAAGCAATTATGTAAGTAGCCTGTTTTCTCTTTTATTTAACTTATTTTAGCAACCCTTCATTGATGAAGATCCTGATAAGGAAAAGAAAATAAAGGAACTTGAGTTGCTGCTTATGTCAGCTGAGAATGAAGTTAGAAGAAAGCGAATTCCATCAGTAAGAAATAAGCTTAAGTGTTATTTGTATTGTTAGAATCTTTCATATATGCTTTTTGTCATTTTTATCAGCTAGAAAGCATACTCAGTATGACTGCAGATTTTAATATGGAGTAAAAATGGTTTTGTTATTTTTTTCATTTGCAACTTTCAGGTTGCCTGATTTTTTCCTTTTCTTTTTGAGACAGGATCTTGCTCTGTCACCCAGGCAGAAATGCAGTGGTGTAATCACTGATCACTGAAGCCTTGACCTTGGCTCAAATGATGCCCCACCTCAGCCTCTCAAGTAGCTGGGACTACAGGTGCCTGCCACCATGCCTGACAAATTTTTTTTTATTTTTTATTTTTGTAGAGACAGGGTTTCACCGTGCTGCTCAGGCTGGTCTCAAACTCCTGGGCTCAAGTGATTCTCCTGCCTTGGCCTCCCAAAGTGCTGGGATTATAGGTGTGAGCCGCTGTGCCTGGCCCAAGGTTGCCTGATTTTGATATACATTTCTTTGAGCATAATTTACAGTGTTCTGTGTTAGGATACTTCTTGAGTCATAAATGCAAAGCAGGTGTAAAGTAAACTCTCTATATATACACACACATATATATTTGTAAAAATTATGTGTGTTTAGATTAGGCTTTGGCGTTATTTTAGACATTCCATGTAATGATGGGTTTAATTCTTTTTAAAATAAAGAATCGAATAGATGTAGAGGGATTTATAAGCTCCAAAATTACTTTTATTCTCTTTAAAATTTTTTCCTATTTACTAGATTTAGAATATGAGCTCAGTAAATTAAAGAAAGTAATAACACTAAAAATATATGGGAAAAGGAACATTTAGATTTTATGCTCTCTAAACAATTCTTGTAAAAGAAAAAATTTTATATAGATGTTGGGCGTTGGTTACCCCATGTGAAAACTATTGTAAGATTTGGTTGATGAGACTAGGAGTGTTAAATTAGGATCAAAGGTAATTATCCTAGTAGAATTAAGCAGGTTATGCTAGATTGGTTAAAAGAAAGATACAAGTTTATACTTAAATGACTTTTTTTTAGGTTTTTAAATTAAAATTTTTAAATTGGGAAATAATTGTACATTTTCATGGGGTACCTAGTGATGTTTCCATACATGTGATGTATATTGACCAGATCATGTTAATTAGCATATCCATCATCTCACATACTTATAATTTCTCTGTCTTGGGAACATTCAATATCTCCCCTTCTAACTATTTGAAACTATTTAATATTGTTAACTATAGTCATCCTACAGTGATATAGAACACTAGAACTTGTTCCTTCTATCTAGCTGTGATTTTGTATTCTTTAACGCATATTTCCCTATCCCTCCCTTCACCCTACCCTTCCTTTAAATAACATTTTTAAAAATTTAAAATAATGCCTTGAGCCTTATATTTTTATTTTTTTTTAGACAGAGTCTCTCATTCAAGCTGGAGTGCAGTGGCGCAATCTTGGCTCTACAAAAAGTTTTTTTTTTTTTTTTTTTTTAAATTAGCTAAGTGTGGTGGTGCACAACTGTGGTCCTAACTACCCAGGAGGCTCCTGGGTTCAAGTGATTCTCCTGCCTCAGCCTCCCGAGTAGCTGGGATCACAGGCATGTAACAACATGCCCAGCTAATTTTTAAAATTTTTTTAGTAGAGATGGCGTTTCACCCTAGTCTTGAACACCTAACCTCAAGTGATTTGCCCACCTTGGCCTCCCAAAGTACTGGGATTACAGACTTGAGCCACCATTCCTCGCCCCTTTTTACATTTAGAAAAGGGTTTCTTTGTTTTTTGTTTGGGACTAAATGAGAGGACAGAATACTGAGAGTGACTGGGAACTCAGGCAAAATTACTACAAAGATAACCTGAAATCTTGAAATAGTATTATGAGGCAACTGGTGATGTCTTTATACTACTTAAGAGGATATTAATAAAAATGATATTTATTGATTATAATAGGCAAGATATGTATTATAAGAAAAGCAATTTCTGTTTTTTGGTTTTTGAGTCAGGGTCTTGGTCTGTTGCCCAGGCTGGAGTGCAGTGGTACGATCATGGCTCACTGCAGCCTCAGCCTCCTGGGTTTAAGCAGTCCTCCCACCTCAGCTTCCTGGGTAGCTAAGACCACAGGTGTGTGCCACCACACTTGGCTAATTAAAAATATACTTTTTGTAGAGATAGGATTTCCCTATGTTGCAGTTTCTGTTTTGAAACTGCAAAAACCATGAGCAACTAGGAAGACCTGACATATACTTACCTTAAAGTTAATTTGTTTTTGTTAGGAAGCTACAAATAGGCTGGGCTTGGTGGCTTATGCCTGTAATCTCAGGACTTTGAGAAGCTGAGGTGGGAGGGTCACTTAAGCCCAGGAGTTTGAGACCAGCCTTGGCAGGTGAGATCCCACCTCTACAAAAAATTTAAAAAGAATTGGATAGGCGTAGTGACACATGCCTGTGGTTCCAGCTACTCAGGAGGCTGAGGCAGAAGGATCTCTTGAGCCTGAGAGGTCGAGGCTGCAGTCAGCAGTTATCACACCCCTGCACTCCAACCTGGGCAACAGAGCAAGACCCCATCTTAAAAATAAATAAATTAATTAATTAACCAGGCATGGTGGCATGTGCCTGTAGTCCCAGCTACTCAAAAGGCTGAGGGAGGAAGATTGCTTAAGCCCAGGGGTTTGAGGCCGCAGTGAGCTATGATCATACCACTGTACTTCAGCCTGGGTGACAGAGCAAGACCCTGTCTCAAAAAAAAAAAAAAAAAAAAAAAAAAAGCCACAAAGAATTATGGTGAGAGAATCAACATTTGTAGATGATTATATCATGTTTAAACCATTTTGGATTTTTTAAATAGAATCTTACCGTTTTTTAATTTAACAGGAAAAATATAAGTAAAAGAATGAATATTTTGCATTAAAAAGGAAGAAAGAAAGTTATTTTCTTTTTAGAACTCACTATCTAAAATCTATTCTCATAAAGATTTGGTTGAATAAGCATATTCTGAATTCTAGAGGGAAGTTGCTGCAGCCAGTAGAATAGACTCCATACACATATAAAGCATTTTTTTTCTTTCTTTTTGAGATGGAGTCTTGCACTGTCGCTCGCTGCAACCTCCAACTCCCTGGTGCAAGCGATTCTCCTGCCTCAGCCTCCTGAGTAGCTGACATTACAGGCATGTGCCACCACACCCAGCTAATTTTTGTATTATTAGTAGAAACGGGGTTTCATCATGTTGGCCAGGATGGTCTTGATTTCCTGACCTCATGATCCACCTGCCTCAGCCTCCCAAAGTATTGGGATTACAGGCATGAGCCACCATGCCCTGCCTAACGGTTTTTTTTCTAAACAGTTATATGATAATATTGACTGCCATTTTACTGAGTATCAATTGTGCTCTACTCTTGTGAATGTTTTATATGTATGCTTGGTAATCCTGGTGTTAACACTGTTAAGAGGGTAGAATTTCATTAGAGAGTTCACATTTAAGACTGAATATGGTGACTCACACCTGTAATCCCAACACTTTCGGAGGCTGAGGCGGGCAGATCACTTGAGGCCAGGAGTTGGAGACCAGGCTGGTCAACATGGCAAAACCCCGTCTCTGCAAAAAATACAAAAACCAGGCGTGGTGGTGCGCTCCTGTAGTCCCAAGCTACTCGGGAAGCTGAGGTGGGAGGATCACTCGAGCCTGGGAGGTGGAGTTTGCAGTGAGCTGAGATTGGGCCAGGGCATTCCAGCCTGGACGACAGAGCGAGACCCTGTCTCAAAAAAAAAGAAAAAAAAAAAGAAAAAGAGATTCACATTTAGGTCTGTCTGATTGTAACCTATGGTTTTTTCACTGGGTCCAGTTATCGCCCTCTTTGTGTGTTGGATCTTTTTCTCACCTGCATACTAACTGAAAGGTGTGTGGTTTGGAGGGAACCACATGTTCCCTCCAGCATGACAGGAGAACCATGCTGTCTCCTGAAAGTGATTGTCAAGTCAGAAAGTGGCTATGCTAATGAAATAGGAAATAATGAAATAAGATTAATTTCTTTTATTTTTAAAACAGGTCGAATTTGCTTTGCAACAGTGTTTTATTACCTTATTTAAGTTGAAATGTAACATTTTGTTGTGAATCTCTAGAACATTCTGAAAATTTTTATTTTTAGTAGTATTAGTTACCATTATTCAGTGCTTCCTATAGACTTTCAATGTGCTCTCTACCATATGGTAGTTACTAGCCACATTTAATTTTAAATAAAATTTAAAATTCAGTTTTTTAGTTGCACTAGCCACGTATCAGTTGCTTATATGGGTAGTGGCTCCTATTGAGCAGCTGGAAATACAGAACATTTTCATCATCTCAGAAAGTTCTGTTGAACAGTGCTACACACTTCACATGTTGTTTCTCATTCATAACTCTTCAAGGCCTCTTTTCTTATTTTTTATTATAAAACACTAGAAAACTAGGCTTGCAAGATAAATTGCCTAGTGTACATTTCTGAAGAGATAAAGAAAAGTGACATAGTCTCTGACTTCAGGTTTTACTCTGCAATGGGAATGTAGACAAGAAACAGGATAGTATATGATAAAATAAGACACAAGGGGTTTTTTTGCTTTTATTATTATTTTTAATGGATACATAGTAATTGTACATATTTACTGGGTGTACAGTGTACTATTTTGATACACGTATGCAATGTGTCTTGGTCAAGTCATGGTAATTAGCACATCCATCACCTCAAACATTTATCATTTCTTTGTGTTGGGAACATTTAAACCCTGCTTTTATAGCTATTTAAAAATATATAATAAGTTGCTGTTAATTATAGTTATCCTATAGTGCTATAGAACACTGGAACTTACTCTTCCTCTCTAGTTGTACTTATATATCCATTAACCAACTTTTGGCTACTCTCCCTTCTCCCCTCCCCTTCCTTGGCTCCCCTTCTTCTCCTCTAGTAGCCACTATTTTTCTCTATGCTTCTATGAGCTATACTTTTTTAGCTTCCACATGTAAGTGAGAACCTGCAGTGTTTATCTTTCTCTGCCTGGCTTATTTCATTTAACATAATGTCCTCCAAGTTAATTTGTGTTGCCACAAATGATAGAATTTCATGGTTTTTTTATGGCTAAATAGTATTATGTGGTTGTGTGTGTGTGTGTGTATAAATATACAGACACAGCACATTTTCTTTCTTTCTTCTTCTGTTGATAGGCATTAGGTTGAATCCATATCTGTGAATAGTGCCATAATGAACATGGGAGTACATATATGATTTTCTTTCCTTTGGATACATACCCAATAGTGGGATTACTGGATCATATCATAGTCTATTTTTAGTTTTTTGAAGAGCCTCCATAGTGTTTTTCATAATGGCTGTACTAATTTATATTCCTTCCAACAGTAGAGTTCCCCTTTCTCCACATCTTTGCCAGCATCTGTTATTTTTTTTCTTTTTGATAATAGTCGTTCTGACAAAGGTAAGACGATATCTCGTCGTGGTTTTGATTTGCATTTCCCTGATGACTAGTGATATTGAGCATTTTTAAATATACCCATTGTCCATTTGTTTGTTTTCTTTTGATAAATATTGGTTTAGCTCATTTGCCTTTTTTAAGTCAGATTATTGGCTGGGCACCTTGTCTCATGCCTGTAATTCCAACACTTTGATAGGCTAAGGTGGGTAGATTGCTTGAAATCACGAGTTCGAGACCAGCCTGGGCAACATGGTGAAACCCCATCTCTACAAAAAATATAAAACTTAGCCAGGCGTGGTGGTGAGCGCCTGTAGTCCCAGCTACTCAGAATGCTGAGGTGGGAGGATGGCTTGAGCCTGGGAGGTGGGGAGGTTGCCGTGAGCTGGGATGGTACCACTGCAGTGCGGCCTGAGCAGAAGAGCCAGTCCTTGTCTCAAAAAACAAAAACAAAAACAAAAAAACCAAAAAACCAAACCCAAACCAGATTATTTTTAGTATTTTTTGCTGTTGAGTTTCTTGTATAGTCTAGATATTAATCCCTTGTTGGTTAATAGTTTGCAAATATTTTCTCCCATCCTGCACATCGTTTCTCTCTCCACTCTGTTGATTGACTCCTTTGCTGTGCAGAAGCTTTTTAGCTGCTATTTAGCCCTAATATAATCCCATTTGTCTATTTTTGCTTTTACTGCCTGTGTTTTTGAGATCTTCCCCATAAAATCTTTGCCCAAACAATATCCTAAAACATTTCTCCTATGTTTTCTTTCTTTTTTTGAGATGAAGCCTCATTCTTGTCACCCAGGCCAGAGTGCAGTGGCAGTGACGTGATCTCGGCTCACTGCAACCTCCACCTTCCGGGTTCAAGCAGTTCTCCTGCCTCAGCCTCTTGAGTAGCTGGGATTAAAGGCGCCTGCCACCACGCCCAGCTAATTTTTTGGTATTGTTAGGAGAGATGAAGTTTCACCACGTTGGCCAGGTTGGTCTCGAACTCCTGACCTCAAGTAATATGCCTGCCTTGGCCTCCCAAAGTGCTGGGATTACAGGCATGAGCCACTGCGCCCAGCCTTTATGTTTTCTTCTAGTGGTTTTATACTTTAGGTCTTACATTTAAGTCTTTCATCCATTTTGAATTGATTTTCTTCTTTCACAAAAAAAGAGGTTTTTTTTTTTTTTTTTTTTTTTTTTAATATGGTGAGAGAGAGGGAGCTAGTTTCATTTTTCTGCATATGGATATCCAGTTTTCCCAGCATTATTTATTGAAGAGACTGTCTCTTCTTCAATGAGTGTTCTTGGTGCCTTTGTTGAAAGGCTGTAAATGCGTGTATTTATTTCTGGGTTCTGTATTCTGTCCCAGTGCCATGCTGTTTTGGTTACTACAGCTCTATATAGAATATTTGGAAGCCTGTTAGTGTGATGCCTCCAGCTTTGTTTTTGTTTTTGCTTGTTTGTTTTTTTTGCTCAGGATTACTTTAACTATTTGTAGTTTTTAAAATGAATTTTAGCATTGTTTTTGCTACTTTGGGGAAGAATGTCATTGGTATTTTAATAAAGATTGCACTGAACTGTAGATTACTTTTGGTAATATGGTCATTTTCACAATATTTATTATTCTAATTCTTGAATATGGGAGATCTTTGTATTTTTTCATGTCCTCTTAAATTTCTTTTATCAGTGTTTCGTAGTTTTTCTTGCAGAAATCTTTTACCTTCTTGGTTTAATTTATCCTACGTATTATTATTATTTTTTGTAGCTATTGTAAATGGCACTGCTTTCTTGATTTCTTTTTGTGCTAGTTTGTTGTTGGTGTATAGAAACAATACTGATTTATTTTTTAGTTTTAGAGATGGGGGTCTTGCTATGTTGCCCAGGCTGGTCTTGAACTCCTGACCTCAAATGATCCTCCTGCCTTGTCCTTCCAAAGTGCTGGTATTACAGGTGTGAACCACCATGCCCAGCCAAAATACAACTGATTTTTTGTGTGTTGATGTTTTATCCTGCAACATTACCCAATTTGTTTATCAGTTCTAAGAGTTTTTTTTGAGGAACTTTATGTAAGGTTGTTATAGGGTGTTCTGTATGTAAGTTCATGTTGTCTGCAAATGGGGACAGCTTGACTTCCTTTTTTCCATTTTGGATGCCTTTTTTTTTTTTCTCTTGCCTAATTGCTTTGGCTAGGACTTCCAGTACTGAGTTGAATAAAAGTGGTAAAAATGGGCATCCTTGTCTCATTTGAGATCTTAGAGAAAAAGCTTTCAGCTTTTCCTTGTTCAGTATGATGTTGGCTGTGGTTTTGTCATATATGGCCTTTATTGTGTTGAGGTATGTTTTTTCTATAGTTAACTTGTCGAGAGTTTTTATCATGAAGGGGTGTTGAATTTTATCAAATGATTTTTCATGTCTATTAAGATAATCTTTATTCTATTGATATTTGATTTTATTTATTGATTTATGTAGGTTGAATCATCCTTACATCCCTGGGATAAATTCTGTCTGATCTTGGTGAATGTCTTTTTGCATCTATGTTCATCAGGGATATTGGCTTACAGTTTTTTTATTTGGTTTTGGTATCAGGGTAATGCTGACCTTGTAGAATGAGTTTAGAAACGTTCCTTACTCTTCAGTTTTCTGAGAGAATTTGAAAAGAATTGATAGTTCTTCTTTGTATGTTTGATAGAATTCTGCAATGAATTGGGTCCTGGGCTTTACTTTTACAGGAGACGTTTTATTATAGATTCAATCTTGCTACTTGTAATTGGTCTGTTCAGGTTTTCTGTTTCTGCTTGGTTCAATCTTGATAGGTTATATCTGTCCAGAAGTTTATCCATTTCTGCTAAGTTTTCTAATTGGATGCACAGTTATTCATAATAGCCTCTAATGATCGTTTGTATGCCTGTGGTATCAGTTGTAGTGTCTCCTTTTTTGTTTTTGATTTTATTTATTTGGGTCTTTTTTTTTCTTGGTTAGTCTGGCCAGCAGTTTGTCAATTTTGTTTATTTCTTTAAAAAGCCAACTTCTCCTTTCATAGTATTTGTTTGTCTCAATTTTGTTTATTTCTGCTTTTGATTTTCCTCTACTAGCTTTGGGTTTGGTTTGTTCTTATTTTTCCAGCTACATTGTTTATTTGAAATGTTTTTACTTTTTTGATGTATGCATTTATTGCTACAAACTTCCCTTTTGATACTGCTTTTGCTATATCCCGTAGGTGTTGGTATGTTGTGTTTCTACTTTCATTTGTTTCCAGAAATGTTTTGGTTTCCTTCTTAGTTTCTTCATTGACCTATTGGTTGTTCAGGAGCATGTTGTTTAATTTCTGTTTACAATTTCAAAAGTTCCTTTTGTTATTGATTTCTAGTTTTATTTCACTGTGGTCAAAAAAGACACTTGATATGACTTTAATTCTTTTAAATTTGTTCAGACTTATTTTGTGGCCTAATGTGTGGTCTGTCCTGGAGAATGTGCTGATGAAAAGAATGTATATTCAGCAGATATTGCATGAAATACTCTGTAGATGGCTGTTAGGTTCATTCGGGATAAATGTTCAATTTAAAGCCAATGTTTGTTTCTTTGTTGATTTTTCTGTCTAGATGATCTTTCATTGCTGAGAGTGGGGTGTTGAAGGCTCCAACTATTTTGTATTGGAGTCTATTACTCCTTTTAGATCAAATAATATTTGCTTGATGTAGCTAGGCGCTCTGATATTGGTGTATATATATTTGCAATTATATTCTCTTGCTGAATTGATCTCTTTATCATTATATATTGACCTTCTTTGTCTTTTTTTATAGGGTGTTCTTTTTTGTTTGTTTTGTTTTGTTTTTTTGAGGCAGGGTTTCACTCCGTCCCCCAGGCTGAAATACAGTGCTGTGATCTCGGCTCACTGCAACCTCAACTTCCCAGGCTAAGGTGATCCTCCCACCTCAGCCACCTAAGTAGTGGGGACCACAGGCGTGTGCTGCCATGTCCAGCTAATTATTATTTTTATTTATTTATTTACTTTTGTGGAGATGGGGTTTTGCTATGTTGCCGAGGCTGATTTCGAACTCCTGAGCCCGACTTGGCCTCCCAAAGTGCTGTGGTTGCAGGCATGTGCTACCATGCCCAGTTTCTTTTTATAGTTTTTAACTTAAATTATGATTTATCTGATAATGAGTATAGCTATTCCTGCTTGCTTTTAGTTTCTGTTTGCATAGAATATCTTTTTCCATCCTTTTACATTCGGTCCATATGTGTCTTTATAGGTGACATGAGTTTTTATAGGCAGCATATAGTTGGGTCATGTGTTTTTTAATCCATTCAGCTAGTCTATGTCTTTTAAGTGTGGAATTTAATCTGTTTACATTCAAGGTTATTACTGATATGTGAAGACTTAACTCTTTTCATTTTGTTAATTATTTTCTGGTTTTGTATATTCTTTGTTTCTTTCTTCCTCCCTTAATGTTTATTGTTGCAGTTTGGTGATTTTCTGTAGTACAGCGGTTTGATTATTTTATCTTTCTCCTTTGTGTACCTGCTCTACTAGTGAATTTTATTCGTTTACATATTTTCATAATAGTGTTTGTTATCTTTTTGCTTTCAGATACAGGACTTTTTTGAGCATTTCTTGTAAGGCTGATCTAGTGGTGATGAATTGCCACCATTTAAAAAGAAAAAGTCTGGGAAAGACTTTTATTTCTCCCTCATTTCTGAAGGATAGCTTTGCTGGGTATTCTTGGCAGGCATTGTTTTTTTTTTTTTTTTTTTTCAGTACTTCTCAAATATATCATTTCATTCTCTTCTGGCCTGTAAGGTTTTTTCAGATAAATCTGCTGTTATCTAATAAGGATTTCCTTATGTGTGATGTAATACTTTTACTTTGCAATTTTTATTTTTAATTTTCTTTTGATAAGGGTCTCACTCTCACCCAGGCTGGAGTGCGGTGGTGTGATCACAGTTTGCTGCAGCCTTGACTTCTTGGGTTCAAGTGATGCCCTCACCTCAGCCTTTTGAGTTCTGGGACTACAGGCGCGTGCTACCATGCCCAGCTAATTTTTGTATTTTTTGTAGAAATGGAGTTTCGTTATGTTGGCCAAACTGTTCTCAAACTCCTGGGCTCAAGCAATCTGCCTGCCTTGACCTCCCAAAGTGCTGGGACTATAGGCATGAGCCACCGTACATGGTCTCTCGTGCTATTTTTAGAATTCTCTCTTTGACTTTTGACAATTTGTGAGTCACAAAGTTTATGGTAACATATAGGAGAGGTGCTTGATTTAGATTGTTGTCACCAGGGAAAGGTGGAAGAAGTTCCTGGAAGAAGTCCTAATTGAACTCAGCCTTGAAGGACAATGATTATATGTTAGCAAGATAAATGAATTAGAACATTATTATAAATGAAGTAGATAAAAGTGTACAATCAGATGAAGTACTTTCCGGTATTTGAACTGTGTGGTAAGAATAGCTTCCCTTTGGGAGGCCAAGGTGGGCAGGTCACCTGAGGTCAGGAGTTTGAGACCAGCCTGGCCAACATGGTGAGATCCCGTCTCTACTAAAAATACAAAAAATTAGCTGAGTGTGGTGGTGGGTGCCTGTAATCCCAGCTACCCAGGAGGCTGAGGCAGGAGAATTGCTTGAACCCAGGAGGTGGAGGTTGCAGTGAGCTGAGATCGCACCACTGTACCCCAGCCTGGACAACTGAGTGAAAACTCCCACCTCAGGAAAAAAAAAAGAATAGCTTCCCTGGTCAGTAGGTTACAGAACATTTTATTAATAGATAAAGGGAGCAGCAATATGTGCAAAGGCACTCAAGGTCAAAATAGTATAATTCATTGGGAGAATTGCAAGTGCTATAGTTGGGTATTCCTGATAACTACCAGGAATAAATAGATATACCTGGTAAGATTTAAATATATAGCTCTTGAGTAGAAGTGTTGAGAAATTAAGTTTGGAAGGAAGGGAGTAGCCAAATTCTAAGAGTTTGGACTTTATGTTGTATGTCAATGCTTGTTTTATCTAATCATGATTGTATAGATTAAAAATTTTAATTAGAAAAAAACATAGTCAAAGCATGTCGTTTAATGAAAAGAAGTATACCCATTTGAGGAAAGACAAAATATTTGCTACTATATTTTTAGCCTAATTGAAATGTGTTGAAATCTGAATTTATGCCTACATTGAGAATGACAAATAATATTAAAATTTCTTTTGTACTTTTAGCAGCCTGGAAGTTTTTCTAGCTGGTCTGGTAGTTTCCTCATGGATGATAACATGTCTAATACTCTAAATAGCCTTGACGAGCACACTAGTGAGTTTTACAGTATGGATGAAAATCAGCCTGTGTCTGCTCAGCAGAATTCACCCACAAAGTTCCTGGCCGTGGAGGCCAACGCTGTGTTGTCCTCTTTGCAGACCATCCCAGAATTTGCAGAGACTCTAGAACTTATTGAATCTGTAAGTAAAAAATTGTAAGATTATCAAAAGTTCAATTTTAGTTACATGATTTCATGCTCAGAAACTGAGTTTTGGACATTGACCAGTTTTATGTTTTGTATGCCATACTTAATTTTGTTCTGGTATTTTGCAGTGGCTTCTAGGGGAAAAAAGTTTAAAATTTTCTCAAATATGTGCCTTTTGAGGAATTTTTAAAAATTAAAAACTTAATTCATTTTTTATTATATAAGTTATACAGGTGCATTAGAGAAAGCTGGAAACTAGAGAAAACTGTAAAAAAGAAAATTAAAATGTTTCATAAACCCAGAGTTAATAATTTGATATTTTCCTTTCAGTCTGTGTTCTATACTTAGAAAATGCATTATATTTTTAAACCCAAAAATACACTTCTGTATTACATTTGTGGATTTTTTTTTCCACCCTATCATGAGCATGTTTCTTTTTCCTTAACTTTTTTAAACTTGAATTTTTTGTTGTTGTTGTTAAGATGGAGTCTCACTCTGTTGCCCAGGCTGGAGTGCAGTGGCACAATCTCAGTTCACTGCAACCTCTGCCTCCTGGGTTCAAGCGCTTCTCCTGCCTCAGCCTTCTGAGTAGCGGGATTACAGGTGCCTGCCACCATACCCAGCTAATTTTTATATTTTTAGTGGCAATGGAGTTTCCTCATGTTGGCCAGGCTGGTCTCGAACTCCTGACCTCAAGTGATCCTCTCACCTCGGCCTCCCAAAGTGCTGGGATTACAGTCGTGAGCCACCATGCCTGGCCTAAATTTGAATTTTAGGGGCTTTGTAGTATTCCATCAGATGAATATAAGAAAATATATTTACCCAATGTACTATTATTATTGGACATTTAGGTAGTGTCTAGCTTTTCAGCATTACGAATAACATATAAAGCTTTGTGCAAAATCATGATTATGTCTTTAGGTTAAATTGAATTTCTGGATCAAAGTGTATCACCATTTTTAACATGTTCCATACACATTACCAAATGATTATGCAGAATTTGATGGTGTCTTCCTGATGTGGAGTAGAATGTGAAGTTTTATAACGAATTATACTTTTTGATAATAACTTAATTTTTGATAATAACTTACAATTTGTTCTTCTTAAAATACTTTGACAGTAAGCTTCAACTACTGAATTAGATGAACTATTATGTATTCTGGAATCATAGGAAAGCCATAATCTGTTCCTCTCAAATGACCTTGCTTAAAAAAAAAATGTCCAAGGAAAGCGTTTCCACTGATAAAATGAGTTGTTAATTAACTCTGTGGAAATCATCATCCTGTGTTCAAGATCAGATTTAACTAGGTTATAGCATTAACTTTATTAACAGTTTAATTTATTGCAGGATCCTGTAGCATGGAGTGATGTTACCAGTTTTGATATTTCTGATGCTGCTGCTTCTCCTATCAAATCCACCCCAGTTAAATTAATGAGAATTCAGCACAATGAAGGAGCCATGGAATGCCAATTTAACGTCAGTCTTGTACTTGAAGGGAAAAAAAACACTTGTAATGGTGGCAACAGTGAAGCTGTTCCTTTAACATCCCCAAATGTAGCCAAGTTTAGCACTCCACCAGCCATCCTCAGAAAGAAGAGAAAAATGCGAGTGGGCCTTTCCCCAGGCAGCGAACTTAGGGATGGCTTATTGAACGATGGTGGTAATACAGCGCTAAAACATACACCACTGAAAACACTACCATTTTCTCCTTCACAGGTAGCGGTGTTGATTTTGTTTATGTTTCTAAATGTCAGTGAGTTAGATTAAATTAGATCTTTAATATCCTTACTAGCAGTTGGTAACTTTGATAACATAAAAAAAAATGTGTTTAAATGTATACTTGAGAATACTGAACTCTGAGAGATTAGAAAGTATCTCACAAAATGTAATAGTGGCATATATATATATTGGAGACAGGGTCTTGTTTTGTTGCCCAGGGTGGAGTGCAATGGCACAAACATGGCACACTGCCGCCTCAACCACCCAGGCTCAAGTGATCTTCCCGCCTCAGCCCCCAAGTAGCCTGGACTATAGATGCGTGCCACCACACCTAGCTAATTTTTGTATTTTTTGTAGAGATGGGGTTTCGCCATGTTGCCCAGGCTGGTGTTGAACTCCTGAACTCAAGTAATCCACCTGCCTTGGCTCCCAAAGTGCTGAGATTACAGGCGTGAGCCACTGCTCCCGGTTCTGCATGATATTATACTACAGTGTTTAGAGAGACATTTTCTTTATCTTGTAGTCCCATATCTTTATAGAACTCATCATAAAACAAGCCTGGAAAGGTAAAATTGATTTGCCCAAAGTTATCTAATGCAAGGCTGAGACTGAGATCCAGTTTCCTGACTGACTACTGTGCGATAGATACACCTGATAAAGTTTAAAGTGACCTTACCTATTTAAAGTAATTTATTTAGTTTGCCCGCTGAATTTTTCCTTTTAACGTTCCTTGGAAGAAACTTAGATAATTGCTTACTGTAAGAATTTAATGTGTCAAGAGGTTTCCCAAGGATGTCCAGAACTACCTACTTACTTTCTTCTCTTATAATACCCCTGGACAGTAGATGTTCATGTTAGGACAGTTTCCTATTGAACACTTGCTATGCTCCAGGCTGTTTGCCAAACTTTTTTTTTTTTTTTTTTTGAGATGGAGTTTTGCTCTTATTGCCCAGGCTGGGGTGCAATGGCACCATCTCGGCTCACCGCAACCTCCGCCTCTGGGTTCAGGTGATTCTCCCGCCTCAGCCTCCCCAGTAGCTGGGATTACAGGCATGCGCCACCATGCCTGGCTAATTTTGTATTTTTATTAGAGACGGGTTTCTCCATGTTGGTCAGGCTGGTCTCGAACTCCCAACCTTAGGTGATCTGCCCACATCCGCCTCCCAAAGTGCTGGGATTACAGGCGTGAGCCACCGGCCCGGCCTCCAAACACTTTTCTTATAGCATCTCAGTTGATGCTCTTTCAAAAGGAGTTAGGTGGAATAAAATTCTGAAGTTGAGCCACTTGTAAAAGGCAACAGTTAGTAAGAGATGGAGCTGATGTTTTCTGAAAGTGTTTGGCAGAGGCTACAAAGTTTAAGGGGGAAGAAGGGAGTTTAATGGTCAAATAAACATGGAGAATGCTGGGATATTATTGGAGGTATATTTTGAGGCTAGGGAGATAAGTAGGATCTGGCAGAACATAGATCTCTAAAAATTGTGCACCCATGCTTCAGGGAATGCTATTTGTATAGACTACAATGTGAATAGTCTGTTCACCCCCAGACCTGCTCTCAGAGTTAAAAAGCACTGGGGAAAGTGAAGTAGGCTTGGGCACACTAGCAGTTTTCTATTCTGGAGTTTTGCACACTAGCAATTTTTATTGAAGTGTGAATTCTAAGGTAGAAGTGTCTGAAAGATGCTTGTTTGCCATGGCAAACTGCTTGGATTTTATCCTGTAAAAGAGGGTTTGATTACTAATCTTAGGGTAAAATAAATTCAAGTATTCAGAGCCAGAAGTGATAGAGCTAGACTTCATTCTAGTTATAAGGAGCTTTGAAGCCATTTCTATGGCTTCATACCACTGTTTCTAATTTTTGACTACAAAAATAAATTAGTATTTCACAATTGTATTGTGAATATAATTAGTATTTCACAGTTGTAAATTATATAATTTAGAAGATGGACTCGGTGATACCAATTTTGACTTCTTAGAGGTTCTGTGTTCTAGATAGGCAAATTTGCCAGACAGCTGTATTTCTCATCAGCAAAGCGTTATTATATTCTAAATTAAAATACTCTCATAGAAAAAGCCACTTAAGGTCATTTATTAATAAGAGCTTAAAAAAACTTGTTTTTTTCAGTTACACACTGTTGTACAAAACTGTTAGATTTAACACGGCAACTGTTTATAGTTTCTATGGATCTCTATTTGATAATACACTTTTTACAATTTTTAGTATTTTTTTTTGTAACTTTTGAATATTTGTTGAATGTTTCTTGAATTCCTATATGTGCTAAACACTGTTCTAAGAGCTGGGGAGACAAAAATGAACAAACCAGACAAAAATTCCTACCCTCATGGAGCATAATTTCCATGGAGTATAAGTGTAATATTATTCATAAGCTTTTTAAAAGAGGTATGAAGAAATAATTTGAAAATCTTAGTTTAATATTTGTGTAGGGATTTTGATGTTCTAGAAATCATCTTTAAATAAACTCTCTTCCATTTTTAGTTTTTCAACACATGTCCTGGAAATGAACAACTTAATATAGAAAATCCTTCATTTACATCAACCCCTATTTGTGGGCAGAAAGTTCTTATTACAACTCCTCTTCATAAGGAAACAACTCCCAAAGATCAAAAGGAAAATGTAGGGTAAGTAGGTATTAAATAATTGTGTTAGAGAAAATGGGGAGCACAATATCAACAGTAGATTAGCTTTTTGTGCATATAAATAGCATGTATCATAATCCCTATTCCTACAGGACTTAGAATTTTTTTTTTTTTTTTTTTTTTTTTTGAGATGGAATTTCGCTCTCGTTGCCCAGGCTGGAGTGCAATGGTGAGATCTCGGCTCACTGCAACCTCCACCTCCCGGGTTCAAGTGATTCTCCTGCCTCAGGCTCCTGAGTAGCTGGGATTACAGGCATGTGCTACCATACCTGGTTAATATTGTATGTGTAGTAGAGATGGCATTTTACTGTGTCGGCCAGGCTGGTCTTGGACTTCTGACCTCAGGTGATCTGCCCGTCTCAGCCTCCCAAAGTGCTGGGATTACAGGCGTGAGCCACTGGGCTGGGCCAGAATTTTTTTTTTTAAATCATAGCCTTATGTTTTCTCCTTAGGACAGTCAAAACCAACTTAAATATAGTATCTTTGATTTCAATGAAAACATTTCTAGTACTTTTTTCTGTACTAATTCTTTTTTCTATTTTAAGATGAGTGATTGAAATCAGAATTACCATAGGCAGGCATACTGTAAAATAGTCTTAGAATGTTTAGATGAAGCATATATATATATGTGTGTGTGTGTGTGTGTGTGTGTGAGAAAATTTAGTGTGTGCTTAAATTGCTTTGCTTTCATTAACTCGTATGCAATCAGATTGTGACTATAACATAAATATCTAAATGATTGGATAGTTTCAGAACACCTACTATTAGAAGATCTATACTGGGTACCACACCAAGAACTCCTACTCCTTTTAAGAATGCGCTTGCTGCTCAGGAGAAAAAATATGGACCTCTTAAAATTGTGGTATGTATATTCATTTTATTTTTAATAATTTTCCTAATTTTAAAAAAACACATTGTGATTTTTATCACTTTGATTTTTAACATTTAAAAAAGATGTTTACTGAAACAGATACAAAGCTTTATCTTTTGATTTTCAAGTTTTTTATTATTGTTGTTTTGTTTTGTTTTTGACATGGAGTCTCGCTTTGTTGCCCAGGCTGGAGTGAAGTGGCACGATCTCAGCTCATTGCAGCCTCCACCCCCTGGGTTTAAGTGATCCTCAGGCCTCAGCCTCCTGAGTAGCTGGTATTACAGGTGCCCGCCACCACACCCAGCTAATTTTTGTATTTTTAGTAGAGATGGGGTTTCACCATATTGGCCAGCCTGGTCTTGAACTTCTGACCTCAGGTGATCCACCCCCGCCTCGGCCTCCCAAAGTGCTAGGATTACAGGTGTGAGCCACTGCACCTTGCCTAATTTTTAAGTTTGAATTTTATGTCCACCTTTTTCTTTAACTTGTAAATCCTTGCTTGGCTTGTTTTGAATTCTTAGCTTTATAGCATCCAGAGAAAACAGATCAGGTGTCAGTGGAACTCTTTTCTGTTTTTTTTTTTCATTTTTCTTTCTTTTTTTTTTTTTTTTGAGACACAGTCTTGCTCTGTCACCAGAATGGAGTGCAGTGGCTCAATCTCGGCTCACTGCAACCTCCACCTCCCGGGTTCAGGCAATTCTCCCTCAGCCTCCTGAGTAGCTTGAACTACAGGCTTGCGCCACCACGCCCAGCTAATTTTTGTATTTTTAGTAGAGACTGGGTTGCACCATGTTGGCCAGGATAGTCTTGATCTCTTAACCTCATGATCCGCCCGCCTTGGCCTCCCAAAGTGCTGGGATTACAGGAGTGAGCTGCTGCGGCCGGCCGAAACGCTTTTCTTAATACTGAAATTTACATTTTAGTAGTTTCAGTCATGGTTACATGTATTAGAATAAAATAATTTTAATATACTGAAGCACTTTCATGATAATATTTAGGAAACTAATCAGGGTACCTCTTTAGGAAACTAATTAGGAAAAGGCTCAGTTTCCTTTTCTATGCAAAGGAGATCATAAAACACACCCCAAATTGTTACTGTGAAGCTGAAAGAGTTGATGTAATTAAAAGAGCTTGTCTGAGTTTCAAGTAGTGTGTGCTTGGTTGCTGCTGTTATTCTAATAATAGTATTTGCGGTAGTAGTTCACGAATGAATAGGACTGGGAAGTGTTCTAGTTACTGTGCTTTCATATATCTTACTGCCTTTGAAATACCTTGGAAAAGTGATGGGCATTTTAGGCAGTTACAGATTTCTGACAAGTTCTTTAGAAATACAATTTTTAGGCCGGGCGCGGTGGCTCAAGCCTGTAATCCCAGCACTTTGGGAGGCCGAGACGGGCGGATCACGAGGTGAGGAGATCGAGACCATCCTGGCGAACACGGTGAAACCCCGTCTCTACTAAAAAAAATACAAAAAACTAGCCGGGCGTGGTGGCGGCGCCTGTAGTCCCAGTTACTCGGGAGGCTGAGTCAGGAGAATGGCGGGAACCCGGGGGGCGGAGCTTGCAGTGAGCTGAGATCCGGCCACTGCACTCCAGCCCGGGCGACAGAGCCAGACTCCGTCTCAAAAAAAAAAAAAAAAAAAAAAAAAGAAATACAATTTTTAAAATATTGGTGACTTTCAGGGTTTTTTAGTTATGTTCTTCTATTTTTAGTCACTTTTTGGTTAGATTCATTAGCAAATTCTAGTTTACTTGATTTAATTAATTTTCTGCCCAAAAGCATGTTACACACACACATCTACTAGTCTTTTCTTTCTTTTTCAAAATACTGTGTTAAAGGGTACATAGTAGGGTTGATCGAGTCTTTTTGTCATTTAGCTCCATGTACTGCTGTGAACAATCATGTTTCCTTTAGAGCTTCCTGGAGTTTTTATTTATGCATATACATAAATAAAACAAGAGTATGACCACACTTTATTATTTTATAACACCATTTTTTAATTTAACCAAGTAAATGTATATATTTATCCCATAATTTTTAATGTTTGCATAATATTCCATTGTGTGGAATTACCTGATTGATTTAGCCTGTCTGTTTCAGTGTTTTGCTGTTTATTTAAAAATTCATCATTAATTCAGGAAATATTGATTGAGTGCCTAATAGGTTCCAGGCACTGCACTAGGCTTTAGGGATGGAATAAATGTTGAAAAGGTCAAGTATGGTTCCTGCCTTCATAGGGGCATGTAAACTAATTGGGGATTAGACAAGTAAACAATGATTTGAAAGCATTTAAAAATTCTACAGTGAGTCAGGGTCATTTGGTCAACATATAAGTGGAATAAAAATTATCATTTGATAGCTGGGTGTGGTAGAATGCTCTTGTAGTAGTCCCAGGAGGTTTGTTTGAGTCTGGGAAGTGGAGGCTACAGTGCGTGGTGATCAAGCCACTGCAATCCAGCCTAAGGGACAGAGTGCAGCTCTGTTTGAAAAACAAAAACAAAAACAAAAGTATCATTTGTAATAGGTTTCAAATACCTAAATTCCTTGTCAGTTTGTTTACTAGCCTTCTGACATTTTAAATTTAATACCAGCAGCACTCACAGCTCTTTGGATAGAATTTGACCATTGCCAAAACAGATTACTTGCATCAGCAATTTAAGATAAAAGGAAGGCAATGATTTAGAAATTAAAATTCCTAGAATATTTATAGGCTCATATATTTATTTGCAGTAAGTTGACTTCTCATTTCTCCTCCTCCTCCTCCTCCTCCAGTTATTTACTGAGCATCTACTATATGCTAACCACTTAGCTTTCTTTTGTATCTTACTATGAGTCAAATGCACTTCTTGGAGATTGGCTTTGGAATTTTAATCAGGTATATCTTAAATATCTGTTGCCTTTTTAATAAACTTTGATTGTTTTAATATTTACTATGAATTACTCAAAAGGCTAAAAACTCTGTAGAAGTATTAAGTTTGGTAGTATCAAACCTGAAAAGTATTAAATGGAGGAGTTCTTTGCTTTTGACACATTAGAGCAATTAAGAGAATGATTCTTCCTAGTGAATGAATTAATCTGTCTTAGCCCTATTCTAGGACATTTATATTCTTAAAGGGGGAAAAAACTCCAGCTCTTTTTAAGAATACTATACTAGATCAAGAAAATGTGGGCTGGATGCAGTGGCTCATGCCTGTAATCCCAGCATTTTGGGGGATCAAGACAGGCAGATCATTTGAGCTCAGGAGTTCAAGACCAGCCTGGACAACATGGTGAAACCCCATCTCTACCAAAAATACAAAAAATTAGCTGGGCATGGTGGTGTGCACCTGTGGCCCTAGCTACTTGGGAGACTGAGGTGGGAGGATCACTTGACCCTGGGAGGTAGAGGTTTCAGTGAGCTGATATTATGCCACTGCACTCTAGCCTGGGTGACAGAGTGAGACCCCATCTCAAAAAAAATTGAGGGGAAAAAAAAAAAGAAAGAAAATGTGGTACAAATACGCCATGGACTACTATGCAGCCATAAAAAAGAATGAGGTCATGTCCTTTGCAAGCACATGGATAGAGCTGGAAGCCATTATCCTCAGCAAACCAACACAGGAATAAAAAACCAAATACTGCATGTTCTCATTTATAAATGGGAGCTAAATGATGGGAACATGTGGACATTTAGAGAGGAACAACACACACTGGGGCCTTTCAGAGAGTGGAAGGTGGGAAGATAGAAGATCAGGAAAAATAACTAATGGGTACTAGGCTTAATACTTGGGTGATGAAATAATCTTTGTTTTTGTTTTTGTTTTGTTTTGTTTTGTTTTGAGACAGAGTTTCACTCTCGTTGCCCAGGCTACAGTGCGGTGGTGTGATCTCGGCTCACTGCAACCTCTGCCTTCCAGTTTCAAGCGATTCTCCTGCCTTAGCTTCTGAAGTAGCTGGGATTACAGGTGCCCTCCACCACCCTGGCTAATTTTTGTATTTCTAGTAGAGACAGGGTTTCACCATGTTAGCCAGGCTGGTCTTGAACTCCTAACCTCGTGATCTGCCTGGTTTGGCCTCCCAAAGTGCTGGGATTACAGGCGTGAGCCACTGCGCCTGGCTAGGTGATGAAATAACCTACACAACAACCCCCCATGTTTACCTATGTAACAAACTTGTACTTGGACCCCTGAACTTAAAAGTTAATTTGAAAAAAGAATACTTTATGTTCTTGGTGAAATATCATCATTAAAAAGCTCTTTGAGGCCGGGTGTGGTGGCTCACACCTGTAATCCCAGCACTTTGGGAGGTTGAGGTGGGCAGATTACCTCCTGAGGTCAGGAGTTCGAGGCCAGCCTGGCCAACATGGTGAAACCCCGTCTCTAGTAAAAATACAAAAAATTAGCCAGGCATCGTGGCAGATGCCTACAATCCCAGCTACGTGGGAGGCTGAGGCAGGAGAATTGGTTGAACCGGAGGGTTGGGGGGTGTGGAGGTTGCAGTGAACTGAGATTGTGCCACTGCACTCCAGCCTGGGTGACAGAGCAAGATTCCATCTCAATAAATAAGTAAATAATAATAATAATAATAAGCTCTTTGAGAAGTATACAGAAACATTAACATAATTCCTGTATGTCTCAGTCTAGATGAGAACACTTTTAACATTTTATTTTCATTTTAAAAGTTTTTGTAAGTTCTGTGAAATCTCATTTATATATGAATACTATTCTCTCTAACTTTGCTGGCTGGGGACATAAGCTGCTGGTGTTTTTTTGATTTTTGTTTGTTTTTGTTTGTTTGTTTGTTTTTTTGAGATGGAGTCTGGCTCTGTCACCCAGGCTGGAATCCAGTGGCGTGATCTTGGCTCTCTGCAACCTCTGCCTCCTGGGTTCAAGCAATTCTTCTGCCTCAGCCTCCTGGGGTGCACATCACCACCCCCGGCTAATTTTTGTGTTTTTAGTAGGGATGGGGTTTCGATCTCTTGACCTCGTGATCTGCCCACCTCTGCCTCCGAAAGTGTTGGGATTACAGGCGTGAGCCACCATACCGGGCAGCTGCTGGTTATTAAGTGCTGCCAGTTCTTTTATTTAGTAGAGGTTTGATTACCTTTTCAAGTATATCTTGGTTATGATAGGTATAAGTTAGATATAATTTTAAAATTTTTTTCTGGGTTATAAGTTGTGCTTACCTATTTGACAGAAAGCTAGATGAATAATATTTTGAGACTATTTCATCACTTAGCTCACACTCAATTGTCTGTCTCTTCATAACCTACCCTCCCACACTACACACACGTGCACACACACACTCACTCTCTCCCTCTTCTTGGATACTGTGTCAGCTCTTTGCTTAGGCTAGGTATACAAGGATCTTATATCTTATATATACAAGGATCTTATATCTAGGTATACAAGGATGCTTAGGCTAGGTATAAAACGACCTGATCACTGCTGTCAAGTATCTTACAATCTTAGTGGTAACAGAAACATGTTAACTAGTAATTACATACCGTGTAATAAATACAATAAAAGTAGAATAAGAGCTAGTGTATTTCCAATATGTTCTGTATTTCTTATTTTTATGTAAAAAAAATACTTGAGAAATAACATCTTTCTTTTCTGTTTAATTCTGAAGATCCTGACCTGAAGCAGGAGCTCCAGTGGTTTCCCCAAAAGGAAGATTTTTGTTTAGTAGCCTAGAAAGAAGAAATTGCCATTCTTTACTCAGTACTTGCAAATGTGTAATATTGTTTTGCTATAAAATGGATTAATTTAATTAATATATCTATAGGGCCTAGGAGAAAATTATGACAATAATGGGAAAGTATAAAAGATGGGTTTCCTATGTATAGGGAGAAAAAGGAATTGCTGTAAATGACTTTTTACAACATTTTAAAAAACAATTTAGTCCCAGCCACTTGCCTTCTTGGAAGAAGATATTCGGGAAGTTTTAAAAGAAGAAACTGGAACAGACCTATTCCTCAAAGAGGAAGATGAACCTGCCTACAAAAGCTGCAAACAAGAGGTAATCTTCTAGTATTATTGTTACTAAAAGTCTTATTGTATCCAAGAGACTTTGCCATAAAGCTTCTACAACAAATTACTCATTTTAGAATACCGCTTCTGGGAAGAAAGTCAGAAAATCACTAGTCTTAGATAATTGGGAAAAAGAAGAATCAGGCACTCAACTGTTGACTGAAGACATTTCAGACATGCAGGTTTGTAAAGGATTATTATTATTGTTATTTTAAGTGGTTGCTTTAAGTCCTAGTGGTTCTTATTTCTTACTCATTGTGTAGCCAGTTCATTAGAGATTCATGGAGGATTTTTATTTTAGTATCATTTTGCCTAATTCGCAGAGAAACTATTCACTGTAGAGAATATTTTATTTACTTTTTAAAAATTTCTTTTGTTATGAGAGGAGTCAGCTGCCTTATATATGATGTCAAAAAATTGTAGTTCTCAAGATTTTAAATATCAGAGTTTATCTTTGGTTCATTTCCAAAATACTTAATATTACTACATTGCTAGAAATTTCAGCAGAGCCAAATTCTTTCTTGGAGAGAAATAAACAGGGCTTCCATTACCACTTACTCAGTAGTACCTCCATTTGTCTCCATTTTTGAATTAGTTATTTTCCTCTTTCTTTTTTCTCTCTTAGTCAGAAAATATATTTACTACATCCTTATTAATGATACCATTATTGGAAATACATGACAATAGGTGCAACTTGATTCCTGAAAAACAAGATATAAATTCAATCAACAAAACATACACACTTACTAAAAAGAAACCAAACCCTAACACTTCCAAAGTTGTCAAATTGGAAAAGAATCTTCAGGTATGGATTTATAAATTTCTTTAGTGATTTTTGTTTTTGTTTAATCAATGATCACTTTGGATTTACTGATCACAAATTATACTTTTTCTTTTAAATTCAAAATTGATTGTAACAGTAACTAAACATTTACCATTATTTTGTTATTCACATTTGGGTTTGAGAGACTCATTCATCAGGGCACATATAAACTAAACAATTGGAGCTGTAACCAAAGAGTCATCTGGTGATTTCCTCAGCACTGTATCTTTTTTAAACTAAAGATGTATAAATCTACTTCTGGCACCTCTTCTCCTGTAACAAATATGTATAGCCCTAATTGCTATTCTGAAAAAGGGTAAGTGGTTAGAAGCAGTTTCAGCATGATTTTGTTGGTACCATGGTTTCCAGTGAACATTTCGGCTCAGAAGTTGTAAAACAAGGTCCTTTTTTTTCTGTTGGGATGTGGCCAGTGTGTAACTGTGGTTGGGAAATTTTTTACTGCGTTAAGAGTTTACCCCAGAGAATTTGAGAGTTCATTGAGTAGGAAATTTTCTTCTTTATGCCACAGTGACTGCAGCATTAGTATTCCTGATGTTAAAGCATACCTTGAAAACATCTTTGGCAATCACATATGACCACCTTACATCTGTTTTCAGCCGCTGCTTTCTAAGAGCCATGTAGCACATTCTCTTAATCCATGTAAAATGATTTGAGTTCCCAGCGTTTAATTAACATAGAACTTTTGGGGAAAGTTATTATATAGAAGATCACGTCTATAACATAGTAATCTTTATAATAAGGGAAGAAAAAAACATAAACTTGATTTTTTGCTATGAATATATTTCCTAATTTTTAAATAAAGCATTCTTGGCTCATTTTTTGACATTACATCCTCTCTTTAAACCCTTTGCAAAATTTTGAAGCAGTAATGACTAACATTTATTTCCATGTTAAGACTCATTTGATTTGGGGGGAATTGTTGGGGACAAGACTTCTAAACTGCCTTCATAGGCCTGTAAGCAATATAGATAGCTAAAATAATTGACTTTTTAAAAACTTGATCAAAAATATTTCAGTATATATTTAAAAACATTATTATTAAAAAATACAATGCCATTGTTAAAACATTTTTATAATTATTGCTTATGAAATATCTAATCAGTTTAAATAACTGACTTTAAGAGTCTAATTGTGATATAATATGGATAGTTATTTTAATACTTTTCACATCACTATTAATATTTCCTTTCTAGTCAAATTGTGAATGGGAAACAGTGGTTTATGGGAAGACAGAAGACCAACTTATTATGACTGAACAAGCAAGAAGATATCTGAGTACTTACACAGCTACCAGTAGTACTTCAAGAGCACTCATACTGTAATTATTATTAAAATTGATGAAATGCCCCCCTCCCTTACTGCAATCTCTACTAAATTAGGTTGCAGTGAAATTTTTCTCAATTAGTTGTTTTTAAAGTTGTAAGATAGCCCTTTTAATACAGCATCTTTTTTCTATTCTACATAGTAGGCAGAAAGCTAGTAAGTCACTTAAGGGGTAGACAGTTTCATAGTTTATTTTTTAAGAGATGAGATTTTTAAAAATTGTTTTTAAAGAATAAGATGGGAAAATAATAGAATGTTCATGGATTTCTAAAAGTAAATTCTCATATTTTCTTCACAAGATATATGTTGCTACTCTCTTGATGCTGCAGTTTTGTTATAGATAGGTGTAAGAGTAGATATGATTTCTGAAATTAGTCTATGTATGGAAAGCACACGATTTTATGAAGTACTTTTGCCCACGTGCTGATTTACTTAGGCTACCATTTACAAAGAAACACATTGAAAAGGAATTTAAAGGAAGGCTAGAAAGTTGCACTACTAATTTTTTTTTTTCAGAAGCAGTAAAATTAACTACAGTGTTAAATGTATTTATTTGAGCATAGTACTGAAAACAAAAAGCATTCAAAAAAGAGTTTTTTCTTTATTAGTAAATAGTATTTTCTTAATCTCAGAAGAGCTGAGAATTTTGTTGAATGTATTGTACAGTATGTAGGAGCAGGAGGACTTTGTAAATTGGAAAGAAGTCGGTTTTTTATAATTTATTTTTATTTTTAAAGCTTAAATGTAGATATTTATACGTATACAGGGTGCCTAGAAGCCAATGTTGTTTCCTGTTATTACAGCTAACACAGTAAAGAAAAATTTTGACTTTAAGTATGAAACAATAGTAAGTTATAGCTGCAAAGAATACAATATCTCTACTATATGTCACATCTACCTAAATGTTGCACTATGCCCTTTAAATCATGTTGGTTATAAAGTAGTTCTAAAAATGTACTAAATAATAATTTAATATTTTCTTTTTAAATTATATCGGGGATGGTCATATACATTAATCTGGTGATTTGTATATGTTTTTGAAATTTTTGCATTTTGTTTAAAAAATAATATGGTACCTTGGTCCCTAAAAACAGTCTGCACTTAGAAGTTTGTATTTACTCAGTGTTTCAGAAGTGGAGAACATTATCTTTTATTTATAAAAATATTTTGTCCTTTTTTAAATGTTTTGTGTTTCTCTACAGGTTACAACAGTTGCTTCAGTTGCCTGTTTTAGGTGTTTGCACTTATTTTATTTCTTCTTGAAAGATTTTTTATTTGCTTTTGTGGTAGAGATTATATGTAATTTTTTTCAGTCATATAATGGTGTGCTGTCAACTTAAACACTGACAGGTAAATAGAATTGTACACTGTAGTTTGAATTATTTATAATTGACACACTCTCTCCCTCTCCACTCCTGAAGTATGCTGCTATAGAAAATAGCAGAATCGGCTTGCTGCTACGAGAGAAGGAAAGAGCGACCACCACTTGCACTGTGTGAAAAGATAAAAAACAAATGATGGCAAGTTCTCAAGTTAACTAAATGGAATCAACCATTACCAGGCAAATTCTTACAAATACCAAAATACTACTATGCCTTAAAAAACAAAATGAAAGCAGGTTAAGATTTTCTGCTCTGTTCGTATGTTAATAGAAATGGAAATACTAAGTATTTTAATGCTTAGCTCTTGAACAGTAGACCTAAAAGGGTTTTAAGCTATTTAAATCTACTTGCTAGTTTTTGCATATTTTTTATATATATATACACACACACACATATATATATAGTGAGAAGTGAAGAAAATGTATGGTACTAAGATTATGCCTTGTTGATAAATAGATAAACCAATTTGAATCTTCTTAGCATGTTTAAGTATGTTGATTGCTTTCTAATTAATGAACTTCTCACAGAAATTTCACTTAGTGAAACCAATGATTGTAGCAAACTCATACTGGATCATTTCAGTTACCTTGAACTAATAGCACATAATAGTTTTTTGTTGTTGTTGTTTTTAATGTAGCCCTTACCTGGATATACATAGTCTGCAATCACCAAAGTATAATATCTTATAAGAGCTATATTTTTAAAGCATATTTTTTCTTGAGCATTAAATTATCCTAAATGGTAATATATTGTGGATAAGTCTGGGCTTATTGGACATAACACATATTTGGGTTGGTATTGGTTGAATCCTTCAGTTAACTGCTTTGTTGCTTTTTGCAAGATTTTTAATCTTAAACATGTCAGGCATCTTAAGTCACCTTTATAATGTTTTGTTCCTCTGAGTTTCTTTCAGCATGTTATACAAATGCCAGACATACATGTAGCAGCCATACTTGCATGGAAACTGACTACACATATATAATACTGCATTTTATTGTAAGGTTTTCACATTAATACAGCAATTACCCTGACTAAATTGAGTTTTGTGATATATGGAAAACTCCATTGTAAGAGAATCTTGCATACAATGTCGACATATTAACATCCAAAATAAAGCATCTGTGTACAAGCTGACTTGGCATTGCTCATTTCACTTGGTTTTGTGCTTTATAAGGACTGATAGAATCCTTAGAGACTTAACATTCTGTTCTTAGGCCTTTTTTCTCACTTAGAACTCTCTTAATGGTGATTTTACCAGTAAATACAACATTGCCCCTTTATTGAGCCTCATTTAAAACCAGATTTTCAGCTGCCTTTCAGATACTTTCACATGACACTTCCTGTTGGCGCCTTAAACACATATTCAAAGCAGATTTCCTTTTTCCCAACTTTGACCTGCCCTTCCTTTGTTCTGTCACTTAGTGGTATTGCCTTCCCTTCATTTACCCAGTGAGTAATCCACCCCCACATTGAAGTCAGCTGTGAATTCTCAGCCTGCATATGGCCTCTGTCTCCATTCTATAGAAATGTCAAGAAATTGAACAGTGGCATAAGGGTGTCATCTGGGAAAGGCACACTGGTCATCCAGGCAGGGCTCTTTGGTATTATATTACCTCAGTAAATTCATCACCATCTAGATTCTATCTTTAGCCTTGTAGGCTCAGAAGTCTGAGGGAATTAACTCATTAAAAATGAGTTTACCTCTCAGTAGAAGGCTTACATCAAGTTTATGACTGATATATGAAATTATAATGCCAATCTATTAATTTATAGCATGAAATAAAACTACTGAGAGGACTAGGCACATTCTCTCCTTATATGTAAACAGAAAGAAACAAATATAAAAAACAGATGTTCCATAGTTCTCTGTTGCCTGAATAATAATAATTCTCCTCCTTCACTCCCTAACCTGGACATGACCAACTTCATTTTTCAGTCATACTGGCGACTTGGAACACATGTGCACACTCCCATCTCCAGGCCTGTGTTTGTAATATCCTCTTTGTATGACTTCTTTTTTTTTTTTTTTTTTTTTGAGAGGGAGTCTCGCTCTGTCACCCAGGCTGGAGTGCAGTGGCACCGTCTCGGCTCACTGCAACCTCCACCTCCCAGGTTCAAGCAATTCTACCAGTAGCTGGGATTACAGGTGTGCACCGCCATGCCCGGCTAATTTTTGTGTTTTTAGTAGAGATGAGGTTTCACCATGTTGGCCAGGCTGGTCTCCAGCTCCTGACCTCAAGTGATCCGTCTGCCTCGGCCTCCCAAAGTGCTGGGATTACAGGCGTGAGCCACCGCGCTGGGCCCCCTTTGTATGACTTCTTTTCTTTGTCTCCCTAGCCTGTTAAAATCTTAGCCTTCAAGGCATGGGTCTGTGAGTCATTTCCTGATTATCCTAGTGCTTCCATAAAACTTTCCCACCAGACTATACATTTCTGAAGAGTAGGGATTGCTGTTTATAACTCCTTCATTTCTGTGTCTATCATGATGCTTAGAAAAATCTCGCCAATTGTTAAATTTAAGTAATTTAAAAAATTAGTTATGACTCGGAATATTAACCATACTTTTTTATACTATGAATTATAAATAGCTTTGATTTATTAGTTATCTGCATGAAGCTAGTTTTGCTTCATAGCCAATAAATTGTATTATGCTCTTAAAATCTTTCAATTCATTTTATAGCCGTATAATTTCCTGCTTGACTTATCTCTATAGTGGTAGGCTTGCCAGCCAATCAGACCTTTAATTCGTAATGTAAAACTGATGATAGTATTTGAAGAGGTGCTTCCTACTTGGTGAGAAGTGAAAATTTATTTTTAATTAAGTAGTAGATGATAAATTGAACCAAGTAGAATTCTGTTGGAACATTGCACTTTACCCCGGCCTTTTTTTGTTTTTTTAATGAGTATGGATATGGTCAATAATACGTGAAATATATCAGTAGAAAATCAAGATAAAGTACACTTGGAAAATACTTGTGACTGATGTGCTAGGAAGAGAATGTTTTTGAAAACATGTTGGCGTGTTGGTCTAAGTACATCAAAAGCTGTTGAGTTTGGAGCAAATACTATTAAAAGTAGTAGTGTGTACTGCCCTTATTTCTGAAGTTTCCATACCTGGTATGCTTAACTCAAGTTCCAAGTACAGAATGTGCTAGGTTTGATTGGATTTTCCTGGCCAGCACAGGGAAAGAAAGCAGGAGATTCACTTTACTCTGATTTAACTACTGTAATTTTGCCAAACAAAGCTCAAAAGTTTTGAGCAGATTTGAACATAATGTCCTAAGCCCTAATATTGTTAGTACTTACGTGTTTATTCAGTTTAGCTAAGTGCTTATGATGCCCTGCGCTAGGCACTGCATATACTATGGTAAACAGTGCATGACCTTTCCCTTAAGGAAGCTGCTATTCTAGAAGGGGAGATGAATAAGTGTATAACAGAAATATCTTTTCTCCTTTGGCCAAAAGTGAGATGGATCAAATAGCCAAGTTCCCTATTGTATGTGTAGATGCTCATTTGTGAATAAAGGAATAGTTGGACTCTGCCCAGATGACATGGTTTTTTTCCCTCTCTCATATTCAGAAGTTTGCAGACTATAAGTTTGAGTACAGTGTGGCAGCTGCAGCCACACTCCACCCACTGTGCTAAAACTTTTACATACATTATCTCACTTAATCCTTACAATACCCTATGAGGCAAACACTGTTATAATCCACTTCTCCGGATGTGGAAACAGGGTTAAGAGACTTGTCCAAACTCACAATGAAATGCTGAGTTGGGGTTCAGTCATCCAAAGTTTAGTTTGATTCTTTAAGCATAGGGCACAAAAGATTACATGGTGTGATTCCCTTTATATAAAAGTACAAAAACAGGCAGAGCTAATGCATGCTGTTAAGTCAGATACTGATGGTCCTGGTGGTAGGTTGGAAGGAGCATGGGGCGGTTCTCAGTGCTGCAATACTCCACTTCTTGCACCAGGTACTGATTTCATGGATGTGTTCACAGTTTGTAAAAATCAAGCTCTACTATTAATGGTATGTGTACTTTATCTACATTTTGCCTTAATAACAAGTTTTAAAAATTAAACCTAGGTTATAACAGGAACATAAAAGTGCTCAGCCAGAACAAAATGTAATGAATCATTTTCTTTTTCTCTCTTTTTTTTTTTTTTGATATGGAGTCTCACTTTGTCGCCCAGGCTGGAGTGCAGTGGCGTGATCTTGGCTCACTGCAACCTCCGCCTCCCTGGTTCAAGTGATTCTCCTGCCTCAGCCTCCCAAACAGCTGGGATTACAGGCATGCACCACCACCCCCAGCTAATTTTTGTATTTTTAGTGGGGACAGGGTTTCACTATATTGGCCAGGCTGGTCTCGACCTCCTGACCTCATGATCCACCAGCCTTGGCCTCCTAAAGTGTTGGGATTACAGGTGTAAGCCACCATGCCCGGCCAATGCATCATTTTCTATATTCTTCCATTTATATGCTTGCTTGTGAGAGTCTACAAAGCTTGCACTCAGAACTTTTCATTATTCTCCAGCATGTGTTAGGCCCATTTCTCCTGGTAAAGTAAATTTATATGAAAATTTTACATGAAATAATTATTCCCTTGAGCTACATATACTAATTTTATATGTGTATGACCAAACTCTTTTTATTTCCTTGGTTTTTTTTGTTTTTTTGATATGGGATCTCGCTCTGTCGCCCAGGTTGAAGTGCAGTGCCGAGATCTCAATTCACTGCAACCTCTGCCTCCTGGACTCAAGTGATCCTCCTACCTCAGCCTCCTGGGTAGCTGGAACTACAGGCCTGAGTTATCATGCCTGGCTGATTTTTGTATATTTGGTAGAGGCAGAGTTTCACCATGTTGCCCAGGCTGGTCTTGAACTCCTGAGCTCCAGTGATCCACCCACCTCAGCCTCCCAAAGTGCTGGGATTATAGGCGTGAGCCACCGCACCTGGCCTGTAAGTGCTAACTCTACCCCATTGCATGAATCCTTTACTCAAGCCAAGCTACACACTCGCAGTTCTCCATAAATATTCACAATTACCCATCTCTGAATCTCCACTTCAAAGTTCATACTTTCTTTCCTGCCCCCACCAAAGTATCCATATTCACCAAATCACTTGTCAGGAGATAGTCATCTGTCTAATGTGTTACTTATCAACTGCACTTCTTTATAACACAGTATGTTATCTTGTTTCTTTAGAGTTGATGTTAACCAACATTTACTTAATTCACTCATCCAGTTAACCCACATTCTTCCTTCCCAGGGTCCCTGTTCACCAAGGGCTTGTGGACTAGTAGGTCTCTCCAGCTTATTGAACACTTTTGCTCAGTTAACTATGAGTGCAAATAATGCCAGAAACGAGGGCTACTACTTTTTTACATTTAATATATTTTATTTAATCCAATATATTCAAAATATAATTTTAACATGTGATTAATATGTTATTAATGAAATATTTTACAGTCCTTTTTTTCATTCTAAGTCTTTGAATTCTGATATGCATTTTGCACTTACAGCACATCTTCATATAGACTAGCCATATCTCAAGGGCTCAATAGCCACATGTGGCAAGTAGCTACTGTACTGGGCAGTGCAGTTCTAAATCACTAGGAATTCACAAAGAAAATGTTTTGGCCGGGCGCGGCGGCTCACGCCTGTAATCCCAGCACTTTGGGAGGCCGAGACGGGCGGATCACGAGGTCAGGAGATCGAGACCATTCTGGCTAACACGGTGAAACCCCGTCTCTACTAAAAACACAAAAAATTAGCCGGGCGTGGTGGCGGGCGCCTGTAGTCCCAGCTACTCGGGAGGCTGAACCAGGAGAATGGCGTGAACCCGGGAGGCAGAGCTTGCAGTGAGCCGAGATCGCGCCACTGCACTCCAGCACTCCAGCCTGGGTGTCAAGCGAGACTCCACCTCAAAAAAAAAAAAAAAAAAAAAGGAAATGTTTTGTAATTCCGAAGAAACACAACTTATTTCGGGCCACAATAGAACAACTTAGTAAGTTATAGTCATTGTAATCCTTCCTTCCCTCCTTCCCCCACTGCCTCTTTCTCTTCCTTCCTTCCTCCCTGCCCTTCTTCCTCCTTTCCTCCCTTCCTCCCTCCCTTCCTTCCTCTCTCCCTTCCTTTTTTCCTTCCTTCCTCCCTGAGTGTTTTGGAGTGAGTTTAATCTCATTTCTTCTCACTGACCATGGGAACCTTGTCCAAGTAACTAGCTTCCATTTCTTCATTAGTAAAACAGATATTACTACATTTTTTAACTCCTTTCCCGTCTCTCTCAGTGGATTGTAAGCTCCCCGAAGGTGGGAGCTTTGTCTTGCTCACTAGGACATGTCCAGCATTTAGCACACCACCTGAAACTATGCAAAACACCAACGATGCAATGGAGAGCGGAAACAAGCAGCCCTGCTGGCACAGTTAAATTCTAGGAGCAGAGATAGACAGAAATCCAAGTGCTGTGAAGGGAATATGGTTCCATGAGAGGTTGTGAGAAAGGAAACTCATCTGTTTTCCTCAGGAGAAAGTTATGTTTGAAGTGAGATCTTACAGATGGATAGGCATGAGGTAAATAGGTAAAGAGGTTGGGGACCAGCAGGTAATGGCCCAATGGAGGGGCCCATTCCATATTCAAAGGTGGGGGAGTGGGTGCTGAAATAGATTGGTGGAGGAAAGGTGTGGTCCAGAGGAGCCTCCTGAAGCAGAGGGGCCTGGCTGGCCATGTATACCCCAGGAGGCAGATTCACAGATGGAGATTAGCAAGGAGGAAATGCATTGGGGAGTGTTCTGGTGATCCACACCTGAGGAAGGGGAGGAAGCAGGACTGGCAGAGGGAGAAGCTGGGCTGCAGTGCAGTCTCCACGAAGGCCTCGGAAATTCCATGGGAGAGCTCTGAAGCTAATGGCCCTTCAAGTTGTCCCAAGTCGGGATGAGGAGACCACATCTTTGTAGTCCTGGGTCTAACACTGGAAGTGGACCAGGGAAAGGGGGGCCACCCTTTGGGTGAGAACA